>NW_026781651.1:720926-1441852 GCF_030144855.1 Hypanus sabinus
TTATCAATTTCATCCCTTTTCATTTATTGGTGTGTGGAAAATCAGCAGCAATGGATGCTGATAGATGTCTGGAAGCACCAACCTCTGAGGCATTAGAGGACGCCAGAAGGATTGAGTTGTTGAGCCTTGCTAGAAGGGTAAAACTTGCTAAGGTGAAATTGACAATGAGGAGGGCACAGATGCAGAGGATAACAGCTGAACATTATGAATTTGTTGGTGTTTTTAAAGTGGAGGAGTTGGAGGTGTTTCCTGAAAGTAAACCTAGTGAGCATGAGCTCCAGTACAAGTGAGAAAAATTAAACTGGAGGCTGCGGAAAGGCAGAGGCAGTTTGAGGCTAGAAAAGCAGAAAAAAACAGAGAAGAGGCAGAAAAATAGAGGGAGGAAACAGAAAGACAGAGGCTGTTTGAGCTGGAAAAGATAAAGAGGTTGCAGCAAAGGAGTCCAGCGTTTTTCTCTGGTGATAAATTTGAGGCCAGTTGGGAAGTTAAATTGGTCCCTCCATTTGACGAAGCAGAGATTGATAAATACTTTCAGCATTTTGAGAAGGTTGCTCAGAGTTTAAAGTGGCCAAAAGAGGTTTGGCCTATTCTCTTACAAAGTGTAATTAAGGGGAAGGCTCAGCAAGCCTATTCTGCTTTGACAGTTGATGAAGCAGCTGATTGTGACATAGTGAAACAGGCTGTGCTCAAAGCTACGAGTTTGTCCCAGAATCATACAGGCAAAAGTTTAGAAATTTGAGGAAATCCATGAACCAGACTTTTATGGAATTTGCTTATGAGAAGATTGTGTGTTTTGACCGCTGGTGCACATATAAAAATGTGAATGATGATTTTAGCAGCATGAAAGAGTTGGCTTTAATTGAAGAACTCAAAAGGTGCGTCCCTGATGACATAAAGATATATTTAGATGAAAAGGATGCTGCCACTTTGCAGGAGTCTGGGAAACAGTTGAAGGAGAAATATTCTGGTCTTGCTTGTTACTATTGTAAGAAAGCTGGTCATGTGATGGCTGACTGTTCTGTCCTGAAGATGAAAAAGGAAAAGGAGGCAGTCCCAAATGCCCTTGGTCAGTATGTTGAAGCAGCTATCAACCCACTGGGTTCTGAACATTCTGTTGAGGTTCAGTTAAGGTCTGAGAGGTCTGACAGAGTTAAGAAGGGATCAGATCATTTTATGTCAGATGGGTTTGTATTAGTAAAGGAAGGGTCAACCCCGGTAACATTGAACATTGAAGCCCCGGTAACAGTTACTGGGGCTTCTCAGTCACTTATATCAGACAGTGTTCTAAAGTTTGGTGATGATTCTAACACTGGTGAGGTAAGTCTTATTAAAGTCATTGGGGGCGACATGGTTTCCATGCCATTGCACAAGGTAACTTTACTGTCAGGGTTGGTTTCAGGACCTGTTAAGATCAGATTATGCTCCAGTTTACTGGTGGAAGATGTTAGTTTGCTCTTAGGGAATGAGCTGGCAGATGGTAAAGTTGTTCCTGCAGTGCAGTTAACAACTAACCCAACCACTGACGACCCACAGATGGATTTTAACATTTATCCTTCCTGCACAGGAACTCGAAGTATGGCTAAATTGTCTGCCGATGTAGACGAGCTTATAGCAGAACAGAACCAAGACCCTGAGATTGAAGCTTTAAAAGAAACAGCTCTCTCAGATGATGAGATAATGAAAGTCCCAGCAGGGTATTATTTCAAGGATGGTGTGTTAATGCGGAAGTGGAGGCCACCTGCTATACCAGCGAGTGAGGAATGGGTAATTGTTCACCAAGTTATAGTTCCTTAAGTTTACAGGGCTGAAATTTTAACTTTGGCCCACAGTATACCCTTAGGTGGCCATTTTGGAGTGAATAAAACAGTAAACAGGATTACGAAATAATTCTACTGGCCTAATCTGTGGAAAGATGTTATGAGCTTTTGCAGAACCTGTCACACTTGTCAAGTTGTGGCTAAACCTAATCAGGTCACACCAGTGCCCCACTGTGGTCTATACCTGCATTCGGTGAACCCTTTTCAAAATTTATAGTGGATTGTGTTGACCCATTGCCAAAGACTAAAGCTGGCCATCAATATCTGCTAACTATTATGTGTACTGCATCCGGATTCCCAGAGGCAATACCTCTCAGAAATGTTAAAGCTAAAACTGTGGCGAAGGCTCTTACCAAGTTTTCTACATTTTCTGGTTTGCCTAAAGAAATCCAGTCTGATCAAGGACGTGATTTTACATCTGGATTATTCCAGCAGGTAATTGATCAGCAGGGAGCTGAACAAATTGCAGCATCTGCATACCATCCAGAATCACAAGGGGCTTTAGAAAAAATTCATTCTACCCTCAAAACAATGATTATGACATTAAAATGTTGAAAATGGAAAAGACTGGGATGAAGGTATATATTTGTTTTTGTTTGCAGTAAGAGAGTCGGTACAGAGATCACTGGGCTTTAGTCCATTTGAACTTGTATTTGGTCAGAGAGTGAGGGGACCTTTGACCTTGTTAAAGGAACAGTGGATTGATGGGGATGTACATGTTAACTTGTTAGACTATGTTTTGAAGTTCAGAAATAAACTACATCAAGCCTGTAGTCTATTGAGACAAAAGCTAAAGATTTCTCAAAACAAAATGAAGTGTTGGTTTGATAAAGAAAATACCGGGTGGGGGATAAGGTGCTTACCTTCTCTCCAATGTTGACGAATCCACTTCAGGCGAAATTCAACAGACCGTATGAAATAGTCTCTCAAATTATTGATGTGAATTATGTTATTAAAACGCCCGACTGACATAAACTAACACAGTTGGTACACATAAATATGATAAAGCCTAATTTTGACAAGCAGGCACCGTCTGTGAGTGTTGTTGTCAAAACATATGAATCTGGTAACCCTGAGAATGAAACAATTGACTCATCTGAGACTTTTCGCAAGCCAAACATGGTCCCAGTTAGGCTAATGAACTCGGTTTTTCTGGAAAACATTGATAACAAGTTGGCTCATCTGCAGCAAAAGCAACAACAGCTGAAAGAATTAATTCTGAAGTTTAAGGATTGATTTCCCGATGTTCCCAAGCAAACCGCGGTTGCAGTACATGACGTAGATATTGGTCAAGCCAAACCGATTAAACAACACCCATATTGCATGATATGTAAATTGGCTGAGCAAGTGTTGTAAGTGGGGATACAGATTCGATATGTCTCAGAAGCAAGGACTTTGGACAGAAAATGATTTTATTTACAGAAGGCAAACGTGGGAAAACGGCAACAGAAGCAACACGCACAATTTACAGCAGTCGTGGGGAAAGTCGGTTCGGCAATAAAACACACACGGACAATTACTAACGAACGTGGGAAAATCGCCTGGGAACAAAGTGGACGCGCGCACACACGCACACACACGCAAACACACAAGCGAAAATTCTATACGATATCCGCCAGCCCTTGACCCTGTGCAGGCACAGCTCTGTGTTATTAAAGAGAGTAATCAACGCTCCCATCCTACAATGCACAGCTCACTAACAATTTCTCCAGCGCCGTTCCACGGTTCTCAGCCTGGAGTGAAGCAGGGTGGTCTCTCGGAGATGGCAAAGGGAAAGCACACGCGGCACCCTTTATAGTGCTCAGGGATGGAGGGTCCAGCCCAGGTAATCTACAGAGGGGCCAAAGGCTCCGTGCCAGCAGAGTTAAGTCGATTACAAAGGCCGATTGCTCGAGGCCAAGTACAAGGCTAATTAAAGGGGCCAATGGTGAGGTGTGTATTTGGCAGGAGGTGTGCCTTGACCAGGTAGTGGGTAGGTTTGTCACGTGACAGTCACGACCCCTCCAATACAGTCTACCCCTCGGATCCACGCCACTCGCCAAGCATTACATGTAACAGAGTGAGAAGGAAAGTGCTATATCTTAATGGAAGTCTTACACTTAACTATTTCTAAGGTTAACGCTGTATGTGACTGTACAGAACTAGAGAAAGACAGACGTGCTCTGAATAACATACACACAGCGATGATAACGAGAGGTAAAACGTAGAGAGAAGGAATCACGCCGAATTCCACGGGTTCCACGGTGGTAATTAATAAATATCAGTGGTGGAAAATCCTCCGTCGAGCCGTTCCAAAGCCACACACGAATTACCACCAGAGTGATCTGTCACAGGGATGCCGTCTTCAAGGGGTTGCCACATCACACACCCAGGCAAGGGGTAACTTCGAGAGGCCCCACAGGACATTCCCAGATCCACTCCTTTGGATTATGCGGAGTGACAGCCACACATCCGAAGTGCTCCGGATCGATGATCACCCCACCCTTGTGGGTGTAGCAGAGTTCCAAATCCCCAGCCTCGACAAGCTGGAACTGCTGCCTTTTCCAGGTTCGCTCCTCTCTCTCTCTCTTCTTCCGACTCCTGACCGTGACTGTCTGTGTCCTTGTTTTAAAGGTAAACAAGCTGCGAGTCGGTCAGTGAACAACATCATAGTCCTGCCTCACTGAAGCGCTCTGTTAAAGTGACAGTCCACAATGAACGAAACCTGCGGGTCCGTAACAGTGCATCGATGGGCGAGGAGGGGTTAAACCTTGATTGGCAGGTGACGTGCCTTCCGACCGGGCAGTGGGCAGTGATGTCACGTGACAGTCACGACCCCTCCGATACACTGGGTCAGGCAATGTTCTCTCAAACCGCTCAGTCTCAGTGTACTCCCGACATAAAAACAATTAACCCTGTCTTTCTCTCCAGGCGACCAAGAACGCTCGAAGTCGGCTTTCCTCCAGCAGCTGGTTCTCACAGCGCCAGTGTCTGGATCCCAGCTCAGAGTAGAAGAAGAATGTCCTTAACTCCTGGTGGAGTCATCGGGCGCCGTCATGACAAGTTTTTGCACCGATCTTTCTGGTGATTGCTCATGGCGTTTCTGCGGCATTCTCCAGTTTTATTTTTACAAGGTCGAGTTGCCAGCTCGACGCTCAACCCAGCACGGATGGAAAGCGTGCAAGGGAGCCGGCTGGCCTTGCTCGGGACCCTTCGCTCCGGAGTCCGGCGCTGATGCCACGATGCCACCAGTCGGCCCCGCCTCAGAGTGCCGAGGGGCAAATTCCATCCACACAAGGTGATGGTTCGAGGACGGCATTTGCCACATTCAGGTTGCCATCGCAGGGAGCTGTATGCTTGACAGACATAGAGGCGATCTATTCGGGAATCTCTCCCTCTAGGCCTTCTCGAGAAGGCTCCAGAGTCAGGATGTAGATCCCGCCAGGCGTCCACCAAGTCAAAGGAGCCGACTAACTCCTTCAGCTTCTTTGCCGATGCTGTGTCGCGCTGGAGACTGCAGAGGTTCCCCACCTCGAAGGTACATTTGAAGTCCCCACCCCCAGGATCCATGGAGCTCAGTAGAGTGGACAGCTGACGGAATAGGGAATAGGCGCGTCTGCATCACCCCGCCCCTCAGGGCATACACGTTGATGAAATGCAGAGGTTCACCATCCAGGCGCACAGCCAGATGGAGCAGGCGGCCGGGCTCGACATCCGGAGCTTTTACCATTTCCGGCTGGAAGGTCGAGGCCAACAGGATCGTCACCCCGCTAGAGTTGGAGCTGAGGAGGCTCATGCAGACCCCTAATTGCCGCTGCAGGAGCCAAGCGGACTCGTCCCCCGCGGTGGTATGGGTTCCCTACAGGAACCTCACCTTATATCACCCATCCCAAAGGACTGAGAGATTCTTTTATCTGCCGAGAGAACCCCTGCTACCATTAAAATTTAGACCAGCTACAGTGAGCTTCATGTAAGGAGTTTACTAGGACTCAGCACCTGCACTCTTCCCGGTGAGAGCGGAGGCGCCCTCAACCACACTAGCCCGAGAGAAAAAAAAACAAGAATTTTCTTTGCTTTCCGGGCCCCAGTGGTGCCAACGCCACTCACCTGTGACCCACCGTCTCCCGAAGGAGCGAGGCTGATTCCCACTCTGATGTCCCTCACCAGGTCATCCGGAAAGGATTTCAGCTGCCGCCTGACATTCCCAGACACAGCATTCCTCCTCCCCTTTACCTTCCGTCTAAGGATGACTCGCAGGGACTTCATCAGCCTCGGCGTGCCAGACCAGCGAAGCGAGGCGAGCTTAGGCCGATGCTTTGCACCCTCAGAGGTGAGAATGAACTCTCTCATTTCCTCCACAGGTATCAATGGGGATTTCTCCGGAGGGGTGAGGATGTCCTTTGTCTCACTCCACCGCCTCACTACAGATAGATTCCCCCCGTCTTCATCCCCGTGTGTTCGAACAGACGGCTGCACTTAAAACCCACACTGCGCAGCGGGTACCTCCCTCATACCTTTCCGCTGCACCGTCGCATCAGTCTTATCCACAGTTACGACAATGGAGGGATCATCCCCAGGGTCTCCCTGCTAGTCGTTACTGTTTAATGCTCTTGCCCCCAGGGAATCGCTTACTACTAAGTCCTGGGTGGAGGGCTTCAGGGCTGTCGCGATTGTGCAAACAGGGCTAGCACTAACTTTCTACACAATCACACCACCTACCACAGGACTAGTGGCTACATCTGGAGATTCAGGGTTAGACACAAACTCTACCCGGATTCCCACCCTTTCCTGGGAAATCCCCGTATCTACATTCCCTACCCTCTTGGGGGAAGATAACCTTCTCTTCTGAGGCGCACACAGGTGCCGGATTCACCAATGGCGGGGTACTCTCCGCTTCCAACTGCGCACTTTCCCGAGCCTCCCGCTCCACTTCAGGGCAAATAGGCGGGAGTTCTGCGGTCTCGGGGGCCGACTTCTTAGTGTGTTTGGATTTCTTCTTTGCTTTCTTTCTCAGCACAAGCTCCTCCCCGTCCGTCGCCTGAACCTCCTTGTACGTAGCCTCAAGATCTCCCACCTGAACCACGGGGCAGGAGCAGGGACTGAAACAGACGTAGGAATAGGAGCAGGAAGCAGGAGTCGGCTCAGGTGCAGGCACAGGAATAGGATCGGGGCAGAGGTAGCTGGGGCTCTGGTGCCCCAAGTGGACACCCTAATGTTTCGGGTGTTAGGACAGTCCCTCCGAAAGTGCCCCACCTGAACCACGGGGCAGGGGCAGAGACTGAAACAGACGTAGGAATAGGAGCAGGAAGCAGGAGTCGGGTCAGGTGCAGGCACAGGAATAGGATCGGGGCAGAGGTAGCTGGGGCTCTGGTGCCCCAAGTGGACACCCTAAGGTTTCGGGTGTTAGGACAGTCCCTCCGAAAGTGCCTCACCTTCCTGCACGTAGCCCCAGGAGCACCCGCCTGAACCACAGGGGTAGTAGCAGAGACTGGAACAGACGTAGGAACAGGGACAGGGTTAGAGACAGGGTCAGGGGCAGGAGCAGGGGCCGGCACAGGTGTAGGAACAGGGATGGGATCAGGGGCAGAGTTAGCTGGGGCACTGGTTCCCGAAATGGACTCCCTGGGTTTTCGAGTGCTAGGACAGTCACTCCGAAAGTGCCCCACCACCCCGCACGCATGGTACCGTGGGCGCTCAGAGTTCCAATACACCTGATAGTCTACCCCCTCGTGCCGGACAGTAAACCGGCCCTCAACGTCGTCCTCCATTTCCAGCTGCATGAACACCTGACGCCGGAAAGAGATTAGGTTGCGGAGGGTGTGTCTCTTAAATTTGAGTCTGATGTCAGTTATCTCTGACCGTACTTGTCCCAAGCTGTCTAGTGCGGGAAGTAGGACCTCGTTGGGGATTAAACGTGTCCGTTAAGCTGCGTGGAAATGTCACCAGCTCCATCTTTAAAAGGATGTTTTCCACCGTGATCCCCCCAACTAAGATCCCGGTGTACCAACTCATCATTCTCTAGATAAAACACTGCCTCCCCGAACTCATTCTCTGTGGCCAAAATGCCACCTTTCCCAAACAAGTCCTCCAAAGCCGCCACATATTTTTTTGCAGTGCGGTTTCAATGTATTCAATGTATTCAAAATACATTGCACTCGCGTTCTCCTTTCACCGACCAAAACAAGGCGTTGTCCGAGGCCGGAGATGCAGCCGCCTTTGTCCAACTCCCCGAAGGCCTGCAACTCCGTGGAGAACGGCCCGGCATGGTGACACTATGTCCAAATCTAGAGATATACGGATGTGTCGGTTATAAGTCCTGGAACGAGTTGAGTGACTGGCCTGAAAAGTTTGTACTCGACAGTATCTTGCAGGCTCGGCGCCAGAAATTCCAGCGCCAGGAAAGGCTCCGTCGGTCCTGCAGAACTTCCAGGCCGTGAGAGGTCGAGACTTCTCAACAGATGGTCCGGCTCCTACACCGAACGAGAATCACGACGACAAAAGAGGAGGGACGTTGTCCCGATGTCAGTGGGGAAGCAGTGGCGTTTGTCTCCGTTGTTTGGAGCAAACCAGTCTCCTGGCGAATTGCCAGCAGCTGCAGCTGGGAGCCCGGCATTTAGCAGCCGTGAACGAACCCAGACCAAACTGGCAGAAAAACTCCAAGCGAAGCTTCCACGCTAAAACAGCCGCTCACTTATATGTCCAAGAGACAATTCGAAACATCTCCAAAGTTTCTCACGAACTTATACAGCAGATTTTCCTCGATTTTTCCCAGCTCATTCAGAACAGCTCCACGCTGTGTCTGACCGTGGGAGTGTGTGATGGGAAGGCGTGGAGGAAGATTCACGTTGTGTCTGACCCTGGGAATGTGTGATGGTACGATGCGAAGGGAGCTTCACTCTGCGTCTGACCCAGAGACTGTGATGCGACATTGCAGAGGGATCTTCACTCTGTATCTGATCCGTGGAGAGCGTGATGGGGCCCTGCGGAGGGGCACACACTCAGTGTCTGAACCTCTGCTGTTTCCGACCGTTGAGGACGCAGGTCTGATAGTATACCGTATATGAGCTTCCAGTCTCTTTTGTCGATTTTGTCTGCAAAGCCAGGAGAGTGTTCAGGACGGTTGGGGTCCGGAGAGTGGGCGTATCTCGGGTGCGAGGAAGCGGCGGTCAGCCTTGATGGGGGTGGGGACTGAAGAGATCCTGGGGACTGGACAATATCAGCCTGGAACTGAGGTGCAGCTGTACCACTTCATTGTGTGTGTGTCTGTGTGGTTCCCTGTGCTACAGTTCCAAGGTGAACACAATGAGATTCTCCTTTGTAATCTGTTTCAGCTCAAGACCTCTTTTGGTATATCTCACACTGCAGAGACGTGTTTTCTCCCCATGTCTGACCCCAGGAGTGTGTGAGGGGACGGTGTTGAGGTAGCTTCACTAAATGTCTGACCGTGGGAGTGTGTGATGGGATGATGTTGAGGGAGCTTCACCCTGTGTCTGACCCCAGGAGTGTGTGATGGGATGATGTTGCTGGAGCTTCACATTGTGTCTGACCCCGGCAGTGTGTGATGGGATGATGTTGAGGGAGCTTCACCCTGTGTCTGACCCCGGGAGTGTGTGATGGGATGATGTTGAGGGAGCTTCACCCTGTGTCTGACCCCGGGAGTGTGTGATGGGACAGTGTAGAGGGAAATGCTCACTGTGTCTGACCCCGGGAGTGTGTGATGGGACGGTGTGGAGGGAGCTTCATTCTGTGTCTGACCCCGGGAGGGTGTGATGGGACGGTGTGAAAGGAGCTTCACTCTCTGTCTGACCCCGGGAGTGTGTGATGGGATGATGTTGAGGGAGCTTCACCCTGTGTCTGACCCCGGGAGTGTGTGATGGGACAGTGTAGAGGGATCTTCACTCTGTGTCTGACCCCGACAGTGTGTGATGGGACGGTGTGGAGGGAGCTTCACTCTGTGTCTGTCTCCGAGTGTGTGATGGGATGATGGTGAGGGAGATTCACTCTGTGCTGAATGCCGGTATTCCATCCCGCATTCCATTCGTACTTGGGACCTCAGTGAAATCACGTTTGACTTTACAGTAGATGTTAACTGTCTGTGGGCGCCTAGTCTCTGAGACGCTGCTGTACCAGTGTGAGGAGCTCAGAACCATTATTGCAGTTCACCGAGTGCGGGGGCAGCAGTAACCCCAGGTCACTGTTTCTCCTCTAGTGAGATTCAGGTCCGACACCAACGCAGGAAGTTACAGCGGTTTATTGATTTCATCATGACAAATGCAAATTAAGGAATGTGTGAACTGGATAGGACGCGGAATCACGTCACTGCGGCACCGCCTCTGAGATCACAGAGAGCTCGGCTGAAGCTAGGATCTGTTAGAACAGTTAGAAAGTAAACGTGTATTGCAGGAAATCGGCCAACATGTCCTCATCCAGCGAGCAGGGATGTTCACACATTCAGATCTTCACAACTCCACTCTCAGTCCTGGTCTGGGTTCCTGCAGTGATCTCAGTTCCCTCTCTCCTGTTGGACTGAACCGATTCCAGTGCAGCCTGAAACAGATGGGAGAATAAAGATGCAATAAACAGATTACGCAACAGTGTCAGCAACAGGGGACCGGGGTTAATGTTTCAACAACACTCACAGACAAATATCACCAGAAAACCCACGGATCCGCTGATATTTTATCACATTGAACATTAACACAAACACTCACCAGATCCGCTCCAGACTCGGGAGGGTCAGTATGAGGCGGCGGAGAGCGGGGACAGATCGGTCTGTCAGTGAGTTTAATCCCAGGTCCAGCTCCGTCAGTGATGGGCATGTAATGAGAGCAGAGGCGAGATCCTCGGCGCCAGAATCCCTGAGACCGACATTGTACAGCCTGGAGATGAGAGAGAGTGAGGGTGAAGGACACAGAGAGACAGGAGATGGTACAAATCCCCAGTGTTTATCAGTAACACAATTACTGATCACATTAATGTTCAGTGTCAGACACCCAGTGACTGTATACACAATCTCCCACAGTCTGGTACTTACCCCAGTTTCTGTATTTTACACTCCGGGTTCCTCAGAGCCGCAGAAACCAGTTTCACTCCTGAATCTCCCAGTTTATTTTCACTCAGATCCAGCTCCGTCAGTGATGGGTTTGTACTGAGAGCGGAGACGAGATCCTCGACACCAGAATCTGTGAGACTGATATCTCTCAGCCTGCAGATGACAGAGAGTGAGGATGAAGTACACAGTGAGATACGAGACGGTACAAATCCCCAGTGTTTATCAGTAACACAATTACTGATCACATTAATGTTCAGTGTCAGACACCCAGTGACTGTAAACACGATCTCCCACAGTCTTGCACTTACCCCAGTTTCTGTATTTTACACTCCGGGTTCTTCAGAGCCACAGACAGCAGTTTCACTCCTGAATCTCCCAGTTTATTACGATCCATGTTCAGATCCATCAGTGATCGGTTTGTTCCGAGAGCGGAGGCAAGATTCTCGGCGCCAGAAACTGTGAGATCGACATTGTCCAACCTGTAGATGAGAGAAGGTGAAGGACACTGAGAGAGGAGGTAGTACAAATTCCCAGAGTTTATCTGTATCTCAATTACTGCTCACATTAATGTACAATGTCAGACACCCAGTGACTGTAAACACAATCTCCCACAGACTGGTACTTACCCCAGTTTCTGTATTTTACACTCCGGGTTCCTCAGAGCCGCAGAAACCAGTTTCACTCCTGAATCTCCCAGTTCATTCCCCGCAAGTCTAAACACAAACAGATTACTGATCAAATTGATGAATTGATGAGGGTCTGAGGGAATTACTCTCAATCAGGTATTTCAGGAACCACTATACCCTTCAGTAAATCACTGATCGGTGTTCCCATGACTGTCAACGTCCCTCTCTGCCCAGCTCCAGGGTATTCACCGAATATCAGTAATTTAATCTGTTGGTGTGACCCTGTAAAATACACATATTCTGTCTCATTTCTGACAGTCAGAAAAGTGTTATTGGCCTGAGAGCATCAGAAGGGGCAGGGATGAATGATGGAAGAAAGTCCCACAGTGAGGAAAATTTATGATTGGGAGACTGTCGATGGGAATGGTGGAAGAGCCCGCACCTGAGGAAAACTCGATGGGAAGAGAGATCCCACAGGAGGAAGGAGGATGGGAAAATTTAACCCTACAAGACCAGAGGATGCAGAAAAAGACTGCACGCAAGAGGTGGGTCTGAACTGAGACCCACAGTCGGGAGAGGAGATGTGCCCATGTGGTCTGGGTATCTCGTAGTGAGCACAGTCACACAGGTGGACTGATGGTGATAGTCACACAAGGGGACGGGCAGGGGAGGACAATCTCACAAAGTCATTTCTTTCCTTCTCACTGGGACAGTCTGCTGACGGTCTCGTGTCCTTCACCGGGAAGGGGATGTGAATCTCTGACCCACCTGCTGCCGTCAGTGTCGGTCTGGGTGTCAGTCACAGTGAGAAGGAACATTGTCAATGGACGTGTCACAGGCAGCGAGAAACACGGCCATTCCTGTGATTTATTATCATTAAACCAAAGGCCGGTGTTCTCTGAACTGCCAAAGTCTCTAACAAGGAATCACAGAAACCTCCTGTACTTGGGGAATTAGTGGCCAATCACGAGGGCGTTTGTCACAATTCTTCAGAACCTCATTTACTATAGTTTTAACTAAATCCCTTTACATTGAAACAACACAATAGAACAGTTTCACAGTTCAGAGTGAGAAATACATCAAGTTACCTCAACTCCTGGCACTTGTGCAGCCCGGGTCCCAGCCGCTGGATTCCTTCACTCTGAATGAAGCAGTACTCCAGGTCGAGGTGTTTTATTGTATCACGGAGTCCGATGACATGTGACAGGACGGCACAGTCAATCGGGGTCAGTGTCATTCCACTGAATGAAAGTGTTTCCATAGATTCCAGTGCGGCCTGAGCCAGTCCACGATTCTGAGACTCAAACAGATAGTGTAATGTGTTCAGGAGGCTCCTTTTACCAACTTCACTCCCCGTCTTTCCACTCTGACGTTTAACCTCCTCCATCACCCAGTCAATCACCCAGCAGGTTGTTTGATGAGGAAATGGACCCAGACACTCTTCCAGACCCCGAGCTGTCATTGGGGAGGAGAGACCAGCAACAAAATGGAGAAATACCTCAAATCGCCCATCTGTCGTGTTGTGGGCTTCATTGAGAATCTCAGGATATCCCCGGGATGTGGATTCAGGAATTAACAATAGACAATAGGTGCAGAAGTAGACCATTCGGCCCCTCGAGTCTGCACCGCCATTCTGAGATTATGGCTGATCATTCACTATCAATACCCAGTCCCTGCCTTGTCCCCATATCCCTTGATTCCCCTATCCATCAGATATCTATCTAGCTCCTTCTTGAAAGCATCCAGAGAATTGGCCTCCAACGTCTTCCGAGGCAGTGCATTCCACACCTCCACAACTCTCTGGGAGAAGAATCTCTTCCTGAACTCTGTTTTAAATAACTGACCTCTTATTCTCAATCCATGCCCTCTGGTCCTGGACTCTCCCAACATCTGGAACATATTTCCTGCCTCAATCCTATCAAATCCTTTAATTATCTTAAACGTTTCAATCAGATCCCCTCTCAATCTCCTCAATTCCAGCGTGTACAAGACCAATCTCTCCAATCTCTCTGCGTAAGACAGCCCTGCCATCCCAGGAATCAACCTAGTGAATCTACGCTGCACTTCCTCAATTGCCAGAATGTCCTTCCTTAAACCTGGAGACCAAAACTGTACACAATATTCCAGGTGTGGTCTCACCAGGGCCCTGTACAAATGCAAAAGGACATCCTTGCTCTTGTACTCAATTCCCCTTGTAATAAAGGCCAACATTCCATTTGCCCTCTTCACTGCCTGTTGCACTTGTTCATTCACCTTCATTGACTGGTGAACTAGGACTCCCAGGTCTCTTTGCATTTCTCCCTTACCTAACTCTACACCGTTCAGACAATACTCTACCCTCTTGTTCCTGCTTCCAAATTGGATAACTTCACATTTATTCGCATTGAATGACATCTGCCAAGTATCTGCCCACTCACCCAGCCTATCCAAGTCTCCCTGTATTCTCCTAACGTCCTCTTCGCATGTCACACTGCCTCCCAGTTTAGTATCTTCAGCAAACTTGCTGATATAGTTTTCAATGCCCTCATCTAAATCGTTGTCATAAATCGTAAAGAGCTGTGGTCCCAATACAGAGCCCTGTGGTACCCCACTAGTCACCTCCAGCCAGTCCGAGAAACACCCATTCACTGCTACCCTTTGCTTTCTATCTGCCAACCAGTTTTCTATCAATGTTGAAACCCTGCCCCCAATGCCATGAGCTCTGATTTTACTCACCAATCTCCTATGTGGCACCTTATCGAATGCCTTCTGAAAATCTAGGTACACTATATCCACTGGCTTACCCTCGTCTAACATCCTTGTTACACCCTCAAAAAACTCCAACACATTAGTCAAGCATGATTTGCCCTTGGTAAATCCATGCTGGCTCGGCCTAATCCTATTTCTGCCATCAAGATGTGCCACTATTTCGTCCTTAATAATGGACTCAAGCATCTTCCCCACGGCTGACGTTAGGCTAACAGGGCGATAGTTCTCCGTTTTCTCCTTCCCTCCCTTCTTGAAAAGTGGGATAACATTAGCCACTCTCCAACTTTCAGGAACTGATCCTGAATCTAAGGAACATTGGAAAATGATTACCAATGCATCCGCAATTTCCTGTGCCACCTCTTTTAGAACCCTCGGATGCAGACCATCTGGACCCAGGGATTTATTAGCCTTCAGTCCTACCAGTCTACCCATCACAGTTTCGTCCCTAATGTCAATCTGTCTCAATTCCTCTGATATCTTATGACCCTGGCCAATCCATACATCTGGGAGATTGCTTGTGTCCTCCCTGGTGAAGACAGATCTAAAGTACGCATTAAATTCTGTTGCCATTTCCCTGTTTCCCATAACAGTTTCTCCCAATTCATTCTTCAAGGGTCCAACATTGTTCTTAACTATCTTCTTTCTCTTCACATAGCTAAAAAAGCTTTTGCTATCCCCTTTTATATTCCAGGCTAGACTGAGCTCATACCTGATTTTTTCTCTCCGTATTGCTTTTTTTTAGTTAAGATCTGCTGTTCCTTAAAACTTTCCCAATCATCTGTATTCCCACTCATCTTAGCCCTGTCATACTTCTTTTTCTTTAATGCTATACAATCACTGACTTCCTTTGTCAACCACTGTGGCCCCTTCCCCCTCTTTGAATCCTTCCTTCTCATTGGAATGAACTGCTTTTGCATCTTTTGTATTATCCCCAAGAATATCTGCCACTGCTGATCCACTGTCTTTCCTGCCAGTGCATCCGCCCATTTAACTTTGGTCAGCTCTTCCCTCATGGCTCCGTAGTCTCCTTTATTTAATTGGAACACTGGCACCTCTGATCTGCCCCTATCCCTCTCAAATTGTAGATAAAAACTTATCATGTTATGATCACTACTTCCTAATGGCTCCTTTACTTCAAGATCTCTTATCAATTCCTGTTCATTACACATCACCAAGTCCAAAATACCCTCGTTCCTGTTTGGCTCAAGCACAAGCTGTTCCAAAAATACATCCCTTAGACACTCCACAAACTCCCTATCCTGGGGTCCAGCACCTACCTGATTCTCCCAGTTCACCTGCATGTTGAAATCTCCCATAACGACTGCATTTCCTTTAGCACATGCCAATGTTAACTCCCTAATCAACTTGTACCCAATATCCACGCTACTGTTTGGGGGCCTGTACACAACACCCATTAGGGTCTTTTTACCCTTACTGTTCCTCAGCTTAATCCACACAGACTCTACTTCCCCTGTTCCCAAGTCACCTCTTGCTAAGGACTGAATCTCATTCCTCACCGACAGGGCCACCCCACCCCCTCTTCCCATTTTTCTGTCTCTACTATAGCACGTATACCCTGGTACACTCAATTCCCAGGCCTGATCCCTTTGCAGCCATGTCTCCGTTATCCCAACAATATAGTAGTTCCCCATTTTCATCTAAGCTTCAAGCTCATTTGTCTTATTTCTGACACTACGCGCATTCAAGTATAGAATTCTTAGCCCATTCCTCCTCTCTTTGCTTAAAACACTGTCTATTGTACCTAGCCCAGCTCCTTGAACTTCCATCGGGCTAATTGCACCTTGAATTTTGATGACCTTCTCAAGATCACCCAAACCTTCTACACATTTAACCCCATGCTCCTTCTGACCAACCCTCTGGATCTGGATCCCTGCCCCCTGCACATCTAGTTTAAACCCCGCCCCCCACCCCGAGCAGCACTGGCAAACACTCCTGCAAGAATGTTAGTACTCCTCCGGTTCAGATGTAGACCGTCCCTTCGAAACAGATCCCAACGTCCCTGGAACAAAGACCAATTATCCAAAAACCTGAACCCTTCCTTCCTGCACCATGCTCTCAGCCTCGTATTAATGTGCATAATCATTCTATTCTTCGCCTCACTCGCACGTGGCACAGGTAGCAATCCCGAGATTGTCACCCTGGAGGTCCTGCCTTTCAGCTTCACTTCTAACTCCCTGAACTCTCTAAGCAGGACCCCCTCACTCACATTACCTACATCGTTGGTCCCTACATGGACCACTACATCTGGGTTCATGCCCTCGTTCTCAAGAATAGCCTGCACCCGATCTGAGATGTCCCGGACCCTGGCACCAGGGAGGCAACATACCATCCGAGACTCCCGATCTGCCCCACAAAATCTCCTATCTGCCCCCCTAACTATAGAATCCCCTAAAACTGTCGCACTCTTCTCTTCCCTCCTCCCCTTTCTAGTTGAGGGTTCAACCTCTGTGCCAGAGGCAAGACCACTACAACTCATTCCTGGTAGGTCATCCCCATCAACAGTATCCAGTACGGTATACATTGTTAATGGGAATGGCCGCAGGGTTGCTCTGCTCTCTCTACCTGCTCCCCCTGCCTCTCTGGACCGTCACCCATCTGCCTACTTCTTGGTTTTTTGGTGTGACTACCTCCTGATAACTCCTATCTATCTCTGCCTCTGCCTTCCGAATGATCCGTAGTTCATCCAGCTCCAGCTCCAACTCCCTAACTCGGGCTGATAGGAGCTGCAGCTGGACGCAGCTCTTGCAGGTGTGGTCATCAGGGACAACTGTGTTGACCCTGACTTCCCACATACTGCATACGGAGTACAGCACTGCTCTGACTGTCTCCCCCATACCTGAACTGAATTAATAGAATAAGTCTAAAAAGCACCTAGCGACCTTACCTTCTTCTCCTCAGCGAGCAATCACACAGACTTACCGAAGTCCCCTTAGGCCGAAGCCCACTTAGCCAAAGCCCAGGACTCTGCTTCCACGGACTCACTTAGCCAAAGCCCAGGACTCTGCTTCCACGGACTCCGCTGCCCGCTCTGAAAAGAAGTCCTGCCTTTTAAAGTGCGCGCTCGACGCTGACGTCACTCGCGCCTGCGCAGTTCTCCCTCCTCCACAGGTATTGACCAGGTAGGCTTAAATCCTACCTACACGGTCGAATTTTCTGAGCTCCCAGCTGAATCACAAGCTGTAACTTGCTCCCGATTCAAAAAATTGTGTGACTGCAGCTACAAACTCTTGGATGGTGAGGTGTGGGAATGTGTACACCACACACCGGGCAGAATCCTCTCTCTCCAAAAGCTCCATCAGGAACCCGGACAGGAACTGGGAAGGCTGCAGATTGTACTTGATCAAATCTCCATCTGTAAACACAATCTTCCTCTGGGACACTCCTCTGAAGGCCATCTGACCAACCCTGAGTAACACATCACGGGGGTTCTCAACCTCACGGCCGTGGTTTTTCAGGATGTTGTAAATATAGTAGGAGTACAGTTGGGTGATGGTCTTGGGAACTTGCTGCGGGTCCCTGACTCTTTGTGTGAAGAAGGGGGCCAGTGCCAGAGCGAGGATCCAGCAGTAGGAGGGGTTGTAGCTCATGGTGTACAGGATCTCGCTCTGCTTCACGTGTTTGAAAACAGCTCCCGCCACCGTCTGATCTTCAAAATGCCTGATGAAATATTCCTTCCTTTCCTCACCAACAAATCCCAGGATTTCAGCCCAGACACTGATATCCGCCTTTTCAAATAAATGTAACGCAGTGGGATGGGTAGTCACCAGCACTGATCACCCTGGGAGCAGCTTGCCCTGGATTAAACTGTACACAATGTCAGACATTTCACAACACCACTCAGGATCTGGGCACTGGTGCTAGGGTTCTGTATCTCTAGGACTGTCAGCAAAATCGATTCTGTACTTGAATTCATTCAAACCATCGAATATAAACAGCAGTCCCTTTGGGTTCTTCCAGACCTCTCTCAGGATATTCCCAAAGTAAGGATACTGATCCAGAATCAGTTCCCTCAGGTTTAATCGACAGTTAATGGAGTTTAAATCCAGGGATTTGAAACTGAATACAAACTGGAATTGTTGGTATATTTTCCCCGTGGCCTAGTCATAAACAATCTTTTGTACCATTGTTGTTTTCCCGATCCCCCGGACCCCAACCACTGCTGCAGAACTCACAGTTTTGGATTTACTCCGGGAAAAGCTGCTCTGGAGTAACTGATCAGTCCGGATTTTTTCCAGCTCTCTGCGGAGATGCTTCTGTCTCCACTCCTCGTGGTCTCTGCCTCTTGCCAGCAGCTCATGTTCCACCAGTGTCCGATCTCGAACAGTAGAAATGACCGTGAGCTCAGCGTATCGATCAACCAGCTGGAAAACCTTCACCTTCTCCCTCATCAGGATCGTGTTCACTCTCAGTGTTTCAGTTTGTGTCCGCAGAGTCTCCTTGTGTTTCTGTTGAACATCTTCCATCTGAACAGAGAACATAGTCAAAATGTTAAATAGCTCAACTGACAAAGAATATTATAACTGCATTTCAACATTCAGTGTTTGAGATTACATGAATTAATTCAGTGCTTCCATGGATATTAGGACATAAAATAAAATTCTGTTCACAGACACTGGAATTGACAGCGATGGATGTCCCAGAAAATGTCCAATACTCATATTCAGGTACTAGTTATTTGTGAAAGTGAACATTCCCCTGATATCCTATTCCAATCCTGAGTGCACTCCCATTACAACAACATTTCACTATATTTAAAGAACTGTTTACTTCATTAACAGACGATGTTTATGTTGATCTGATGTTGAACTATGGAGAGCAGGACACTGTGCATTTTGGCAAAGCTGCACACTGGGGAGTCCATTGCTCTTACATCACAACGGGAGCAGAATATGCGGGAAATACTCAAGTTGGGCAGCGGCTGGGGGAGAAACACAGTGAAATTGCGGATAGATAACCCATCAGAATGACAAGAAAGAAAATGGGTAGTTTTCAATCGCGGTGATGGAGGATTGGTGGAAAGATTAAATCTCTGTTATTGGAAGAAGCCAGAAGCGTCTGTCTCAGTGATGTACATTCTTTATGTGGGAGAGGGTGGTGAAGTCTTGGCAACTGCTACTCATCAGTCTTGCTGTGGCGGTGTGGGGCGCTGTCTTATGAGACATCCGTCTGTAAAGTCGACCATGGATGTCCTGACCCTGTCATTTCCATTCAGCAATGTCTACCCATTATCATATTTGCATATGCTTGTATGGAGTGCTGAATCCTCCTTGTGTTGATGAAAATATATCCTTAGAGCTAATTGTGCATTAAAGAAAAGGCAAGATGAAGGGACACAACACAGCAATCCTCATAGAGGGATCAGAAGTGGAAAGAGTGAGCAATTTCAAATTGCTGGCTGTCAATATCTCTGAGGATCAAACCTGGTGCCAATATATCAATACAGCTACAAAGAAGATACAACAGTGGCTATCAGGAATTTCTAAAATCACTCGAATATTTCTACAGGTGTAAGTTGCAGAGCATTGGAACTGGCTGCATCACCGTCTGGTTCATGGGGACCACTGCACAGGATTGAAGTAAGTCACGCACTCAACGATTCAGGAACAACTTCACTTCTGCCAGCAAGTTTCCGAATGGACATTCAACCCCTCGATAGTGCCTCACAAATCACTATTTTTATTTCCATTTCTGTACAACTTATTTAATTTAACATTTCATGTAATCACGCCGTCATGCATAAATCTACATGCGCAACCTACAGGCCCTGAAGCCATTTTGCTGCTCAGCCAGCTCCACTGGACAGGTCACCTGCCTCGCATGGACAATTCCACGTTACCGAAAGCAGTATCTACGGAGAACTCACTCAGGGCAAGAGAGATGGTTGTGTCCAACGCAAGAGATACAAGGTCCAAATTAAGCAACAGCTCCCTCAGGCTAATATGGAGGTTGTCCACGGAAAAACCAAGAATTCAGAGGAACCCAGAAGAGCGACTGCTGGAAAGAGGAGATGCAAGAAGGATCCAACTACCGAAATGCTCGTCTCCTAGCGACATCTGTGTTCCAACTGCTCCCGGATGTGCAGATCCAGCATTGGCCCCCATAGTCAGCAACGATCGTGCCGTCATCCAGTACGTACACGCACACACACACACACACACACACACACACACACACACACACACACACACACACACACACACACACACACACACACACTATTATTACAGAGCGAGATGTTTTCCAACAGAAACCGGTCAGGACTGCCCAAGCCAGAAACGTTTGATCAGCAGTTCCGTGCGAACAGCATGTATTGCATGACTGACAGCTTACATTGCCGGTAATCAGCAGGAGCTCAGGAAATGCAGCTCCGATTTGTGGAATATCGTCCAGACAGCGAAACGACAATACCGAGACAGGGTTCAGGCACAACTCTCCACCAACAACACACACAGCTTAGAGCAAGGTCTGTACACCATCGTGGACTTCAAAGCCAAGCGCAGTGGTACTGCCAGCATTGCCGTCTCTCTCCCAGATGAGCCAAATCTTTTATACGCTCGGTTCGATATCGCCAACACTGAGCCCACGAGGAGAGCTGACAAAGCGACCTGCACATTGTTCATCTCTGAGGCTGAAGCTCGCAGGTGTTTCCAACGAGTGGACAGTTGCAAGCCTGCGGGACCGGATGGCATCCAGGGCGGGTACTCAGGATGTGCACGGCGCAAATGGCAGGTGAGTTTACGGATATTTTTAATCTCTCCCTCTCCCAGTGTAGAGTGCCGTCCTGCTTCAAAACATCCACCATTGTCCCTGTACCTAAAAGTACGAAGGCAACATGTCTGAACGTCTGGCGTCCTCTCGCTCTCACCTCAATAATAAGCAAATGCTTTGAGAGGCGGGTCAAGGACTACATCTGCCGCATGCTGCCACCCACACTGGACCAACTACAATGCACCTGCAGCTACAACCGATTGACAGACGACACAATAGTCACTGTTCTGCACACCTCCTTAAACATCTGGAGAAGAGGGATGCTTATGTGAGAATGATGTTATTAGACTACAGTTCAGCATTACTCTACAGGGAACTCTCTCTGGGCAAGAGAGATCGTGGTGCCCACGCAAGACGGACAAGGACCAAATTAAGCAGCAGCTCTCTCAGGCAAATTTGGAGGTCAACGAGCGGCAGCCGCTGATCCAGAGAAAAGCCAAGAATTTTGAGGAACCCAGAAGAGCGACTGCTGAAAAGAAGAGAAGATGCAAGAAGGATCCAACTACCCAAACGCCAGCATCCCAGCTGTCCCTCTGTCCCAACTGCGCCCGGGTCTGCAGACCCAGAATATATCAACCTATTGGGGAAGAGAAAAGGATTTCGGGTATGCTTTGCTTCATGGTCATTAATGCTTGCTGGAACCCTGGAATGTCCATGCCCTTCAATCCTTTTGTTCCCCAGATCTGGAGTACCTGTGCTGCTGTGTGGACCTTTCTGGTTGCCGAGGGAGTATTATTATCACAGAGGGGGGGATGATTCTTCCCAGAAACCGGTCAGGACTGCCCAAAACTTAAAGATTTCTCAAAAGAAAATGAAATGTTGGTTTGATAAGTGGGCTTGCGAAAGAAAATACCAGGTGGGGGATAAGGTGCTTACCTTATCTCCAATGTTGACAAATCCACTTCAGGCAAAACTCAATGAACCGTATGAAATAGTCTCTCAGATTAATAATGTGAATTACGTTATCAAAACACCCGACCGATGTAAACTAACACAGGTGGTTCAGATAAATATAATAAAGCGTTGTTTTGACAAGCAGGCACCATCTGTGAGTGCTGTTGTCAAAACATATGAATCTGACAACCCTGAGAATGAAGCAATTGACTCGTCTGAGACTTTTCACAAGCCAAAAATGGTCCCAGTTAGGTTAATGAACCCGGTTGTTCCAGAAAACATTGATAACATGTTGGCTCACCTGCAGCCAAAGCAACAACAACTGCTGAAGGAATTAATTCTACAGTTTAACGATTTATTTCCCGATGTTCCCAAGCAACCCACAGTCGCAATAAATCATGTGGGTATTGGTTAAACCGATTAAAAAAAAACCATATCGCATGAACTTAGAAAAGTGTAAATAGGCTGAGCAAGAAATTGAAAATATGCTGGAAAATGCTATTATTAGTCCTTCAGCATCAGATTCGAGCTCACCCTGCATTATTGTGCCTAAACCTGATGGTAGTGTTAGATTTTGCACTGATTATAGGAAGGCAAATGCAGTAACAAAAACACATGCCTATTCCATCCCCAGGATGGATGATTGCATCAATAAGGATGGAAAAGCTGAATTTCTTACAAAGATTGATCTGTTCACAGGGTATTGGTGTGTTCCATTAACGGACAGAGGTAAAAAAAAAATCTGCATTTGTGATACCATCTGGATTCTATGTATATAATGTCTTGCTGGTTGGAATGAAAACTGGTCCAGGAATATTCCAGAGAATGAATGATCCTGTAATTCGGGGGTTGGAACACACAGATGCCTATATTGATGACTGAGTTACAGGGAGTGACACTTGGGAAGAGCACAGCTCTGCAGTAGAAAAGCTGTTTGACAGATTTTCCCAGGCCAGCCTTACAGTTAACACGGCTAAGAGTGAATTTGGCCATGCCATTCTGACCTGTCTTGGCTATGTTGTAGGTCAATGCAAGTTGGCTCCTGTTTGGGCAAAAGTCCAGGCAATTTCTCAAGTTCCTATTCTGACTGCTAAGAAGGCTCATAGAAGCTTTCTGGAAATGGATGGATATTATTGTAAGTTCTGTAAGAACTCTGCTGCTATCGCTCTTCCTCTGACTAACCTGAAGAAGGGTGAAAAGTTTGTTTGGACCGAGCCTTGTCAGGAGGCATATGATCGATTTTAAGTTATTATGTGAGATTAGGCCAATCAATGTAGTGCTGTCAGCAAATTTAATCAGCAGATTGGAGCTGTGGGTGGCAACACAAGTCATGGGTGCACAGAGAGTAAAGGAGAGGGACAACTTATGTGGGTTATGTGTGCTGAGGGTCAGAGCGACTGTGGAGGTGGAGCCCACTCTTACCACCTGCCGGCGATCTGACAGGAAGTCCAGGATCCAGCTACGCAAGGCAGGGTGAAGGCCGAGGTCTCTGAGCTTCTTGTCGATACTTCACGCCTTTGTATAGCTACTGCTCTGCCCATGACTGCAAGGAACTGCAGAGAACTTTGGAGAGCAGAGAACATCAGAGAAACAAGCATCCACTCCATGGACTCTCCCTACACTTCCCCTCCCTCGGAAAAGCAGGACATGTACACAAAAAACCTCATAACCTGCTGCAAACCCGCTCCCACATTGGCGGAGAGATACAAAAGCCTTAAAGTGCGAAACACCAGGCTGAAGGACGGATTCCTGTCTGCAGTTATAAGCCAAATGAATGAAAAAATGGACTCGACCTCACAATGTAACTCGACTTGACCTTGCACCATATGTCTGTTTGTACTGCACTTTCTCTGCAGCCATAATGCTTTGTTACAGTTATTTTTTATTGTATATGAGCTCAATGTACTGTTGTAATGTATCGATCTGTGTGGATGGTACATCAGGCAAGATTTTCGCTGTAGCTCAGTACGTGATGAAATTAAACACATTTCCCCATTTTAATTGTGTGGAAATATGAGACAGACTGAAATTCTGCTCTGGAACCTCAGAAGGAAACTGAACTGTTGTCATTTCTGAGGAATGCAAATAAATGGAAAATGCTTCAATCTCACATTACGATCTGCAGTAACTGGGATCAGGTGACTGGTGGTGGGTCTCCCATATCAATAACAGTATCAGGTTTAGTAGTACTGGTATATGCCAGGAAATTCGTTGTTATTTGTTAATTCTTAAAAAAAGTTTTTAACAATTGCGATTTAAAGTAAGAATATTTATAGTACAAAAGCAGAAAAAAAATAAAAATGTAATAAACTATTTTAGTTGTGTAAATGTAATAAACTATTTTAATTGTGTGGAACTATTTGACTGACTGAGTTGTAGCTTTGTAAATTCTGAAGTGAAGCTGAATTAAACTTTACACATTTATGAGAAGCTCAGAGAAATACAAATGGCTAAATTCTCACATAAATGGGTCAGACACCCAGAAGTATTGGAAGCACTTCAGCACGTCGAAAGAGTGAATGAAACATGCAGAAAATATTACAAAAAAAACATTGTCCATCCACAACGAGAGGACGTGACAGATCCGGATCTCACTGACTTGTATGAACGGGTGAAAGATGAAGCTACACGGACACGTAGAGCAGTGACCCGCAGATGCTGCAGATCTGCAGAAAAACTTGAACAGGAAACGGGATCAGGTGACGGGTGGAGGGACTCCCTCCTGAACCGGTGACTCTGCTCCTCTCACCTCACACACTACCTGACCCATCCGCCGCAGTCCCCACATTATTCCATATTTACACCAGATACATGTCCACTTTTCCACACCATATCTACACCGATCACTTTCCCTCCAACCCCTGGATACAAAATCACGGGCTCGATTCCCATCCCGTTCCTAAACATAATTCAAGCCCAAAAAGGAAGTGTTCACGTTTCATTTAAATGTTCTGTTTTTATCTACACAAATTTCTATTCACATTCCTCCGGCTTCTGTGGACGAACACTGAAACGTCAAGTGAGAAACAGCAGGGGGTGGCCATTCAGCCCCTCTAACCATCAACAAGATGGCGGCAGTTCTCGCATCTCAGCCACGTTTCTGTGCAATCCTCATTTCCTCTATCCCTTCGGTCTCCACACATCACTCGCCCTCTTTTCTACGTGAGGACGATCACTGTGTCTTCACCGCCCTCTGTGAAAGGTATTTCCAGACATTCACATTTGGTCGGAATGGAGACATTTCCCCTCATCACAGTCCCGGACAGTCCACACCCTTTTTCAGAAACTGGGATCCCTGGTTCAACTGGTAATGATGTTGTACATTTCAATGTGTTCACCTCTCAGTTCTCGACTCTCTAAATGACATTTAGAGTTATCACATTTGATCTTTCTTCAAGTTATGAACCCACCACTCCAGGGATCAGTCAGGTGACTCTTCATTGTACTCACTATAACAAATACTCTCTAACCTCTTTGTTCATCCTCTATGGAATTAATTTCCATCTTTTGCATCCCCGTGTTGCCCCAACTACTCACTTCCCACCCTTGTCACTATTGTTACCTTCCACCTCCCCCCTCACCTGGATCCACCTCTCAATCCCCAGCTCTTGCCCCATCCCCACCCCTCAACCATTTTCCGTGACTATTTTCCATCCACTCCCAGTCCAGAGGGATGGTCTCAGCCCGAAATGTTGACGGTCCATTTCCTTCCACAGATGCTGCCCGACCCACTGAGTTCTTCCGGCAGTTTGTTCTTTGGTCTGTATAACCCGTGTTCGTATGGGGAGCGGGATTTTACACCATATTCCAGGTACAATCTCAACAAAGCACAAATAATTGTCACTTTGCCCGGACCATTGCCCCGCTTCCAGGGCAACAGTCTGCCGGTTTTTGCCCCGCAATGTGCTGAATCCCTCTGCTCGATACCACCTGGGGCTCACCGTGAATCCCTCCCCTGTTATGTGCCCGGCTGTGCCGTGTTGTTGGTGGAGTGGGCAGCGTGGTGTTTGTCTCGATTCGGGTCACAACACCAGAATTGCCAGCGGGGTCCACACACAGTGGATTAGTCAACAGAAAACCTCTCGTCCCTGCAGTCTTTGCCTCCTGGTAAACTCAACACCCTGACAGTGTGGACCATAGATACCCCTTCCTCTCAGAGTCAGGGGATCACTCAGACAGCTGATCGCTGAGAGGAATTATAGTTATTGGCCATTAAAGTTCACCCAGATTCGTTTGGACGGGTTTGATGGACGGGGTGTCACAGTGAAAGGGCCAGACGGCCGAACACTCTCCGTTGTCTAAACATCCTTCCAGGTGAGGCGACACTTCACCTGTGAATCTTCCGGGGTCGCCTGTTGTGTCCGCTGCTCCCGATGCGGCCGCCTCCACACTGGTGACACTGGCTCCTCCGCAGTTGCGCTGGGTAGGAATATTTTTTAACGGGTGTCGATATTTTTCTTCACTCTTCTGCGGGAAGTGTGGGTTTTGGCGGTTGATGATCGTGATGCCGTCCTTCTTGATGCGGGGGGTGCGGAGGGAGTTTCATTTTTTTCTCTCTCTGAACGATTTCATGTTTTATTTGTTTCCTGTTGCTCTGGAGAAGGAAAAGAAAACTCAGCGTTACTTATGGATGCCTGCTTTGATAATAAATTAACCTTTGAATTATCCACTCCGAGCGGGACTGGCTTAATTCGTCACTCAGACAGGAACAGTCTGTGAATGCTCCCATCCAATTCACCAATTCCCCTTACACCACAGATATATCTGTCCAGATACTCCCCACTCAAGACAGGCTGGAGCCAAACGTATTTACTACATGAGAGACCCTAAAGACAAACTACAAAATAGTCATAATGGCTAACACACACAGAACAAACTGAAGCTGTCCTATCTCTACACATGAGTGCACAAGGAGATAAGCATCCTGAAACCCTAGCGAGCTACCCTGAAGAAGAAATATGGCTCAGCACGGATTCGCACATTGGTTCATTATCAGCAGTTTATTTCAGAAAAACAGGCTGCTATTTTTTAATGTAGTGCTAACCCTTTTACATACTTTATCATTCCCTTCTTTAGATCATTACATGATCAACAAAGCAGTAACCTTTTACAGAGAAAGCAAAGAAGTACAGCATTAACTTCTCAGTGGGTAAAAACGGCATACAACAGTAATTATAAGAATGATATGCACAACCATTTGGACATAATGCAATATAATGCCCCACATATTACCGACAGGTCTTCGAATATCACCATTTCGACCCTTTGGTGAACCCGTGTAAATCCTGCCCTGCTCTCTTGATGCTGTCAGTCTCCTTTGCAGTGTGCTGGGAGAGGGATGTAACGTTAGTAGATTCATCAGGGATAAGGGTGCAGCATTCTGTGTCCATAACAGCACAGGTTCCCCCTTTTTCAGCTGGGATAAAATCTAAAGCCGTACGATTCTGTACAATTTTTTGCCGGATTGCAATCATTTCAGTGGATGTTTCTGTAACTTGGGCCTGTGTTTCTGTCAGGGACCCTGCAGTATTGTGGCCAGCTCCTTAAGTGCTTGTAGCCAAATTGATTGTCTCTCGTGAATTCCTGGCTACTCCATAGGAGAGAAAAGCGATCATCCAAAATTGCTCAGTCTTATTATTCCACTCGGTTGCTGGGCACCTGCAGTTATGGCCAGGATGCATATTTCCCAGTGTAGGAAGTTCAGTTTGGTGGGGGCCTGAGAAACATCCCTCAAAACACTGACAGCCACAGTCATCTCTGACTGGACCACAGTTCCTCACTCTCTTCCCCAGGTGTTATTTGAGGAAGCCCAGGCTGAGAGTTCCTCACTCTGGTTGAGCAGGATTACAGACATTGGAATCATAGTTTTACCCAGCAGGCCCCTAGTTCTACCAGTTTGGCAAGGTGTGACAGAGAGGCAGAAAGGTGTTAACATGGGTGCTCCCAGAAAGACATGTACACGAACACCTCTGTTACATTCCCGTAACGGTTTAAATGAACCAGCAGCAATAGACCACACCTGGAGTGTGCTTTTGATGTTAAAACCACTGTCTTTATTCGTATCTACTTTTAATATAACAAATTAAGCAAAATAATCAAAAGCTAAAAGTGTTATGAGTACATATATGTGTAAATATAACTCCCAAGCCACTGAGCTCAGGGAATACCAAGCTTAAAGTCTTGAGACGGTGAAGTATGTAAGTTCAGTTCATCCACGGAATCAATGACAAGAGAGTGAGATTTGTAATCCTAGGTGAATGTCAAGAGAAGGCAATTACGTTGAATTCCACAAATTCCACAGTGGTAAAACAAGATAACAGTCGCTGCAGGTCTTATCCCTCGTTGTTATAAATCCACATATGAATTATCACCAGAAGTAGCTTATCACAGGAGTACTGTCTTCAGAAGGAACTACCACCCAAGCAAGGGTTAACACACA
This sequence comes from Hypanus sabinus, assembly GCF_030144855.1. Lineage (NCBI taxonomy): Eukaryota > Metazoa > Chordata > Chondrichthyes > Myliobatiformes > Dasyatidae > Hypanus > Hypanus sabinus. Next base: position 749,271 of record NW_026781651.1, read on the forward strand.
GGTAGATTCCGCAAGGTACTCCCAATCCAGATCCAACACACAAAGTATTACTGACAGTGATGTCCACAGAATATCCCTTCTCACAAGTGTTTACCACATAACACACCCGAATCCAGCTAAGGGTTAACAAAAGTGGTTGCCACGGGATACTCCAACAAAATCCCCATTTGCATTATACGAATTATCACCAACAGTGATTGTTCACAGGGGTACCTCTTCAAGTGAATTACCACAACCAGGCAAGGGTTAGCACAAGTGGTCTTCACAGGATACTCCCAAACCAACAGATCCACTCCAATGGATCAACCAACGTGACAATCACACATTCGGTGTAGGCTGGATCAATAGTCAACCCGCCTTGTGGGCAAAGGAGAGTCCAAACAGTGGCCTTTGGCCACTAGGCCCTTTGTTTCGAACTTTCCATCTTCTTTCTTTCTCTCCAGCTGACTGTGTTTGTGACTGTCCTTTCTTAAATAAAACAAACTGTGAGCTATGTAAACACAAGCTGCGAGAAAGTGTAAACAACTCAGCAGGAAGAGGGAATAATACCAATATAGAGAGTCAAGCTGAGCCAGGGTACAAATTGCAGATGGCAGAAATGCCCCATTGTTATAGAAACAGGAAGAACATCAGGGAATTGATGGTCATTCCAGATACCAGCTCACTGCCCAGTCAGGAGACGATTTTTCTGTCCAACTTGGGTTCAACCTCATTGTAACAGTGAGGAACAGCCAGATCAAAACTTGGCGACTCAAACAATCTCATCTGAAATGTTGTCCTACGGCCATTGATGGACTTTGTAAATCATTTCACAGGTTAAAATGAGAAGGAATTTGTCTCCAGGAATCTCAAACACAGCACGCCAGTTTTGCTGTCTCTGTCCAGATATTTAAGAAGTGGAGCGAGGGATTCAATCGATCATCCTTCCTGCTCAGACTGTGGGGAGGGATTCACTCGGTCATCCTTCCTGCTCAGACTGTGGGGAGGGATTCACTCGATCATCCTTCCTGCTCAGACTGTGGGGAGGGATTCACTCGATCATCCTTCCTACTCAGATACACTCGATCATCTCAACTGAAGGTACATCAGCAAGTTCACACTGGGCATGGCCATTCACCTGTTCTGTGTGTGAGAAAGGATTCAATTGGTCTTCCCACCTTTGGACACACCTGTCAGTTCACACCGGGCAGAGGCTGGTGATCTGCTGAATTTGTGGGAAAGGATCATCCGACGTAATGGCACACCAGCGAGTTCCCACTGACGAGAGGCCATTCGCCTGCTCAGAATGCGCCAAACGATTCATTCGGTCATCCGACCTACAAAGACACCATCGAGTTCACACTGGGGAGAAGCCCTTCCTTTGTTCAGAATGTGGAAAGCGATTCACTCAATCTTCCACCCTACAGAGACATCAGCGAGTTCACACCGGGGAGAAGCCATTCACCTGCTCAGTCTGTGAGAAGAGATTCGCTCACTCATCCACCCTAAAGAGACATCAGCGAGTTCACACTGGGGAGAAGCCCTTCCTTTGTTCAGAATGTGGGAAGCGATTCACTCGATCTTCCACCCTACAGATACATCAGCGTGTTCACACCGGGGAGAAGCCATTCACTTGCTCAGTCTGTGGGGAGAGATTTACTCGTTCATACACCCTACAGAGACATCGGCGAGTTCACACCGGGGAGAAGCCATTCACCTGCTCAGTCTGTGGGAAGGGATTCACTCAGTCATCCCACCTAGAGAGTCACCAGCGAGTTCACACTCGGGAGAAACCATTCACCTGCTCAGTCTGTGGGAAGGGATTCAGTCAGTCATCCAATCTACAGAGTCATCAGCGTGTTCACACTGGGGAGAAGCCATTCACCTGCTCAGTCTGTGGGAAAGAATTCACTCAGTCATCCCATCTACAGAGTCATCAGCGAGTTCACACTGGGGAGAAGCCATTCACCTGCTCAGTCTGTGGGAAGGGATTCACTCAGTCATCCACATTACAGAGACACCAACGAGTTCACACTGGGGAGAAGCTGTTCACCTACTCAGAATGAGGGAAGCGATTCACACGGTCAGCCAACCTACAGAGACACCAGCGAGTTCACACTGGGGAGAGGCCGTTCACCAGCTCCGAATGAGGGAAAGGATTCACTCAGTCATCCCAAGTCCTGGCACGCCAGTCAGTTCACAATCGGGTGTTGCCGTTGTTATGAATCTCTAGGTTTCGTTTGAATTGGACTGTCATTTTAAGACAGAGAAATTAAAAAAGTTATATCAGTTTGACTTGCAGCTTGTTTACATCGCTCGCAGCTTGTTTAGTTTTAACCGAGGACACAGACACACAGAGTCAGGCGTAGACTAAGGAGGAAAAATGGAACGATCGAAACCAGGGAACTTGTGGACAAGGGTCACTGATTGCAAATTTCCTATGCCCACAAGGTAGGATTAATTATCGATTCAGCGTACTCAAATGTGAGGTTGTCACCTCGTTTGATCCGTAGGAGTGGATCTGATTTGGGTTATCCTGTGAAGACCACTGATGTATTAACCCTTGCCTGGGTGTGGTGGGGTAATTCATTTGAAGACGATACCCCTTGTGACAAGTTACTTTCCGTGATAATTCGTATGTGGATTTGGAATGATGACGGATAGAATCCACAGCAACTGTTTTCACGTTTTACCACCAAGTGGAATTCGACAAAATTGCCTTCTCTCAACATTTACGATGGATTACAAATATCTCTCTCATCACCTGATCCGTGGTTGAACTGAACATTTATACTTTACCATCTCAAGACTCTAAGCCTTGTTTTCCCCGAGCTCAATAATCTGGGCGTTATATTTACACACATATATACACATAACATATTTGTTTATCTTGTTTAAGTTACTATATTAAAAGTAGATTCTAATAAAGATGGTTTTAACATTATAAACAGACTCCAGGTGTAGCCTATTGCTGGTGTTCGTTTCTAAATCGTTACAATTCATAACAAAATTTGGGCCTGCGTCCGGGATATGAACAGATTTGGGGACGTAGTCATTAATTATCGATTTCATTGGGGAAATTCCTTTTGATTTAATTGTGTGTGGAAAATCAGTAGCAATGGACGTTGATAGATGTCTCGAAGAGTCAGGCATTGGAGGACGCCAGAATAATTTAGTTGTTGCGTATTGCTAAAAGGTTAAAACTTGCTAAGGGTAAATCGACAATGAGGAGGGCACAGATGCAGAGTGTAATAGCTGAACATTATGTATCTGAGAGAGTGTTTAAAGTGGAGGAGTTGGAGGTGTTTCCTGAAAGTAAACCTAGTGAGCTTGAGCTCCAGTACAAGTGAGAAAAATTAAAGATAGAGGCTCCGGAAAGACAGAGGCAGTTTGAGGCTAGAGAGGTAGAAACACAGAGACGAGGAAGAAAAACAGAGGGAGGAAGCAGAAAGGCAGAGGCTGTTCGAGCTGGAAAAGATAGAGAGGTAGAGAATCAGACTCTGGTGATAAGTTTAAGGCCAGTCGGGAAGTTAAATTGGTACCTCTATTTGACGAAGCAGAGGTTGATAAATATTTCCAGCATTTTGAGAAGGTTGCTCAGAGATTAAAGTGGCCAAAAGAGGGTTGGCCTTTTCTCTTACAAAGTATAATTAAGGGGAAGGCTCAGCAAGCTATTCTGCTTTGACAGTTGATGAAGCAGCTGACTATGACCTAGTGAAACAGGATGTGCTCAAAGCTTACAAGTTGGTCTCAGAATTATACAGGCAAAAGTTTAGGAATTTGAGGAGCTCTGTGAACCAAACTTATATGGAGCTTGTTTATAAGAAGTTTTTTCTGTTTTGACCGTTGGTGCACATATAAAAATATAAATGATGATTTTAACAGCTTGTAAGAGTTGGTATTAATTGAAGAATTCAGAGGATGCACGCCTGATCACATAAAGAGATATTTAGATGAAAAGGATGCTGCCATTTTGCAGGAGTCTGCTAGATTAGCAGATGAGTTTGCTTTAACCCAGAAGGTTAAGTTTATCCCGAATAGGAATTTCCAAAAGAGTAGCAGGGATCACCAGGGTAAACCAGAAATTAAAGCTGGGACGAGTGACAAGAGAAAGGTTGAAGGGAAGCAGTTGAGGAGAAATATTATTTTCTTACTTGTTACTATTGTAAGAAAGCTGGTCATATGATGGCTAATTGTTGCCTCCTTGGGAAAAAAAGGAAAAGGAGTCAGTCCCGAATGCCTGTGATCAGTCTGTTGAAGCACCACTATACCCACAGGGTTCTGAACATTCTGTTGAAATTCAGATAAGGATTTGATAGGTCTGACCCTGTATCATTTTACGTCAGATGGGATTGTATTATTAAAGGATGGCTCAGCCCCGGTATCACTGAAAATTGTTTGAGATTCAAGGGTTTCTCAGTCACTTATATTAGACAGCATTCCAAAGTTTGGTGATAAGACTTGAAACCGGTGAGTTAAATCTTATTAAAGGCATTGGGAGCGGTGTGGTTTCTGTTCCTTGACCAAGGCAGCTTTACAGACAGGGCTGTTTCGGGACCTGTTAAGATCGGATTATGCTCCAGTTTACCGGTGGAAGATGTTACATTGCTGTTAGGGAATGCCCTGACAGATGATAAAGTTGTTCCTGCAGTGCTGTTGACAACTAAGCCAACCACTGACGACCCACAGATGGATTTTAACATTTATCCTTCCTGCCCAGTAACTCGAAGTATGGCTAAAAATTCTGCCGACGCAGACGGTTCTGTACAGCATGATTCTGATACCCTTGGTAGCCAAAATCGGGATTCTTGTTATCATGACTTGTCAGGGAATTTTCTGCCTTCATTGTTTCAACAGGATTCAGGTAGTAAGTCTGACGAGAAAGATTTTTCCCTGTCTAGGAAGTAGTTTATAGCAGAACAGAACCGAGACCCTGAGATTGAAGCTTTGAAAGAAACAGCTCTCTCAGATGATGAAATTAAGAAAGTGCCAGTTGGGTATTATCTCAAGGATGGAGTGATGATGAGGAAGTGGAGGCCATCTGCTATACCAGCGAGTGAGGAATGGGCAATTGTTCACCAAGTTGTAGTTCCTAAAGTTTATAGGGCTGATATTTGAACTTTGGCCCACAGTATGCCCTTAGGTGGAAATTTTGGAGTGAATATAACTATGAACAGGTTTATGAAATAATTTTACCGGACAAAATTGAGGAAAGATGTGACCTTTTGCAAACCTGTCACACTTGTCCAGTTGTGGGTAAAGCCCAACAGGTCACCCCAGTGGCCCCACTGTGGTCTCTACCTACCTTTGGTGAACCCTTTTCTAAAGTATAGAGCATTGTGTTGCCCCATTGCCAAAGCCTAAAGCTGGCCATCAGTAACTACAAAGTATTATGTGTACTGCATCCAGATTCCCAGAGGCAAAACCTCTCAGAAATATTAAAGCTAAAACTGTAGCGAAAGTTCTTACCAAGTTGTTTTTCTACTTTTTCTGGATTGCCTAAAGGAATCCAGTCTGATCAAGAAAGTAATTTTACACCTGGATTATTTCAGAAGGTAGGTTATGAACTAGGAGCTGAACAAATAACATCATCTGCGTACCATCTGGAATCACAAGGACTGTAGAAAGTTTTCATTCTACACCCAAAACAATGATTAAGACATACTGTGTTGAAAATGGAAAGACTGGAAAGAAGGAATATGTGTGTTTTTGTTCTCAGTAAGAGAGTCAGTACAGGATCACTGGGCTTTAGTCCAATTGAACTATTTGGTTGTAGACTGAGGGGACCTTTGACCTTGTTAAAGGACAACTGGATTGATGAGGATGTACATGTTAACTTGTTAGACTATGTTTTGAAGTTCAAAAATAATCTACACCAAGCGTGTGGTCTAGTGAGACAAAACTTAAAGATTTCTCAAAACAAAATGAAATGTTGGTTTGATAAACGGGCTTGCGAAAGAAAATACCAGGTGGGGGATATCTTATTTTATCTTATCTTACCTCCAATGTTGACGAATCCACTCCACGTGAAATTCAATATGAAATAGGCTCTCAAATTAATGATGTGAATTATGTTATTAAAACGCCCGACTGACGTAAACTAACACAAGTTGTACACGTAAATATGATAAAGCCTTATTTTGACAAACAGGCACCATCTGTGAGTGTTGCTGTGAATCTCGTAACCCTGAGAATGAAACAATTGACTCGTCTGAGACTTTTCACAAGTCAAACATGGTCCCAGTTAGGCTAAAGAACTCGGTTGTTCGAGAAAACATTTATAACAGGTTGGCTCATCTGCAGCCAATGCAACAACGACAGGTGAAGGAGTTAATTCTGAAGTTTAAAGATTTATTTCCTGATGTTCCCAAGCAAACCACGGTCGCAGTACATGATGTAGATATTGGTCAAGCCAAACCGATTAAACAATACCCATATTGCATGAACGTAGAAAACTGTAAATTGGCAGAGCAAGAAATTAAAAATATGCTGGCAAATGTTATTATTAGTCCTTAAGCATCAGATTGGAGTCACCCCCCCCCCCCCCCCCGTCCCGTTATTGTGCCCAGACCAGATGGCAGAATTAGATTTTGCACTGATTATAGGAAGGTAAATGCAGTAGCAAAAACTGATGCCTATCCTATCCCTAGGGTGGATGATTGCATCGATAAGGTTGGAATAGATAATTTCTTACAAAGATTGATCCGTTGAAAGGGTATTGGTGTGTTCCATTGATGGAGAGAGGTAGAGAAATTTCTGCGTCTGTGACACCATCTGGGTTGTATGAATACAATGTTTTGCCGTTTGGAATGAAAAATATAGTCCAGGATCATTCCAGAGAACGTTTAATTCTGTAATTAGAGGATTAGAACACACAGATGCCTGTATTGATGACTTAGTCACAGGGGGTGACACTTGGGAAGAGCATATCTCTGCAGTAGAGAAGCTGTTTGACAGGCTTTCCCAGGCCAGCCTTATTGTGACTTACCTTGGCTATGTTGCAGGTCAAAGCAAGTTGGCTCCTGTTCAGGCAATTTCTGAAGTTCCTATTCTGACTGGTAAGAAGGCTCTTAGAGGGTTTCTGGGAATGGTTTGATAAAGTTCAGCAAGAACTTTACTGATGTTGCTCTTCCTCTGACTAATCTCCTGAAGAAGGGTGAAAAGTTTGTTTGGACCGAACCTTGTCAGGAGGCATTTCATCGTTTGAAAGCCACTTTTATGATATTAACCTGTTATCAGGGCACCTGACTTTACAAAGCCATTTTCTGTCGCTGTGGGTGCCAAGGATGAAGCTGCCGGGACGGTGTTATTACAGAAAGAGGATGATGATGTTAAACATCCTGTAGTTTACTTTTCGAGAAAATTCAATGAGCAGCAAAGAAATTATTTCACCTTAGCGGGCTCACTTTTGACATTTAAGAAAAACTTGGACAGATATATGGATGGGAGGGGCTTGGAGGGATATGGCTCAGTGGGAGTTGGCAGACAAATGGTTCGGCGCAGCCAAGAAGGGCCAAAAGGCCTGTTTCTGTGCTGTAATGTTCTATAGTTCTTAGAGGAAGAGTTGTTGTCACTCAACTGGGCTTTGCGGCATTTTGGTGTCGATGTTTGTCCTGAGAAGAAACCTCTTGTAGTTTATACTGATCATAATCTGTTGGTGTTTTTGATTCAGTTAAAGGGCAAATAAAGATGATTGTTAAACTAGAGACAGATTTTGCAAGAATATGGTATTGTGATAATGCATATGAAAAGCACGGACAATATCAATGCCGATTGTCCTTCCAGATGCTGAGCCCACAGTTTTAATAGTGAAGCACAAGCTGATATTTGTATACGATACTGCAATGTGTTACATGATAACCATACATGCATTATTTTACATACTGTAGCTTGCAGTTAAAAATTTTCTCTTTTAGAGCAAAAAGAAATTATTTGAGGGGAGGGGAAGTGTTATGAATCCCAGTTTCGTTTGCTGTGGACTGTCACTTTAAAAGAGTGCCTGAGTGAGGTGGGAACTAACAATGACGTCAGCCGCTGACTTTCTCAGCTCATTTTTGATTTTTACAGAGAGAGAGAGCTCAAGGAGGCGGGACTGTCTGACTCGCAGTTTGTTTAGTTTTAAGCGAGAACACAGACACTCACAGTCAGAAGGACGCAAAGAAAGAGAACAAAAGGACTTAGACAAGGAAGCTAGTGGCCAAGGGTCGCTGTTTGCAACTCTCCTGTGCCCACAAGGGTGGTTCGATTATCGATCCAGTGCACATTGAATGTGTGCCTGTCACCACGAATAATCCACAGGAGTGGATTTTGTTTGGGGAATCCTGTGGAGACCACTTATGTGTTAACCCTTGCCTGGGTATGTGGTGTGGTGATTCACCTGAAGACGATATCCCCTAGGAAAACTGAAATTCAAACAACAACACAAACAAAATGCTGGTGGAACACAGCAGGCCAGGCAGCATCTATAGGGAGAAGCACTGCCGACATTTCGGGCTGAGACCCTTCGTCAGGATTAACCGAAAGGTATGATAGTAAGAGATTTGAAAGTAGTGGGGGAGGGGGAAATGCGAAATGATAGGAGAAGACCGGAGGGGGTGGGATGAAGCTAAGAGCAGGAAAGGTGATTGGCGAAAGGGATACAGAGCTGGAGAAGGGAAAGGATATTCGGACGGGAGGCCTCGGGAGAAAGAGGGGGGGTGGTTAGATGGAGAACCGGCAAACAATTAAATATGTCAGGCATGAGGTAAGAAGGGGAGGAGGCGTATTAACGGAAGTTCGACATTTTAATTACACGTTCCATTCCCATTCTGATATGTCTATACATGGCTTCCTCTATTGTCAAAATGAATCCAAACTGAGGTTGGAGGAAAACAACTTACATACCGGCTGGATAGCCTCCAAATGATGGCATGAACCTTGACTTCTCTAACTTCCGTTAATGCCTCTCCTCCCCTTCTTACCCCATCCCTGACATATTTAGTTGCTTGCCTGTTCTCCATCTCCCTCTGGTGATCCCCCCCTTCCTTTCTTCCCGAGGCCTCCCGTTCCGTGATCCTTTCCCTTCTCCAGCTCTGTATCACTTTCGCCAATCACCTTTCCAGCTCTTAGCTTCATCCCACCACCTCCGGTCTTCTATCATTTCGCATTTCCCCCTCCCCCCACTACTTTCAAATCTCTTTCTATCTTTCCTTTCGGTTAGTCCTAACGAAGGGTCTTGGCCTGAAACGTCGACAGCGCTTCTCCCTATAGATGTTGCCTGGCCTGCTGTGTTCCACGAGCATTTTGTGCGTGTTGTTGATCCCTGTGACAATTCACTTTCGCTGATAATTCGTATATGGATTTGGAACGGCGACGGATAAAATCTACGGCGACTGTTATCTCATTTTACCACCGTGGAACCTATGGAATTCAATGTAATTGCCTTCTCTCTGCATTTGCCCTAGATTACAAATATCTCTCTCCCATCCCTTATTCCGTGAATGAACTACACTTTCATACTTTACCATCTCAAGACTCTAATCATTGTTCCCCTCCCCCCCACCCACCACCGAGCTCAATAGTTTGGGAGTTATATTTATACAGACATATACACCATATCTTGCTTAAGTTACTATATTGTCAGTAGATACTAATGAAGATACTGGTTTTAACATAAAAAAACGCGCTATTCAGAGCATAAATAGGAGGATATTTCAGATGAATACGTGTCTTGAAAAATGGTGCAAGGGGGAGGGATTCAAATTTCCGGGGCATTGGAACCATTTCTGGGAGAAGTGGGACCGGTATAAACCGGATGGTCTGCACCTGGGCTGGTCTGGAACCAATGTCCTAGGGGCAGCGTTTGCTACTGCTGTTCAGGGGGATTTAAACTAACGTGGCAGGGGGATGGGAACAAGTGCAGAGAGACAGAGGTGTGTAAAATGAGGGTGGAAGCAAAAAGTAGTAAGGTGAAAAGTAAAAATGCCAGGCAGGCAAATCCAGGGCAAAAAGCAAAAAGAGCCACTTTACAACATAATTGTATAAGGGCTAAGAGTGTTGTGAAAACAAGCCTGAAGGCTTTGTATGTCAATGAGAGGAGCATTCGTAACAAGGTGGATGAATTCAATGTGCAGATAGTTATTAATGAATACGATATAGTTGGGAACACAGAGACATGGCTCCAGGGTGATCAAGGATGGGAGGTCAACATCCAGGGATATTCAATATTCAGGAGGGATAGACAAGAAAGAAAAGGAGGTGGGGCAGCATTGCTGGTTAGAGAGGAGATTAACGCAATAGAAATGAAGGACATTAGCCTGGAGGATATGGAATCGATATGGGTGGAGCTGCATAACTAAGGGACAGAAAACGCTGGTGGGAGTTGTGTACAGGCCACCTAACAGTAGTAGTGAGATTGGGGATGGCATTAAACAGGAAATTAGAAATGCGTGCAATAAAGGACAAGTAGTTATAATGGGTGACTTCCATATACATATAGATTGGGTGAACCAAATTGGTAAGGGTGCTGACGAAGAGGACTTCTTGGAATGTATGCGGGATGGATTTCTGAACTAACATGTCGAGGAACCAACTAGAGAGCAGGCCATTCTAGTATGGGTATTGAGCAACGAGGAAGGGTTAGTTAGCAATTTTGTCGTTGGAGGCCCCTTGGGTAAGAGTGACCATAATGTGGTGGAATTCTTCATTAAGATGGAGATTGACATAGATAATTCAGAAACAAAAGTTATCAACTTAAAGAAGGGTAACTTTGAAGGTATGAGACGTGATTTGCTAAGATAGACTGGCAAATGATACTTAAAGAGTTGACAGTAGATATGCAATGGCAAGCATTTAAAGGACGCATGGATGTACTACAATAATTGTTCATCCCAGTTTGGCAAAAGAATAAACCAGGGAAGGTAGTGCACCCGTGGCTGACAAGGGAAATTAGGGATAGTATCAAGTCCAAAGCAGAAACATATAAATAAGCAAAAAAAAGCGGCGCACCTGAGGATGGGAGAAATTCAGAGACTAGCAGAGGAGGATAAAAGGGCTTAATTAGGAGAAGGACAAAAGATTATGAGAAAAATCTGGCAGGGAACATAAAAACAGACTGTAAAAACTTTTATAGATATGTGAAAAGAAAAAGATTGGTCAAGACAAATGTAGGTCCTTTACAGTCAGAAGCAGGTGATTTGATCCTAGGGAACGAAGACATGGCAGACAAATTGAATAATTACTTTGGTCATGTCTTCACTAAGGAGGACATAAATAATCTTCCGGAAATAATAGGGGACCGAGGTTCTAGGGAGATGGAGGAACTGAGGGAAATACATGTTAGTAGGGCAGTGGTGTTAGCTAAATTGAAGGGATTAAAGGCAGATAAATCCCCAGGGCCAGATGGTCTGCATCCCAGAGTGCTTAAGGAAATAGCCCAAGAAATACTGGATGCAGTAGAGATAATTTTGAAAAACTCCTTAGATTCTGGATTAGTTCCTGAGGATTGGAGGGCGGCTAATGTAACCCCACTTTTTAAAAAAAGAGGGAGAAAAAAACCGGGGAAGTATAGACAGGTTAGTCTGACGTCGGTGGTGGGGAACATGCTAGAGTCGGTTTTCAAAGATGTGATAACAGCACATTTGGAAAGAGGTGAAATCATCGGACAAAGTCAGCATGGATTTGTGAAAGGAAAATCATGTCTGACGAATCTTACAGAATTTTTTAAAGATGTAACTAGTATAGTGGATAGGAGAGAGCCAGTAGATGTGGTATATTTAGATTTTCAAAAGGCTTTTGACAAGGTCCCACAAGGAGTTTAGTGTGCAAACCTAAAGCACACGGTATTGATGGGGATAGAGAATTGGTTGGCAGACAGGAAGCAAAGAGTGGGAGTAAATGGGACCTTTTCAGAATGGCAGGCAGGGGCTAGTGAGGTACCGCAATGCTCAGTGCTGGGACCCCAGTTGTTTATAATATATATATATTAATGATTTAGACGAGGAAATTAAATGCATCAACTCCAAGTTTGCAGATGACACTCAGCTGGGCGGCGGTGTTAGCTGTGAGGTGGATGGTAAGTGGATGCAGGGTGACTTGGATAGGTTAGGTAACTGGGCAAATTCATGGCAGATGCAATTGAATGTGGATAAATTTGAGGTTATCCACTTCGGTTGCAAGAACAGGAAAACAGATTATTATCTGTACGGTGGCCGATTAGGAAAAGGGGAGGTGCAACGAGACCTGGGTGTCATTGTACACCAGCCATTGAAGGTGGGCATGCAGGTACAGCAGGCAGTGACAAAGGGAAATGGTATGTTGGCATTCAAAGCAAGAGGATTTGAGTATACGAGCAGGGAGGTTCTACTGCAGTTGTACAAGGCCTTGGTGAGACAGCACCTAGAATATTGTGCGCAGTTTTGGTCCCCTAATCTGAGGAAAGACATTCTTGCCATAGAGGGAGTACAGAGAAGGTTCACCAGATTGATTACTGGGATGGCAGGACTTTAATATAAAGAAAGATTGGATAGACGAGGCTTATACTCACTGGAATTTAGAATATTGAGGGGGAATCTTATTGAAACATATAAAATTCTAAAGGAATTATAGGAAAAATATCAATAAATTAGAGAGAGTGCAGAGACGATTTACTAGGATGTTGCCTGGGTTTCAGCAATTAAGTTACAGAGAAAGTTTGAACAAGTTAGGTCTCTATTCATTGGAGCATAGAAGGATGAGGCGGGATTTGATCGAGGTATTTAAAATTTTGAGAGGGATAGATAGAGTTGACGTGAATAGGCTTTTTCCATTGAGCGTAGGGGAGATTCAAACGAGAGGACATGATTTGAGAGTTAGGGGGCAGAAGTTTAAGGGAAACACGAGGGGGTATTTCTTTACTCAGAGAGTGATAGCTGTGTGGAATGAGCTTCCTGTGGAAGTAATAAAGGCCTGTTCAGTTGTGTCATTTAAGGTAAAATTGGATAGGTATATGGACAGGAAAGGAGTGGACGGTTATGGGCTGAGTGCGGGTAGGTGGGACTAGGTGAGATTAAGAGTTTAGCACAGACTAGGAGGGACGAGATGGCCTGTTTCCGTGCTGTGATTGTTATATGGTTATATGGAATGGACAGGCTAAATGCAGGAAGATTGTTTCCGATGTTGGGGAAGTCCAGAATGAGGGGTTACAGTTTAAGGATAAAGGACCTTTTAGGACCGAGATGAGGTAAAACTTCTTCACACAGAGAGTGGTGAATCTGTGGAATTCTCTTCGACAGGAAACAGTTGAGGCCGGTTCATTGGCTATATTTGAGGAAGTTAGATATGGCCCTTGTGGCTAAAGGGATCGGGGTATGGAGAGAATGCAGGTACAGGGTTCTGAGTTGGATGATCAGCCATGATCATACTGAATGGCGGAGCAGGCTAGAAGGGCCGAACGGTCTACTCCTACACCTATTTTCTATGTTTCTAAAACCAGACTCCAGGTGCAGTCTGTTCCTGCTGGTTCGTTTCTAAAGTGTTACTGTTCGTAACAAAATGCTAGAATCTATCCTGCCATAGCCTATGATCGTAGCTTATAACTCTTACCCCCCAGGTGCTGCATTCAATTAAACCTCTTGTCGTTCTAGTGAACAGAAACTGATTCTTGGAAAACTCATTGGGATAGAAGGTGCAAGATAATACTTTACAATGAAGTCAAATGTTACAGGAAACTTTACTGATAGACTGTACATCTTTGCCTCAGTCAAAGTCAGAGTGACAAAGCTCAATTGTTTAATCACTTATTGCGTACCGTTTGTTATTTCGGGGTATAGTACTGATTTGTAACAGGGAACACATCACGCAGCATCCACCCAAATGAGATTTCTTAAGTTTGACCGGGTGGGGAGGAGGGAGGGAGCGCTTTCACCTCTTATTTTAAGCTGCTAGCCGAAGCGAGAGTTACATAAGGTTAGATGAATAAGCGAATCGCTTCCCACATTCACAGTAGGTGAACAGCCTCTCCCCAGTGTCAAGTCAGTGATGCACATCTGGTTGATTTGGCTGAGAGAACCTCTTCCGAAAGTCCGAGCAGGTGATCAGACTCTACCCAGTGTGAATTCGCTGGTGTCTCCGTAGTTGAGATGACCAAGTGAATTCCTTCCTGCACACGGAGCAGGAGAACGGCCTCTCCCTGGTGTGAACTGACTTGTGTACCAGTAGGTGGGATGACCGAGTGAACCCCTTTCCACAGTCTGAGAAGGTGAACGGCTTTCCCCCAGTGTGAACACTCTGATATTCCTTCAGTTGAGATGACCAAGTGAATTCCTTCCCGCACACGGAGCAGGAGAACGGCCTCTCCCTGGTGTGAACTGACTTGTGTACCAGAGGGAGATGGAGTACATGCACACAACTAAATATGTCAGGGATGGGGTAAGAAGGGGAGGAGGGGCATTAACGGAAGTTAGAGAAGTCAAAGTTCATGGCATCAGGTTGGAGGCTACCCAGCCGGTATATAATGTGTTCTTCCTTCAACCTGAGTTTGGATTCATTTTGACTGTAGAGGAGGTCATAGATAGACATATCAGAATGGGAATGGGACGTGTAATTAAAATGTCTAACTTCCGTTAATGCTCCTACTCCTCTTCTTACCCCAATCGCTGACATATTTAGTTGATTACCTGTTCTCCATCTGCCCTCCCCCCTCCTTTCTTTCTCCCGAGGCCGCCCGTCCCATGTTCCTTTCCCTTCTCCAGCTCTGTATCACTTTCACCAATCACCTTTCCAGCTTTTAGCTTCATCCCACCACCTCCGGTCTTCTCCTATCATTTCGCATTTCCCCCTCCCCTCACTACTTTCAAATCTCTTAGTATCTTTCCTTTCGGTTAATCCTGACGAAGGGTCTCTGCCCGAAACTTCGACAGCGCTTCTCCCTATAGATGCTGCCTGTCCTGCTGTGTTCCACCAGCATTTTGTGTGTGTTGCTGTTTGAAATTCCGAGGTCCTCGTGTTTGTCACAGGGATATCGTCTTCAAGTGAATCTCCACACCACATATCCAGGCAAAGGTTAACACGTAAGTGGTCTCCACAGGATTCCCCAAACGAAATCCTTTCCTGTGGATTATTCGAGGTGACAGGCACACATTCGGTGTGCACTGGATCGATAATCAGACCACCCTTATGGTCACAGGAGAGTTCGAAAGCAGTGACCCTTGGCCACTAGCTTCCTTGTCTAAATCCTTTTGTTCTCTTTCTTTGTCTCATTCTGACTGTGTCTGTGTCCTCGCTTAAAACTAAACAAACTGGGACTAATGTAAACAAGCTGCAAGTCAGTCAGTCTCGCCTCCTTGCACTCTCTCTCTGTAAAGATCAAAAGACAGCTGAGAAAGTCAGCGGCTGACGTCATTGTTAGTTCCCACCTCACTCAGGCATTCTCTTAAAGTGACAGTCCACAGCAAACGAAACTTCGTGATTCATAACACTTCCCCTCCCCCCAAGTAATTTCTTTTTGCTCTAAAAGAGAAAAAAAAATCAACTGAAAGCTACAGTACGTAAAATAATGCATGTACAGATACCATGCAACACATTGCAGAATCGTATACAAATATCAGATTCTGCTTCACTATTAAAACTGTAAGCTCAGCATCTGGAAAGACAATCGGCAATGATATTGTCCGTGCTTTTCATATACATTATCACAATACTATTTTCTTGCAAAATCAGACTCCAGTTTAACAATCATCTGGTTTTGCCCTTTTCCTGAATCAAAAACACCAACAGATTATGATCAGTATAAACTACCAGAGGTTTCTTCTCAGGACAAACATCGACATCAAAATGCCGCAAAGCCCAGTTGAGTGACAACAACTCTTCCTCTAAGAACTATAGAACATTACAGCACAGAAACAGGCCTTTTGGCCCTTCTTGGCTGCGCTGAACCATTTTTCTCCCAACTCCCACTGGGCCATATCCCTCCAAGCCCCTCCCATCCATATATCTGTCCAAGTTTTTCTTAAATGTCAAAAGTGAGCCCGCTAAGGTGAAATAATTTCTTTGCTGCTCATTGAATTTTCTCGAAAAGTAAACTACAGGCTGTTCAACATCATCATCATCTTTTTGTAATAACACTGCCCCGGCAGCTTCATCACTGGCATCCACAGCTACAGAAAATGGCTTTGTAAAGTCAGATGCCCTGAGCACAGGCTAATGACATAAAAATGGCTTCCAATCCATCAAATGCCTCCTGACAAGTCTCGGTCCAAACAAACTTTTCACCCTTCTTCAGGAGATTAGTCAGAGCAAGAGCGATATCAGTAAAGTTCTTGCTGAACTTTATCCAACCATTCCCAGGAACCTTCTAACAGCCTTCTTACCAGTGAGAATAGGAACTTGAGAAATTGCCTGGACTTTTGCCTGAACAGGAGCCAAACTGCTTTGACCGACAACATAAACAAGATAAGTCACAGTGGCATGGCAAAATTCACTCTTAGCTAAATGTAAGGCTGGCCGGGGAAAGCCTGTCAAACAGCTTCTCTGCTGCAGAGATATGCTCTTCCCAAGTGTCACTCCCTGTGACTAAGTCATCAATATAGGCATCTGTGTGTTCTAACCCTAGATTTACAGAATCAAACGTTCTCTGGAATGATCCTGGACCACTTTTCATTCCAAACGGCAAAACACTGTATTCATACAACCCAGAAGGTGTCACAAACGCAGAAATTTCTCTACCTCTCTGCATCAATGTAACACACCAATACCCTTTCAACAGATCAATCAGTATTGGAAAATTAGCTTTTCCAACTTTATCGATGCAATCATCCACCCTAGGGACAGGATAGGCATCTCTTTTTGTTGCTGCATTTACCTTCTTATAATCAGTTCAAAATCTAACACTACCATCAGGTTTGAGCTCCAATCTGATGCTGAATGACTAATAATACCATTTTCCAGCAATGTCTTGCTCTGCCAATTTCCACTTTTCTACGTTCATGCGATATGGGTGTTGTTTAATCGGTTTACCCAATATCTACATCATGTACTGCGACCGTGGTTTGCCTGGGAACATCAGGAAATAAATCTTTAAACTTCAGAATTAAGTCCTTCAGCTATTGTTGTTGCTTTGGCTGCAGATGAGCCAATCTGTTATCAATGTTTTCCAAAACAACCGAGTTCATTATCCTAACTGGGACCATGTTTGGCTTGTGAAAAGTCTCAGACGAGTCAATTGGTTCATTCTCAGGGTTACCAGATTCATATGTTTTGACAGCAACTCTCACAGATGGTGCCTGTTTGTCAAAATAAGGCTTTATCATATTTATGTGTACAACGTGTGTTAGTTACGTCAGTCGGGTGTTTTAATAACATAATTCACATCATTAATTTGAGAGCCTATTTCATACGGTCCATTGAGTTTCACCTGGAGTGGATTCGTCAGCCTTGGAGATAAGGTAAGATATCCCCCACCTGGTATTTTCTTTTGCAAGCCCGCTTATCAAACCAACACTTCATTTTGTTTTGATAAATCTTTATGTTTTGTCTCACTGGACTTCAAGCTTGGTGTAGTTTATTTCTGAACTTCAAAACATAGTCTAAAAAGTTAACATGTACATCCCAATCAATCCACTCTTCCTTTAACAAGGTCAAAGGTCCCCTCAGTCTACAACCAAATACAAGTTTAAATGGACTAAAGCCCAGTGATCCTGTACTGACTGTCTTATTGAGAACAAAAGCAAATATATTCCTTCATCCCAGTCTTTCCATTTTCAACACAGTATGTCTTAATCATTGTTTTGATTGTAGAATGAAAACTTTCTACCGCCATGGTTCGCAGGTGATGTTATTTGTTCAGCTCCTAGTTCATATCCTACTTACTGAAATGATCCAGGTGTAAAATTACTTTCTTGAACAGACTGGATTTCTTTCGGCAATCCAGAAAAAGTGAAAAAAAACAACAACTTGGTAAGAGCCTTCACCACAGTTTTAGCTTTAATATTTCTGAGAGGTATTGCCTCTGGGAATCTGGATGCAGTACACATGACACTTCGTAGTTACTGATGGCCAGCTTTAGGCGTCGGCAATGGGCCAACACAATCCACTATAACTTTAGAAAAGGGATCACCGAATGCAGATATGGACCCCAGTGGGCCACTGGGGTGTCCTGGTGGGGTTTACCCACAACTGGACAAGTCTGACAGGTTTGCAAAATATTACATATTTCCTCAAATTAGGCCAGTAAAATTATTTCATAAGACTGCATATAGTTATATTCACTCCAAAATGGCCACTTAAGGGCATACTGAGGGCCAAAGTTAAAATTTCAGCCCTTTAAACTTTAGGAAATTCAACGTGGTGAACAATTACCTATTGCTCACTCGCTGGTATAGCAGCAGGTCTCCACTTCCCCATTAACACACCATCGTTGTGATAATACACAACTGGCACTTTCTTAATCTCATCATCTGAGAGAGCTGTTGCTTTTATAACTTCAAGCTCAGGGTGTCGGTTCTGTTCTGCTATCAATTCCTTCCTAGACAGGGATAAATCTTTCTCATCAGACTTACTACCTAAATCCTGTTGAAGCAATGAAGGCGGAAAAGTCCCTGACAAATCATCATGACCTGAATCCCGATTTTGGCTATCATGGGTATCAGAATCATGCTGCACAGAACCGTCTGCGTCGGCAGACTTTTTAGCCATACCTCGAGTTACTGCGCAGGAAGGATAAATGTTAAAATCCATCTGTGGGTCGTCAGTGGTTGGCTTAGTTGTCAACAGCACTGCAGGAACAATGTTACCATCTGCCAGGTCATTCCGTAACAGCAAAGTAACATCTTCCACCGGTAAACTGGAGCACAATCCGATCTCAACAGGTCCCGAAACCAACCCTGACTGTAAAGTTACCTTGAGCAACGGCACAGATACCATGCCACCCCCAATGCCTTTAATAAGATTTACCTCACCAGTGTTAGTCCCATCACCAAACTTTAGAACGCTATAAGTGACTGAGAAGCCCCTGTTTCTGAAACAATTTTCATTGGTATCGGGGTTGACCCTTCCTTTCATAATACAATCCGATCTGACATAAAATGATCGAATCTCTTCTTAACTGGGTCAGACCTCTCAGCCACTACCTGAGGCCCAACAGAATGTTCAGCACCCTGTGGGTTTACAGGTGCTTCAACAGACTGATCACAGGCATTCGGGACTGCCTCCTTTTCCTTTTTCTTCCCCAGCAGGCAACAATTAGCCATTATATGACCAGCTTTCTTACAATAGTAACAAGTAAGTCCGGCATAGTTCTCCTTCAACTGTTTTCCTTTATCCTTACTCTTGTCACTAGCCCCAGCTTTAATTTCTGGTTTACCCTGGTGATCCCTGCTACTCCTTTGGAAGCTCTTATTCGGGATAAACTTAACCTTCTGTGTCAAAGCAAACTCATCTGCTAATCTAGCAGACTCCTGCAAAGTGGCAGCATCCTTTTCATCTAAATATGTCTTTCTGTCATCAGGGACGCAACTTTTGAATTCTTCAATTAAAACCAACTCATTCAAGCTGTTAAAATCATCATTTATATTTTTATACGTGCACCAGTGTTCAAAACACACAAACTTATCATAAGCAAGTTCCATATAAGTTTGGTTCACAGACTTCCTCAAATTTCGAAACTTTTGCCTGTATGATTCTGGGACCAACTCGTAGCTTTGAGCACAGCCTGATTCATTATGTCATAATCAGCTGCTTCATCAACTGTCAAAGCAGAATAGGCTTGCTGAGCCTTCCCCTTAATTACACTTTGTAAGAGAACAGGACAACCCTCTTCTGGCCACTTTAATCTATGAGCAACCTTCGCAAAATGCTGAAAGCATTTATCAGCCTATGCTTCGTCAAATGGAGGTAACAATTTAACTTGCCCGCTGGCCTTAAACTTATCACCAGAGTCTAACACTCGACCACTTTGCTGCAATCTCTCTATCTTTTCCGGCTTGAACAGCTTCTGTCTTTCTGCTTCCTCCCTCTGTTTTTCTGCCTCGGTCTTTCCGCAGCCTCCGCATTTATTTTTTCTCACTTGTACTGGAGCTCAAGCTCACGAGGTTCACTTTCAGGAAACTCCTCCAACTCCTCTACTTTAAACACACCCTCAGATACATAATGTTCAGCTATTACACTCTGCATCTGTACCCTCCTCATTGTCGATTTGCCCATAGCAAGTTTTAACCTTTTAGCAATACATAACAACTCAATTCTTCTGGCGTCCTCCAATGCCTGGCACTTCGAGACATCTATCAACATCCGCTGCTACTGATTTTCCACACACAAATAAATCAAAAGGAATTTCCCGAATTAAATCCTCCACTTCAAACTCGATGTACGGTGAATCGATAATTAACCCACCCTGGTGGGATTAGGAAAGTTGCAATCAGTGACCCTTGGCCACTAGTTCCCTGGTTTTGATCCTTCCATTTTACCTCCTTCGTCTCCGTCTGACTCTGAGTGTCTGTGTCTTCAGCTAAACCTAAACAAGCTGCACGCGATGTAAACAAGCTGCAAGTCAGACTGATTTATTTTTTTAATTTATCTCTTTTAAAATGACAGTCTACAGCAAACGAAATCGAGGGATTCATAACAACGGCAACTCCCCATTGTGAACCGACTGATGTGCCAGTACTTGGGATGACTGAGTGAATCCTTTCCCTCATTCTGAGCAGGTGAACGGCATCACCCCAGTGTGAACGCGCTGGTGACTCCGTAGGTGGGATGACTGAGTGAATCCCTTCCTACAGACTGAGCAGGTGAACGGCCTCTCCCCAGTGTGAGTTCGCTGATGACTCTGTAGGTGGTGTGACAGAGTGAATCTCTTCCCACAGACTGAGCAAGTCAATGGCTTCTCCCCGGTGTGAACTCGCTGATGTATCTGCAGGGTGCAAGATCGAGTGAATCGCTTCCCACATTGTGAACAAAGGAAAGGCTTCTCCCCACTGTGAACTCGCTGGTGGCGCCGTAGGTCGGATGACCGAGTGAATCGTTTCGCACATTCTGAGCAGGTGAACGGCTTCTCCCCAGTGTGAACTCGATGGTGTCTCTGCAGGTCGGATGACCGAGTGAATTGTTTCGCACATTCTGAGCAGGTGAATGGCCTCTCCCCAGTGTGAACCCGCTGGTGTGCCATTACGTCAGATTATTGAGTGAATCCTTTCTCACAAATTCAGCAGATCACCAGCCTCTGCCCGGTGTGAACTGACGGTGTTTCCGCAGGTGGGAAGACCAATTGAATCCTTTCTCACAAACAGAACAGGTGAATGGCCTTGCCCAGTGTGAACTTGCTGATGTACCTTCAGTTGAGATGACCGAGTGAATCCATTCCCACTGTCTGAGCAGGTGAACGGCCTTTCTCCTGTGTAAAATGACGGGCGTGCCAGTTGGTCAGATGACCGAATAAATCCCTCCCCACAGTCTGAATAGGAAATATAGTCGATTGAATCCCTGGCTCCACTTCTTAAATATCTGGACAGAGACAGCAAAACTGACGTGCTGTGTTTGAGATTCCCGGAGTCAAATTCCTTCTCTTTTTAACCTCTGAAATGATTTACAAATTCCATCAATGGCTGTAGGACAACATTTCAGATGAGATTTGAGTGGCCAAGTTTTGATCTGGCTGTTCCTCACTGTTACAATGAGTTGAACCCAAGTTGGACAGAGAAATCAACTCCTGACTGGGCAGAGAGCTGGTATCTGGAATGACCATTAATTCCCCGATGTCCTTCCTATTTCTGTCAGAATGGGGCATTTCTGCCATCGGCAATTTGTATCCTGGCTCAGTTTGACTCTCTCCATTAGTATTATTCCCTCTTCCTTCTGAGCTGCATGGGCGACTGGCCCCACAGTAACTGAAACACTCTCATGCAAATTGTCTTTCTTGACGTGCATCTGGGATTTTCTGTTACCCATTATTAACTTAAAGTTCCACAATTTAACTCCATATAAAAAAAATCCCTGCTGAGGTGAATGGTTGGTCTGCACAACTGTTAAAAGGACTTGGAGTGAATATTAGTGTTACTTCAGGTTCTTGTGGAAAATTACAATACAGAAACAGGCCATTTGGGCCATCTGGTTTCTGCTAAACTAATTAAACTGCCCACTCCCACATCCCTACAATCCAGGTACCTACACGAACCTCTTAAATGTTAACAGCATGCTCGCATGCACCACTTGTGCGGGCTGTTCATTTCACACCCGAATGACTGTCTGTGTGAAGAAGTTCCCCCTCATGTTCACCTTACCATTTCACCTTTCACCCTTAACCCATGGCCTCTGGTTGTAGTCCGAAACAATTTCAGTGGTAAAGCCAGCTAAGGGTAGTAGGGGGCGACCATGTCTGACAAGGGAAGTCAAGGACAGTATAAAAATAAAAGAGAAGATGTGTAACATAGCAAAGATGAGAGGGAAGCCAGAGGATTGGGAATTTTTTAAAGAGCAACAGAAGATAACTAAAAAGGCGACACAGGGAGAAAATACTCAATTCTCCTTCTAAATTCCTGTGTATACAAGCCTGGCTTTCCCGGCTCCTGTTTGATTCTTACTGAGGGAGAGAGAGGGGCGGAACAATTTGACTATATATCATGTTTCCGCTTGCTTGCAGCTTGTGTTTACATAGCTCACAGTTTGATTTATTTAAGCAAGGACAGTCACAAACACAGGCAGCCAGAGAGAAAGAAAGAAGATGGAAAGCTCGAAACAAAGGGCCTAGTGGCCAAAGGTCACTGTTTGGACTCTCCTATGCCCACAAGGCGGGTTGATTATTGATCCAGCCTATACCGAATATGTGATTGTCACTTTGTTTGATCCATTGGAGTGGATCTGTTGGTTTGGGAGTATCCTGTGAGGACCACTTGTGCTAACCCTTGCCTGGGGGTGGTAATTCACTTGAAGAGGGTATCCCTGTGACCAATCACTGTTGGTGATAATTCGTATAATCCAAATGGGGATATTGTTGGAGTATCTCGTGTCTACCACTTTGGTTAACCCTTAGCTGGATTCGGGTGTGTTATGTGGTAAACACTTTTGAGAAGTGGTGTGTTTGATCTGGATTGGGAGTACCTTTGCCGAATCTACCTGTGTGTTAACCCTTGCCTGGGTGGTAGTTCCTTCTGAAGACAGTACTCCCGTGAAAAGCTGCTTCTGGTGATAATTCGTATGTGGATTTAGAACAACGATGGATAAGACCTACAGCGACGGTTATCTTGTTTTACCGTTGTGGAATTTGTGGAATTCAACGTAATTGCCTTCTCTTGACATTCACCTTGGATTACAAATCTCTCTCTCTCGTCATTGATTCCGTGGATGAAATGAACTTTCATAGTTTACCATGTCAAGATTTAAGCTTGGTATTCCCTGGGCTCAGTGGTTTGGGAGTAATATTTACACATATGTGTACTCATATCATTTTTAGCTTTTGATTATTTTGCTTAATTTGTTATATTATAAGTAGATACGATTAAAAACAGTGGTTTTAACATCAAAACCACACACCAGGTGTGGTCTATTGCTGCTGGTTCATTTAAACCGTTACAGGAATGTAACAGAGGTGTTCGTGTTTATGTCTTTCTGGGGGCCCCCATGTTAACACCTTTCTGTCTCTCTGTCACACCTTGCCAAACTGGTAGAACTAGGGGCCTGCTAGGTAAAACTATGATTCCAATGTCTGTAATCCTGCTCAACCAGAGTGAGGAACTCTCAGCCTGGGCTTCCTCAAATAACGCCAGGGGAAGAGAGTGAGAAACTGTGGTCCAGTCAAAGATGACTGTGGCTGTCGGTGTTTTGAGGTATGGTATCGCAGGCCCCCACCAAACAGAACTTCCTATACTGGGAAACAAGCATCCTGGCCAGAACCGCAGTTGCTCAGCAGCCGAGAGGAATAACTGAGACTGAGCGATTTTGGATGATCGCTTTTCTCTCCTATGGAGTAGCCAGGAATTCACGAGAGATAATCAATTTGGCAACAAACACTTGATGAGCTGGCCACAATACTGCAGGGGGCCTGACAGAAACACAGGCCCAAGTAACAGAAATATTCACTGAAATGATTGCAATCCGGCAAACAGTCGTACAGAATCGTACAGCTTCAGATATTATCCCAGCTGCGAAAGGGGGAACCTGTGCTATTATTGACACAGAATGCTGCACCTATATCCCTGATGAGGCGACTAACGTTACATCCCTCTCCGAGCACACTGCCAAGGAGACTGACAGCATCAAGAGAGTAGGGCAGGATTTACACGGGTTCACCGAAGGGTCGAAATGGTGATCTTCGAAGACCTGTCGATAATATGTGGGGCACGAAATTGCATTATGTCGAAATGGTTGTACATATCATTGTTATAATTACTGATGTATGCCGCTTTTACCCACTGAGAAGTTAACGCTGTACTTGGTTGATTTCTTTGCAAAATGTTACTGCTTTGTTGATCATGTAATGATCTAAAGGAGGGAATGTTAAAGTATGTAAAAGGGTTAACACTTCGTTAAACTATAACAGCCTGTTTTTCTGAAAGAAACTGCTGATGATCAACAGATGTACTAAGCCATGCTGAGCCATATTTCTTCTTCAGGGTAGCTCGCTTGGGTTTCAGGATGCTTATCTCCTTGTGCACTCATGTGTAGAGATAGGACAGCTTCTGTCTGTTCTCCCTGTGTAAGCCATTATGACTATTTTGTAATTTGTCTTTAGGGTCTGTCATGTAGTAAATATTTTTGGCTCCAGCCTGTCTTGTGCGGGGAGTATCTGGACAGATATATCTGTGGTGTAAGGGGAACTGGTGAATTGGGTGGAAGCATTCACAGACTGTTCCTATCTGAGTGACTAACTAAGTAAGTCCCGCTCGGAGTGGATAGTTCAAAGGTTAATTTATTATCAAAGCAGGTATCCATAAATAACGCTGAGTTTTTTTTCTTCTCCAGAAAATCACGAAACAAAGAAAACATGAAAGTCGTTCAGAGAGAAAAAAAATGAAACTCCCTCCAAACCTCCCGCATCAAAAAGGACGGCATCCCGATCATCAACCCCCAAAACCCACCCCTCCCGCACAAAAGGGAAGAAAAATATCGACACCCGTTAAAAAATATTCCTACCCGGCACAACTGCGGAGGAGCCGGTGTCACCAGTGTAGAGGCCGCCACATCGGGTGATTCAATGGGCGACCCCGGAAGATTCACAGGTGAAGTGTCGCCTCACCTGGAAGGATGTTTGGACAACGGAGAGAGTTCGGCCGTCCGGCCCTTTCACTGTGACACCCCGAACTCCACATCAAATCCGTCCAAACGAATCTGGGCGAACTTTAATGACCAATAAATATAATTCCTCTCAGCGATCAGCTGTCTGAGTGATTCCCTGACTCTGAGAGGAAGGGGTATCTATGGTCTACACTGTCAGGGTGTTGATTTTTCCGGGAGACAAAGACTGCAGGGACGAGAGGTTTTCTGTTGACTAATACACTGTGTGTGGACCCTGCTGACAATTCTGGTGTTGTGACCCGAATCGAGACAAACACCACGTTGCCCACTCCACCAACAACACGACACAGCCGGACACATAACAAGGGACTTTACATTTCACAACACTGGATTCAGTGATGAAACCCGCGATGAATGTTGTTGTCTCACCGAGAGGTCTACTAACCCTAACCCTGGAATATGATGTAAAATCCCGCTCCCCATGCTAACACGGGTTAGACAGAGCAAAGAACAAACTGCCGGAGGAACTCAGTGGGTCGGGCAGCATCTGTCGAGGGAAATATACCGTCAACATTTCGGGCCGAGACCCTCCGTCTGTACTGAGAGTGGACGGGAAATAGTCAGAGAAAAGAGGTGAGGGGTGGGGATGGGGCAAGAGCTGGGGAGTGAGAGGTGGATCCAGGTGAGAGGGGAGGTGGGAAGGTGGAAATAGTGACAGGGGTGTGAGGTGAGTGTTTGGGGCAACACGGGGCTGCAGTAGATGGAAATTCATTCCATAGAGGATGAACAAAGAGGTGAGAGAGTATTTGTTATAGAGAGTGAAATGAAGATTCAACTAACTGATCCCTGGAGTGGTGGGGTCATCACTTGAAGAAAGATCAAATGTGATAACTCTAAATGTCATTTAGAGAGTCGAGGACTGAGAGGTGAACACATTGAAATTCACAACATCATTACCGTTGAACCAGGGATCCCAGTCTCTGAAAAAGGGGGTGGACTGTCCGGGACTGTGATGAGAGGAAAAGTCTCCATTCCGACGGTGGTGAATGTCTGTAAATCCCCTCCACAGAGGGCGGTGAAGACTCAGTGATCGTCCTCACGTAGAAAAGAGGCCGGCAGATGTGTGGAGACCGAAGTGATCGAGGAAATGAGGATCACACATATACGTGGCTGAGATGGGAGAGCAGCCGCCATCTTGTTGATGGTTAGAGGGGCTGAATGACCACCTCTTGCTGTTTCTCATTTGATGTTCAGTGTTCCTGTCCAGTGAAGCCGGAGGAATATGAGTAGAAATTAGTGTTTATGAACACGGAACTGATTTAATTGAAACGTGAACACTTCCTGTTTGGGCTTGAATTAGGACCGGGATTACGATGGGAATCGAGCCCGTGACTCTTTGACCTGGAGGTAGACGAAAACGGATCGGGGTAGACATACTGTGGAAAAGTAGACATATATCTGGTGTAAATATGGAATAATGTGGGGAACGCGGCGGATGGGTCGGGCAGTGTGTGAGGTGAGAGGAGCATAGTCTGCGTTTCAGGTGGGAGACCCTCCACCCGTCACGTGATCCCGTTTCCTGTTCACGTTTTTCTGCAGATCGACAGCATCTGCGGGTCACTGCTCTACCTATCCGTGCAGCTTCACCTTTCACCCGTTCAGACAAGGCAGTGAGATCCGGATCTGTCACGTCCTCTCGTTGTGGGTGGACAATGTTTTTTTTTCTGTAATATTTTCTGCATGTTTCATTCACTGTTTTGAGGTGCTGAAGTGCTGCCGATGTTTCTGGGTGTCTGACCCGTTTATGTGAGAATTTAGCCATTTGTATTTCTCTGAGCTTCTCATAAATGTGTAAAGTTTAGTTCAGCTTCAGTTCAGAATTTCCAAAGCAACAACCCAGTCAGTGAAATAGTTCCACACAATTAAAATAGTTTATTACATTTTTATTTTTTCTATTTTTGCACTATATATATGTATTCTTACTTTAAATCTCAATTGTTAAAATCTTTTGTTAATAATTAGGTTCTACTGCTGCCGCAGAGACAACGAATTTCATGACACATGCCGGTGCTATTAAACCTGATTCTGATATTGATATGGGGCACCCACCACCGGTCAGCTGATCCCAGTTACCGCAGATCGTAATGTGAGATTGAAGCCTTTTCCATATATTTGCTTTCCACAGAAATGACAACAGTTCAGTTTCCTTCTGAGCTTCCAGAGCAGAAGCTCAGTCTGTCTAATATTTCCACACAATTAAAATATGGAAATTTATTTATTATCATCATGTACTGAGATACAGTGAAAATTTTGCCTGATGTACCATCCACACAGATCGATACATTACAACGGTACATCGAGCTGATATACGATAAAAACAATAACTGTAACAAAGCATTATGGCTGCAGAGAAAGTGCAGTGCAGATAGACATATGGTGCAGGGTCACGTCGAGTTACATTGTGTGGTCGAGTCCATTTTATCATTCATTTGGCTTATAACTGCAGACAGGAAGCTGTCCTTGAGCCGGGTGGTTCGCGCTTTAAGGCTTTTGTATCTCTCCACCAATGTGGGAGCGGGTTTGCAGGAAGAATGTCCAGGTTATGAGCTTCTTTGTGTACAAGGCCTGCTTTTCTGAGGGAGGGGAAGTGTAGGGAGAGTCCATGGAGGGGAGGCTTGTTTCTCTGATGTTCTCTGTAGTTCCTTGCAGTCATGGGCAGAGCAGTAGCCATACAAAGGCGTGAAGTATCGACAAGGAGCTCAGAGACCTCGGCCTTCACCCTGCCTTGTGCAGCTGGATCCTGGACTTCCTGTCAGATCGCCGGCAGGTGGTAACAGTGGGCTCCATCTCCTCTGTCTCCTTGACCCTCAACACACATAACCCACAGGGTTGTCTCTTTGTCCCTCTCTTTTACTTTCTGTGCACCCATGACTTGTGTTGCCACCCACAGCTCCAATCGGCTAATTAAATTTGCTGACAGCACTACATTGATTGGCCTAATCTCACCTAATAACTTAAAATCGACCAAATGCCTCCTGACGAGGCTCGGTTCAAACAAACTTTTCACCCTTCTTCAGGAGATTAGTCAGAGGAAGAGCGATAGCAGCAGTTTTTACAGAACTTACGGTAACATCCATCCATTCCCAGAAACCTCCTAAGAGCCTTCTTACCAGTCAGAATAGGAACTTGAGAAATTGCCTGGACTTTTGCCCGAACAGGAGCCAACTTGCTTTGACCTACATCATAGCCAAGACAGGTCACAATGGCATGCCCAAATTCACTCTTAGCCAAGTTACCTGTAAGGCTGGCCTGGGAAAGCCTGTCAAACAGCTTTTCTACTGCAGAGATATGCTCTTCCCAAGTGTCACTCCCTGTGCCTAAGTCATCAATAAAGGCATCTGTGTGTTCCAACCCACGAATTACAGAGTCATTCATTCTCCGGAATGTTCCTGGACCAGTTCTCATTCCAAACTGCAAGACATTGTTTTCATACAACCCAGAAGGTGTCACAAAGTCAGAAATTTCTCTACCTCTCTCCATCAATGGAACACACCAATACCCTGTCAACAGATCAAACTTTGTAAGAAATTCAGCTTTTCCAACCTTATTGATGCAATCATCCACCCTAGGGATAGGATAGGCATCTGTTTTCGTTACTGCATTTGCCTTCCTCTAATCAGTGCAAAATCTAACACTCCCATCAGGTTTGGGCACAATAACGCAGGGTGAACTCCAATCTGATGCTGAAGGATTAATAATACCATTTTCCAGCATATTTTCAATTTCCTGCTCAGCCTATTTACAGTTCTCTACGTTCATGAATATGGGTGTTGTTTAATCGGTTTGTCTTGACCAATCTCTATATCATGTACTGCGACTGTGGTCTGCTTGGGAACATCGGGAAATACATCTTTAACCTTCAGAATTAATTCATTCAGCTATTGTTGTTGCTTTGGCTGCAGATGAGCCAACCTGTTATCAATATTTTCTAGAACAACCGAGTTCATTAGCCTAACTTGGACAATGTTTGGCTTGTGAAAGGTCTCAGACGAGTCGATTGTTTCATTCTCAGGGTTGCCAGATTCATATGTTTTGACAACAACACTCACAGATGGTGCCTGCTTGTCAAAATAAGGCTTTATTATATTTATCTGTACCACCTGTTAGTTTACGTTGGTTGGGTGCTTTGATAACATAATTCACATTATTAATTTGAGCGACTATTTCACACGGTCCATTGAGTTTTGCCTGAAGTGGATTTGTCAACATTGGAGATAAAGTCAGCACCTTATCCCCCACCTGGTATTTTCTTTCGCAAGCCCGCTTAGCAAACCAACACCTTATTTTGTTTTGAGAAATCTTTAAGCTTTATCTCGCTAGACTACAGGCCTGACGTAGTTCACTGTTGAACTTCAAAACTTAGTCTAACAAGTTAACATGCACATCCGCATCAATCCACTGTTCCATTTAACAAGGAGAAACGTCCCCTCACTCGATGACCAAATACAAATTCAAATTGACTAAAACCCAGTGAATCCTGTACCAATTCTCTTACTGCGAACAAAAGCAAATATGTTCCTTCATCCCAGACTTTTCCATTTTCAACACAGTATGTCTTTTTTCGGCTTGTGCGTGCGTGCGTCGGATGATGTATTTTTCAAGCCTTTACAAAGAATGGAGTGAGAGAGAGAGAGATGGTGTGCAACACATTATGTCGTAATCATTGTTTTGAGGGTAGAACAAAATTTTTCTAGAACCCATTGTAATTCTGGATGGTACGAGACGATGTAATTTTTTAAGCTCCCAGTTCATAAACTACCTGCTCGAATAATCCAGATGTAAAATTGCTTCCTTAATGAGACTGGATTTCTTTAGGCAAAACAACTAAAATAAGAAAATTGGTAAGAGCCTTCACCACAATTTTAGCTTTAATATTTCTGAGAGGTATTGCCTCTGGGAATCTGAATGCAGTGTACATAATAGTCAGCAGATACTGATGGCCAGCTTTAGTCTTTGGCAATGGGCCAACTCAATCCACTATAACTTTGGAAAAGGGTTTACCAAATGCAGTTATATATAAACTGCAGTGGGGCACTGTGAAGATCTGATTAGGTTTACCCACAACTTGACCAATGTGACAGGTTCTGCAAAAGGTCACATCTTTCCTCAGATTAGGCCAGTAGAATTATTTCATAATCCTGTTTACAGTTTTATTCACTCCAGAATGGCCACCTGAGGGTAGACGGTGGGTCAAAGTTAAAATTTCAGCCCTATAAACTTCATGAACTACAACTTGGTGAACACTTTCCCATTCCTCACTCGCTGGTGTAGCAGGTGGCCCACTTCCTCATTAACACTCCATCCTTGAGATAATATACTACTGGCACTTTCTTAATCTCATCATCTGAGAGAGCCGTTTCTTTTAAAGCTTCAATCTCAGGGTCTTGGTTCTGTTCTACGATAAACTCATCTGCGTCAGCAGACTTTTTAGCCATACTTCGAGTTCCTGTGCAGGAAGGATAAATGTTAAAATCCATCTGTGGGTCGTCAGTGCTTGGGTTAATTGTTAACTTCACTGCAGGAACAACTTTACCATCTGCCAGGTCATTCCCTAACAGCAAAGTAACATCTTCCACCGGTAAACTGGAGCATAATCCGATCTCAACAGGTCCCGAAACCAACCCTGACTGTAAAGTTACCTTGTGCAATGGCACAGAAACCATGCCGCCCCCAATGACTTTAATAAGATTTACCTCAGCAGTGTCAGTCTCATCACCAAACTTTAGAGCACTGTCTGATATAAGTGGCTGAGAAGCCCCAGTAACTCAAAGAATTTTAATCTCGAAGAATTTTCACTGGAAATGGGCTTCACCCTTCCTTTACTAATACAAATCCATCTGACATAAAATGATCAAATCCCTTCTTAACACGGTCAGACCCCTCAGACTTTAACTAAGCTTCCATAGAATGTTCAGAACCCTGTGGGTTTTTTGGTGCTTCAACATACAGAACACAGGCATACGTCTTTATGTCATCAGGGACGCACCTTTTGAATTCTGCAATTAAAACCAATTCTTTCAAGCTGTTAAATCATCATTCACATTTTTACATGTGCACCAGCGGTCACACACACAAACTTCTCATAAGCAAATTCCATATAAGTCTGGTTCACAGATTTCCTCAAATTTCTAAACGTTTGCCTGTATGATTCTGGGACCAACTCATAAGCTTTGAGCATAGCCTGTTTCACTAGGTCATAATCAGCTGCTTCATCAATTGTCAAAGCAGAATAGCTTCCTGAGCCTTCCCTTTAATTACACTTTTTATGAGAAGAGGCCAACCCACTTTAAACTCTGAGCAATCTTCTCAAAATGCTGAAAGTATTTATCAATCTCTGCCTCATCAAATGGAGAGACCAATTTAACTTCCCAACTCTCGTCAAATTTATCACCAGAGACTAACACTAAACTCCTTTGCTGCAACCTCTTTATCTTTTGCAGCTCGAACAGCCTCTGTCTTTCTGTTTCCTCCTTCTATTTTTCTGCCTCTCTAGCCTCAAACTGCCTCTGCCTTTCCGCAGCCAGTTTAATTTTTCTCACTTGTACTGGAGCTCAAGCTCACGAGGTTTACTTTCAGGAAACACCTCCAACTCGTCCACTTTAAACACACCCTCAGATACATAATGTTCAGCTATCACCCTCTGGATCTGTGCCCTCCTCATTGTCAATTTCACCTTAGCAAGTTTTACCCATCTAGCAAGACTCAACAACTCAATCCTTCTGGCGTCCTCTAATGCCTCAGAGGTTGGTGCTTCCAGACATCTAACAGCATCCATTGCTGCTGATTTTCCACACACAAATAAATTAAAAGGGATGAAATTGATAATTAATGAATACACCCCCACATCTGTTCATATACTGGATGCAGGCCCCAATTTTGTTACGAATCATAACGTTTTAGAAATGAACCAGCAGCAATAGACTATACCTGGAGTCTGTTTTTGATGTTAAAACTATCTTTATTAGAATCTACTTGTAATATAGTATCATAAGCAAGATAAACAAAAGGTAACAGTGTTATGTGTATATATGTGTGTAAATAAAACTCCCAAACTATTGAGTTCGGGGGAAACAAGGCTTGGAATCTTGAGATGGCAAAGTATGAAAGTTCAGTTCAACCACAGAATAGGTGATGAGAGAGATATTTGTAATCCATGGTAAATGTTGAGAGAATGCAATTATGTCGAATTCCACAGGTTCCATGGCTGTAAAACGAGAGAACAGTCGCTGTAAATTTTATTTGTCGTCGTTCCAAACCCACGTATAATTTATCACCGAAGGTGACTTGTCAGAAGGGGTATCTGCTTCAAGTGAATAACCACACCACACCCAGGCAAGGGTTAACACATCAGCAGTCTTCACAGGGTACCCCAAATTAGATCCACTCCTATGGATCAAACAAGGTAACAACCACACATTTCATGTACGCTGAATCGATAATTAACCCACCCTTGTGGGCATAGGGAAATTCCAAACAGTGACCCTTGGCCACTGGTTCCCTTGTTTCGATCTTTCCATTTTGCCTCCTTCGTCTCCGAATGACTCTGAGTGTCTGTGTCCTTGGTTAAAACAAAACAAGCCGTGAGCGATGTAAACAAGCTGCAAGCCAGACTGATTCGCCTTCTTAATCTCTCTCTCTCTCTTAAAATGATAGTACAAAGCAAACGAAACCCGAGGATTCATAACTATGGCCATTCCCCATTGTGAACTGACTGGTGTGCCAGTAGTTGGGACGATTGAGTGAATCCCTTTCCGCAGACTGAGCAAGTGAACGGCTTCTCCCCAGTGTGAACTCGCTGGTGTCTCTGTAGGTTGGATGATCCAGCAAATCTCTTCCCACATTTTGAGCAGGCAAACGGCTTTTCCCCTGTGTGAACTCGCTGGTGTTTCAGTAGTTGGAATGATAGAGTGAATCGTTCCCCACAGACTGAGCAAGTGAACGGCTTCTCCCCAGTGTGAACTCGCTGATGTACCAGTAGGGTAGATGACAGAGTGAATCGTTTCCCACAGACTGAGCAAGTGAACGGCTTCTCCCCAGTGTGTACTCGCTGGTGTGCCTGTAGGGTGGAAGATTGAGTGAATCTCTTCCCACAGTCTGAGCAGGTGAATGGCTTCTCTCCAGTGTGAACTCGCTGATGTCTCTGCAGGTGGGATGACTGTGTGAATCCTTTCCCACAGACTGAGCAGGTGAACGGCTTCTCCCCAGTGTGAACTCGCTGATGTACCAGTAGGCAGGATGAATCCGTGAATCCCTTCCCACATTCTGAGCAGGTGAACGTCTTCTCCCCAGTGTGAACTCACTGATGTTTCTGCCGGGTGGATGAATCAATGAATCCCTTCCCACAGACTGCGCAGGTGAACGGCTTGTCCCCAGTGTGACCTCGCTGATGTCTCTGCAGGTGGGATGACTGACTGAATCCCTTCCCACATTCTGAGCAGGTGAACGGCCTCTCCCCAGTGTGAAATCGCAGATGACTCTGTAGTTGGGATGACTGACTGAACCCCTTCCCACATTCTGAGCAGGTGAAGGGCCTCTCCCCAGTGTGAATTCGCTGATGACTCAGTAGGCTGGATGACTGAGTAAATCCCTTCCCACAGTCTGAGCAGGTGAATGGCTTCTCCCTAGAGTGAACTCGCTGATGATTCTGTAGGTTGCATAAGTGAGTGAATCTCTTCCCCCAGACTGAGCAGTTGTACGGCCGCTCCCTGGTGTGAACTCGCTGGTGAGCCATTACGTCAGATGACTGAGTGAATCCTTTCCCAGAAATTCAGCAGATGACCCGCCTCTGCCTGGTGTGAAATGACTGGTGTGTCCACAGGTGGGAAAACTGAGTGAACCACACACAGAACAGGTGAGTGGCCTTGCCCAGTGTGAACTTGCTGATGTACCTTCAATTAAGATGACCGAGTGAATCCATTCCCACTGTCTGAGAAGGTGAACGGCCTTTCTCTTGTGTAAAATGATGGGTATGCCGGTTGGTCAGTTGACCGAGTGAATCCATTCCACAGTCTGAGCAGGAAGAATGATCGAGTGAATCCCTTGCTCCACTTCTTAAATATCTAGACAGTGACAGCAAAACTGGCGTGTCGTTTTTGAGATTCCCAGCGACAAATTCCTTCTCGTTTTTAACCTGTAAAAAGATTTGCAAAATCCATCAATGGGTTTAGGACAATATTTCAATTGAAATTACTTGAGTTACCAAGGTTTGACCTGGTATCACACTGTTACAGTGAGGTTAAACACAAGTTGGACAGAGAAATCATCTCCTGACTGGGCAGAGTGCTGGTATCTGGAATGACCATCAATTCTCTGATGCTCTTCCTGTCTCTATAAGAATGGAGCATTTCTGCCATTTCTGACTCTCTCCATTGGTATTATTCCCTCATGCAACTGGGATTTTCTTTTATGTATTATTAACTTAAAGTGCCACAGTTTTAACATCATATAAAAAATTCCTGCTGAGATGTCCGCACGTCTGTTAAAAGGATTTAGAGTGAATTTTTGTATTATTTCAGGTTCTTGTCACAGTCATAAAAAGTTACAACACAGAAACAGGCCCTTTGGGCCATCTAGTTTATGTTGAACTATTTAAATTGCCCAATCCCATACCCTTACCATCCAGGTACCTACACAAACCTATTAAATGTTGAAATCGAGCTCGCATGCACCACTTGTGCTGGCTGCTCATTCCACACCCGGATGACTGTCTGTGTGAAGCAGTTTCCCCGCATGTTCACCTTAACGTTTCACCTTTCACCCTTAACCCTTGGCCTCCAGTTGTCGTCCCACCCAATCTCAGTGGAGAAAGCCAGCTTGCATTTATACTATCTATGCCCCTCTATCACAATCAAATCTCCCCTCAATCTTCTACATTCCAAGGAATAAAGTCCGGACCTGTTCAATCTTTCGTTATAACCCAAGTCCTCCGGACCTGGCAACATCCTTGTGTATTTTCTCTGAAATCTCTGAACTTCTTTTACATCTTTCCTGTATTCAGGTGACCAAAACTGCACACAATACTCTAAATTAGGCCTCACCAATGTCTTCTACAAGTGAACATGAAATCCATCTATTTTTGTCAGTACTTTGGTTCATGAAGGCCATTGGGCTGAAATCTTTTTTTCCGTCTCTATCTAACTGTGATACCAATTTCAGTGAATTAAGGACTTGTATTCCCAGGTCCCTTTCTTCTACAACACTTCTCCGTGCCCGACCAGTCAGTGTGAAAGACCTCCCTTGGCAGGTCATACCAAAGTGCAACACCTCATACTGGTCTGCATTAAATTCCAGTTTCCATTTCTCAAACCATTTTCCCACCTGGCCCAGATCACACTGCAAGCCATGTTAGTCTTCCTCGCCGTCCACTACACCACCAATCTTGTTGTCATCCACAAATCTGATGATCCAGTTAACCACACTATCATCCAGATTACTGATATAGATGAGAAACAACAACAGATCCAGCACTGATCCCTGTGGCAACCACTAGTCACAGGTTCCAGTCAGAGAGGCAACCATCTGCTACCACACTCTGGCTTCTCCCAAAGACAGTGTCTCATCCAATTTACTGTCTCATCTTGAACGCTGAGTGACCGAACCTTCTTGACAAACCTCCCATATGAGACTTTGTCAAGTGCCTTGCTAATGTCCATGTGGACAACATCTGCTGCTTTGCCTTTATCCATTTCCCTGATAACTTCCTCGAGAGACTCTATAAGTTTGGTTAGACATGACCTACCATGCACAAAGCCATGCTGTCTATCCTTAATCAGTCCACATCGATCCAAATACTTATATATCAGGTTCCTGCACATAACATTCCAAGACCTTTCCCACTACTGATGTCAAGCTCACCAATGTGCAATTTCTCAGTTTATATTTAGAGCCTTCCTTGAACAGCAGAACAATATCGGCTGTCCTCTGATCCTCCAGTACCTCACCTGCCACTTAAGATTATTTAAATATCTGTGCTTGTGCCCAGACAGTTTTAACACTTGTCCTCCGCAGGATCCTAGGGAACAACTTATCAGGCCCTGGGATTGATCCACACTAATTTACCTGAAGACAGCAAACCCCTCCACCTCTGTAATCTGTACAGGGTCCATGAAGTTGATGCTGCTTTGCCTCAGTTCTACAGAATCTGTGTCCATCTCCTGAGTCAATACGGATGCAAAATAAATCTCCCACATCGATTTTGTCTCCTCATATGGATTATCATTCTGATCCTGCAGAGGATTAATTTTTTTCCCTTGCAATCTTTTTGCTACTAACATATCTGCAGAATCCCTGAGGATTCTCCTTCACCTTGTCTGCTGGGGCAACCTCATGCCTTCTTTTATTTCTTTCATAAGTGTTCACTTGAATTTCCTGTATTTCATAAGTACCCCATTTGCTCCTATCTGCCTGTACCTGGTATGCACCTCCTTTTTATTGATCTGGGTGAGGAAAGCCAAAGGGGCGATAGAGCTGCATGCTGGGAGGTGGGGGTAAGGATGGTTAAACCAAAGTTGCAGGGGGAATGGGAGCCTGAATAAAAGAACAGATAGTGGAAAGAGTTTGTGGAGACAGATGTTGTACAGTCCTCAAAGTCAGGAATGAAAAAGTTGAGTGTGGTGCAGTGAATATGCTGAGCCCTGTATATTTCAATACAAGGAGCAGCGTAGGAAGGGTGGATGTGTTCAGGGCATGATCAACACCTGGAATCAACACTAGGATCTGGCAACTGTGGACTGGGACAGGCTGCTTTATGGCAAAGGTGTGCTTGGTAAATGGGAGGCCTTCAAAGCGAAATTTTGAAAGTACAAAGCGGGTATCTCCTTGTCAGAATAAAAGGTAAAGATAGAAAATGTAGGGAACTTTGGTTTGCAAGAGATATTGAGACCCTGGTGAAGCACAAAATGGAGTTGCATAACAGGGATCGACAGGCAGTTTCTTATGGAGTATAAGAAATGCAAGAGAACACATAAAAGATAAATCAGGATGGCTAAAAGATGGCATGAGGTTGCCGTCACAGAAAAGGTGAAGGATAATCCTCAGGGATTCTAGTGATAGATTAAGAGCAAAAGGATTGCAAGGCACAAAGTTGGTCGTCTGGAAGACCGGAATGGCAATCCACGTGTGGAACCAAAGCAGATGGGGGAGATCTTAAATAATTTTTCATCTCTATTTACTCAGGAGATGGACAAAGATTCTATGGGAGTGTGGAAAAGCCGCATTAAAATCATGGACCCTGCACAGGTTAAAGAAGAGAAGTTAATTGGTTGTTCAACATAGAAATCTACAGCATATTCCAGGCCATTCAGCCTAAGATGTTGTGACAGCCATGTAACTTTCTCTAGAATCTGCCTAGAATTCCCCTCTAGTGTTCTGTGCTATAAGAAATAAATCAGGATGGCTAAAAGAAGATGCCGAGCGCATCATTGGAGCCTCCCTGCCCTCTATTGTGGACCTGTACTCTTCCAGGTTGAAGAAGAGGGCGGGGAACATCATAAAGGACTCCTTCCATCCTGCGCACGGACTGTTTGAACTGCTTCCATCTGGAAGGCACCTCAGATCCCTCCGGACTAAGACTAATAAGCACTGGAGAAGTTTTTTCCTTACTGCGGTCACTTTGCTGAACAGTTGACTGCCAGTTAACTGTCGGCTAACTATTACTTGGATTGCACTACCTGTATGTATAATCTATATTTTCATTTATATTTATCATTATTATTGTTATGAGCAGAGAGGCAACATCTGCTGGAAGTAAATTCCTTGTGTGTGTACAGGTACTTGGCAATTAAAGTCTGATTCTGATTCTGAGGTTGCCCTCACAGAAAAGATGAAGGATAATCCTAAGGGATTCTACTGATAGATTAAGAGCAAAAGTATTGCAAGGGAGAAAGTTGGTCCTCTGGAAGACCAGCGTGGCAATCCATGTGTGGAAACAAAGCAGAGAGGGAGATCCTCATTTTCTTTCATCTCTGTTTCCTCAGCAAATGGGATACAAAGTCAATGGAAGTGTGGAAAAGCAGCATTAACATCGTGGACCCCGTACACACTAAAGCAGAGGAGGTGGTTCGCATCCTGAGGCAGATTAGGGTGGATAAATCTCCAGGGTATGGCCAGGAGCTCCCTCAGACCCTGTGGGAGGCAAGAGCAGAAATTGTAGGGGCCCCAGCAGAGATAATTAAGTCATCTTTAGTGACGGGGTGGTAATAGAGGATCGGCGAATAACCGAAGTTGCTTTGCTCCTTTACATAGAACAGAGATATCTAGAGCACATTACAGGCTCTTTGGCCCACAGTCCTGTGCCGACCATTTAACCTACACTAGAAACTGCCTAGAATTTCCCTAGCGCACAGCCCTCTATTTTTCTATGCTCCATGTACCTATCCAAGAGGTTGTTAAAAGACCCCATTGTATCTGCTTTGTCAACCACTGCTGGCATACATTCCACGCACCGACCATTATCTGTGTAAAAAAAAACCTTACCCCTGACATTGCCTCAGTATCTATTTCCAAGCACCTTAAAATTATGCCCTCGTGTTAACCATTTCAGCCCTGGGAAAAAAAAAACCTCTGGTTATCGACACGATCACTACCCCTCATCATCATATGCACCTAAAAAAGGCTCCAAACATACACAAAGAAATTATACATTGGACTGACGACTTG
This sequence comes from Hypanus sabinus, assembly GCF_030144855.1. NCBI lineage: Eukaryota > Metazoa > Chordata > Chondrichthyes > Myliobatiformes > Dasyatidae > Hypanus > Hypanus sabinus. Next base: position 788,145 of record NW_026781651.1, read on the forward strand.
TTAGAAGTATAGAATACCATGAGAGTATAGATAGGGCAATTGCAAGCAAGAGCTGAGTGATCAATATATCCCAAAGAACTGTAAAAATTGAGGACACAACAGTGGCTGGAATGAGAAGCCAGAGCTTCTCAAAGTCAAACAGAGGGCAAACAAAAGAGCAAAAACTATTCGGAAGCTTTTAGAACCTAACAGAAGATGACAACAAAAAAGTCAGATGAGCTCAGTGTGTGGAATTGTGATTTGTAGTCATTAATGGATCTCAGTAGCACCCAACATTCTGAGGCTTTTAGAGGAACAAAATATCCGGGGCTTCAATTTCTCTTGAAAATCAAGGTTCCCTGGACCAGTTAACTTTCAACTTTTACTTTGGCAGGCACATGCAAGCTCTATATCCTCAAAATTTCACTTCTGAAGGCCTCCCACTTACAAATACTCCGTTGCCAGGAAACAGCCTGTCCCAAACCACACTTGTCTGATCCTTTCTGATACCACCAACATTGACCACTCTCCAATTTAGAATCTCAACCCGTGGTCCAGACCTCAATTTTTCCATCTTTACTTTGAATCTCATGGTATGATGTTTACTAAATTCTGTCAGCAGCCCTGGATCATTTCCTAACAGCTTATTGCACACTTCTACGTTGGGAATTCTACGTACTAAGGGCACATTTGACAAACTTTACTCCATCTAGTCCTTTTACAGTATGGGAGTCCCAGTCAATATATGGAAAGTTAAAATCACTTACTGAATTATCCTTTGTTCCTTGGCATGGTCTGTGATCTCTCTACAAATTTGTTCCTCTAAATCCCTCAGACTGTTGGGTGTAAACAAGTCCCAATAATGGCTACAATATCACAATTCCCTGTCCTGAGCTCATCTGGCTTTCTTACGAGGCTCCTTGCATTGTGATATACACAGCTCAGCACATTCATCGCACCATGCTCAACCATTTGATTGCTGACTCTGCCAGCAATTATTCTGACTGGTGTCAAGAAAACAAACTCTCCCGCACTGTCACCAAAACAAAGGAGCTGATTGTGGACGACAGGAGGAATGGAGACAGGCTGATATCATTGGATCTGGGGTTGAGAAGGTGAACAGCTTTAAGTTCCTCAGCATAAACATCACCAGGCCTCTCAGATTGTCTGTACATACCGGCTGTGTTGTGAAAAGAGCACAGCAGCACCTCTTCCACCTCAGATGACTGAAGAAGTTCAGGATGGGGCGAAATCCCAGGAACTTTCTACAGGGAAACAATTGAGAGCATCCTGACTGGCTGCATCACTGCCTGGTATGGGAACTGTACTTCCCTTAATCACAGGAACCTGCAGAGAGTGGTGTGGACAGCCCAGCGCATCCGTAGTTCTGAATTTTCTGCCATTCAATACATTTACACAGACACGTGTGTAAAAAGGGCCCAAAGGATATTGGGAGCCAAATTCACCACAACCACAAACTGTTCGTGCTGCTACCATCCAGGAAACGGTATCACAGCAAAAGGACCAACAGGCCCTGGGATGTCATCTTCCACCAGGTCATCAAACTGATTAATTTATGCAGATACAATTGCATTTCGATGTTATATTGACTGTCCTATGTACAAACTATCTGTTATAAATTACTATAAATTACACATTGCAGATTTAGAAGGAGATGTAATGTAGTTTTCTCCCTCTCATGTTTATGAAGTATTTATGTAATAAAGTCAATTCAATTCAATTCACCCTCTCCACTATCTGTTCTGTCATTCTGGCTCTCATTCCCCCTACAACTTATTTTAATCATATCGCCCCCCCCCCCACACGACGCTACATCTAGCAAGCCTAAGATATTAGTCGCCTTTTGTTCTGTCCCCCTAACTAACGAATCCCCTATCACCCCTTTGATTTTCCTCTGCCAGTTAATTCTCCCCATAACACTTTCTAAAGTGGTCTACCTGTTGTTGTGGGGGATGGCCACAAGATTATTCAATGATGACCATTTAACCGCATTCCCCTTCCTGACCCTCACACAGTTTCCTGTGCCCTGCACCTTAGGTGCAACTCACCTCACTTCATGTCACATCCATCACCACATCCAACTGCCGGATGATGTGGAATTCATCTACCTCAAGTTCCAACACCTTAAAGTGCAGGGTTACAAGCTGCAGCTGGATGCACATCTTGTCTGTGAAGGCATCAGGGACACCGGATGTCTCCCCTCCTTCCCTCTAATATCTCCTCTAATTTGGAATAACCAGTGTGCACATAAATCTTGTACTGTGCATTTTGTTGCCAGTGACAATATGTGCACAGTGAGTATTATACAGAGAGGTGTTCATCTTATGAGCTAGCAAATCACTGTCAATAGGAACTTTGATCTCCTCTGGGTTCAGTCCAGTTCATCTGCACTCTCACACAAACTATGTAGCAGGCTTGTAACCGGAAATGAAGGATTTTCTCAACAAAGCTTTTGCATACTGTCCATATGGGGTTTGCTTGCTAAATTATGTTTAAAAAGTCAGATTTCCAAATATAACTCCACTTCTTCCACCTTGCAAATTCTCCAGCAATTTTTCATCACCAACAATGCACACAGGTATCACCAGTTTCTGTATTCTACATAAATATTTTCCCTGAAGTCTCCCCCAAGTGACTTACAGTGATGGTAAAGCCAATGAATATGAAGGGAAGGGCAGTAGTCTGTCTCATTTGTGATGTGAAAGTTACTTGTTGCCCAGGACAAAGGTGTTTGATATCATTATGTACCCAAAGAGAATGGGACAAAACATATTCTCACCGGTAGAAAAGTCCAGAACAAGAACACACACAAAATGCTGGAGGAATTCAGCAGGCCGGGGAGCATCTATGGAAAAGTGTACTAAAGCTGAGTTCATCCAGCAATTTGTGTTGCCAGCAATCCAGATGCAATCCAGCATCTGCAGATGTTCTCTTGTTTGTGATTGAGGAAAGAACAAAGGTGATTTTCTCAACTGGTGATGTAAAAGATTTTGTTCCCTTTCTCCGAGTTCCTGATCCTTGCATTTATATAGCTGGAGATCAGCTCTGTCTGAGAGATCCATCGGTTCCCATTCCCTCATCAGCCGGAAGCTCCCCGGGGCCCGTGTACGGATCGTGGGGCTGAGAGAGAGGAGATTGAGCAGGACTGTCCCGGGATTGCGGGTGAGGGTGTCCGGATTTCACAGGAATCGTCCCTCAGTCGCTGTTTATTTAAAAACGTAGAGGATCGCTCTTACCTGCACCCGGTATTTGCAAGGCCTTCTGTGCACTGTGCGCATGCGTGATACTTGGGGACGTCATCAACCCTGACGCTTGCGCATTTGTTCGGTGCTTCAGAGTAAGCGAAATTTTAAATGCACTGCCTTATGGTTAATCATCCTGCCATTAAAGATTTCTGCAGGTACTGTTTCAATATACATACCTCATTTTTTTCGTGTGTGTATAGAAAATTCTGCAGCTGTTTTAACGCAGAAAGCGGCTCCCATAAACAATATACTCAATATCAACGTGTATCATATGCCAAAGTAAAATGCAGTTATAAAACACAGGAGATTCTGCAGTTGCTGGGAATACAGCGACGCACACACACACAATGCTGGAGGAACTCTGTAGTTCAAGCAGCAACTAAGCAGCGTAGCACACAGCCTAAGCGTGCAGAAGCGGCGCGGCCTAAACGTTGTCCATTTATTCCTCTCCACATTTGCTTCCGGATCTGTTGATTTCCACCAGAGTTTTGCAGAAATTAACCACATTTCTTTAGGTCAACCAGTTTCCAAATGTTTCTGATCTTTCTTTTGTAGCCAAATCCTGCTGGTTTGATTCCTCCTCCTCTTAAACTCTAGACCCCATCTCTCTCTGGAGCCCCAAAGCCCCGACTCAGGCTGGCAACACTTTGGTTTCTGACTCGAAGTTTCACTCGCTAGTCTGCTGTCAGAATTTAGTGGAGCATTGTGTTGCGAGACCGCAGATTCGTTCACTGTGAATGTCGCTTTAAGTGCCTGAGTGAGGCGGGACTGTGACGTCAGTCACACACTGCGGCAGCCTGAGAGAGAGAGAGAGAGAGAGAGAGAGAGAGAGAGAGAGAGAGAGAGAGAGAGAGAGAGAGAGAGAGAGAGAGAGAGAGGAGAGAGAGAGAGAGAGAGAGAGAGAGAGAGAGAGAGAGAGAGAGAGAGAGAGAGAGAGAGAGAGAGAGAGAGAGAGAGAGAGAGAGAGAGAGAGGAGAGACAGACACACACACACAGGCACAAGCTGTTGGACCTTCAGCTTGCCACTTCTAAGGTTGGAGCTCTTCCACGCCCAGAAGATCGGGTTGATCATCGGCACGCAGTGCACAACGGATGTGTGACTGTCACTTCGTATCATCCATATGTGTGGATTTGCTGGAGTATCCTGTGGTATCACTTTTGTGGGCCCCTACCTGGAATCCGAGTGTTCTGTGGTAACCACCTGGAAACGATATTCCTGTCACTGTCAGCTGGTGATATTTCTAAGTGGATTTCGGAACTAATCGACGGATAATTGGCGACTGTTATTTTGTTTACCCAGCGTGGAATGTGTGTGGAATTCTTCGTAATTGCTTTCTCTCTACATGATCGTGTGGATTTACAAATCTCTCCCCTCACTCACTTATTCTGTGGATTACTAAACTTTTCCACGTTACCATCTGGAGACATTAAGCATTGTTTCCCAAGCTTGATAGTTTGGGAGCTATATATACGCATTACACTGTTAACTTCTGTTCGTTTCGTTTAATCTTTTATATTTGGAGTAGATACTAATAAAGATAGTGGTTTTCACATCGAAACCAGACTCCATTAGTGATCTATTGCTGCTGGTACGTAACAATTGCAACAACCAAGCTGTCTGAGGCATAGTCCTTTAAAATTTGTGAAAATGACCCAAAACGTTGAAAAGAGCGGGGAAGAAGGAGTTTAACCAACTTCTTCCGGAGCCCTAAACAACGTCACAACCACAGTGAGCTCATCGTCTTGTTCAGCCCGGAGACAATCATGTAGGGTATTCATGCTGGTGTATAAGATGATGAGAGGCATTGGTCGTGTGGATAGTCAGAGGCTTTTTCCCAGTCTGAAACAGCTAACACGAGGGGGCATAGATTTAAGCTGCTTGGAAGTAGGTACAGAGGAGATGTCAGAGCTAATTTTTTTTAAGCAGAGTGGTGTGTGTGTGGAATGCACTGCCAGCGACGGTGGTAGAGGCGGATACAATAGGATCTTTTAAGAGACTCTTAGATAGGTACATGGAGCTTAGGAAAATAGGTGGCTATGCGGTAGGGTAATTCTAGGCTGTTTCTGGAGTAAATTACATGGTCGGCACAACATTCTGGGCCAAAGCATCGGTAATATGTTATAGATTTCTGTGATTTTATGAAATTCAAGGGAAATCTCCTATCCCACAGAGTGGTGACTAGTTGCAACCTGTAATCTCAGGGAGAGTGAAAGCGAAACGGCATATACTGATATGGAAATGAAACTTGGGCAGGGACCAGATGGGCCGAGTGGCCTTCCTAGTATACAGTGTGAGTGTGGGGGGAGACAGTAAGTACCTGAGACGCGGGATTTGATACAGAACTGATTTACCTTTCACAGATCCACAATATTAAAAGCCAGTCTAGTTTAAGGCTAACATCAGCAGAACAGACTCCTCCAATACTCAGGGACCAGGGTTCAGTCCTGGGTACATGAGCAGCCGCAAGAACTGCAGAATCTGACAGTAACAGTCCCTCATGAACCTGCAGCTGCCTTCAGTCACCGTGATGGTTAAACATTTAACACGGAGCTGATTTGAACTTCCTCCCTGATGTGAAGTTGTTGGTGTTGCAGCAGCTGGGATGATTGAGTAAAACTCTTTGCTCACTCCGGACAGAAATGTGGCCTCTATTTATTGTGAACTCACCGGAGCATCACAAGGTGGGTTAACTGAATGAGTCTCTTCGCACACACGGAGCAGGTGAACGGCCGCTTCCAGTGCGAAGCTATTGGTGTATCTGTGATGGCCAACTGAATCCCTTCCAAAATGAGAGCCGGTGAATGACGGGCACAGTGCTCGGAACGTCATGGCGATGTATCCAATCAGATCACGGACATGGTCACGTGTTCGGGCTCTCCTTGTAGCGAGTGGGGCGCTGTCTTCTCCAGCATCTCCGTCTCCACATTCAAGGATCGGCGGCATTCAAGCGCTGGTGAACTGACAGATACAGCGGAACTAACGTGTTGTTGTGTTTGAAATTCCTATACACAAATCCTTTGCCTTTTCTACACTGTTAAAAGTTTACAAAGCACGTCAGTGGGTGAAGGACAACATTTCAACTCAAATAACTTTAGCGTCCATGGTGCCTTCGTATAAATAAAAACATTCTCACGGTTCAAAAACAAGTTGGAGGAACAAGACTTCTAACTGGCGACAGTTCTGGCATCAGACACAACATCAAACTCTCTGCTTCCCTCTCTGTATCAAAATGGATCATTCCTCCCCTTCATCAGTCTGTGACTTGGCTCAGTCTGTCTGTCTCCTTCGCATTCTGAGCATGCGCCACACACCCCACTGAGATCACATTTTATTTACACGGCTGCGACTGGAGACTTTCTGATTATTATGTCTGTAACGTTCTCCTTCGCGTGTCACTGATAACGCCGAATTTAACGTCGAGATAAAACCAGTTAATAAGAACCAGATCGCAGTAAGATTAACCATTTACTGTTCACTTCACATTAACATATGGTGAAAACTGTTGATAAAACAATACAAGATTGATACAGTATTTGTTCCTTCCTTAATATCTCATTTCAAGTGTAAATACTTGCAAAGGTGACTATAACTACATTACACTAAGGTGCAGTATACAGGGAGAGTTTACCTGCTCCATTGACTACTTTAAATACACTTCCATGCAAACTATCCGCGACTCTTTAACTAACGAAAGCATAAACATTATCTACCGTCGTTACTTCTAACAGGATCGGCATTAACATCTTAGTTCAATATATCGATTATCTATTAACTTACAGCATTGCTCTCACTGTGATTTCTCATGCCTGCAAACAACTTCTGCTCAGGTGAGCCTCGTGGTGAGCCCCCCACCCTCGCGCTAATTTCAAACCGGGTATTTTCCCACAAGACGCGGCGAAACCGGATGTGACGTCATCGCATGCCGATGTATTTTACATGCAATGAATACACTTTAAACACTTCTAATTCTAACTAGAAAATACTATTGAATGAATTACTAAGCGAAAATATTATAAACTAAAAAACTGTCGTAAAGACAGCACAATGTCCCTCCCGGCATTTGACGGTGGTAAACTCAGAGTCAGCAATGGTATTGACCCTCAGGAGTAGGTGATTAGGCTTTTTCCTTGGAGATCGATAAACTGCCGGTGGTGTGTGTCTGGATGAGTGGGTCATTTTCAGACTGGAAGGAGATAGCGTTTGGAGTACCCCAGAGAGCAGTCCCTGACCACAGTTGTTCACAGTTTAATATCCTGGCGGAGGCAGCGAGATGTGAGATGCCCCAGTCTGCTGGTGAGGCAGAAAGAGTGTTGGGGGAGGGGAGGCTATTCACATGCAATTTCGTAGCTTTGCAATCAGTACATAGTGCACTGTGGGGCTGCAGTGGCGGGTCCCAATCTGCTAAGTAGATTTGCTGACGGCACTACATTGATCGACCGAATCCGAAATAATAACGAGGCAGCCGACAGAGAAGAAATCATCACCCCGACACAGTGGTGTCAAGAAAACAACCTCTCCCTCATTGTGACAAAAACACAGGAGCTGGTTGTGGATTACAGGAGGAATGGAGACAGGAACCAAATTCAACATTTCCAAGTCTGTTATTGACACAAAATGCACATTTTAATATTGATCATGACACAATGTATTTTATACATTGCTAATGACATAAATCATATTTACAGATTGTTACTGACAGAGAATTGTATAATTTGTGTTCCGTGTGTTAACTGAATGTACTTGTCTGTGATGCTGCCACAAGTCAGTGTTTCTCTGTCCCTGTACCTTCCCGTACTTGTGCAATTGGCAATAAATTCAACAGGACCTGAGAAATCTCAGTGAGATTTGATTCGTGATGATCATCTTGGCAACTCGCTAATGTATGCGACAGTACACTGTTAAACACAAAACACTGAACATTGTCGATGATCGTATAATCGTATAATTGAATCGTATAAGAGAATCGTATAATTTGTGTTCCGTGTGTTATCTGAATGTACTTGCCTGTGATGCTACCACAAGTCAGTGTTTCTCTGTCCCAGTACCTTCCCGTACTTGAGCACTTGGCAATAAATTCAACAGGACCTGAGAAATCTCAGTGAGATTTGATTCGTGATGATCATCTTGGCAGCTCGGTAGGTCGAATGTATGCGACAGTACACTGTTAAATGCAAAACCCTGAACAGTGTCGATGATCAGAGGGATCTTAGACTCCAAGTTCATCGCTCCCTGAAAGAGACTGCACAGATTGATCGGGCGGTTAAGAAGGCAAATGACATGGTTGTCCTTATTAGTTGAAGCACTGAGTTCAAAAGTCGGGAAGTTGTGTTGCGCCTGTTACGAGCCTGCGGTCGTACTGTGACTGTTTCTTTAAGAGCGCCGGCGTGAGGAGGCGGGGCTATGACGTCAGTCACAGGCTGACAGCGCTGACCGTGGACTGAACCATAAGAGAGAGAGAGAGAGAGAGAGAGAGAGAGAGAGAGAGAGAGAGAGAGAGAGAGAGAGAGAGAGAGAGAGAGAGGGAGAGAGGGAGAGAGAGAGAGAGAGAGAGAGAGAGAGAGAGAGAGAGAGGAGAGGGAGAGGGAGAGGGGGAGAGAGGGAGAGAGGGAGAGAGAGAGGGAAGAGGGGAAGAGGGAGGGAGAGAGAGAGAGAGAGAGAGAGAGAGAGAGAGAGAGAGAGAGAAGAAAAGCTGATCGCTTCAGTTAGTCGCAGCAGATGCTTGGAACTCTCTTATGCCCACAAGAGTGGGTTGATCATCGGTACACGGAAACACAACGAATGTGTGTGGCTGTCACTTCGTATAATCCATAGGAGTGGATTGTGGAATATCTTGTGTTAACCCTTGCCTGGGAATGATGTGTGGTAACCCCTGGAAGACGGTATTCCTGTGACAGGTCACTTTCGCTGATAACTCGTCTGTGGACGGATTCAGCGGATAAGAACTTCGACGGTGGTTGTTTTGAAGTAACGGCCTTTTCTCTACGTTTCACCTTGGATTACAAATATCTCTTTCCCATCATTTATTCCGTGGATTACTGAACTTTCCTACTTTACCATCTCAAGACTCTGAGCATTGTTCCCTCACGCTCGATAGTCTGGGAGTTATATTTACACATATATGAACATAACACTGTTAACTTTCCTTTATTTCGTTAAGTTACTATATTATCAGTCGATACTACTAAAGATAATGGTTTTAACATCAAAACCAGACTCCACTGTGAACTCTATTGCTGCTGGTTCGTTTCTAAAAAGTTACAGTTCGTAACACAATTTTATAAAACTAGTTAGCCCACATCTGGAGTGTTTCATACAGTTCTGGTCGCCCCCATTCTCGGGAGGATGTCGGGGCTTTGGAGAAGGCGCAGAAGAGGTTTACCAGGACACTGCCTGGATTAGAGGGCATGAGCTATAACGAGAGGCTGGACAAACTTGTGTTGTTTTCTCCAGAGCGGCGCAGGCTGGGGTGAGACTGGATGGACGTTTATAAGATTACGAGAGGAATAGATCGAGTGGACAGACGATATATTTTTCCTGGGGGTTGAAATGTCTAATACAGTTAAGGTGAGTGGAGATGTGAGCGGCGTTTGCGTCTTTCCACAGAGTAGTGGGTAAACGGACATCTGTCTGGGGGTGAGAGACCAAAGCAGCCATGTGATCCCGTTTCCTGTTCACGTTTTCTGCAGATCTGCAGCATCTGCGGGTCACTGCTCTACCTATACGTGTAGCTTCATCTTTCCCCGTTCAGACAAGGCAGTGAGATCCGGATCTGTCACGTCCTCTCGTTGTGGTGGACAATATGGTTTTTTTCCGGCAATATTTTCAGCATGTTTCATTCCACTGTTTTTACCTGCTGAAGTGCTGCCGATGTTTCTGGGTGTCTGACCCATTTATGTGAGAATTTAGCTTTTTATAATTATCTGAGCTTCTCATAAATGTGTGCAGTTCAGTTAAGCTTCACTCCACTACTTCCAAAGCAACAACCCAGTCAGTCAAATAGTTCCACACAATTAAAATAGTTTATTACATCTTTTTTTCATTTTGTACTATTTATATAATTTAACAATGTGATAGTTATATTCTTATATTAAATCACAATTGTTAAAATCTATGGTCAAAAATTAGGTTCTACTTCTGAACGAATTTCATGACATATGCCGGTGCTATTAAACTTGATTCTGATATTGATATGGGAGACCCACCACCAGTCACCTGATCCCAGTTACAGCAGATCGTAATGAGAGATTAAAGCCTTTTCTATTTATTTGCGTTCCTCAGAAAGACAACAGTTCAGTTTCCTTCTGTGGTTCCAGAGCAAAAGCTCAGTCTGTCTAATATTTGCACACAATTAAAATGGGGAATTTGTTTATTATCATCATGTACTGAACGACAGTGAAAATCTTCCCTGACGTACCATCCACACAGATCGATACATTACAACGGTACAACGAGCTGATATACGATAAAACAATAACTGTAACAAACATTATGGCTGCAGAGAAAGTGCAGTGCAGATAGACATATGGTGCAGGGTCACGTCGAGTTACATTGTGAGGTTGAGTCCATTTTATCATTCATTTGGCTTATAACTGCAGACGGGAAACCGTCCTTGAGCCGGGTGGTTCGCTTTAAGGCTTTTGTATCTCTTCCCCGATGGGGGAGCAGGTTTGCAGGAAGAATGTACAGGTTATGAGGTTCTTTGTGTACATGCCCTGCTTTTCTGAGGGAGAGGAAGTGTACGGAGAGTCCATGGAGGGGAAGCTTGTTTCTCTGATGTTCTCAGCTCTCCAAAGTTCTCTGCCGTTCCTTGCAGTCATGGGCAGAGCAGTAGCCATACAAAGGCGTGAAGTATCGACAAGAAGCTCAGAGACATCGGCCTTCACCCTGCCGTGTATCGCTGGATCCTGGACTTCCTGTCAGATCGCCGGCAGGTGGTAAGAGTGGGCTCCATCTCCTGTCTCTCTGACCCTCAGGACACATACCCCACAGTGTTGTCTCTTTGGCCCTCTCCTTTACTCTCTGTGCACCCATGACTTGTGTTGCAACCCACAGCTCCAACCTGCTAATGAAATTGGCTGACAACACTACATTGATTGGCCTAACCTCAAATAATAACTTTCAATCGATCAAATGCCTCCCGACAAGGTTCGGTCCAAACATACTTTTCACGCTTCTTCAGGAGATTGGTCAGAGAAAGTGCGATAGCAGCAAAGTTCTTACGAAAATATCCATCCATTCCCAGAAACCTTCTAAGAGCCTTCTTATCATTCAGAATAGGATCTTGAGAAATTGGCTGGACTTTTGCCCGAACAGGAGCCAACTTGCTTTGACCAACAACATAGCCAAGACAGGTCACAGTGGCATGGCCAAATTCACTCTCAGCTAACTGTAAGGTCGTCCTGAGAAAGCCTGTCAAACGGCTTCTCTACTGCAGAGATATGCTTTTCCCAAGTGTCACTCTCTGTGGCTAAGTCATCAATATAGGCATCTGTGTGTTCTAACCCTGGAATTACAGAATCAATCATTCTCTGGAATGATCCTGGACCATTTTTCCTTCCAAAAGAGAAAACATTGTGTTCATACAACCCAGAAGGTGTCACAAATGCAGAAATTTCTCTACCTCTGTCCGTCAATGGATCACACCAATACCCTTTCAACAGATCAATCTTTGTAAGAAATTTAGCTTTTCCAGACTTATTGATGCAATCATCCTCCCTAGGGATAGGAGAGGATTCTGTTTTTGTTACTGCATTTACCTTCCCATAATCAGTGCAAAATCTAACACCACCATCAGGTTAAGGCACAATAACGCAGGGTGAGCTCCAATCTGATGCCAAAGGACTAATAATACCATTTTCATCATATATTCAATTCCTTGCTCAGCCAATTTACACTTTTCGACGTTCATGCAATATGGGTGTTGTTTAATCGGTTTGGCTTGACCAATATCTACATCATGTACTGCGACTGTGGTTTGCTTGGGAACATCGTGAAATAAATCTTTAAACATCAGGATTACTTCCTTCAGCTGTTGTTGTTGCTTTGGCTGCAGATGAGCCAACTCGTTAGCAATGTTTTCTGGAACAACCGAGTTCATTAGCCTAACTGGGACCATGTTTGGCTTGTGAAAATTCTCAGACGAGTCGATTGTTTCATTCTCAATATGTTTTGACAACAACACTCACAGACAGTGCCTGCTTGTCAAAATACGGCTTCATTATATTTATGTGTACCACCTGTGTTAGTTTACGTTGGTCGGGTGTTTTAATAGCATTATTCAGATCATTAATTTGAGAGACTATTTCAAGCACCTTATCTCCCACCTGATATTTTCTTTCTCAAGCCCACTTATCAAACCAACACTTCATTTTGTTTTGAGAGATCTTTAAGTTTTGTCTCACTAGACTACAGACTTGGTGTAGTTTATTCTTGAACTTCTAAACAGAGTCTAACAAGTTAACATGTACATCCCCATCAATCCACTGTTCCTTTAACAAGGACAAGGTTCCCCTCACTATAAATTTTAAAAAGGGTTCACCGAATGCAGTTATAGGGCAGAGTGGGGCCACTGGGGTGACCTGATTCGGTTTACCCACAACTTGACAAGTGCGACAGCTTCTGCAAAAGGACACAACATCTTTCCTCAAATTAGGCCAGTAGAATTATTACATAACTGTTTACAGTTTTATTCACTCCAAAATGTCGACCTAATGGCATACTGTGGGCCAAAGTTAAAATTTCAGCCATATAACTTTAGGAACTACAACTTGGTGAACAATTTCCCTCACTGGCTGGTATAGCAGGTGGCCTCCACTTCCTCATTAACACTTCAGCATGAGATAATACCCTACTGGCACATTCTTAATCTCATCATCTGAGAGGGCTGTTTCTTTCAAAGCTTCAATCTCAGGGTCTCGGTTCTGTTCTGCTATAAACTCCTTCCCAGACAGGGATAAATCTTTCTCATCAGACTTACGACTGAATCCTGTTGAAACAATGAAGACAGAAATTCCCTGACAAGTCATCATAACCTGAATCCCGATTTTGGCTATCATGGGTATCAGAATCATGCTGCACAGATTCGTCTGCGTCGGCAGACATTTTAGCCATACTTTGAGTTCCTGCGCAGGAAGGATAAATGTTAAAATCCATCTGTGGGTCGTCAGCGGTTGTCTTAGTTGTCAACAGCGCTGCAGGAACAATTTTAGGTCATTCCCTAACAGCAAACTAACATCTTCCAATGGTAAAATGGAGTATAATCCAATTTTAACAGGTCCCAAAAGCAACCCTGACAGTAAATTTACCTTGTACAATGGCACAGAAACCATGCTACCCCCAAAGCCTTTAATAAGATTTACTTCATCAGTGTTCGTCTCATCACCAAACTTTAGAACGCTGTCTAATATAAGTGACTGAGAATCCCCAGTAACTCGAAGAATTTTTGGTAGTTGGGTTGACCCTTCCTTTACTAATACAAACCCATTTGACATAAAATGATCAAAAGCCTTCTTAATTCAGTCAGAGTTCTCAGTCCATAACTGAGCCTCAACAGAATGTTCAGAACCCTGTGGGTTTACAGGTGCGTCAACAAACTGAAAACCGGCATTTGGGACTGGCTTCTTTTCATTTTTCTTATTCAGGATAGAACAATTAGCCATCACATGACCAGCTTTCTTACAATAGTAACAAGCAAGACCAGAATATTTCTCTTTCAACTGCTTCCCTTCATCCTTACTCTTGTCACTAGTCCCAGCTGTAATTTCTGGTTTACCCTGGTGATCTCTGGCACTCTTTTGGAAGCTCTTATTTGGGATAATCTTAACCTTATGAGTAAAAGCAAACTCATCTGCTATTCTATCAGACTCCTGCAAATTGGCAGTATCCTTTTCATCTAAATATGTCTTTATGTCGTCAGGAGCACACCTTTTGAATTCTTCAATTAAAACTAACTCTTTCAAGCTATTAAAATCATCATATATGTGCACCAGCGATCAAAACACACAGACTTCTCATAAGCAAATTACATATGTCCGGTTCACAGATTTCCACAAATTTCAAAACTTTTGCCTGTATGATTCTGGGACCAACTCGTAAGCTTTGAGCACAGCCTGTTTCACTATGTCACAATCAGCTGCTTCATCAACTGTCAAAGCAGAATAGGCTTGCTGAGCCTCCCCCTTTGTAAGAGAACCAACCCTCTTTTGGCCACTTTCAATTCTAAGCAACCTTCTCAAAATGCTGTAAGTATTTATCAACCTCTTTCTGATCAAATGGAGGTACCAATTTAATTTCCCGACTAGCCTCAAACTTATCACCAGAGTCTAAAGCTAGACCCCTTTGCTGAAACCACTGTATCTTTTCCAGCTCGAATAGCCTCTGTCTTTCTGCTTCCTCCTTCTGTTTTTCTGCCTCCTCTCTGATTTTCTGCCTCTATAGCCTCAAACTGCCTCTGCCTTTCTGCAGCCTCCATCTTTAATTTTTCTGACTCGTACTGGAGCTCAAGTTCACGAGGTTTACTTTCAGGAAACACCTCCAAGTCCTCCACTTTAAACACACCCACAGATACATAATGTTCAGCTGTCACCCTCTGCATCTGTGCCCTCCTCATTGTCAATTTCAACATAGCAAGTTTTAACCTTCTAGCAAGACTCAACAACTCAATCCGTCTGGCATCCTCTAATGCCTCAGAGGTTCCCGCTTCCAAACAATAATCAGCATCTGCTGCTGATTTTCCACACACAAATAAATCAGAAGGGACTTCCCCAATGAAATCGATAATTAATGACTACGCCCTCATAGCTGTTCATATCCCAGATGCAGGCCCCAATTTTGTTATGAATCGTAAAGCTTTAGAAACGAATCAGCACCAATAGACTACACCTGGAACAACACACATAAAATACTGGTGGAACACAGCAGGCCAGGCAGCATCTATAAGGAGAAGCACAGTCGACGTTTCAGGCCGAGACCATTCATCAGGACTGCCTGAGACTGCCTGATGAAGGTTCGCGGCCTGAAACGTTGACAGTGCTTCTCCTTATAGATGCTGCCTGGCCTGCTGTGCTCCACCAGCATTTTGTATGTGTTTGAATTTCCAGCATCTGCAGATTTCCTCGTGGAGACTACACCAGGAGTCTGTTTTTGATCTTAAAACTATCTTTATTAGAATCTACTTATAATATAGTAACTTAAGCAAGATAAACAAAAGTTAACAGTGTTATGTGTATATATGTGTGTAAATATAAATCCAAAACTATTGAGCTAGGGGGAAACAAGGCTTGGAGTCTTCAGATGGTAAATTATGAAAGTTCAGTTCAACCACGGAATAACTGATGAGAGAGATATTTGTAATCCAGGGTAAATGTCGATAGAAGGCAATTATGTCGAATTCCGCAGGTTCCATGGTGGTAAAACAAGAGAACAGTCACTGTAGATTTTATCTGTCATCCTTCCAAATCCACATACTAATTATCACCCAAAGTGACTTGTCACAAGGCATATTGTCTTCAAGTGAATTACCACACCACACCCAGGCAAGGGGTAACACATCAGTGGTCTTCACAGGATACCCCAAATCAGATCCGCTCCTATGGATCAAACGAGGTGACAACCACACATTCGATGTATGATGAATCGATAATTAACCCACACTTGTGGGCATAGGAAAATTCCAAACAGTGACCCTTGGCACCTATTTCCCTTGTATCGATCTTTCCATTTTTCCTCCTTCATCTCCGTCTGACTCTGAGTGTCTGTGTCCTCAGTTAAAACTAAACAAGCTGTGAGTGATGTAAACAAGCTGCAAGTCAGACTGATTCACCTTCCTAATCTCTCTCTCTTAAAATGACAGTCCACAGCAAACAAAACCTAGGGATTCATAACAACTGACTGGTGTGCCAGTAGTTGGGATGACTGAGTGAATCCTTTCCCACATTCTCAGCAGGTAAATGGCTCCTCTCCAGTGTGAACTCGCTGATGTCTCTGTAGTGTGGAAGAGCGAGTGAATCTCTTCCCACATTTTGAGCAGGTGAATGGCCTCTCTCCAGTGTGAGCTCGCTGATGTTCCAGCAATCTGGATGACTCAGTGAATCTCTTCCCACAGACTAAGCAGATGAACGGCTTCTCCCCAGTGTGAACTCGCTGATGTACCAGTAGGGTGGATGAGTGACTGAATCTCTTCCCACATTCTGAGCAGGGGAATGGCTTCTCTCCAGTGTGAACTCGCTGATGATTCTGCAGGTCGGATGAGCGAGTGAATCTCTTCCCACATTCTGAGCAGAGGAACGGCTTCTCCCCAGTGTGAACTCGCTGGTGTTTCAGAAGGTTGGATGACAGAGTGAACCGTTTCCCACATTCTGTGCAATTGAACGGCTTTTCACCGGTGTGAGCTCTCTCATGTCTCAGTAGGTAGGATGACTGAGTGAATCCCTTCCCACATTCTGAGCAGGTGAATGGCCTCTCCCCAGTGTGAGCTCGCTGGTGTCTCTGTAGTTGGGATGATTGAGTGAATCTCTTCCCACATTCTGAGCAGATGAACGGCTTCTCCCCAGTGTGAGCTCGCTGATGACTCTGTAGGGTGGATAACTCAGTGAATCTCTTCCCACATTCTGAGCAGGTGAATGGCCTCTCCCCAGTGTGAGCTCGCTGGTGACTCTGTAGGTGGGATGACTGAGTGAATCCCTTCCCACAGACTGAGCAGGTGAACGGCTTCTCCCCAGTGTGAATTCGCTGATGTACCAGTAGGGTGGATAACTCACTGAATCCTTTCCCACATTCTGAGCATGTGAATGGCTTCTCCCCAGTGTGAACTCGCTGATGTCTCAGTTGGCTGGATAAAGCACTGAATCCTTTCCCACATTCTGAGCAGGTGAATGGCTTCTCCCCAGTGTGAACTCGCTGATGTACCAGTAGGTTGGATAAATCACTGAATCCTTTCCCACATTCTGAGCAGGTGAATGGCTTCTCCCCAGTGTGAACTCGCTGATGTACCAGTAGGTTGGATGACCGAGTGAATCTCTTCCCACAGACTGAGCAGGTGAAGCGCCTCTCTCCAGTGTGAACTCGCTGGGGACTCCGTAGGTTGGATGACTGAGTGAATCTCTTCTCACATTCTGAACAGGTGAACGGCCTCTCCCCAGTGTGAACTCGCTGGGGACTCCGTAGGTTGGATGACTGAGTGAATCCCTTCCCACAGACTGAACAGGTGAATGGCTTCTCCCCAGTGTGAACTCGCTGGTGAGCCATAAGGTCAAATGACTGAGTGAATCCTTTCCCAGAAATTCAGCAGATCACCAGCCTCTACCAGGTGTGGTGTGAACTGACTGGTGTGTCCACAGGTCCAACTGAATCCTTTCTCACACACAGAACAGATGAATGGCCTTGCCCAGTGTGAACTTGCTGATGTACCTTCAATTGTGATAACTGAGTGAATCTATTCCCACTGTCTGAGCGGGTGAACAGCCTTTCTCCTGTGTAAGATGACTGGCTTGCTATTTGGTCAAATGATCAATTGAATCCCTCTCCACAGTCTGAGCAGGAAGGATAGTCGATTGAATCCCTTGCTCCACTTCTTAAATATCCAGACAGAGACAGCAAAACTGGCGTTTTCTGTTTGAGATCCCCGGCGACAAATTCCTTCTCGTTTTTAACCTGTGAAAAGATTTACAAAATCCATCAATGGGTTTAGGACAACATTTCAGATGAGATTACTTGAGTTGCCATGGTTTGACTTGGTATCACACTGTTACAGTGAGGTTCAACCCAAGTTGGACAGAGAAATCATCTTCTGACTGGGCAGAGTGCTGGTATCTGGAATGACCATCAATTCCCTGAAGCTCCTCCTGTCTCTATAAGAATGGGGCATTTCTGCCGTCTCCAATCTGTGACCTGGCTCAGTCTGACTCTCTCCGTTGGTATTATTCCCTGTTCCTGCTGAGCTGCATGGGTGCCTGGCCCCACAGTAACTGAAACAGTCTCACGCAAATTGTCTTTGTGGATGTGCATCTGGGAATTCTTTTATGTATTATTAACTTAAAGTGCTACAGCTTTAACACCATATAAAAAAATACCTGCTGAGATGACTGGTTGGTCCGCACAGCTGGTAAAAGGGGTTAGAGTGAATTTTTGTAATATTTCAAGTTCTTGTAGAAAAGTACAACACAGAAACAGGTCCTTTGGGCCATCTAGTCTTGTGCTGAACTATTTAAATTGCCCCTCCCACACTCCTACAATCCAGGTACCTACACGAACTTCCTAAATGTTGAAATCGAGCTCGCGTGCACCACTTGTGCTGGCTGCTCATTCCAAACCTAGATGACAATCTGTCTGCAGAAGTTTCCCCTCATGTTCCCCTCAACATTTCACCTTTCACCCTTAACCCCTGGCCACTGGTTGAAGTCCTACCCAATCTCAGTGGAGAAAGCCAGCTTGCATTTACACTATCTATGCCCCTCTACCACAATCAAATTTCACCTCAATCTTCTACATTCCAAAGAATAAAGTCCTGACCTGTTCAATCTTTCCTTATAACCCAAGTCCTCCAAACTTGACAACAGCCTTGTGAATTTTCTCTGAAATCTTTGAATCTCTTTTAAATCTTTCCTGTCAGTAGGTGACCAAAACATCACACAATACTCCAAATTAGGCCTCTTTTACAAGTCAACATAATATCCATCTATTGTCAGGATTTGTTTCACGAAAGCCAATGGGCTAAAATCTTTCTTTCCGTCACTATCTAACTGTGATACCACTTTCAGTGAATTAAGGACTTGTATTCCCAGGTCCCTTTCTTCTACAACACTCCTCCGTGCCCGACCAGTCACTGTGAAAGACCTCCCTTGGTAGGTCATACCAAAGTGCAACAGCTCACACTGGTCTGAATTAAATTCCATTTTCCATTTCTCAAACCATTTTCCCAGGGGGTCCAGATTGCACTGCAAGCCATGATAGTCTTCCTCGCTGTCCACTACACCACCAGTCTTGGTGGTCATAAATCTGCTAATCCAGTTAACCACACTATCATCCAGATTACTGATCTAGATGACAAACCACAACAGATCTAGCACTGATCCCTGTGGCAACCACTAGTCACAGGCCTCCAGTCAGAGAGGCAACCATCTGCTACCACACTCTGGCTTCTGCCAAAGACAGTGTCTCATCCAATTTACTATCTCACCTAGAATGCTGAGTGACTGAACCTTCTTGACCAACCTCCCATATGAGACTGTGTCAAGTGCCTTGCTAACGTCCATGTAGACAACATCCACTGCCTTGTCTTCAGCCACTTTCCTGATAACTTCCTCAAGAGACTCTGTAAGACTGGTTAGACATGACCTACCATGCAAAAAGCCATGCTGTCTATCCTTAATCAGTCCACATCTAGCCAAATACTTATATTTCCGGTTCCTGCACATAAGTTCCAGTAACTTCCCCACTATTCACTACTAGTCACCACTCCGTGGGTTTGGAGATTTCCCTTGAATTTCATAGAATGATAGAAATCTATAGCACATTACAGACCCTTTGGCCCACAGTGCTGTGCCGACTATGTAACTTACTCTAGAAGCTGCCGGGAGTTTCCCTAGCGCATAGTCCTCTATTTTTCTGAGCTCCATGTAACTATCTAAGAGAGTGTTAAAAGTGCCTGTTGTATCCGCCTCGACAACCGCTGCTGGCAGTGCATTCGACACATCCAACACTCTCTGTGTAAAAAAACTACCCCTGACATCCCCTCCGCATATATTTCCAAGCACCTTGAAACTATGCCCCATCCTGTTAGCCATCTTAATGCTGGGAAAAAACCTCTGTCTATCCACACACTCAATGCCCCTCATCATCTTATACACCTAAAAAAGGCTCCAAACATAAACAAGGAAATTTTACATTGCTCTGAGGATTTGTTAGAAGTAAACAAAATTATGAGGGTATAGATAGGGTAAATGCAAGCAGCTTTTTCCACTGAGGTTGGGTGGGATGACAACCAGAGGTCATGGGTAAGTGGGGAAGGTGAAAGTTTAATGGGAACATTTGGAAAAGTTCTTTGCTGAAATGGTCGTGAGAGTGCAGAATGAGATGTCAGCACTAGTGGAGAATATGAGCTCGATTTCACCATTAAGAGAAGTTTGACAGGTACCTGGATGGTAGGGGTACGGAGGGTGATGATCCCGGTGCAGGTATTTGCATTAGAGAGATTAAATGTTTTTGGCATTGACTAGATGGGCCAAATAGCCTGTTTCTGTACTGAACTTCTCCATGTTTCTGTGACAGAGAAGCTGGCCAAACTTGTTTGGAAGGGAAAAGGTAGGAGTGACAATGGAGCAGCAATGGCTGGAGTTTCTGGGAGCAATTCGAGAGCTGAGTAATCGATACATCCCAAAGACGTGGAAGCATTGGAATGGCAGCAGGGCACAACGTGGGTTAAATGAGAAACCAAAACCAACATAAAAGCAGAGGAGAGGGCAAACAAAAGAGCAAAAGACCATTAGGAAGCTTTTAGAATCCAACAGAAGACAACTAAAGGAAACTCAAATGAGTTTGGGAGTGGAATTATGAAATGGCTGTCATTAATGAGTTCTGGTTGCACCCAACAGTCCGCAGCATTTAGAGGAACGAGATATCCAGGGCCTCAATATCTCTTGAAAACCAAGATTCCCTGCACTCGTTACCATTCAACTTTTATTTTGTCAGACACATACAAACTCTACACCCTTAAAATTTCACTTCTGAAGAACTCCCACTTACCAAGTACTCCTTTGCTAAAAAACATCCTGTCCCAATTAACGCTTGTCAAATCCTTGCAAATATCATAAAAAAAATTGGCCTTTCTCCAATTTAGAATCTCAAGAGAGGTCTAGGCCTCTGCTTTTCTGTATTTACTTGGAATCTCATGATCAGTAGATACAAAGTGTTCTCATACACTAATTTCTGTCACTAGCCCTAGATCACTTCCCAATAGCTTATTGCACACTTCTACATAGGGAATTTTACATACTGATTAAGGTAGATTTGATAAGCTCTACCCCATCTAGTCCTTTTACAGCCGAGGATTCCAGTCAATAAACGGAAAGTTAAAATCATTCACTTTATCAACCTTTGTTTCTTGGCATAGTCTGCAATCTCTCCACAGATTTGTTCCTTGAAATCCATCAGACTGTTGGGCGCAAGCAAGTCCAAGTAATGACTACAATATCATAATTTCATGTCCTGAGGTCTGAATGACATCTGTTTGATGTCAAAAAAAGAACCTTGCCCTCAATGTCACTGAAACAAAGGAGCTGGCTGTAGACTACAGGAGAAATGGAGACAGGCTGACCCAGGATCTGGGGCTGAGAGGGTGAACAGCTTTAAGTTCCCTGGCACACACAACACTGAGGATCTCACCGGGTCTGTACATACTGGCTGTGTGGTGAAAAAGGCACAACAGCACCACTTTCACCGCAGGCGGTTCAGGAAGTGTGGGACGGGGCCCCAAATACTAACAACTTTCTACAGGGGCACAATTGAGAGCATCCTGACTGGCTGCATGACTGCCTGGTATGGGTGCTGTACTTCACTCAGTTGCAGGACTCTGCAGAGAGTGGTGCAGACAGCCCAGCGCATATGTAGATGTGAACTTCTCACTATTCAGGACATTGACAAAAACAGGTGTGTAAAAAGGGCCACTGTGTAAAAAGGATCATTGGGGACCAGAGTCACCCCAACCACAAACTGTTCCAGCTGCTACCATCTGGGAAACGGTAGCACAGCCTGAAAGCCCGGATCAACAGGCCCAGGGACAGCTTCTTCCACCAGGCCCTCTGATTGATTAATTCATGCTGATACAATTGTACTTTTATTTATCCTGACTGTCCTGTTGTACATACTATTTATTATAAACTATTATTAATTTCACATTGCACATTTAGACAGAGACGTAACATAAAGATTTCTGCAACTCATGTATGAAGAATGTAAGTAATAAAGTCAATTCGATTCAATTCACCCTCTCCACTATCTATTCTGTCATTCTGGCTCCAATCCTCCCTGCAACTTTAGTTTAACCACCCACCCCACAGGGGAGCACTAGCAAACCTTGCCACTAGGATATTCATCCCTTTCTACTTCTGTTCCACTAACTAACAAATCCCCTATCACCCCTTTGACTTTCCTCTGCCAGGTAATTCCCCCCAACAGTTTCTAAAGTGTCCACCTGTTGTTGTGTCGGATAGCAACAAGAGTACTCGGCGATGGCTATTTAACCTCATTCCCCTTCCTGACTCTCACCCAGTTTCCTGTGTCCTGCACCCTGGGTACAACTCACCTCTCTGCACATCATACCTATCACACCCTCTGACGCTTGGATGATGCGGAATTCATCCATTTCCAGCTCCAACTCCTTAAAGTGCAGCTGGATATACACCTTCTACGTGAGGGCGTCAGGGACACTGGAGGTCTCCCCACCTTCCCACCAATATCCCCTCTAATTTGTAATGACCAGTGTGTGCAAAAACCTTGTACTGTACAATTTTTACCCAGTGACAACAACATGTGCAAACTGAATTTTATATAGAGAGGTATTCATTTCAACAGCGAGCAAGTCACTGTCAGTAAGAACTTTAATCTCCTCTGGTTGAGTCTTGATTGAGTTCATCTGCACTCTCACACAACCTATGTAACAGGTTAATGAAGGATTTACTCGCCGCTGCTTTTGCAAACCACCTATTTGTGATTTTCTTGCTAAATGATGCTTTCAATTTCAGATTTCCAAATATCACTCCACTTCTTCCCACTTGAAAATTCTCCAGCAACTCTTGCATCACCACAACACACACAGTATTGTACATAAGTATTTCCCCTGAAGTCTCACCCAGGTGACTGAAAGTGGTGAACTCAGTGATGGTAATGCCAAGGAATACTGCCTTTAAGGGCAGTAGTCTGTCTCCCTGGAGTCTGGCACATTTGTGATGTGAAAGCTACTCGTTGGCCAGGGCAAAGGTGTTTGATATCATTATGTAGCCAGACAGAATTGGTTCTGTCTGGCTACATGTTCTCACTGGTAGAAAAATGCAGACCGAGAGGAGGTAGAACAAGCAACACACACAAAATGCTGGAGGAACTCAGCAGGCCAGGCAGTATCTATGGAAAAGAGTACTAATGCTGAATTCCTCCAGCAATTTGTGTGTGTAGCTTGGATTTCCAGCATCTGCAGATTTCCTCTTTGTGATTGGAGGTAGAACAAAGATGATTTTCTCAACTGGTGATGTAAAAGATTTTAGAGCCATAGAATAGAACACTGCAGCACAGTACAAGCCCTTCAGCCCTCCATGTTGTGCCAACCCATATAAACCTTAAAAAAAAGAACTAAACCCACACTACCCCGTAACCCTCCATTTTTCTTTCATCCATGTGCCTGTCCAAGAGGATGTTAAATACCCCTAATGTTTTAGCCTCCACCACCATCCCTGGCAAGTCATTCCAGTCACTCACAACCCTCTGTGAAAAAAAAAACTTACCCCTGATGTCTCCCCTAAACTTCCCTCCCTTAATTTTATACATATGCCCTCTGGTGTTTGCTGTTGGTGCCCTGGGAAACGGGTACTGACTATCCACCCTGTCTATGCCTCTCGTAATCTTTTAGCCCTCTATCAAGTTCTTGACCAGGCATGGTCAAACTACGGCCCACGGGCCATATGCGGCCCGTTAAGCTTTTTAATCCGGCCCGCAGAACTTGATGAAATTATATTAATAAACCTTGTTAACGTCTTTTCCCCGCAATTCTGGCGTTTTCCCAATAGATGACGCACTCTATATACATTGACCTTTGTTGAGGTGCAGCGTATTACTCCACATTTGCGCTTTACTCTTTGTTCAGCTCGACCTATTTGTGTGAACAGGTGTTCAGCGTCATGAACATCAACAAAGCCAGCCACAGATCCAAGTTAACTGACCAACCCCTCAGATCCATCCTGAGAATCGCCACAACAAAACTAAATCCAGACTTTGATGCGCTGGCTAAAAAGGGAGACCAACAACACTGTTCCCACTGAAATTAAAAATAAGTTTCTTCGTTGTGTTATGTAAAAAATGCATTTGAAAATATTTTTTTCAATAAGCCTTACATGTTACATGTCATTGCTGTTAAGTGATGGATATGAGTAGTGTGCAGGTGCACGTACGTTCTCAAAATAAAAAATGCGCTCCAGATCAAATAACGCGCTCCGCATACTGGCACGCTGGCATTGTTCTGTCTTTGTGCTGGTCGTTGTTGAGTTTTGGCACAGGGGACTATTGAATAAGAAGGAGGAGGACAAGTAGACCTGCATCTCCTACCGGTTTTGAAATAAAGACAGTCAGGAGGAGAGTGATGATGATAATATCTTGAAGGATAACAGAATTTTCAGTGCTTTAAAATAATAACTGTTACTATTTAAAAAAGCTGTATTTTATTCATTTAATTTTCAGTGTTTTAAAAGTCATTTCAATAAATAGCTAAATACCATGGGACTTCAAAGACAGATATTTTGTTGTAATGCATTTGTTCATTTTCAATTGAAATTAAAGCACATGTTTTCTACATATCCCATGATATTTTATTTTCTCTTATGAGGTGTATTACCAAAACACTCCGTCCATCTGCTCCTGGTCTGGCCCCCCTGTCAAATTTTAGAACCCTTTGTGGCCCACATGTCAAAAAGTTTGCCCACCCTTGTTCTAGACCTTTCATATTATTTCACATTTCATAAAGATTGAAACAGAATAGGCTGAAACACACTGTTCAAAAGTGCTGGCGTTCAATCCACTTGGTGCATTGACTCATTACATTTTTTGGGTGTATGTTTGTCAGAAACACATCCAACAGATTTCCCATCAGAAGTGCAGGAAAATTCTGGACCTGATTTCAAATGAACCACTGAGCACTCTGAAAAAAAGGTGCGGCAGAGGCCGATTTCTCCCTTGTGCTTTTATTTTTAGTGTGAACTATGTGACATTGATGGTGATTAATGATCATTACTTTCAGGCGACAGCCCTCCAAACATGTGACGAACCACAGTAAAACTTAGTGAACCTGCCATGGTTGGGTCTTGGGTGTCGGACCAGCAGATTTTCTGTATTATTAGATGTTCTCATATTAATACATCATACCTCACTTCCAAATCACTGTTTTTAGACATCACATTACAGAATGATGCGTTCCACATAACCTGCAAGTTTAAAAGAAGCTCAGAAAATAAGGTCAAAGTAAGTTTCAAAGGCATCTCGGAAACAGAAACGTGCAAGTTTAAAGGGAGCAGAGATACCTGACTGACCTGCATGAGGTGTTGAGCTACCTAAAATGCATTCTTGAACGTATAATGTAGATTTAAAGCATTAATTGGATTTAAATTATTTTATTAAATTAACATTATCTTGGATCTCTTAATGGTAATTCACATTTAATGTAGGATCAACCTTTCTGCATTTGGATAACTACAATCTTTGTTCTTTTCTTTCGAAAAATGCAGTCACATCATAACACTATTCAAACTTCAGACCAAAAGTCTTCTTTTTCCCCCTTCTATTTTTTCCCAGGAAAAAAATACTATAAACTTTTTGCTATTTAAAATTGGTAACATTTATCAATTCATGCTGTTGTTTAAAATTAAATTGCTTAACTCCATGAAGCAAACTTGCAAGTTCACTAGCTAATAAAGAATTGAACAAAGAGGATTGTATATTTTACGCACAAAGCAGCATAATATCAATGCTCCTACATCATAAATTGGGAGACAAATGTACACATCCCAACCTTATTAGGTATTTGTACTCAAGTTTTCCCACAGATGGTGAACTGCTAATCTTGGCTGGTTCATCAGGCACAGCATGGAGTAGATCTGAAGGGAGCTGGAGTGGTTTGTGTATTTGCAGCAGTGCTGGGAGGAAAAATCAGCATGAATGATGAATGTCTTTAATGTCCCTTCCTATAAAATGCTCGACAGATGGTTCACACTTATTTGACCTTGAGCTTTTTTTTAAAAACCATATTACACTTTAGTCAGGATTACTTAGAATTTCAACATCTCTCTTCCAGTGAAAATAATAAGTGGGAAGGGGTATAATTTAAAGATCCTATATATTCAGTTTAATCCACCCCGTTCTAATGAAATGTTTATTCAGTTATTTATGCTATTGACAAGGCTCTGAATAAAGCAAATGAGGACCAATAGGTGTGATCCATTCTTACCAGTTCAATGGCATAATTTTAAACTCACTTCTCCAAGTTTTCACATTTAGGAGCAGAATCACAAGAAGAGGTGGCAAATGACCAGGGAAAGCTTCACACAGAATCACAGAATAATTATTATAAAATTATTGTTGGCATGAAAGGAGATCATCAACCAGAACTATCCTCTCAATTCCAATCCTTTTCTCTTGCTCTGCATCACTCAAAAATTCACTCTCATTTCCTTTCCAATTCTATTTGAAAGTACTGTCTTAGTCTTCGACAGTACTGTCCTGTGGATATCCAGTAACTGTGCTCTGGAAGTCCAATCCAAAGTAGAATCTTTGCTAATCTACAATACTAGCACTGTACCTCCCCATACTTTATCCCTATTTTCTAATCACAGGAAAGACTAAGTACTAATTTAAAACAAAGGCTAAGATTTAAACTTTCATCTTATGGTGATGATCATCTAATGTTATACTGCTATATATAAATAAAAGGGGTGATAGATAAGTTTGTGGCCTAAGGTAGAAGGAGACAATTTTAGAAAATCCAGCACATCTATTTTTCAGCATAGTCCACTCCTACATTTACACACTTAGTCCAGCGGTCGTGTAACATACGAATCTTGGACCTCCAGAGAGTGTCCACAGACGGGTTTTGTTCCCTTTCTCCGAGTTCCTAATCCTTGCATTTAGATAGCTGGAGCTCAGCTCTGTCTGAGAGATCCATCGGTTCCCATTCCCTCATCAGCCGGGAGCTCCCCGGGGCCCGTGTACGGATCGTGGAGCTGAGAGAGAGGGAAGAGGGCAGGACTGTCCCGGGGTTGCTGGTCACGGTCTCCGAAATTCAGAGGAATTATCCCGAAGTCGGTGTTTAAGATAAAAACACGGAGAATCGCTCTTACCTGCAACCGACATTTTCAAGGCCTCGTGTGCTGCGCGCATGCGTGATACTCGGGGATGTCATCAGCCTGACGCTTGCGCAGTTCATCAGTGCTTCAGCGCCTGATAAGATTTATTCGCGCAGGCCCTTTTGGGTAATACCGGTGCCATTAAACAGTTCTTGAAGTACCGGTTCAATGTCCATATCTCATTTTTTTTCGGGTATATAGAAAAAGTCTGCAGCTTTTTTAACGCAGGAAGCGGCTCACATGAGCAATATACTCAATATCAACGTGTATTTAATGCCAAAGTAAAATGTGGATATAAAACACAAGAGATTCTGCAGTGGCTGGACATACAGAGACGCGCACACACACAAAATGCTGGAGGAGCTCTGCAGTTCAGGTAGCAACTAAGCAGGGGAGTCCACAGTCTAGGCATGCTGAAGAGGCTCGGTCTAAAAGTTGTTTATTTATTCCTTTCCACAATTGCTGCCTGATCTTTTGATTCCCACTCGTATTTTGCAGAAACTAACCATCTTTTTTTTCGGTCAACCAGTTTCCAAATTTTTCTGATCTTCCCTTTGTAGCCATATCCTGCTGGTCTGATTCCTCCTCCTCCTCGTAAACTCCAGACCCCATCTCTGTCTGGAGCCCCAAAGCCTGACTCAGGCTGGCAACTCTTTGGTTTCTGACTCTGCTCCATCGAAGATTTACTCGCTAGTCTGCTGTCAGACTTTAGAGGTGCGTTGTGTTACGAGACCGCAGGTTCGTTTACTGTGAGTGTCGCTTTGAGTGCCTGAGTGAGGCGGGTCTGTGACGTCACACAGGCGCTGCAGCAGAGACAGAGGGGGGAGGAGAGGAAGAGTGAGAGAGACTTCAGCTTCTCACTGCTATGCCCAAAAGATTGGGTTGATCATCGGCACGCAGTGCACAACGGATGTGTGACTGTCACTTCGTATCATCCATAAGTGTGGATTTCCCTTACCCGGAATCGGGGTGTTTTGTGGTAACCACCCGAAGACGATATTCTTGTGACTGTCACCTGGTGATATTTCTAAGTGTATTTCGGAACTAATCGACGGATAAGATCTTCGGCGACTGTTATTCCGTTCACCCAGCGTGGAATGTGTGTGGAATTCTTCGTAATTGCCTTCTCTCTACATCTTCGTGTGGATTTACAAATCTCTCCTCTCACTCACTTGTTCCGTAGATTACTGAACTTTCCCACTTTACCATCTTAAGACTTTAAGCATTGTTTCCCAAGTTTGATAGTTTGGAATACGTACAACACCGTTAATTGCTGTTTATTTCGTTCAATCTTTTAGATTTGGAGTAGATACTAATGAAGAGAGTGGTTTTAACATCGAAACCTGACTCCGTTAGTGATCTATTGCTGCTGGTACATAACAATTGCAACAACCCGGCTGTCTGAAGCACAGTCCTTTAAAATAGGTGAAAATGACACAAAACATTGAAAAGAGCGGAGAAGGAGTTTAACCAACTTCGTCCGGAGCCCTGAACAACGTCACAACCACAGTGAGCTCATCGTCTTGTTCAGCCCGGAGACAATCATGCAGGAAATTCATGCAGGTGTCTAAGATGATGAGAGGCATTGGTCGTGTGGATAGCCAGAGGCTTTTTCCCAGGGCAGAAACGGCTAACACGAGGGGGAATAGGTTTAAGCTGCTTGGAAGTAGGTACAGAGGAGATGTCAGAGCTAAGGTTTTAAAGCAAAGAGTGGTGTGTTTGTGTAGAATGCATTGCCAGCGATGGTGGCAGAAGCGAATACAATAGAGTATTTTAAGAGTCTCTTAGATAGGTACACGGAGCTTAGGAAAATAAGTGGCTATGCGGTAGGGTAATTTTAAAGCAGTTTCTAGTGTAAGTTACATGGTCGGCGCAACATTGTGGGCCAAAGCGTCTGTAATGTGTTGTAGATTTCTATGATTCTCTGAAATTCAAGAGAAATCTCCTATCCCACGGAGCGGTGACTAGTTGTAACCTGTCATCACAGGGAGAGTGAGAGGGGAACGGCAGGGGTAGATTTTAATATACTGATATGGAACAGAAACATGGGCAGGGACCAGATGGACAGAGTGGCCACTCTAGTGTACATTGTGAGTGTGTTAGAGACGATAAGAACCTGAGACACGGGATTTGATACAGAGCTGATTTATCTTTCACAGCTCCACAATATTAAACACCAGTCTAGTTTAAGTCTAACATCAGCAGAACCGACTCCTCCAATGCTCAGTGACCAGGGTTCAGTCCTGGGTGCGATGAGCAGCCGCAAGAACTGCAGAATCTGACAGTAACAGTCCCTCATGAACCCACAGCTGCCTTCAGTCACCGTGATGGTTAAACATTTAACACGGAGCTGATTTGAACTTCCTCCCTGATGTGAAGTTGCTGGTGTTGCAGCATCTGGGATAGTTGAGTAAAACTCTATGCTCACTCCGGACAGAAATGTGGCCTCTATTTATTGTGAACTCACCGGAGCATCACAAGGTGGGTTAACTGAATGAGTCTCTTCGCACACACGGAACAGGTGAACGGCCGCTTCCCAGTGCGAAGCTGTTGGTGTATCTGCGATGGCCGACTGAATCCCTTCCAAAATGAGATCCAGGGAATGATATCTCACTGCTCGGAACGTCATGGCGATGTATCCAATCAGATCACGGACATGGTCACGTGTTCGGGCTCTCCTTGTCGCGAGTGGGGCGCTGTCTTCTCCAGCATCTCCGCCTCCACATTCAAGGATCGGCGACATTCAAGCGCCGGTGAACTGACAGATACAGCGGAACTAACGAGCTGTTGTGTTTGTGAGTCCCAGCATGAAAGTCGTTCAGAGAGAAAAATCAAACTCCCACCCCAACCCCAGCTTAAAAAAAAACGGCATCCCGATCATCAATCTACAAACCCCACCCCTCTGGACAAAAGGGAACAATAACATCGAGCCCCCCCCCCCCAAAGGAAACAACCCTACCCCGCAGAACAGCGGAGGAGCCGGTGTCACCAGGGTAGCTGAAATCTGGAACTCACTGCCCGAGGTGGTGGTCCCTTCACAACATTTACGAAGAGGATGAGCATTGAAACTGCCGAGATACAGTCGGCTGTGAACCAAGTGCTGATAAATGGGACCAGTGTAGACAGTGAGTGGATGGTCAGAACAGGTATGTCCGACCAAAGGCCTGTTTCCGTGCTGTGTGATCCACCACTCCGGACATGATAAATTAACGATGGTGGCACCACAAGGAATTGATTTCAAAACTCCACACCCCTCTCCAACCTGAAATAAACCAGACTGCACCCCTTTCTCACCTCTGGGAATATCTGTTTCTGTCAAAGTAGCATAGAGATTGGTCACTTCTGCTAAACAACTGGCAACTGATGAAGTTCCTGCGTCTTCTTGCATTAATGTTGCTTCCTTACAGCAAAACTAACCCTCTCACTGTGTCAGAATCAGTGATTAAATCAGACCCCAAACACTGTGCTTTCATCCCTGCACGTTATAACTGGAACCATCTCACTGAGGTCTGATGGAGACATAGGATCACATCTCCTCTGCTTCTGACGTTTCAAATACCCTCAGAATGGTTTTCTGATTCAGTCTGAAGGTTATGGTACATTCAGCTCGTCATCAGACCTGAAAAATCATGTCTTCCCGCAGCTGGTTCCACCTGTCGGTGTGTCCTCTTTGGTCCACCTCCAGGGAAGCTGCATCACCACACAGACTCCTCACTTGAGAATACACACAGTGTATTCTGTTGACTAATATGTGTGTGGACCCCGCTGGCAATTCTGGTGTTGTGACCCGAATCGAGACAAACACCACGCTGCCCACTCCACCAACAACACGGCACAGCCGGACACATAACAGGGGACTTTACATCCCACAACACTGGATTCAGCGATGAAACCCGTCATTAATGTTGTTGTCCCACTGAAAAGTCCATTGAGGTGCTTTTGAATGCCAGCGCTCGCCCACAGGTGACGTCAGACACAGTTCCCACGCGCCTGACGTCACACATGGGCTCCCCACACCGGGATCTGCCCTCACGTGCGCGGTGTCTTACGTCACCCACGCGCTGCTGTGCTCGAGCTTTATCGGTTTAACGGCTGGGCTAATAATCACGTGACCAGCCCCTCCCCCACCGCTGTCAACAGAGGATTCAGGAGCTACGCTATTCCTATTGGTGCGAAGCCATGTCAGTCACTGGTTACAACCAGTCGCGGAGGCGGACAAGCCGAGTGGACGTTACCCCGCTGAGTTCGTCTCCCGCTCAAGCGCCGACCGCCTCCTCAGAGCGGAGAAAACCTCAAAGTAAATGTCCGCTTTCTGATTTATTTCCATTTCCCTCCGAGGGAAGTTGGGGCGTTTGTGAAGCGTCTCCTGCGGCCGGAGTCTGATGTATCGCTGAGAGGTAGGAGGAGACCGCTCGGCCCGTCGGTTCGATGCCGGTTCCCCGGGGAGGGAGGGATTGAAAGGATGAAGATGGTGAGAGAGGGGGTGGACAGGATGTTTGTCCCGGTGGGGACAGGAGGGGCTCATCTGCGGAAATGTCTGAGCCCACGGTGGTGCCGAGCAGAGGGATTCACCACATTGGGGGCAAACACCGGCAGACTGTTGCCCTGCAAGCGGGGCCAATGGTCCGGGCAAAGTGACAATTATTTGTGCTTTGTTGTGATTGTACCTGGAATATGGTGTAAAATCCCGCTCCCCATACTAACACGGGTTACACAGACCAAAGAACAAACTGCCGGAGGAACTCAGTGGGTCGGGCAGCATCTGTGGAGGGAAATGGACCGTCAACATTTCGGGCCGAGACCCTCCCTCTGGACTGAGAGTGGATGGGAAATAGTCAGAGAAAAGAGGTGAGGGATGGGGATGGGGCAAGAGCTGGGGAGAGAGAGGTGGATCCAGGTGAGGGGGAGGTGGGAAGGTGGAAATAGTAACAGGGGTGGGAGGTGAGTGTTTGGGGCAACACGAGGCTGCAGAAGATGGAAATTAATTCCATAGAGGATTAACAAAGTGGTTAGAGAGTATTTATTATAGAGAGTGCAATGAAGATTCACCAGACTGATCCCTGGAGTGGTGGGTCATCATACGAAGAAAAATGAAATGTAATACCCCTTTCAATTGGAGAATCGAGGACTGAGAGGTGAACACTGAAATGCACAACATCATTACCAGTTGAACCAGGGATCCCAGTCTCTGAAACAGGGGTGGACTACCCGGGACTGAGATGAGGGGAAATGTCTCCACTCCGAGGGTGGTGAATGTCTGTAAATCCCCACCACAGAGGGCAGTGAAGACTCAGTGATCGTCCCCACGTAAAACAGCTGACTCATGTGTGGAGACCGAAGGGGTGGAGGAAATGAGGATTGGGCAGGAACGTGTGGCTGAGATTGGAGAGCAGCCGCCACCTTGCTGATGGTTAGAGGGGCTGAATGGCCTCTTCCTGCTGTTTCTCACTTGATGTTTCAGAGTTCCTGTCCAGCAAGGCTCTGGAGGAATGTAAATAGAAATAGAATGTAAATAGAAAGTTTATAAACATAGAACTGATTTAAATGAAACGTGAACATTTCCTGTTTGGGTCTGAATTATGTTTTGGACCTGGTTGGGAATTGAACCAGTGACTCTGTGACCTGGAGATGGAGGGAAACGGATCGGGGAAGATATGGTGTGGAAAAATAATCATGTATCTGGGGTAAATATGGAATAATGTGGGGAATGCGGTGGATGGGTTTGGCAGCGTGTGAGGGGCGAGGAGCAGAGTCACCAGTTCAGGAGGGAGTCCCTCCACCCGTCACCTGATCCCGTTTCCTGTTCATGTTGTTCCGCAGATCTGCAGCATCTGCGGGTCACTGCTCTATGTGTCCGTGTAGCTTCACCTTTCCCCGTTCAGACAAGGCAGTGAGATCCGGATCTGTCACGTCCTCTCGTTGTGGGTGGACAATGTTTATTTCTCTGCAATACTTTCTGTTGTTTCATTCCACTGTTTTGTGGTGCTGAAGTGCAGCCAATGTTTCTGGGTGTCTGACCCGTTTATGTGAGAATTTAGCCTTTTGTATTTATCTGCGCTTCTCATAAATGTGTAAAGTTTAGTTCAGCTTCACTTCAGAATTTCCAAAGCAACACCCAGTCAGTCAAATTGCTCCACACAATTAAAATAGCTTATTGCATTTTTTCCATTTTTGTACTATATATATGTATATTCATATTTTAAATCACAATTGTTAAAATCTATTGTTCTGAATTATTTTCTACTGCTGCCGCAGGGACAACGAATTTCATGACACATGCCGGTGCTATTAAACCGGATTCTGATGGGAGACCCACCACCCTGATCCCAGGTACCACAGATCGTAATATGAGATTGAAGTATTTTCCATATATTTGCATTCCTCAGAAATGACAACAGTTCAGTTTCCTTCTGAGCTTCCAGAGCAGAAGCTCAGTCTGTTTAATATTTCCACACAATTAAAATGGGAAATTTGTTTATTATCATCATGTACTGAGCTGCAGTGAAAATCTTGCCTGACGTACCATCCACACAGATGGATACATTCCAACAGTACATTGAGCTGATATACAACAAAATAATCACTGTAACAAAGCATTATGGCTGCAGAGAAAGTGCAGTGCAGATAGACAAATGGTGCAGGGTCACGTCCAGTTACATTGTGAGGTCGAGTCCATTTTATCATTCATTTGGCTTATAGCTGTAGACAGGAAGCCATACTTCAGCCTGGTGTTACGCACTTTAAGGATTTTGTATCTCTTCCCCGATGGGGGAGCGGGTTTGCAGCAAGAATGTCCAGGTAATGAGGTTCTTTGAGTACATGGCCTGCTTTTCCGAGGGAGTGGAAATGTAGGAAGAGTCCATGGAGTGGAGGCTTGTTTCTCTGATGTTCTCTGCTCTCCAAAGTTCTCTGCAGTTCCTTGCAGTCATGGGCAGAGCAGTAGCCATACAAAGGCGTGAAGTATCGACAAGGAGCTCAGAGACCACGGCCTTCACCCTGCCTTGTGTAGCTGGATCCTGGACTTGCTGTTAGGTCACCGGCAGGTAGTAAGAGTGGGCTCCATCTCCTTTGTCTCTCTGACCCTCAGCACACATACCCCACAGAGTTGTCACTTTGGACCCCTCCTTTACTCTTTGTGCACCCATGACTTGTGTTGCCACCCACAGCTCCAATCTGCTAATTAAATTTGCTGACAGCACTACATTGATTGGCCTAATCTGAAATACCGATAACAATCAATCAAATGCCTTCTGACAAGGCTCGGTCCAAACAAACTTTTCACCCTTCTTCAGGAGATTAGTCAGAGGAAGAGCAATCGCAGCAGAGTTCTTACGATAATATCCATCCATTCCCAGAAACCTTCTAAGAGCCTTCTTAGCAGTCAGAATAGGAACTTGAGAAATTGTCTGGACTTTTGCCCGAACAGGAGCCAACTTGCTTTGACCTACAACATAGCCAAGACAGGTCACAGTGTCATGGCCAAATTCACTCTTAGCCAAGTTAACTGTAAGGTTGTCCTAGGAAAGCCTGTCAAACAGCTTTTCTACTGCAGAGATATGCTCTTCCCAAGTGTCACTCCCTGTAACTAAGTCATCAATATAGGTATCTGTGTGTTCTAACCCTCGAATTACAAAATCAGTCTTTCTCTGGGATGTTCCTGGAGCATTTTTCCTTCCAAAAGGCAAAACATTGTATTCATACAACCCAGATGGTGTCACAAATGCAGAAATTTCTCTACCTCTGTCCATCAATGGAACACACCAATACCCTTTCAACAGATCAATCGTTGTAAGAAATTAGCTTTTCCAGCCTTATCGATGCAATCATCCACTCTAGGGATAGGATAGGCATCTGTTTTTGTTACTGTATTTACCTTTCTATAATCAGTGCAAAATCTAACACTACCATCAGGTATGGGCACAATAATGCAGGGTGACTCCAATCTCATTTTGAAGGCCTAATAATACCATTCTCCAGCATATACTCAATTCCCTGGTCAGCCAATTTACACTTTTCTACGTTCATGCAATTTGGGTGTTGTTTAATCAGTTTAGCTTGACCAACATCTACGTCATTTACTACGACCGTGGTTTGCTTGGGAACAAAGGGAAATAAATCTTTAAACTTCAGAAATAATTCCTTCAGCTGTTAACCATATAAACCATATAACCATACAACAATCACAGCATGGAAACAGGCCATCTTGGCCCTCCTAGTCCGTGCCGAACCCTTAATCTCACCTAGTCCCACCTACCCGCACTCAGCCCATAACCCTCCACTCCTTTCCTGTCCATATACCTATCCAATTTTACCTTAAATGACACAACTGAACTGGCCTCTACTACTTCTACAGGAAGCTCATTCCACACAGCTATCACTCTTTGAGTAAAGAAATACCCCCTGGTGTTTCCCTTAAACTTCTGCCCCCCTAACTCTCAAATCATGTCCTCAAGTTTGAATCTCCCCTACTCTCAATGGAAACAGCCTGTTCACGTCAACTCTATCTATCCCTCTCAAAATTTTAAATACCTCGTTCAAATCACCCCTCAACCTTCTACGCTCCAATGAATAGAGACCTAACTTGTTCAACCTTTCTCTGTAACTTAATTGCTGAAACCCAGGTAACATCCTAGTAAATCTAGCCACTGTTGAATCCATTTTATTACTCCAGCATTAATACCTAACGACTGAACCTTCTTAACTAACCTTCCATGTGGAACTTTGTCAAAGGCTTTGCTGAAGTCCATATAGACTACATCCACTGCCTTACCCTCGTAACTTCTTCAAAAAATTCAATAAGGTTTGTCAAACATGACCTTCCACGCACAAATCCATGCTGGCTACTTCTAATCAGATCCCGTCTATACAGATAATTATAAATACTATCTCTAAGAATACTTTCCATTAATTTACCCACCACTGATGTCAAACTGACAGGTCTATAATTGCTAGGCTTCCTTCTAGAACCCTTTTTAAACAATGGAACCACATGAGCAATACGCCAATCCTCCGGCACAATCCCCGTTTCTAATGACATATTAAAGATCTCCGTCAGAGCTCCTGCTATTTCTACACAAACTTCCCTCTAGGTCCTGGGGAATATCCTGTCAGGACCCGGAGATTTATCCACTTTTAAATTTCTTATAAGCGCCAGTACCTCCACCTCTTTCATTGTCATCGGTTCCATAACTTCCTTACTTGTTTCCCACACCTTAGACAATTCAATATCCTTCTCCTTAGTGAATACCGAAGAGAAGAAATCATTCAAAATCTCTCCCATCTCCTTCGGTTCCACATATAGCTGACCACTCTGATTCTCTAAGGGGCCAATTTTATCCCTCACTATCCTCTTGCTTTTAATATAACTGTAGAAACCTTTCGGATTTACTTTCACCTTATTTGCCAAACCAACCTCGTATCTTCTTTTAGCTTTTCTAATCTCTTTCTTAAGATTCCTTTTACATTCTTTATATTCCTCGAGCAATTCCTTTACTCCATGCTGCCTATATCTATTGTAGACATCCCTCTTTTTCTGAACCAAATTTCTAATATCCCTTGAAAACCATGGTGCTCTCAAACCTAGGGTGAAACCTTTCCTTTCACCCTAACAGGAACATAAAGATTCTGTACCCTCATAATTTCACCCTTAAATGACCTCCATTTCTCTATTACATCCTTCCCATAAAACAACTTGACCCAATCCACTCTCTCTAAATCCCTTCGCATCCCCTCAAAGTTAGCCTTTCTCCAATCAAAAATCTCAACTCTAGGTCCAGTCCTGTCCTTCTCCATAATTATATTGAAGCTAATGCTATTGTGATCACTGGACCCGAAGTGCTCCCCAATACATACATCTGTCAGCTGACCTATCGCATTCCCTAACAGGAGATCCAACACTGCCCCATCTCTAGTCGGTACTTCTATGTATTGTTGCAAAAAACTATCCTGCACACATTTCACAAACTCTAAACCATCCAGCCCTTTTACAGAATGAGCTTCCCAGTCTACGTGTGGAAAATTAAAATCTCCTACAATCACCACCTTGTGTTTACTACAAATATCTGCTATCTCCTTACACATTTGTTCTTCCAACTCACGCGCCCCATTAGTTGGCCTATAATACACTCCTATCAGTGTAACTGCACCTTTCCCATTCTTCAATTCCACCCAAATGGCCTCCCTAGAGGAGCTCTCTAATCTATCCTTCCAAAGCACCGCCATAAGATTTTCTCGGACAAGCAATGCAACCTCCTCCTCTGGCTCCTCCTACTCTATCACACCTGAAGCAACTAAATCCAGGAATATTTAGTTGCCAATCACACCCTTCCTGCAACCATGTTTCACTAATAGCTACAACATCATAATTCCAGGTATCAATCCACGCTTTAAGCTCATCCACCTTTCTTACAATGCTCCTAGCATTAAAATAGATACATTTATGATACTCTCCATCTCCTCCTCTCTTTCCATCCCTAACAATGCATTCAAATTTATTATCCTTTTCTTTCTTCTCCCCTACATCTTCGGGCTGAGCGCATCCCTTCTCCATCACCTGCCTTTCCTCCCTCACACACTGTCTATTTACTTGCTCCACTGGTGAACTAACCTCCTCTCCCAAAGTCTCCTCAAATAGTCTCCCGCCCTCCCCCCCATCTTACTAGTTTAAAGTCCGCCCTGTAGCCCTAGCAAATATAACCATATAACAATCACAGCACGGAAACAGGCCATCTTGGCCCTCCTAGTCCGTGCCGAATGTGTATATATGTGTAAATATAACTCCTAGACTATCGAGACTGAGGGAACAAAGCTTCGAGTCTTGAGATGGTAAAGAAGGAAAGTTCAATAATCCACGGAATAAATGATGGGACAGAGATATCTGTAATCCAGGGTGAAACGTACAGAAAAGGCCGTTACATCAAAATAACCGTCGACGAAGTTCTTATCCGTTGAATCCGTCACATACGAGTTATCAGCGAAAGTGACCTGTCACAGGTATACCGTCCTCCAGGGGTTGCTATACATCATCCCCAGGCAAGGGTTAACACAAGATATTCCACAATCCACTCCTATGGATTATACGAAGTGACAGCCACACACATTCGTTGTGGTTCCGTGTACCGATGATCAACCCACTCTTGTGGGCACAGGAGAGTTCCAAGCCTCAGCTGCGACTAACTGAAGCGATCAGCTTTTCCAGTCTCTCTCTCTCTCTTTGGACTGGCCGACTGCCTGTCTGCAGATCTCTCTCTCTCTCTCTCTCTCTCTCTCTCTCGCTCTCTCTCTCTCTCTCTCTCTCTCTCTCTCTCTCTCTCCCTCTCTCTCTCTCTCTCTCTATCCCTCTCTCTCCCTCTCTCTCCCCCTCTCTCTCTCTCTCCCTCTCTCTCTCCCTCTCTCTCTCTCTCTCTCTCTCCCTCTCTCTCTCTCTCTCTCTCTATCCCTCTCTCTCCCTCTCTCTCCCCCTCTCTCTCTCTCTCCCTCTCTCTCTCTCTCTCTCCCTCTCTCTCTCTCTCTCTCTCTCTCTCTCTCATGGTTCAGTCCACAGTCAGCGCTGTCAGCCTGTGACTGACGTCATAGCCCCGCCTCCTCACGCCGGCGCTCTTAAAGAAACAGTCACAGTACGACCGCAGGCTCGTAACAGCCGCAACACAACTTCCCGACTTTTGAACTCAGTGCTTCAAATAATAAAGACAACCTTGACATTTGCCTTCTTAATCACCCTATCAATCTGTGCAGTCTCTTTCAGGGAGCGATGAACTTGGAGTCTAAGATCCCTCTGATCATCAACACTGTACAGGGTTTTGCATTTAACAGTGTACTGTCGCATACATTCGACCTACCGAGCTGCCAAGATGATCATCACTAATCAAATCTCACTGACATTTCTCAGGTCCTGTTGAATTTATTGCCAAGTGTACAAGTACGGGAAGGTACAGAGAAACACTGACTTGTGGCAGCATCACAGGCAAGTACATTCAGATAACACACGGAACACAAATTATACGATTCTCTGTCAGTAACAATCTATACAAAAATGTTTTATGTCATTAACAATATTTAAAATACATTATGTCATGATCAAAATTAAAATGTGCATTTTGTGTAATAACAGTCTTGGAAATGTTGAATTTGGTCCCTGTCTCCATTCCTCCTGTAATCCACAACCAGCTCCTTTGTTTTTGTCACAATGAGATGATGACTTCTTCTCTATACGCTGCCTCGTTATTGTTTGGGATTCGGCCAATCAATGTAGTGCCGTCAGCAAATTTAATTAGCAGATTGGACCCCGCCACTGCGGCCCCACAGTGCACTATGTACTGATTGCAAAGCTACGAAATTGCATGTGAATAGCCTCCCCTCCCCCAACTCCACTCTTTCTGCGTCACCAGCAGACTGGGACATCTCACATCTCGCTGCCTCTCCAGGATATTAAACTGTGAACAACTGTGGTCAGGGACTGATCTCTGGGGAACTCCAAACTCTACCTCCTTCCAGTCTGAAAACGACCCACTCATCCAGCCACACACTCCCGGCAGTTTATCGATTTCCAACGAAAAAGCCTAATCACCTACTCCTGAGGGTCAATACCATTGCTGACTCTGAGTTTACCACCGTCAAATGCCGGGAGGGACATAATAATCAGAAAGTCTCTAGTCACAGCCGTGTAAATAAAATGTGATCTCAGTAGGTGTGTGGCGCATGCTCAGAATGCGAAGGAGACAGACAGACTGAGCCAAGGCACAGACTGATGAAGGGGAGGAATGATCCATTTTGATACAGAGAGAG
The DNA here is from genome assembly GCF_030144855.1 of Hypanus sabinus. Lineage (NCBI taxonomy): Eukaryota > Metazoa > Chordata > Chondrichthyes > Myliobatiformes > Dasyatidae > Hypanus > Hypanus sabinus. The sequence goes on from NW_026781651.1 coordinate 828,266, forward strand.
AAGCAGAGAGTTTGATGTTGTTCCTGATGCCGGAACTGTAGCCAGTTAGAAGATGAAGTTTTGTTACTCCAATTTGTATTGAGCTGTGACAGTGTTTATATCAGTAGGCACCATAGAGACTGAAATAATTGCAGTTGAAGTATTGTCCTTCACCCACTGACGTGCTTTATAAACCTTTAACAGTGTACAAAAGTCAAAGGATTTGTGTATGGGAATCACAAACACAACAGCACGTTAGATCCGCTGTATTTCTCAGTTCACCAGAGCTTGCACACAAAGTACACTGCAGATGCTGTGGGCAAAGCAACAGGTACAAAATGCTGGAGGAACTCAGCAGGCTGGGCAGCATCCGTGGAAACGAACAGTGAACATTTTGGGCCGAGTCCGAAGACCGTGACCTACAGCTTCGCTCTGGGAAACGGCTGTTCACCTGCTCCGTGTGTGCGAAGAGACTCATTCAGTTAACCCACCTTGTGATGCTCCGGTGAGTTCACAATAAATAGAGGCCACATTTCTGTCCGGAGTGAGCAAAGAGTTTTACTCAATCATCCCAGATGCTGCAACACCAGCAACTTCATATCAGGGAGGAAGTTCAAATCAGCTCCGTGTTAAATGTTTAACCATCACGGTGACTGAAGGCAGCTGCAGGTTCATGAGGGACTGTTACTGCCAGATTCTGCAGTTCTTGCGGCTGCTCATCGCACCCAGGACTGAACCACGGTCACTGAGCATCGGAGGAGTCTGTTCTGCTTATGATAGCCATAAATTTGACTGGTGTTTAATATTTTGGATCTGTGAAAGATAAATCAATTATGTATCAAATCCCATGTTGCAGGTACTTACTGTCAATGCCAAACTCACAATGTACACTAGAGAGGCCACTCAGTCTAGCTGGTCCCTGCCCAGTTTTCTGTTCCATATCAGTGTTTTAAAACTTTTCTCTCACTCTCCTTGTTGCAACTTGTCACCGCTCCGTGGGAGAAGATATTTCACTTGAATTTCTTAGAATCAGAGAAATCTGCAGCAAATTACAGACCCTTCGGCCCACAATGTTGTTCTGACAATGTAACCTACTCTAGAAAACGCCTGGAATTACCCTACCACAGAACCCTCTATTTTCCTAAGCTCCATGTACCTATCTAAGATTCTCTTAAAAGACTCTATTGTACCCGTCTCTATCGCCGTCGCTGGCAGTGCAGTCCACACACCCACCGTTATCTGTATAAAAGACATATCTCTGACATCCGCCTTGAACTACTTCCAAGCACCTTAACTATGCCCCCCACGTGTTCGCCATCTCAGTCCTGGGGAAAAAGCCTTTGACTTTTCACACGATCAATGCCTCTCATCATCTTATACACCTGCATGAATTTCCTGCATGATTTTCCACAGGCTAATTAACAGGATGAGCTCGCTGAGTATTTCCCCAGGGCTCTGGACTAAGGTGGTTAAACACCTTTTTCCCTGCTCTTTTCAAATTTTGTGTCATTTTCACCAATTTCAAAGGACTGTGCCTCAGACGGCCGGGTTGTTGCAATGCACCTCTAAAGCCTGACAGCAGACTGGCGAGTGAACCAGAGTCAGAAACCAAAGTGTTGCCAGCCTGAGTCAGGGCTTTGGGGCTCTGGAATGAGATGGGGTCTGGAGGTTACAAGCAGGAGGAGGAAGAGGAACCAGACCAGCAGGATGTGGCTATGAATGAAAGATGAGAAACATTTGGAAACTGGTTAATTGAAAAACAAGATGGTTAATTTCTACAAAACATTGCAGGTAATCAGCAGATCAGGCAGCAAATGTGGAGGGGAATAAATGGGCAGCATTTAATCCGAACCCCTTTAGCATGTCCAGACTGTGTACTCCTCTGCTTAGTTGCTGCCACAACTGCAGTGCTTCTTCAGCATTTTGTGTGTGTGCGTCTCTGTATTTCCAGCAACTGCAGAATCTCTTGTTTCACATCTGCATTTGTAAGAGTATTGTACTTTGGCATTTGATACACGAAATGCCTATTGATAGTGAGTGTATCGTTTATGGGAGCCGCTTTCTGCGTTAAGAAAGCTGCTGAGTTTTCTACACACACAAAAAAATGAGATATGGACGTGGAACCAGTGCTTGCATAAATTTTGAATGGCACCATGATTACCCATAAAGTCGCGCGTTTAAAATTTCGCTGTCGTTTGAAGCACCGATCAAATGCGCAGGCGCAGAGTTGCTGCCGTCTCCGATAACTACGCATGCGCGAAGTATACAAAATGTCGGGAGGATCGGAAAGGTAAGCGCTTTTTCGACTCTAATTGAGTTACAATTGCTGTGAGAGCCGGAGACTGTGGTCCGTAAACTCAGCACAGGCCAGGTCTTTTTCCTCTCTCTCAGCCCCACGATCCGTACGCGGGCCCCGGGGAGCTTCCGGCTAATCAGGGAACGGGAGCAGATAGATCTCACAGACAGAGCTGAGCTCTAGGTGTCTGAATGCAAGGATTAGGAATTCGGAAAAAGAGAACAAAATCTTTCTATCAGCTGCTGAGAAAATCACCTTTGTTCTGCCTCCAACCGCAGCAAGAGAAAACCTGCAGTTGCTGGAAATCCGGAGGAATTTCACACAAAATGCCGGAGGAACTCAGCATTAGTACTCTTTCCCATAGATGCTGCCCGGCCTGCTGAGTTCCTCCAGCATTTTGTGTGTGTTGCTTGTTCTGGAGTTTTCTACACGTGAGGATATGTTTTGACCTATTCTGTCTGGGTACATAATGATATCAAACAACTTTAACTTTGCCCTTGTCAACAAGTAGCTTTCACATCACAAATGTGCCAGACTCTAATGAGTCAGACGACTGCCCTTCCCTTCATATCCATTGGCATTTTCATCACCAAGTTCATCACTTGAGGGAGGGTTCAGTGGTAATATTTATGTACAATACAGAAACTGGTGTTACTTGTGTGTATTGTGGTGATGCAGAAGTTGCTGGAGAATTTGCAAGTGGGAAGAAGAGGAGTGATATTTGGAAGTCCGACTTTTTAATGCATCATTTAGCAAGAAACTTGCATACAGTGACATGCAAAAATTTGGGCACCATTCTGTTCCTGCGAATAGCTAAGCGAGTAAAACAATGACCTGATTTCCAAAAGGCAGAAAGTTAAAGATGACACATTCTTTAATTAAGCAAGATTACTCTTTTGTATCCATCATTTACAGTTTCAAAATAATTAGAAAGGAAAAGGGCCTGAAGCAAAAGTTTGGGCACCCTGCATGGTCAGTACTTAGTAGCAACCCCTTTAGCAAGTATCGCAGCTTCTAAATGCTTTCTGTAGCCAGCTAAGAGTCTTTCAATTCTTGTTTGGGGATTCTTGCCCATTCTTCCTTGCAAAAGACTTCTCGTTCTATGAGATCCTTGGGCCGTCTTGCAGGCACTGCTCTTTTGAGGTCTATCCACAGATTTTTATGATGTTTAGCTCAGGGAACTGTGAGGTCCATGGCAAAACGTTCAGCTTGCGCTTCCTGAGGTAGTCCATTGTGGATTTTGAGGTGCATTTAGGATCATTATCCTGTTGTAGAAGCCATCCTCTTTTAATCTTCAGCTTTTTTACAGATGGTTTGATGTTTGCTTCCAGAATTTGCTGGTATTGAATGGAATTCATTCTTCCCTCTACCAATAGAATGTTCCCCCATGCCACTGGCTGCAACACAAGCCCAAAGCATGGTCAATCCACCCCCATGCTTAACAGTTAGAGAGGTGTTCTTTTTATGAAATTCTGCACCCTTTTTTCTCCAAACATACCTTTGCTCATTGCAGCCAAACAGTTCTTTTTTTAACTTCATCAGTCCAGAGGGCTTGTTTCCAAAATGCATGTTTAGATGTTCCTTTGCAAATATCTGATGCTGAATTTTGTTGTGATGACACAGGAAAGGTTTTCTTCTGATGTTTCTTCCATGAAAGTCATATTTGTGTAGGTGTCTCTGCACAGTAGAACAGTGCACCACCACTCCAGAGTCTGCTAAATATTCCTGAAGGTCTTTTGCCGTCAAACGGGGGTTTTGATTTCCCTTTCTAGCAATCCGACGAGCAGTTCTCTCAGAAGGATTTCTTGGTCTTCTAGACCTCAATTTGACCTCCACCGTACCTGTTAACTGCCATTTCTTAATTACATTACGAACTAAGGAAAGGGCTACCTGAAAACTCTTTGCTGCCTTCTTATAGCCTTCTCCTGCTTCGTGGGCATCATGTATTTTAATTTTCAGAGTGCTAGGCAGGAGCTTAGAGGAGCCCATGGCTCTGATTGTTGGGACGAGGTTTGTGGAGTCAGGGTATTTATAAAGCTTTGAAATTTGCAACATCTGGCTTTTCCTAATAAAGACTGTGAACAAGCCATAGCTCTAACAAGCTAATTAAGGTCTGAGAACTTGGTAAAAGTTATCTGAGAGCTCAAATCTCTTGGAGTTCCCTACCTTTTGCATGGTGCTCCTTTCCTTTTTTTCCACTCTGAAATTGTAAAAACAATAATAATACACTAATCTTGCTTAAAATGTTGAAAAGAATGTTTCATCTTTAACTTTATGACTTTTGGAGATCAGTTCATCTTCTCAGGACTTTATTCCTTGGAATGTCGAAGATTGAGGGGAGGTTTGATTGTGAAAGAGGGGCATAGATGTTGTAAATTCATTTTTCAATCTTTTTTTATTGATTTCCAAATAAAGAATATACAAATCGGAAGAGGAGTTTAACAAGTAGATAATGTAAAAGACATATAAACAGCAATAGTAAAAACAAAAAGTATGTAATATCAAAATCAAATAAGTAAAATATTATGCTGTTATATATACAATGGTAAAAAAAAACTACAACTCCTCATAATAATCATAAAAAAAAGATTGGAGATTTTATTGATAAGGGTAAAACCCCACAAACTACAATGAAACAAAAACAAACAAAAAAAAAGAAGAGAAAAAAAAGGAAAGAAAAAGAAAGATTGGGCAGTCCAATTGAGGATAAAATTAAAGAAAACAGAGAGAGAGAACAAAAACACATCCTTCCAGTCATCTCCGAACCTTCAGGGATAAGGAATTCTCCCAAATAGATAGATAGATAGACAGACACATATAAATCAAATCATGTGAAAATATGGAATAAAAGGTCGCCAGACTTGTTCAAAATTAAAGGATGTATCAAGTGTCTGGCTTCTAATTTTTCCAAGCTTAGACATGACATAAGGGAGGAGAGCCAATAGAAAACAGTAGGTGGGTTAGATTCTTTCCAATGTAGCAAAATAGCTCCCCTAGCCAGTAAAGTTGAAAAAGCTATCACATGTTTGGTGGAAGCAGACACTTTGCTTGCTTCCTCTGGAATAATCCCAAAAATTGCTGTAAGTGGATTAGTTTGAACATCCATATCTATAACTTTAGATAATATTCCAAACACATCCCTCCAAAAATTATTTAAACTTACACATGACCAAAACATATGAGTTAAAGTAGCCATTTCTGTGTTACATCTGTCACAAATACGGCTTATATTCGGAAATATATGCGCCAATTTATCTTCGGACATATGAACTATCTTAAACTGAATTAAGATATGGCGTGAGCAGACAGATGAACTATTGATTAAATAATAAATCTTACTCCATTGATTATCTGAAAGTGAATGTTGAAGTTCTACTTCCCAGGTACGTTGAACCCTGTCATTAGGCGACATGCGACCATTCATTAACTGTTTATAAATGATAGTTATTAATCATTTTTGAAAAGATTTAAACTGAAAAATAACGTAAGCCAAATTTGAAGAGCAGGCCAACGGGTAATTCGGTAAAAAAATCGTGTAAGAAATTCCTAACCTGTAAATACCTGAAAAAATTTGTATTAGAGATATCATATTTATCCATTTACTGTGAGAAGGACACAAAGCAGTCTTGTAAAAACAAATCTAAAAAAGTTTTAATTCCCTTAATTTTCCATATTTAAAAAGCCTTATCGAAAGTTGATGGTTTAAAAAAGAAACTAGAGTAAATATTACTAGGAAGTAAAGAACCATTTAATTAAAAAAATCTACAAAACTGAAACCATATTTTTAAAGTATGTTTAACAATACGGTTTAGAGCTTGTCTACCTATTCTGGAGAATGAAAACTGAAGAGGAGCTCCTAATAGCGAAGCTGACGAAAACCCCATTACTGAGTTTTCCTCCAAATGTAACCATGAAGGGCGATCTTGGTCATCTGTATCATAAGTTGAAAAAGTAATATAACGCATATTAATTGCCCATTTATTCGACCTATCAATGACATCGACACAGATGACCATTTAGAAAGCGCCTGTTGAGTATTTTCAGCTAAAGGGAAGGTGTAAATTCAAGCTGGCTTTTACCACTGAAATGGTGTGGGACTACAACCAGAGGCCATGGGTTAAGCGTGAAACGTGAAATGTTAAGGGGAACATGAGGGGAAACTTCTTCACACAGATGGTCATCTGGGTGTGGAATGAACAGCCATCATGAGTGGGGCATGTGAGCTCAATTTCAATATTTAGGAGGTTTGTATAGGAACTTGGATGGTAGGGGTATGGGACTGGGCAATTTAAATAGTTTAGCACAAACTAGATGGCCCAAAGGGCCTGTTTCTGTGTTGTACCTTTCTACAAGAACCTGAAATATTACAAACATTCACTCTAAGATCTTTTAACAGCTGTGTGAACCAACCATTCATTTCGGCAGGAATTTTTTTATATGGCTTTAAAATTGTGGCACTTTAAGTTAATAATACATAAAAGAAGATCCCAGCTGCACGTCAAGAAAGACTGTTTGTGTGAGAGTGTTTCAGTTACTGTGGGGCCAGGCACCCATGCTGCTCAGCAGGAACAGGGAATAATACCAACGGAGAGAGTCAGACTGAGCCAGGTCACAGATTGGAGATGGCAGAAATGCCCCATTCTGATAGAGACAGGAAGAGCATCGGAGAGATTGATGGTCATTCCAGATACCAGCACTCTGCGCAGTCAGGAGATGATTTCTCTGTCCAACTTGAGTAGAACCTCACTGTAACAGTGTGATACAAATCAAACAAGTAATCTCATCTGTAATGTTGTCCTAAACCCATTGATGGATTTTGTAAATCTTTTTACAGGTTAAGAATGAGAAGGAATTTTTCTGCAGGCAGCTCAAACATGACACGCCAGTTTTGTTGTCTCTGTCCCGATATTTAAGAAGTAGAGCAAGGGATTCAATCGACCATTCCTCATTTGAACAACCGTCATTTTACACAGGAGAAAGGCCGTTCACCTGCTCAGACAGTGGGAGTGGATTCATTCAGTTATCACAATTGAAGGTACATCAACAAGTTCACATTGGCCAAGGCCATTCAGCTGTTCTGCGTGTGTGAGAAAGGATTCATTTGGTCTTCCCACCTGTGGACACACCTGTCTGTTCACACCACACTGGCGGAGGTTAGTCATCTGTTGAACTTCTGGGAAAGGATTCACTCAGTCATCTGACCTAATGGCTCACCAGCGAGTTCACACAGGGGAGCGGCCGTACACCTGCTCAGTCTGTGAGAAGAGATTCACTCACTCTTCCACCCTATGGAAACATCAGCGAGTTCACACTGGGGAGAAGCCATTCACCTGCTCAGAATGTGGGAAGGGATTCACTGAGTCGTCCACTCTACTGGTACATCAGCGAGTTCACACTGGGGAGAGGCCATTCACCTGCTCAGTCTGTGAGAAGAGATTCACTCGGTTATCCCACCTCCAGAGTCATCAGCGAGTTCACACTGGGGAGAGGCCGTTCTCCTGCTCAGAATGTGGGAAGAGATTCACTGAGTTATCCAACCTACAGAGTCATCAGCGAGTTCACACTGGGGAGAAGCCATTCACCTGCTCAGAATGTGGGAAGAGATTCACTGAGTTATCCAACCTACAGAGTCATCAGCGAGTTCACACTGGGGAGAAGCCGTTCACCTGCTCAGAATGTGGGAAGAGATTCACTGAGTTATCCAACCTACAAAGTCATCAGCGGGTTCACACTGGGGAGAGGCCGTTCTCCTGCTCTGAATGTGGGAAAGGATTCACTGAGTTATCCACCCTACAGAGACATCAGCAAGTTCACACTGGGGAGAAGCCATTCACCTGCTCAGTATGTGGTAAGAGATTCACTCAGTTATCCACCCTGCAGAGTCACCAGCGAGTTCACACTGGGGAGAAATCGTTCCCGTGCTCAGAGTGTGGGAAGAGATTCACTCAGTCATCCACCCTACAGAGACACCAGCGAGTTCACACTGGGGAGAAGCCATTCACCTGCTCAGTCTGTGGGAAGAGATTCACTGATTCATCCACCCTACAGAGACACCAGCAAATTCACACTGGGGAGAAGCCGTTCACCTGCTCAGTCTGTGGGAAGGGATTCACTCAGTCATCCACCCTACAGAATCACCAGCGAGTTCACACTGGGGAGAGGCCATTCACCTGCTCAGTCTGTAGGAAGAGATTCACTCATTTATCCAGCCTACAGAGACATCTGCAAATTCACACTGGGGAGAAGCCGTTCAGCTGCTCAGTCTGTGGGAAAGGATTCACTCAGTCATCCACCCTAAAGAGTCACCAGCGAGTTCACACTGGGGAGAAGCCGTTCACCTGCTTAGACTGTGGGAAGGGATTCATTTATTTATCCAGCCTACAGAGACATCAGCGTGTTCACACCGAGGAGAAGCCGTCAACCTGCTCAGAATGTGGGACAGCATTCACTCAGTCATCCCAACTACTGGCACACCAGTCAGTTCACAATGGGGTGGCCGTTGTTATGAATCCCTAGGTTTCGTTTGCTGAAGGCTATTTTAAGAGAGAGATTAAGGTGATTCAGTCTGACTTGCAGCTTGTTTAGTTTTAACCGAGGACACAGACACCCAGAGTCAGACAGAGATGAAGGAGGTAAAATGGAAAGAATCGAAACCAGGGAACTAATGGCCAAGGGTCACCGTTTGGAATTTTCCTATGCCCACAAGGGTGGATTAATCATCGATTCCCCATACATCGAATGTGTGTTGGTCACCTTGTTGAATCCATAGGAGTGGATCTGATTTGGGGATCCTGTGAAGACTGCTGATGTGTTAACCCTTGCCTGGGTGTGGTGTGGTAATTCACTTGAAGATGATACCCCTTGTGACAAGTCACTTTGGGTGATAATTAGTATGTGAGATTTTGGAATGACGACAGATAAAATCTACAGCAACTGTTCTCTCATTTTACCACCATGGAACCTGAGGAATTTGACATAATTGCATTCTCTCAACATTTACCCTGGATTACAAATATCTCTCTCATCACCTATTCTGTGGATGAACTGAAGTTTCCTACTTTACCATCTCAAGATTCTAAGCCTTGATTCCCCCGAGCTCAATAGTTTGGGCAACACACAAAATGCCGGTGGAACACAGCCGGCCAGGCAGCATCTATAGAGAGAAGCACTGTCGATGTTTCGGGCCGAGTCCCTTCGTCAGGACTAACTGAAAGGAAAGATAGTAAGAGATTTGAAAGTTGGAGGATGAGGGGGAAATGTGAAAGATAGAAGACTGGAGGGGGTGGGGTGAAGCTGAGAGCTGGAAATGTGATTGGCAAAAGGGATACAAAACTGGAGAAGGGACAGCATCATGGGACGGGAGGCTTCGGGAGAAAGAAAGGGGGAGGGGAGCACCAGAGGGAGTTGGAGAACAGGCAGAGTGATGGTTAGAGAAAGAGGGAACAAAAAATCTAAATATATCACGGATGGGGTGAGAAGGTGAGGAGTGGTGATAACGGAAGTTAGAAAAGTCAATGTTCATGCCATCAGGTTGGAGGCTACCCAGCCGGTAGATAGGGTGTTGTTCCTCCAAACTGAGTGTGGCTTCATCTTGACAGTAGAGGAGGCCATGGCCTATTCTGCTTTGATAGTTGATGAAGCAGCTGATTATGACATAGTGAAACAGGCTGTGCTCAAAGCTTACGATTTGGTCCCAGAATCATACAGGACAAAATTTGGAAATTGGAGGAAATTTGTGAATCAGACTTATCTGGCATTTGCTTCTCAGAAGTCTGTGTGTTTTGACCACTGCTGCACGTATAAAAATATAAATGATGATTTTACCGATAGAAGGAGTTGGTTTTAATTGTAGAATTCGAAAGGTGCGTGCCTGATGACATAAAGATGTATTCAGATGAAAAGGATGCTGCCACTTTGCAGGAGTCTGCTGGATTAGCAGATGAGTTTGTTTTAACCCATAAGGTTAAGTTTACCCCGAATAAGAGCTTCCAAAAGAATACCAGTGCAAACCAGAAATTAAAGTTTGGACTAGTGATAAGAGTAAGGATGAAGGGAAGCAGTTGAAGGAGAAATATTCTGGTCCTACTTGTTACTGTTGTAGGAAAGCTGGTTATGTGATGGATAATTGTTCTGTCCTGAAGAATAAAAAGGTAAATGAGGCAGTCCCAAATGCCTGTGTTGAAGCTTCTATAAACCCAGAGGGTTCTGAACATTCTGTTGAGGCTCAGTTAAGGTCTGAGAGGTCTGACTGAGTTAAGAAGGGTTCGAACATTTTATGTCAGATGGGATTGTATTAGTAAATGAATCGGTACCAGTGAAAATTCTGAAAAGAGGATGCTGTCCAAGTTACTGGGGCTTCTCAGTCACTCATTCTAGGAGGCTGTGGTGGCCAGTGCTATAATATTTGCTGTTGTGTACTGGGGCAGCAGGCTAGGGTAGCAGACACCAACAGAATCAACAAACTCATTCGTAAGGCCAGTGATGTTGTGGGGGTGGAACTGGACTCTCTGACGGTGGTGTCTGAAAAGAGGATGCTGTCCAAGTTGCATGCCATTTTGGACAATGACTCCCATCCACTCCATAATGTACTGGTTAGACACAGGAGTACATTCAGCCAGAGACTCATTCTACCGAGATGTAACACGGTGTCATAAGAAGTCATTCTTACCTGTGGCCATCAAACTTTACAACTCCTCCTCGGAGTGTCAGACACCCAGAGCCAATAGGCTGGTCCTGGACTTATTTCCGCTTGCATAATTAACTTATTATTATTTAATTATTTATGGTTTTATATTGCTATATTTCTTCACTATTCTTGGTTGGTGTGGCTGTAACCAAACCCAATTTCCCTTGGGATCAATAAAGTATGTCTGTCTGTCTGTACGTTAGACAGCGTTCTAAAGTTTGGCGATGAGACTGACACTGCTGAGGTAAATCTTATTAAAGGCATTCGCGGCGGCATAATTTCTGTGCCATTGCACAAGGCAACTTTACAGTCAGGGTTGGTTTCGGGACCTGTTGAGATCGGATTATGCTCCAGTTTACCGGTGGGAGATGTTACTTTGTTGTTAGGGAATGACCTGGCAGATGGTAAAGTTGTTCCTGCAGTGCTGTTGACAACTAAGTCAGCCACTGACGACCCACTGATGGATTTTAACATTTATCCTTCCTGCCCAGTAACTCGAAGTATGGCTAAAAAGTCTGCCGACGCAGACGGTTCTGTACAGAATGATTCTGATACCCATGATAGCCAAAATCGGGATTCCGGTTATGATGACTTGTCAGGAACTTTTCTGCCTTCATTGTTTCAACAGGATTTAGGTAGTAGGTCTGATGAGAAAGATTTATCCCTGTCTAGGAAGGAGTTTATAGCAGAACAGATCTGAGACCCTGAGACTGAAGCTTTAAAAGAAACAGCTCTCTCAAATGATGAGATTAAGAAAGTGCCAGGAGGGTATTATGTCAAGGATGGAGTGTTAATGAGGAAGTGGAGGCCACCTGCTATACCAGCGAGTGAGGAATGGGCAATTGTTCACCAAGTTGTAGTTCCTAAGGTTTATAGGACTGAAATTTTAACTTTGGCCCACACTATACCCTTACATCGACATTTTGGAGTGAATAAAACTAAACAGGATTATCAAAAAATGTTACTGGCCTAATTTGAGGACAGATGTTGTGACCTTTCGCGGAACCTGTCACACTTGTCAACTTGTGGGTAAACCTAATCAGGTCACCCCAGTGGCTCCACTGTAGTCTAAACCTGCATTCAGTGACTCCTCTTCAAAATTTATAGTGGATTGTGCTGGCCCTTTGCCAAAGACTAAAGCTGGCCATCAGTATCTGCTAACTATTATGTGTACTACATCCTGATTCCCAGAGGCAATACCTCTCAGAAATATTAAAGCTAAAACTGTGGCAAAGGCTGTTACCAAATTTTTTACTTTTTCTGGTTTGCCTAAAGAAATCCAGTCTGAACAAGGAAGTAATTTTACATCTGGATTATTCCAGCAGGGAGTTTATGAACAGGGAACTAAACAAATTACATCATCTGCATACCATCCAGAATCACAAGGGGCTTTTGAAAGATTTCATTCTGCCCTCAAAACCATGATTAAGACATATTGTGTTGAAAATGGAAAAGACTGGAATGAAGGAATACATTTGCTTTTGTTTGCAGTAAGAGAGTCAGTACAGGAATCACTGGGATTTACTCCATTTGAGCTTGTATTTGGTTGTAGAGTGAGGGAACCTTTGACCTTGTTAAAGAACATAGGATTAATGGGGATGTACATGTTAAGTTGTTAGACTATGTTTTGAAGATCAAAGATAAACTACTCCACACCTGAGGTCTAGCGAGACAAAACTTAAAGATTTCTCAGAACAAAGTGAAGTGTTGGTTTGATAGGAGGGCTTGGGAAAGAAAATTCCAGGTGGGGGATAAGGTGCTTACCTTATGTTGAAGAATGTTGACAAATCCACCTCAGGCGAATCTCAATAGACCGTATGAAATGGTCTCTCAAATTAATGATCTGAATTGTGTTATTAAAACACCCGACCAATGTAAACCAGCACAGGTTGTACACATAAATATGATACAGTCTTATTTTGACAAGCAGGCACCATCGGTGAGTGTTGTTGTCAAAACATATGAATCTGGTAACCCTGAGAATGAAACAATTGACTCGTCTGAGAATTTTCACAAGCCAAACATTGTCCCAGTTAGGCTAATGAACTCGGTTGTTCCAGAAAACATTGATAACAGGTTGGCACACCTGCAGCCAAAGCAACAACAATAGCTGAAGAAATTAATTCTGGAGTTTAAAAATGTATTTCCCATTGTTCCCAAGCAACCCACAGTCGCAGTACATAACGTAGATAATGGTCAAGCCAAACCGCTTAAACAACACCCATATTGCATGAATGCAGAAAAGTGTAAATTGCCTGAGCAGGGAATTGAATATATACTGGAAAATGGTATTATTAGTCCTTTAGCAGCAGATTGCTCACCCTGTGTTATTGTGCTCAAACCTGATCATAGTGTTAGATTTTGCACTGATTATAGGAAGGTAAATGCAGTAACAAAAGCAGATGCCCATCCTGTCCCTAGGGAGGATGATTGCACCGATAAGGTTGGAAAAGCTAAATTTCTTACAAAGATTGATCTGTTGAAAAGGTATTGGTGTGTTCCATTGATGGACAGAGGTAGAGACATTTCTGCATTTGTGACACCATCTGGTTTGTGTGAATACAATGTTTTACCTTTTGGAAGGAAAAATGCTCCAGGAACATTCCAGAGAATGAATGATCCTGTAATTCGAGGATTAGAACACACAGATGCCCATATTGATGACTTAGTCACAGGGAGTGACACTTGGGAAGAGCATATCTCTGCAGTGGAGAAGCTGTTTGACAGGCTTTCCCAGGCCAGCTTTACAGTTAACTTGGCTAAGAGTGAATATGGCCATGCCACTGTGACCTGTCTTGGCTATGTTGTAGGTCAAAGCAAGTTGGCTCCTGTTCGGTCAAAAGTCCAGGCAATTTCTCAAGTTCCTATTCTGACTGCTAAGAAGGCTCTTACAAGGTTTCTGGGAATGGATGGATATTATCGTAAGTTCTGTAAGAACTTTGCTGCTATCGCTCTTCCTCTGACTAATCTCCTGAAGAAGGTTGAAAAGTTTGTTTGGACCGAGCCTTGTCAGGAGGCATTTGATTGATTGAAAGTTATTATTTGAATTTAGGCCAATCAATGTAGTGTTGTCATCACATTTAATTAGCAGATTGGAGCTGTAGGTGACAGCACAAGTCATGGGTGCACAGAAAGTAAAGGACAGGACCAAAGAGACAACCCTGTGGGGTATGTGTGCTGAGGGTCAGAGAGACAGAGGAGATGGAGCCCACTCTTACCACCTGCTGGCGATCTGACAGGAAGTCCAGGATCCAGCGACACAAGGCAGGGTGAAGGCCGAGGTCTCTGAGCTCCTTGTCGATACTTCACGCCTTCGTATGGCTACTGCTCTGCCCATGACTGCAAGGAACTGCAGAGAACTTTGGAGAGCAGTGAACATCAGAGAAACAAGCCTCCACTCCATGGACTCTTCCTACATTCCCTTGCCTCGGGAAAGCAGGCCATGTACTCAAAGAACCTCATAACCTGGACAGTCTGGCTGCAAACCCACTCCCCCATCGTTGGTGGAGAGATACAAAAGCCTTAAAGTGCGTAACACCAGGCTGAAGGATGGCTTCCTGTCTGTGGTTAGAAGCCAAATAAATGGCAAAATGGACTCGACCTCACAATGTAACTCGACGTGACCGTGCACCATATGTCTATCTGCACTACACTTTCTCTGCAGCCATAATGCTTTGTTACAGTTACTGTTTTGTCATATATCAGCTCAATGTACTGTTGCAATGTATCGATCTGTGTGGATGGTACGTCAGGCAAGATTTTCACTGTAGCTCAGTACTTGATGAGAATATACAAATTCCCCGTTTTAATTGTGTGGAAATATTAGACAGACTGAGCTTCTGCTCTGGAACTACAAAAGGAAACTGAACTGTTGTCATATCTGAGGAATGCAAATAAATAGAAAAGGCTTCAATCTCGCATTACGACCTGCGGTAACTGGGATCAGGTGACCGGTGGTGGGTCTCCCATATCAATATCAGAATCAGGTTTAATAGCACCGGCATGTGTCATGAAATGCGTTGTCTCTGCGGCAGCAGTAGAACCTAATTCATAACCATAGATTTTAACAATTGTGATTTAATATAAGAATATAATTATTACATAGTTAAATTATATAAATAGTACAAAATGAAAAAAGATGTAATAAACTATTTTAGTTGTGTCGACTATTTGACTGACTGGGTTGTTGCTTTGGAAGTAATGGAGTGAAGCTTAACTAAACTTTACACATTTATGAGAAGCGCAGATAAATACAAAAGGCTAAATTCTCACATAAATGGGTCAGACACCCAGAAACATCGGCTGCACTTCAGCAGATAAAAACAGTGGAATGAAACATGCTGAAAATATTGCAGAAAAAAGCATATTGTCCACCACAATGAGAGGACGTGACAGATCCGGATCTCACTGCCTTGTCTGAACGGGCGAAAGATGAAGCTACACGGACACGTAGAGCAGTGACCCGCAGATGCTGCAGATCTACGGAACAACATGAACAGGAGGCGGGATCACGTGACGGCGGAGGCGGTGACTCCAATTACCCACCTCTCTGTGGAAAGAAGCAAACTTGCCGCTCACAACTGCTTCCAACTTAAATGTATTAGACATTTCAACCCCCAGGAAAAATATATCGTCTGTCCACTCTATCTATTCCTCGCGTAATCTTATAAACGTCCATCCAGTCTCACCCCAGCCTGCGCCGCTCCGGAGAAAACAACACAAGTTTGTCCAGCCTCTCGTTATAGCTCATGCCCTCTAATCCAGGCAGTGTCCTGGTAAACCTCTTCTGCGCCCCCTCCAATGCCCCGACATCCTCCCGAGAATGGGGGCGACCAGAACTGTATGAAACACTCCAGATGTGGTCTAACTAGTTTTATAAAACAGTGTTACGAACTGAGTCGTTTTAGAAACGAACCAGCAGCAATAGAGTTCACACTGGAGTCTGTTTTTGAAGTTAAAACTACTCTATTTATTAGTATCTACTTATAACATAGTAAGTTAACGAAATAAAGCAAAGTATTATGTGTATATATGTGTAAATATAATCCCCAGATTATCGAGCGTGAGGGAACAATGCTCAGAGTCTTGAGATGGTAAAGTAGGAAAGTTCAGTAATCCACGGAATAAATGATAGGAAAGAGATATTTGTAATCCAGGGTGAAACGTAGAGAAACAGCCGTTACTTCAAAATAACCGTCGACTAAGATCTTATCCGCTGAATCCGTCCACATACGAGTTAATGAAAGTGACCTGTCACAGGAACACCGTCTTCCCGGGGTTACCACACAACATACCCAGGCAAGGGTTAACACAATATATTGTAAAATCCACTCCTATGGATTATACGAAGTGACAGCCACACACGTTCGTTGTGGTTCCGTGTACCGATGATCAACCCACTCTTGTGGGCACAGGAGAGTTCCAAGCCTCAGCTGCGACTAACTGAAGCGATCAGCTTTTCCCTCGCTCTCTCTCTCTCTCTCTCTCTCTCTCTCTCTCTCTCTCTCTCTCTCCCTCTCTCCCTCTCTCCCTCTCTCCCTCTCTCCCTCTCTCCCTCTCTCCCTCTCTCCCTCTCTCCCTCTCTCCCTCTCTCCCTCTCTCCCTCTCTCTCTCCCTCCCTCCCACCCTCCGACTGCCTGTCTGCAGATCGCTCTCTCTCTCTCTCTCTCTTCTGGTTCAGTCCACAGTCAGCGCTGTCAGCCTGACGTCATAGTCCCGCCTCCTCACGCCGGCGCTCTTAAAGAAACAGTCACAACACAACTTCCCGACTTTTGAACTCAATGCTTCAACTGATAAAGACAACCACGCCATTTACCTTCTTAAGCACCCGATCAATCTGTGCAGTCTCTTTCAGGGAGCGATGAACTTGGAGTCTAAGATCCCTCTGATCATCGACACTGTTCAGGGTTTTGCATTTAACAGTGTACTGTCGCATACATTCGACCTACCGAGCTGCCAAGATGATCATCACGAATCAAATCTCGCTGAGATTTCTCAGGTCCTGTTGAATTTATTGCCAAGTGCACAAGTACGGGAAGGTACAG
Source organism: Hypanus sabinus (assembly GCF_030144855.1). Lineage (NCBI taxonomy): Eukaryota > Metazoa > Chordata > Chondrichthyes > Myliobatiformes > Dasyatidae > Hypanus > Hypanus sabinus. The sequence goes on from NW_026781651.1 coordinate 845,271, forward strand.
GTACAGAGAAACACTGACTTGTGGCAGCATCACAGGCAAGTACATTCAGATAACACACGGAACACAAATTATACGATTCTCTGTCAGTAACAATCTAAATATCTTTTATGCCATTAACAATATATAAAATACATTGTGTCATGATCAATATTAAAATGTACATTTTGTGTCAATAATAGACTTGGAAATGTTGAATTTGGTCCCTGTCTCCATTCCTCCTGTAATCCACAACCAGCTCCTTTGTTTTTGTCACAATGAGGGAGAGGTTGTTTTCTTGACACCACTGTGTCGGGGTGATGACTTCTTCCCTGTACGCTGCCTCGTTAATATTTGGGATTCGGCCGATCAATGTAGTGTGGTCAGCAAATTTAATTAGCAGATTGGAACCCGTAACTGCAGCCCCACAGTGCACTATGTACTGATTGCAAAGCTACGAAATTGCATGTGAATAGCCTCCCCTCCCCCAACTCCACTCTTTCTGCGTCACCAGCAGACTGGGACATCTCACATCTCGCTGCCTCCGCCAGGACATTAAATTGTAAAGAACTGTGGTCAGGGACTGATCTCTGGGGAACTCCAAACGCTACCCCTTTCCAGTCTGGAAACGACCCACTCATCCAGCCACACACTACCGGCAGTTTATCGATCTCCAACGAAAAAGCCTAATCACCTACTCCTGAGGGTCACTACCATTGCTGACTCTGAGTTTGCCACCGTCAAATGCCGGGAGGGACATGATAATCAGAAAGTCTCTAGTCACAGCCGTGTAAATAAAATGTGATCTCAGTGTGTGTGTGGCGCATGCTCAGAATGCGAAGGAGACAGACAAACTGAGCCAAGTCACAGACTGATGAAGGGGAGGAATGATCCATTTTGACAGAGAGAGAGAAGCAGAGAGTTTGATATTGTGCCTGATGCCGGAACTGTGGCCAGTTAAAAGACGAAATCTTGTTGCTCTAAATTGTTTTGAGATGTGACAGTGTTTTAATCAGAAGACACCATGGAGACTAAAATTATTTCAGTTGAAATGTTGTCCTTCACCCTCTGATGTGCTTTGTGAGCTTTTAACAGTGTAGAAAAGGCAAAGGATTTGTCTGTGGGAATCACAAACACAACAACACGTTAGTTCTGCTGTATCTGTCAGTTCACCAGCGCTTGAAAGCCGCCGATTCTTGAATGTGGAGGCGGAGATGCTGGAGAAGACAGCGCCCCACTCGCTACAAGGAGAGCCCGAACACGTGACCATGTCCGTGATCTGATTGGATACATCGCCATGACGTTATAGCAGTGTGACGTCATTCACTGGCTCTCATTTTGGAAGGGATTCAGTCGGGCATCGCAGATACACCAACAACTTCACTCTGGGAAGCGGCCGTTCACCTGCTCCGTGTGTGCGAAGACTCATTCAGTTAACCCACCTTATGATGCTCCGGTGAGTTCACAATAAATAGAGGCCACATTTCTGTCCGGAGTGAGCAAAGAGTTTTACTCAATCATCCCAGATGCTGCAATAGCAGCAACTTCACATCAGGGAGGAAGTTCAAATCAGCTCCGTGTTAAATGTTTAACCATCACGGTGACTGAAGGCAGCTGCAGGTTCTTGAGGGACTGTTACTGTCAGATTCTGCAGTTCTTGCGGCTGCTCATCGCACCCAGGACTGAACCCTGGTCACTGAGCATTGGAAGAGTCTGTTCTGCTGATGTTAGCCTTAAACTAGACTGGTGTTTAATATTGTGGATCTGTGAATGATAAATCAGTTTGTATCAAATCCCGTGTCTCGCTTGAGAGGCCACTCGGCCCAGCTGGTCCCTACCTATGTTTCTGTTCCAATCAGTATGTGAAAAATCTACCCCTGCTGTTCTCTCACCCTCCCTGAGATGACAGGTTGCAATTAGTCACCACTCAGTGGGATAGGAGATTTCCCTTGAATTTCATTGAATCACAGAAATCTACAACATTTTACCGATGCTTTGGCCCACAATGTTGTACCGACCATTTAACTTGCTCATGAAATTGGTTAGAATTACCCTACCACATAGCCATCTATTTTCCTAACGGAGTCTGGTTTCGATGTTAAAACAATTATCTTTATTAGTATAGTGACGGGGTCCTGAATTACCCATATGAACTGTGTTTTTGAAAAGAGAGATGGAGATGTTCAACACGAGAGAGAGAGAGAGAGAGAGCGAGAGAGAGAGAGACCGAGAGAGAGAGAGAGAGAGCGAGAGAGAGAGAGAGCGAGAGCGAGAGAGCGAGAGAGAGACGAAAGACTGCTCGGAGACGGTGTTATGGTTTCTCTGCAAGCTTGTTTACACTTTTACAAGGACACTGTCAGCTTCTGTGTTCTTACAGAGAGAGAAGGGAGGAACTGTTTGATGGACAGCTGGGGCTCAGCACGGTGAGATAAGTAGGAGGTCCGCTGATAGACCTCCAGACACATGGTTTTGGACACTGAATGAGCTTTGTTGTGTCCACAGAAAAAGGTGGGTTTTGGAAGATCGATCCGGAGCATCGATCAGTAGCTCCAGCAGTGTGAAAAGGCTGTGACCGGTGGGGAGTTATTCGTGTGTCCATCCCTCGCCTGGGTTAATAACTCCACCACTGAAGAACGGTCCCGTTTGTAGTGTCACAGTCGGTGACTTCCAAAGCATTTCGGAGGACGGACTATCGACGGCGTCAGCTCACCTGAAGACACAAACCTCTCCTTCTCTCTCTCTCCATCACTACTCGACTCAATCCCACGAACTGAACCGAACTTCACTCATCACCGGAAGACGGTATCCATTCACCCCGAGGCGTGAAGAAGCTTGGCTTTCCTATTTCCACACACACACACACACACACACACACACACACACACACACACACACACACACACACACACACACACACACACACACACACACACACACACACACACACACACACAGACAATCATTGCTAACCTGTTTGATATATCTGCATTTATATTGCTGTATAGCGTGGTTACTAATAAAGGGAATGTAGAGAGAAGGCAATTACGAAGAATTCCAGACACATTCCACGCTGGGTAAACGAAATAACAGTCGCCAAAGATCTTATCCGTCGATTAGCTCCGAAATCCACTTAGAAATATCACCAGGTGACAGTCACAGGAATATCGTCTTCAAGTGGTTACCGCAGAACACCCCGATTCCAGGTAAGGGCCAACAAAAGTGACACCACAGGATACTCCAGCAAATCCACACAGATGGATGATACGAACTGACAGTCACACATCCGTTGTGCTCTGCGTGCCGATGATGAGATTAACCCAACCTTTTGGGCATGGAAGAGTTGTAGCCTATAGCAGGCACACGCTGAAGTTCCAACAGCTTGTCTCCCTCTCCCGCTCCCGCTCCCTCAGGCTGCCGCAGCTTGTGTCTGACGTCACAGCCCCGCCTCACTCTGGCACTTAAAGCGACACTCACAGTAAACGAACCTGCGGTCTCGTAACACAGTTCACCTCTAAAGTCTGAGTGAATCTTCGATGGTGCAGAGTCAGAAACCGAAGATTTGCCAGCCTGAGTCAGGGGCTCCAGAGAGAGATGGTGTCCAAAGGAGGAGGACGAATAAGACCAGAACGATGTGGTTAAAAGTGAAAGATTAGAAGCATTTGGAAATTGGTTGATTGAAAAAAAAAGGTGGTTAATTTCTGCAAAACACAGGTGGAAATCAACAGATAAGGCAGAAATTTTGGAGAGGAATACATAGAAAATGTTTTCTCAGTATTTCCAGCAACTGCAGAATCTCCTATGTTTTATATCTGCATTTTACTTTGGCATTAGATACACGTTGATATTGAGTATATTGCTTATGGGAGCCGCTTTCTGCGTTAAAACAGCTGCAGATTTTTTCTATACCCAAGATAAAAAAAAATGAGTTATGGACATTGAACTGGTGCTTGCAGAAATGTTTAATGGCACCGTGATTACCCATAGGGCAATTCGTTCAGAATTTCGCCGGCGCTGAAGCGCCGATGAAATGCGCAGGCGTCAGGCTGAGGCCGTCCCTGAGTTTCACGCAGGCGCGCAGTGCACAGAAGGATTTGAAAATGTCGGTTGCAGGTAAGAGCGATTAACCGTGTTTTTATCTTAAATACCGACTTCAGGATAATTCCTCTGAATTTCGGACACCGTGGGCAGCAATCCCGGGACAGTCCTGTCCTCTGCCCTCTCTCTCAGCCCCACGATCCGTACACGGGCCCCGGGGAGCTTCTGGCTGATGAGGGAATGGGAACCGATGGATCTCTCAGACAGAGCTGAGCTCCAGCTATCTAAATGCAAGGATTAGGAACTCGGAGAAAGGGAACAAAATCTTTTACATCAGCAGTTGAGAAAATCACCTTTTTTCTACCTCCAATCACTAACAAGAGAAAATCTGCAGATGCTGGAATTCCAAGCAACACACACAAAATGCCGGTGGAACTCAGCATTAGTACTCTTTTCCGTAGATGCTGCCTGGCCTGCTGAGCTCCTCCAGTATTTTGTGTGTGTTGCTTCCTCTACCTCCTCTTGCTCTGGACTTTTCTACCGGTGAGAACATGTTTTGTCCCATTCTCTCTGGGTACATTATGATATCAAACACCTTTGCCCTGGGCAACAAGTAGCTTTCACTTCACAAATGTGCCAGACTCCAGTGAGACAGACTACTGCCCTTCCCTTCATATTCATTGGGATTTCATTCACTGAGTTCACCACCGTCAGTCATTGGGGGAGGGTTCAGGGGGAATATTTATGTAGAACACAGAAACTAGTGATGCCTGTTTGCATTTTGGTGATGCAAAAGTTGCTGGAGAATTTGCAAGTGGGAAGAAGTGGAGTGATATTTGGAAATCTGACTTCTTAAAGTGTAATTTAGCAAGCAAACCACATATGGACAATGTGTAAAAGCTTTGGTGAGAAACTCCTGCATTTCCTGTTACAGGCCTGCTACATAGGTTGTGTGAGAATGCAGATGAACTCGATCAAACCCAGAGGAGATCAAAGTTCCTATTGACAGTGATTTGCTAGCTGTGAAAATGAATACCTCTCTATATAAAATTCACTGTGCACATCTTGTCACTGGGTAAAAAATACACAGTACAAGATTTATCTGCACACTGGTTATTACAAATTAGAGGGGTATTGGAGGGAAGGTGGGGAGACCTGCAGTGTCTCTGATGCCCTCCCCTACAAGATGTGCATCCAGCTGCAACTTGTAACCCTGCACTTCAATGAGCTGCTTGAAATGGGTGAATTCCATATCATCCAGCAGTTGGAGGGGGGTGATAGATATGACATGAAGAGAGGTGAGCTACTCCCAAGGTGCAGGACACAGGAAACTGGGTGAGAATCAGGAAGGGGAATGAGGTTAAATAGGCATTGCAGAGTACTCTTGTGGCCATTTCACACAACAACAGGTGGACCACTTCAGAAGCTGTGGGGGGAATTACCTGGCAGAGGAAAGTCAAAAGACTGATAGGGGATTCGTTAGTTAGAGGAACAGAACAAGAGGGGACGAATATCCTAGTGGTAAGACTTGCTAGTGGTAGTGATCAGGGGAGGGGGTGATGTGGTTAAAATAAGTTGTAGGGGGAATGGGAGCCAGAATGACAGAACAGATAGTGGAGAGGGTGAATTGAATTGACTTTATTAGATACATATTTCATAAACATGAGTAGTAGAAATATTTACCTTACATCATCTAAATGGGCAATGTGTAATTTATAGTAATTTATAATAGATAGTTTGCACATAGGACAGTCAATATAACATCGAAATGCAATTGTATCAGCATGAATTAATCAGTCTGATGGCCTGGTGGAAGATGATGTCCCGAAGCCTGTTGGCCCTTTTGCTGTGGTACCATTTCCTGGATGGTAGCAGCAGGAACAGTTTGTGGTTCTGGTGAATTGGGCCTTTTTGTCGCTGATATTCGTTGGGCCCTTTTTACACACCTGTCTGTGTAAATGTACTGAATCGTGGAAAGTAGATTGTGCAATGTATAATTTCCTTGTTTATATTTAGAGACATTTTTTGGTGTATAAAATGATGAGGGGTATTGAGCGTGTGAGTGGCCAGAGGAGTGTTTTTTCCCCCAGGGTTGAAATGGTTAATGCCGAGTTTCCACACACCCAAAGACCCTTTGTCCATCTCCTGAGTTAAGAGAGATGGAAAAATATTTAAGATCTCCCCCATCTGCTTTGGTTCCACACGTGGATTGCCATTCTGGTCTTCCAGAGGACCAACTTTGTGCCTTGCAATCCTTTTGCTCTTAATCTATCACTAGAATCCCTGAGGATTATCCTTCACCTTTTCTGTGTCAGCAACCTCATGCCATCTTTTAGCCATCCTGATTGATTTCTTATGTGTTCTCTTGCATTTCTTATACTCCATAAGAAACTGACTGCCTATCCCTGTTATGCAATTCCATTTTGTGCTTTACCAGGGTCTCAATATCTCGTGCAATCCAAGTTTCCCTACAGTTTCTATCTTTACCTTTTATTCTGACATACCCGCTTACTACTTTCAAAATTTTGCTTTGAAGCCTCCCATTTACCAAGCACACCTTTGCCATAAAGCAGCCTGTCCCAATCCACAGTTGCCAGGTCCTAGTGTTGATTCTAGGTGTTGATCCATGCACTGAACTCATCCACCTTTCCTGCACTGCTCCCTGTATTGAAATATACAGGGCTCAGCATATTCACTGCACCATGCTCAACTTTTTCATTCCTGCAATTTGTCTGAGGCCGGAACAACATCTGTCTCCACAACCTCTCCACAATCTGTTCTGTTATTCAGCCTCCCATTTCACCTGCAACTTTAGTTTAACCCTCCTTACCCCCACCTCCCACCATGCAGATCTATCACCCCTTTGGCTTTCCTCTCCCAGATCAATAAAAAGGAGGTGCATACCAGGTACAGGCAGATAGGAACAAATGGGGTAGTTATGAAATACAGGAAATTCAAGTGAACACTCATGAAAGAAATAAAAGAAGACATGAGGTTGCCCCAGCAGACAAGGTGAAGGAGAATCCTCAGGGATTCTGCAGATATGTTAAGAGCAAAAAGATTGCAAGGGAAAAAAATTAATTCTCTGGAAAATCAGAATGGTAATCCATGTGAAAGGATAGCATAGACTTGGGGAGATTTTTTTTGTATCCGTATTTACTCAAGAGATGAACACAGAGTCTATAGAAGTGAGGCAAAGCCGCATCAACTTCATGGACCCTGTACAGATTACAGAGGTGGAGGGGTTTGAGGCAAATTAGTGTGGATCAATCCCCAGGGCCTGACAAGTTGTTCACTAGGACCCTGCGGAAGACAAGTGCAGAAATTATTGGGGCCTTAGCACATATTTAAATCATTCTTAGTGACAGGTGAGGTACTGGAGGATTGGAGGACAGACAATGTTTTTCTGTTGTTCAAGAAAGGCTGTAAAAATGAACTAGGAAATTATACATTGGTGGGCTTGACATCAGAACTGGGAAAGTTATTGCAATGTGTGTGCAGGATCCAGGTATATACTGTAAGTATTTGGATAGGTGTGGACTGATAAAGGATAGACAGCATGGCTCTAGCCAATCTTATAGAGTCTCTCGAGGAAGTTATCAGGGAAGTGGATGAAGGCAAGGCATGTTGTCTACATGGACGTTAGCAAGGCACTTGACAAAGTCTCATATGGGAGGTTGGTCAAGAAGGTTCAGTTCAAGAAGGATGTTGCCATGTCTGGAGGATTTGGGTTATGAGGAAAGATTGAACAAATCAGGACTTTATTCCTTGGAATGCAGAAGATTGAGGGGAGATTTGATTGTGATAGAGAGGCACAGATACTGTTAATGCAAGCTGGCTTTTTCCACGAAGATTGGGTGGGACGACAACCAGAGGCCATGGGTTAAGGGTGAAAGGTGAAATGTTAAGGGGAACATTAGGGGAAACTTCTTCACACAGATGGTCATCCGGCTGTGGAATGAGCAGCCAGCACAAGTGGTGCATGCGAGCTCAATTTCAACATTTAAGAGGTTTGTTTGGTACCTGGATGGCAGAAGTGTGAGAGTGGGCTGTTTAAATAGTTCAGCACAAACTAGATGGCCCAAAGGGCCTGTTTCTGTGTTGAAATTTTCTATGATTGTGACAACAACCTGAAATAATACAAAAATTCACTCTTAAGTACTTTTAACAGCTGTGTGGACTAACCAGTCACGTCAGCAGGAATTTTTTATGTGGCATTAAAACTGTGGCACTTTAAGTTAATAATACATAAAAGAAGATCCCAGTTGCACGTCAAGAAAACCTATTTGTGTGAGAGTGTTTCAGTTACTGTGGGGCCAGGCACCCATGCTGCTCACCAGGAACAGGGAATAATACCAATGGAGAGAGTCAAACTGAGCCGGTAACAAATTGGAGATGGCAGAAATGCCCCCTTCTTATACAGGCAGGAAGAGCATCAGAGAGTTTGATGGTCATTCCAGATACCAGCATTCTGCCCAGTCAGAAGATGATTTCTCTGTCCAACTTGGGTCGAACCTCATTGTAACAGTGTGGTACCGGATCAAAGCTTGGCAACTCAAGTTATCTCACCTGTAATGTTGTCCTAAACCCATTGATGGATTTTGTAAATCTTTTTACAGGTTAAAAATGAGAAGAAATTCGTTTCCAGGAAGCTCAAACACAGCACACCAGTTTGGTTGTCTCTGTGATATTTAAGGAGCAAGGGATTCAATTGACCATCCTTCCTGCTCAAACTGTGGGGAAGGATTCACTTGATCATTTGACCAACTGGCAAGAACATCATTTTGCACAGGAGAAAGGCCGTTCACCTACTCAGTGGGAATGGATTCATTCGGTTATCACAATTGAAGGTTCATCAGGAAGTTCACACTGGGCAAGGCCATTCACGTTCTGTGTGTCAGAAGGGATTCTGTCGGACATCACACCTGCGAACACACCAATCAGTTCACAACACACCAGGCAGAGGCTGGTCATCTGCTGAATTTCTGGGAAAGGATTCACTCAGTCATCTGACTTAATGGCTCACCAGCAAGTTCACACCAGGGAGCGGCCGTTCACCTGCTCAGTCTGTGAGAAGAGATTTACTCAGTTATCCAATCTACAGAGTCACCAGCGAGTTCACACTGGGGAGAAGCCATTCACCTGCTCAGTCTGTGGGAAAGGATTCACTCTGTCATCCACCCTGCTGGTACATCAGCGAGTTCACACTGGGGAGAAGCTGTTCACTTGCTCAGACTGTGGAAAGGGATTCACACTGTCATCCCGCCTACTGGTACATCAGCAAATTCACACTGGGGAGAAGCCGTTCACCTGCTCAGTCTGTGGAAAGAGATTCACACATTTATCCCAACTACAAAGTCACCAGCGAGTTCACACTGGGGAGAAGCCGTTCACCTGCTCAGAATGTGGGAAGAGATTCACTGACTCTTCCACCCTACAGAGACATCAGCGAGTTCACACTGGGGAGAAGCCATTCACCTGCTCAGAATGTGGGAAAGGATTCACTCAGTCATCCGAACTGCAGAAACACCATCCAGTACACACTGGGGAGAAGCCGTTCAACTGCTCAGACTGTGGGAAGAGATTCACTCAGTCATCCACCCTACAGAGACACCAGCGAGTTCACACTGAGGAGAAGCCATTGACCTGCTCAGTCTGTGGGAAGACATTCACTCAGTTATCCCACCTACATATTCACCAGCGAGTTCACACTGGGGAGAAACCGTTCATCTGCTCAGTCTGTGGGAAGAGATTCACTCAGTTTTCCCTCCTACAGAGACACCAGCGAGTTCACACTGGGGAGAAGCCGTTCACATGCTCAGTCTGTGGGAAGAGATTCACTGACTCTTCCACCCTTCAGAGACACCAGCGAGTTCACACTGGGGAGAAGCCATTCACATGCTCAGTCTGTGGGAAGAGATTCACTCATTCATCCACCCTACAGAGACATCAGCGAGTTCACACTGGGGAGAAGCCATTCACCTGCTCAGAATGTGGGAAGAGATACACTGACTCTTCCACCCTACAGAGTCATCAGCGAGTTCACACTGGGGAGAGGCCGTTCACCTGTTCAGAATGTGGGAAGAGATTCACTCAGTTATCAAACCTACAGAGTCACCAGCGAGTTCACACTGGGGAGAAGCCGTTCACCTGTTCAGAATGTGGGAAGAGATTCACTCTGTTATCCCACCTACAGAGACACCAGCGAATTCACACTGGGGAGAAGCCGTTCACCTGTTCAGAATGTGGGAAGAGATTCACTGACTCTTCCACCCAACAGAGACATCAGCGAGTTCACACTGGGGAGAAGCCATTCACCTGCTCAGAATGTGGGAGAGGATTCACTCAGTCATCTGACCTGCAGAAACACCATCCAGTACACACTGGGGAGAAGCCGTTCACCTGCTCAGTCTGTCGGAAGAGATTCACTCAGTCATACACCCTACAGAGTCACCAGCGAGTTCACACTGGGGAGAAGCCGTTCACCTGCTCAGAATGTGGGAAGAGATTCACTCACTCTTACAACCTACAGAGACACCAGCGAGTTCACACTGGGGAGAGGCCATTCACCTGCTCAGAATGTGGGAAGGGATTCACTCAGTCATCTCACCTACAGAGTCATCAGCGAGTTCACACTGGGGAGAAGCCGTTCACCTGCTCAGTCTGTGGGAAGGGATTCACTCAGTCATTCACCCTACAGAGACATCAGCGAGTTCACACTAGAGAGAGGCCATTCACCTGCTGAGAATGTGGGAAGGGATTCACTCAGTCATTGCACCTACTGGCACACCTGTCAGTTGACAATGGGGAGTGGCCATTGTAATGAATCCCTGGGTTTTGTTTGCTGTGGACTGTCATTTTAAGAGGGAGAGAGAGATTAAGAAGGTGAATCAGTCTGACTTGCAGCTTGTTTACATCGCTCGCAGCCTGTTTAGTTCTAACCGAGGACAAAGACACTCAGAGTCAGAAGGAGATGAAGGAGGAAAAATGGAAGGTTCAAAACCAGTAAACCAATGGCCAAGTGTCACTGTTTGTAAGTTTCCTATGCTCATAAGGGTGGGTTAATTATCAATTCACCATACATCGAATGTGTCGTTGTCCCCTCATTTGATGTATAGGAGTGGATCTGATTTGGGATATCCTGTGGAGACCACTTATGTGTTAACCCTTGCCTGGTTGTGGTGTGGTCATTCATTTGAAGATGATACCCCTTATGACAAGTCACTTTAGGTGATAATTCGTATGTACATTTGTAAAGATGATGGATAAAATCTACAGCAACTGTTCTCTCATTTTCCCACCATGAAACCTGTGGAATCCGAAAGAATTGCCTTCTCTTAACATTTACCCTGGAAATACAAATATCTCTCTCTCATCACGTATTCTATGGTTGAACTGAACTTAAATACTTTACCATCTCAAGAACCCAAGCCCTGAGCTCAATAGTTTGGGAGTTATATTTACACACATATATACACATAACACTCACGAGGAAATATGCAGATGCTGGAAATTCAAACAACACACACAAAATGCTGATGGAAAACTGCAGACCAGACAGCATCTATAAGGAGAAGCACTGTTGACGTTTCGGTCCAAGACCCTTTGTTAGGACTAACTGAAAGGAAAGATAGTAAGAGATTTGAAAGTAGTTGGGGGAGGGTGAAATGTGAAATGGTAAGAGAAGACCTGAGAGAGTGGGATGAAGCTAAGAGCTGGAAAGGTGATTGGCGAATGTGATACAGAGCTGGAGAAGGGGAAGGATCATGGGACGGGACGCCTCGGGAGAAAGAGAAGTGTTGGGGGGGGGAAGCACCAGAGGGAGATGGAGAACAGGCAGACAACTAAATATGTCAGGTATGCGGTAAGAAGGGGAGGAGGGGGAATAACAGAAGTTAGAGAAGTCAATGTTCATGCCATCAGGTTGGAGGCTACCTAGCTGTTCGTCCAACCTGAGTATGGATTCGTTTTGACAGAGGACGCCATGGATTGACATATCAGAATGGGAATGGGATGTGGAATTAAAATATGTGGCCACTGGGAGTAATCTGTTGCTGCTGGTTCATTTATAAGTGTTACGGTTTGTAACAAAATGGGGCTGCGTCTGGGATATGAACAAATTTAAGGATTGATTTATTATTGATATCATTTGGAAATCCCTTTTGATTTATTTGTGTCTGGAAAATCAGCAGCAATGGATTTTCATAGATATCTGGAAGGGTCAACCTCTCAGGCATTAGAAGACACTAGAAGGATTGAGTTGTTGAGTATTGCTAAAACGTTAAAACTTGCAAAGGTGAAATTGACAATGAGGGGGGCACTGATGCAGAGGATAATAGCTGAACATTATGTATCTGAGGGTGTGTTTAAAGTGGAGGAGTTGGAGGTGTTTCCTGAAAGTAAACCTCGTGAGCTTGAGCTCCAGTAGAAGTTAGAAAAATTCAAGATGGAGTCTGCGGAAAGGCAGAGGCAGATTCAGGCTAGAGAGGCAGAAAAGCAGAGAGAAAATTCTCTTACAAAGTGTAATTAAGGGGAAGGGTTAACAAGTCTATACAGCTTTGACAGTTGCTGAAGCAGCTTATTATTTATTTATTTATGCTGCCCTCAATCGTCGCCACTGGGCTATAAACGTGCCGGAGCAGTGTGTGGTTCAGTGCTTTGTTCAAGGACACACACGCTGCCTCGGCTGAGGCTCGAACTCATGACCTTCAGATCACTAGTTCAACACCTTAGCCACATGGCCACACACCACACATTATGACCTCGTGGAGCAGGCTGTGCTCAAAGCTTACGAGGTGGTCGCAGAAGCAGACAGGCAAAAGTTTAGAAATTTGAGGAAATCTGTGAACCAGACTTATATGGAATTTGCTTATGAGAAATTTGTGTGTATTGCAAACTGTTGCACATATAAAAATGTAAATGATGATTTCAACAGCTTGAAAGAGTTGGTTTTAATTGAAGAATTCAAAAAATGCGTCCCTGATGACATAAAGACGTATTTAGATGGAAATGATGCTGCCACTATGCAGTAGTCTGGTAGATTAGCAGATCAGTTTGCTTTAACTCATAAGGTTAAGTTTACCCTGAATAAGAGTTTCCAAAAGAGTAGCAGGGATAACCAGGGTAAACCAGATATTAATGCTGGGATTTGTCACACTTGTCAAGTTGTGACAAAACCTAATCAGGTCATCCCAGTGGCCCCACTGCGGCCTATACCTGCATTCGGTGAACCCTTTTCCAATGTTATAGTGGATTGTGTTGGCCCATTGCCAAAGACTAAAGCTGGCCATCAGTATCTGCTAACTATTATGTGTACTACATGCAGATTCCCAGAGGCAATACCTCTCAGCAATATTAAAGCTAAAACTGTGGCGAAGGCTCTTACCGAGTTTTTTTTTTACTTTATTCGATTTGCCTCAAGAAATCAAGTCTGATCAAGAAAGTAATTTTACATCTGGATTATTCCAGCAGGTAGTTTATGAACTGGGAGCAAAACAAATCACATCATCTACATACCATCCAGAATCACAAGAGGCTTTAGAAAGATTTCACTCTACCCACAAAACAATGATTAAGACATACTGTGTTGAAAATGGAAACGACTAGGATGAAGGAATACATTTGTGTTTGTTCGCAGTAAGAGAGTCGGTTCGGGAATCATGGGCTTCACTTCATTTGAACTCGTATTTGGTCGCAGAGTGAGGTGACCTTTGACCTTGTTAAAGGAGCGGTGGATTGCTGGGGATGTACATGTTAACTTGTGACTGTGTTTTGAAGTTCAAAAATAAACTACAACAATCCTGTAGTCTAGCGAGACAAAACTTAAAGGTTTCTCAAAACTAAATGAAGTGTTGGTTTGATAAGCAGGGTTGCAAAAGAAAATACCGGGTGGGGGATAAGGTGCTTGCCTTATGTTGACGATTCCGCTTCAGGTGAAATTCAATAGACCGTATGAAATAGTCTCTCAATTTAATTATGTGAATTATGTTATTACAACACACGACCGACGTAAGCTAACACAGCTGGTACACGTAAATATGATAAAGCCTTATTTTGACAATCAGGCACCATCTGTGTGTGTTGTTGTCAAAATATATGAATCTGGCAACCCTGAGAGTGAAACAATTGACTCGTCTGAGACTTTTCACAAGCCAAACGTGGTCCCAGTTAGGCTAATGAACTTGGTTGTTCCAGAAAACATTGATAACAAGTTGGCTCATCTGCAGCTGAAGAAATTAATTCTGAAGTTTAAAGATTTATTTCCCGATGTTCCCAAGCAAACCACCTTTGCAGTACATGATGTAGATATTGGTCAAGCCAAACCGATTAAACAACACCCATATCGCATAAACATAGAAAAGTGTAAATTGCCGGAGCAAGGAATTGACTATATGCTGGAAAATGGTATTATTAATCCTTCAGCATCAGATTGGAGCTCACCTTGTGTTATTGTGCCCAAACCTGATGTAGTGTTAGATTTTGCACTGATTATAGGAAGGTAAATGCAGTAACAAAAACAGATGCCTATCCTATCCCTATGGTGGATGATTACATTGATAAGGTTGGAAAAGCTGAATTTCTTACGAAGATTGATCTGTTGACCGGTTATTGGTGTGTTCCATTGATGGACAGAGGGAGAGAAATTTCTGCGTTTGTGACACCTTCTGGGTTGTATTAATACAATGTTTTGCCGTTTGGAATGTAAAAGTGCTCCAGGAACATTCCAGGGAATGTTTGATTCTGTAATTCGAGGGTTAGAACACACAGATGCCTATATTGTTGGCTTAGTCACAGGGAGTGACACTTGGGAAGAACATATCTCTGCAGTAGAGAAACTGTTTGACAGGCTTTCCCAGGCCAGCTTTGCAGTTAACTTGACAAAGAGTGAATTTGGCCATGCCACTGTGACCTATCTTGGTGTTGTTGTAGATCAAGGCAAGTGGGCTCCTGTTCGGGTAAAAGTCCAGACAATTTCTCAAGTTCCTATTCCGACTGGTAAGAAGGCTCTTCGAAGGTTTCTGGGAATACGTTCTGCAAGAACTTTGCTGATATCCCCCTTCCTCTGACTAATCTCCTGAAGAGGGGTGAAAAGTTTGTTCGGACCGAGCCTTGTCAGTAGGCATTTGATCGATTGAAAGCAATTTTTATGTCATCAATCTGTGCTCAGGGCACCTGACTTTACAAAGCCGTTTTCTATAGCTGTGGATGCCAGTGATGAAGCTGCCGGGGCAGTGTTATTACAGAAAGATGATGATGATGTTGAACATCCTGTAGCTTACTTTTCAAGAAAATTCAATGAGCATCAAGGAAATTATTCCACCAGAGAGAAAGAGTTGTTGTCACTCATCTTGGCTTTGCAGCATTTCGATGTCTGTGTTTGCCCTGCACAGATAACACTTGTAGTTTATACTGATCATAATCTGTTAGTGTTTCTGAGTAAGGTAAATGACAAAACCAGAAGATTGTTAAACTGCAGTCTGATTTTGCAAGAATATGATATTGTGATAACGCATATAAAATGTACGAACAATATAATTGCTGATTGTTTTTCCAGATGCTAACCTTACAGTTTTAATAGTGAAGCAGAATCTGATATTTGTATACGCTTCTGCAATGTGTTACAAGATAACCATACATGCATTGTTTTACATACTGTAGTTCGCAGTTAAAATTTTGCACTTTTAGATCAGAGTTTTTTTTTTGGGAAAGTGTTATGAATCCCTAGGTTTTGTTTGCTGTGAACTGTCACTTTAAGAGAGAGCCTGAGTGAGGTGGGGACTAACAATGACTGTATTGATAGTGAATGATCAGCCATGATCTCAGAATGGTGGTGCCGACTCGAGGGGCCGAATGGTCTACGTCTGCACCTATTGTCTATTGTCTATTGTCTAATGACGTCAGCCGCTGACTTTCTCAGCTCATTTTTGATTTTTACAGAGAGAGAGAGCTCAAGGAGCTGGGACTGTCTGACTTGCAGCTTGTTTACATTACTCCCAGTTTGTTTCGTTTTAAGCGAGGAGCCAGACACTCACAGTCAGAAGGAGTCAAAGAAAGTGAACGAAAGAACTGAGGCAAGGATGCCAATGGCCAAGGGTCACTGTTTGGAACTCTCCAGTGTCCACAAGGGTGGGTGTCTTATCGATCCAGTACACAGCAAATATGTGCCTGTCACCTCGAATAATCCACAGGAGTGGATTTTGTTTGGGGAATCCTGTGGAGACTACTTATGTGTTAACCCTTGCCTGGGTATGTGGTGTGGTGTCTCACTTGAAGATGATATCCCTGTGACAAGTCACTTTCGGTGATCATTCCTATGGATTTGGAACGATGACGATAAAATCTACGGCGACTGTTATCTTGTTATCTCGTTTTACCTCGTGGAAACTGTGGAGTTCGGCGTAATTGCCTTCTCTCTACATTTACTCTGCATTAAAAATATCTCTGTCCCATCCCTTATTCCGTGAATGAACTAAACTTTCATACTTTACCATCTCAGGACTCAGCCTTGATTCTGTCTCCCCCCACCCCACCCCCGCCGATCTCAATAGTTTGGGAGTTATATTTACACACATCTTGCTTAAATTACTATATTATAAGTAGGTACCAATAAAGACCAAGTTCGTCGGTGTGCACATAACAAACGATCTAACCTGGACCCACAACACCTCCACACTAGTCAGGAAGCCACAGCAGCGTCTACTGGAGCACCATGTGGAGTGTCATGTCCGGCACCATCTTTGTATGGTACAGAAGCTGCAAGGTATCGAACCACAAGACAATACAAGGGAGAGTAAAACCCGCCGACAGGGTGATCGGGGTCTCACTCGGCCCTGTTTGTGGCATTTTCCAGGAACGTTGCAGACGAAGGGGCCAAAGCATTGTTGAGAATCCCTACCACCCATCCCATGATCTCTTTGACACACGGCGGTCAGGATGAGGGCGCATGCATATCAGCACTAGGAATGCCCGGGTAATAACTTGTTCCCTCGGGTTGCGGGACTAATGAATATCTCGCCATTAATGAGGTCTCGTCACTTGGACAGCGAGCTGTTTACTAAATGTTTACTGTTTCCCAGTGCTGTGCTTTACTACACGCGTTTTGTGTTTAATTAACCAGTTTCGAGCACAATATATTGGTTTGTCTGTTGTGTGTGATATAGGTTTTGTGGTTGCACCAGGGTCCTGAGGAAATAAGTGTGGAATTAGGAACAAAACTAGGCTCTTTCAAACCTAGGGGTGAATGGATACAGTCTTACGATGATGAAAAGAATTCAGTTCAGTTTGAGGTAGCTAGTTGAGTAACGTTGGAGATTGAGAGAGGTGAGAGGAGAGTTGATGCCGTTGATCTTCCCATTGTCTTCTGAAATCCCTGTTGTCCTCCGGAATCCTGTTGAAGTCACCGAGTGTGACCTTAACACGTACGACCGTTCTTCAGTGGTGGAATTATTAAACAGGGGAGGGTGGACACACAGATAATTCCCACCGATCGCACCTTTTCACTGACTAGAGCCACTGATTGACTTTCCCAAATCGATCCTCCAAAAACACACCTTCCTGTGGGTGCATCAAAGCTCGTTCAGTGTCCCAAACCGTGTGTCTGTCTGTGTCTCAGCGGACCTGGTATTTATCCCCACATGTTGGACAGCAGCTGTCCATCAACCTGCTCCGTCCTCCTCTCTCTGTAAGAGGTTTACCAGCAGGCAAGTTTTCTTGTGGAAAGGTAAACAACTTGAAGAGAAATCATAACGTCAATCTTTCGAGCAGTTTCTCTCTCTCTCTCTCTCTCTCTCTCTCTCTCTCTCTCTCTCTCTTCTCTCTCTCTCTCTCTCTCTCTCTCTCTCTCTCTCTCTCTCTCTCTCTCTCTCTCTCTCTCTCTCTCTTCTCTCTCTTCTCTCTCTTCTCTCTCCTCCCCCCCCCCTCTCTCTCACACACACACTGCATTGGACACCTCCTCTCTCTCTTTGTAACAGCTCAAACAGTGTCCAGAAGTCAGTCTCATTCTCCCGACATTTTAAAGCGATTATCTACAGAAAATATGAACCCTAGGTGTACATAACACACGCCATTTTTAAAGAAAGGATGTAGGCAAAAGACGGGCTGTAACAGGATCGGTCCGAGTCAGCATGGATTTACGAAGGGGAAATCATGCTTGACTAATCTTCTGGATCTTTTGAGGATGTAACAATGAAAATGGACAAGGGAGAGCCAGTGGATGTAGTGTCCCTGGAATTTCTGAAAGCCTTTGATAAGGTCCCGCCTAGGAGATTAATAGGCAAAATTAGAGCATATGGTATTGAGGGTAGGGGACTGACATGGATAGAAAATTCGCGTTGGCAGACAGAAAAGAAAGAATAGGTATGAACAGGTCCTTTTCAGAATGGCAGGCGGTGACTAGTGGGGTACCGCAAGGCTCGGTGCTAGGACCGCAGCTATTTACAATAAACATTAATGATTTAGATGAAGGGATTAAAAGTAACATTAGCAAATTTGCAGATGACACAAAGCTGGGTGGCCGTGTGAAGTATGAAGAAGATGTTAGGAGAATGCTGATTGGACTTGAGACTTGGACAGGTTGGGTGACTGGGCAGATCCATGGCAGATGCAGTTTAATGTGGATAAATGTGAGGTTATCCACTTTGGTGGCAAGAACAGGAAGGCAGATTACTATCTGAATGGTGTCAAGTTAGGAAAAGGGGAAGCACAGCCATATCTAGGAGTCCTTGTTCATCAGTCACTGAAACTAAGCATGCAGGTACAGCAGGCAGTGAGGAAAGCTAATGGCATGTTGGCCTTCATAACAAGGGGAGTTGAGTATAGGAGCAAAGAGGTCCTTCTGCAGTTGTACAGGGCCCTGGTGAGACCACACCTGGAATATTGTGTTTAGATTTTGTCTCTAAATTTGAGGAAGGACATTCTTGCTATTGAGTGAGTCCAGCTTAGGTTCACGAGGTTGATTCCCGGGATGGCGGGACTGTCATCTGTTGAAAGATGGAGCGACTGGGCTTGTATACACTGGAATTTAGAAGGAGTAGAGGAGATCTGATTGAAGCATATAAGATTATTAAGGGATTGGACATGCCAGAGGCAAGAAACATGTTCCCGATGTTGGTTGAGTCCAGAACCAGAGGCCACAGTGGAAGAATAAAGGGTAGGCCATTTAGAACAGAGTTGAGGAAAAACATTTTCACCCAGAGAGTTGTGGATCTATGGAATGCTCTGGCTCAGAAGGCAGTGGAGGCCAATTCTCTGGATGCTTTCAGGAACGAGTTAGATAGAGCTCTTTAAAATAGCGGAGTCAAGGGATATGTGGGAGAAGGCAGGAACAGGGTACTGATTGTGGATGATCAGCCATGATCACATTGAATGGCGATGTTGGCTCTAAGGGCCGAATGGCCTACTCCTGCACCCATTGTCTATTGGCTATTGTCTATAGGCCCGTCAGCTTAACATTTGATGTCAGGAGAATGCTTAAAGCCGTCATTAAGGAAGAAATAGCGCGGCATTTGGAAAGGAATGGTTCCATTATTCAGAAGCAGCATGGATTCAGACAGGGCAAGTCCTGTTTGACCATCTAACTGGAGTTGTTTGTGGACATAACGAGTGCAGTGGATTGAGGAGAACAGCTGGATACTTGGATTTCCAGAAGGTGTTCGATAAGGTGCCAGACAAGAAACTTATGAATAAGATACGGATGCATGGACTCGGAGGAAGTGTATTGGCATGGGTAGTGGATTGGTTAACAGATAGGTGGCAGAGAGTTGGTATAAATGGGTGTTACGCCGGTCGGCATTCTGTGGTGAGTGGGGTGCCGCAGGGGCCGGGTCTAGGTCCGCACCTGCGTACCATTTACATTGATGATTTGGAAGAGGATACTGAGTGTAGCGTAGCAAGAATTTCCGATGATACTAAGCTGAGTGGAAAAGCAAATTGTACAGAAGACGTGGAGAGTCTGAAAAGGGAAAAGATAGGTTAAATGAGTGAATCAATGTCCGGCAGATGGAATACAATGTTGATAACTGCGAGATCATCCACTTCAGAAGGAATAACAGAAGTGCAGATTATTATTTAAATGTTGAAATATTGCAGCATACTGTTGTGCAGAGGGACTTGGGAGCTCCTGTTCATGAATCGCAAAAAGTAAACTTTTGAAAGGGATCGAAGATCGAAGTAGGAAAGTTGTTTCCATTGGTAGGTGAGACTAGAACTCGGTGGGGGAGGTGGATTTACCCCAGTGGGTATCTTCTCCCCGGGCCCTATGCCCCTGAACGCGGACCTCACTGCAGAGCTGGAAACCGAGCCCCGGCTCCTCACCTGTCCTCAGAGTCGATGCGGCTGAGAGGCTCACCGTCCAAAGACTGCCTCCGGATGCTGTTCCCATTCTTTGCCTCTTCGGCTGTTTGTTCGTCTGTGTGTGTAGTTTTTTTTATCTTACTGATTCTGTTATAATTCTTTGTATCTACTGTGAGTGGCCGGAAGATAATGAACCGAAGACTCATATTGCGGTGATATACACGTACTTTGATGGGGAATTGATTCTGATCTTTGAAGTCTGAATGTGATTTCCCTTTAGTCTTCCCCCTCACTCGGCAGATCAAGCGGACACCCTCCCGCATACAGATACCCTACCCGTGAACTCCAGTTCGTCCAAATGACGAGCACAACCCATCCTCCGTCTCTTCAGGCTCCCCCTTGAATCTTCGTGTTGGCAGAAAACCGAATCCATCTAAACAAGCGAATGCCGGACCTCTCCACGTCATCACTCCCAGCCATTTATTCCTTTATCTTTCCCGTCAGTCTGTGCGACTCAGCGCACCACACGCAGGGGAACGGGTTATTGGTCGGACACCGGGATAGACCTAGGGGGGCGAGCAGAAGGCCGGTAGGGGGAAATGCCTACAGCTGTGCGGTGACAATTCGTGGATGTGAAAGGAAACAGTTCAGCCAGGAGCGTCTGGGCACAATGCAGACGGGAGCCGGCACGGACCAAACAGGACAGTGGGACCAGCAATGACATAGAATTCCTATGAGATAGAGAAAATGAATGACTTTGGATCATAGAGTACTTTTTGTTTAAGATATCTATTTTCCCGATGTGAGTGTCATTGCTCAGGTCTGTAAATATTCCGCTAAACCATGCACGAATCCGTGGCACTAAGGGAACAGCGAGTCGGACAGCAGGACAGGCTCAGTGTTAGCGACGGCCGACACTGCGGGCGTCGCATCCATGGCGACAGACATTGTATCAGATAAAATGGACGAAGATGAACCTCCGTCCGGAACAGTGTATGGAGCGTAGCCTCCACCGGGAACAAATGAATGAGGATCAAATCTACTGGGAAAAGTGTATGGAGGGTCAGTCCGCCGGGAAAATGGATGGAGGGGGAACTTCCAACGGGAACAATAGATGGCTGGTCACCCACCGGGATTAGTGATGTAGAGCAATTGAACGGATGGTCAGCCCAGCGAGGTCAATGCATTGCGGGTCACTCACGCAGGGAACATTGGATAGAGGTTCAATACCACATGGGTCAATGGCTGAGGCTTCACTACCACCGGGAACAATGAACGGAGGTTCAACACCACACGGGTCAATGGCTGAGGCTTCACTACCACCGGGAACAATGAACGGAAGTTCAACACCACACGGGTCAATGGCTGAGACTTCACTACCACCGGGAACAATGAATGGAGGTTCAACATCACACTGGTCAATGGCTGAGGGTTCACTACCACCGGGAACAATGAATGGAGGTTCAACACCACACGGGTAAATGACTGAGGGTTCACTACCACCGGGAACAATGAATGGAGGTTCAACACCTCACGGGTCAGTGAATGATGTTTCACTACCACCGGGAACAATGAATGGAGGTTCAACACCACACGGGTAAATGACTGAGGGTTCACTACCACCGGGAACAATGAATGGAGGTTCAACACCTCACGGGTCAGTGAATGATGTTTCACTACAACCGGGAACAATGAATGGAGGTTCAACACCACACGGGTCAGTGAATGATGTTTCACTACCACCGGGAACAATGAATGGAGGTTCAACACCACACTGGTCAATGGCTGAGGGTTCACTGCCACCGGGAACAATGAATGGAGGTTCCGCGCCCCAAGGATGGACGGTTTCTTGTCACCCCTCCAATAGATGGAGGGTCAACGACCGGGTACAAGGGATGGTTGCTCGTACCTAACGGGATGAATGGAAGCAGGGCCACCACCATCTGATGTTATAGACATTAGCGCATCGCTATAATTTGTAAGCTTGCTTCGCAATAATTGAAATTTGTGGACGCAGAGTCACTGTATCTGGGGACTGAGGAGAAAGTGGGACCTCCCCATTGTCACTGACAAGACGGGGTCTCCGACAGAGGGCAGTGTTGGGAAAGGGTCACTCTTCCCGGAGATTGCAGGATGATGTCATTCACCCGACACATTGACCTGGGGAATGAGAATCCTGTCACCGATGGGAGATGGATATACAGCGTCATGTTCCCTGACGTGCGATTGAAGGAGAGTGACAACGCTTACTGTATGGACATCTTAGCTGTACTGTCCTTCGATGTTCAGTCAGCTGCGCCTCCTTGGGGAAGAGAGGGTAAAGTCGGGAGCAGCGGGGCTGACGGTGAGCAGGTTTGTGCTTCGTTAGGGGGTTGCTCTGTTAATCAACCGGAGTACTGAAATGAACGGATATTTCACCGCCCTTTTCACCGGCTCTCGGAATCTGGACTGAGTGGCGGCGTAACTGAATCAGCAGCAGAAATTCCTCAGCAAATATCCGGCATAGGCGGAAATAATTTCCGAGTCATTCCCCTGTGTTCCTATCGCGGTGATGACAGTTGTATATAAAATTTGCAACATTCGTCAGCCACGGGAGGATGAAGCTGCCGGAGAGGTGAAGAGCAAATCCACAGACCCTCTTCCAGCACTGCTGTTTCCCCCCTTGCTCTGACCCCTCAGCCCCTACGGACCCGACTGGCGACTAAAATGTGCCTGAATGTCAGAGCGTTGAGCAGCAGAATTACGCCGAATGGGAGGAACGGAGTCAAAACGATGTCAAACCAGTCATACGCCACCCACGCCGGTTCAGTGAAGTAACTTGGCTTCGGATAACAGAACCATGGTACATTGTTAATGATCTCTCTGTAAGTGAAGTAGAGTGGGCCGTTTTTCAGACGGAACGGACCGCTAGATGGCGCTAGAACCACGGCCGCCGTTCTCCCCGTGCAGGACTTTGTTTTCAGTTTCTGACAGCAAATGGCAACAAACCGATCGAAGGTGAAAGTGACGGTGAACCAGACGGAACTGTTCACGGCAATGCGGGACAGGACACGGAGAACAGTGCACACAGAGGTGACGTTCAGGAAACAAACAGGAAAATATTGATAATTGAGTTCATACAAAGTGAAGTCAGTGATAATGACCAGTAGATCCGCCGCTGCCATGGCCACCGGGTACCGCGTGGTGCAGAAGGAGAGGCCGCACTTTCCCCGGGACAGGATGACAATCGCCACTAAATTCACCAGAGAAAGAGAACGAAATGACATAAACATTATGATTCGCAATCGGGCACCCCCAACCTAATCGCCCTCCACTACCCATCACGGGTAAGGTTGATTTATTGTTAACCTCAGATTCACTGCTATCGGATTCCAATGATTCTCCACTTACGAGCGTTAAAGAATTTCTTCTGATATCCGTCGTGAACAGTGTATACATTCTTCTGAAATTTTACCTCCTAGGCCTCGACGACACGGTACAGGATACATATTCTCTGCACCCAGACTGTCATTCACAGAATCATAGAAATCTACAGCGCATTACAGGCCCTTCGGCCCACAATGTTGTGCCGACCATGTAAATTCAGATGGAGAATATCTCCAATATTTGCAAATCATTCATCTTGCTCAGTGTGAATGAGTGCACAGGTCATTGTTTGAATGAAGCAGCTTCGTGACGGTGCGTCCAGTCCACGTAATCCAATCCCCGTCACAGTACAGCCACGTCAGAAGCCAAGATGGTGAACATTCCTCTATTGCGAGTCAGTATTTCTTAAGCAAGGAGCACAGGCTGCACGCGATACAACAACTTTTGCTTCATAATGTCGAGACGAAGTTGGAGTAGGAAAACTTGACTCTGACAGTGGGATAAAAGTTACTTGCTGAGAAAATCAACTGACCATCTCCGAATCTGACTGGTTGCCCTATTTACACGTGGACAGTGAACAGTGTTCCAGGCGACCTGAGAATTGGCACACGAGAAGTTTCCAATATATTATGCAAATCGCTATTTTGGCAGCACTTCGCTTTTAATTTCCCCCATTCATTACATTTATCCACGTTATTTATTTAATTACCATGAATTTTCGCACACATCGAGATTCACCAAATGCAACTGGATCATCCCGTCGTCCTCATAATTTTCCACATCGCCCAATTTCACATCACCGGGAACACCAGAAAAAATATATATATATTCTGTTCTCATAATTCCCCACATCGCCAGGAAGGCCAGTAAAATTAAACACGCCCTCATAATTCTTCACATCGCCCACTTTCATCTCGCCGGGAACAATGAAACTCGTCCTCATAATTCTACACATCGCCTAATTTCAACTCGCCGGGAACGACAGAAAAAAATACACGCCCGGTCGCGACCTAATCAACAGAATCAATCCAGTCTATATCATGACAGACGGGGTTCCATTCTGTGCGGTACCGCACATGTGATTGCCTGCTACCCTGAAACGGAACAATTTATTGCCAACATCTGTATTTTTCGCCTGACAACGATTGTTCAAATGCAAACTCACAGGTCACTGTCTTTTCCACAGCGGAATTTATCCGAGATAATACTTATAGTTTCAGACTTTATAGGGAATTAGAGAATCGTTCCTGTTATTGCTGATGGATTAGACAGTTCAGAGAGATGAGGGCAGAAAAAGAATAAACGGGTGGGGAGAGTGGTGGAAAGAGGAGGAAAGGGTAGGGAGAGAGAGTTGGGGGAAGAGATGGAGAGAGAAGAGGGGACACAGAGGGAGAGAAGTGTGAGGGAGAGAAAGGCTGAGGGTGTAGGCATTGGGACATCTCCTCAGCTCTTTCTCCCCCTCCCCTTCTCAATCTGACTCCTCCCTCTCCCCCACCTTGCAGAAAGTGGTGGTGATCCACGCCAACCAGCCCGCACCGCCAGACCTCGCCTCCGTCTTCTCCGGCACACACTCCTGCCTTTGACGGGCCCAAAGTGACGACACGTCACCGGACAGCCTGAAGGATTCGAACCGAGCGACCTGAGGCTCGGCTCGAAAGAAAAATCAAGGCAGTATTTTGGAGACGGAGGGGGGAAGGCTGGTAACGGTGTTAGTCACATTCCTCCCCGTGGGAAACCCCTAGAACCAGCTCCCTTGTTACGAGTCGCCCTCTCCCACCCTCGGCGTCCCGTCACTGTTGAAACACTCCGCTCTCTGTCACCTCGCTCTCCCCTCTATCACCGGCCATCTCACACTGGCCGGCGGCCATTTTGCGATGGTTACCATTGACAACCACTCTTCCAGCATCAAAGAATGGGACACAGCCTTTTCCTCAACGTCCACTCATTTCCCTCCCTGTTTATTCAATCACTACTCCTCATCCCTCCTCTCCTTTTCCTCCCACCTCGTTCTTCCAACTCTCTAATTAACCTTCTACTGACAGCCATTTTGTCACAGTGTGAGAACCTCCCTCCCACTTCCTCCACCAGAAGGTGGGTCACTCCCTCACACTCACCATCTTGACACCCTCCTTCCCATCCCAGCACTCGTAAACCACTTCCCTCCCTCCCCTCACTTTTCTCTCCCACCACCTCGATGTTGTACACCTTCTGCTGGTTGGCTGCTATTCTGCGATGCCGATTTTCGCTTCTCCTCATCGCGCTCTTTCTCTCTCTGTCACCCAGTGTGTCACTCCCCTACTCACCCCGTCAGCCCTGACACCCTCCCCTCTCTGTCCCTGATGCACCATCAATAACTCTCGGAGACGGGAGGCGAACGACAGGCTTTTATTAGCTGCAAGAGACCACCACACAACATCCTGGAGACTTGAGGGAGGAGCAGTGCCTCTAATCGCCTTCATACAGGGGTCTTTGGGAGGAGCCACAGGAACAGTCAGCAGAGGGGCGTGTCCAGACAGGTACATATAGTTCACCACAGTCCCCTTGACCTTTCTCCCACCATCCACCACATCTTGGGGGGTGAACATTTTCTGATGGGGAATTTCGCTCCCCCACCCAATCCCTTCCAGCTGTCGTTGAGTGAGACTCTCCCCTCTCCCTCCGTTGAGACACTCAACTCTCCGTCCAATCATCCCTGACCGCGTCCCGACCATTCCCTTCCCTTTTCCCGTCCACGCTCCCACTTTCTTGCAGCTCGTTTCAGTTGTGGAGGAAATGTCACCACCCATCCTTCCTCCACTATTGAAAAAGTCACTCCCCCCTCTCTCTCCGTCCCATCACTCCCGTTCCCTTGCTGCTGTTTCTCTCCGCCTCGCCCCGCGTTTATCTTCTCCTGACGGCCACCGGTTTGTGACAGGCACTTCCGCCCCTCCCTTTTCGTCTCCTATTGAGTCAGTGACTTCGCCACGCTCACCGTCTCATCAGTCCACTCCTCGTCCCATCACTCCTCTTCCTCCCAAACCCCTCACCCTCCTCACCAAAACCCACATGTATATGTGTATGTGTGAATATCTGAGATACATACATTAGTTTTTCAATGACAAAATTATTAGAATTAAAACATACATACTATAGCAAGACTGTATAAATCACAAATTAAAATACTGTTATTACAATCAATAACACACTCGATCCCGGGATTGTATCCGTGGGCACCGCATGTTCCTTCGCCATAGATTCTGTGTGCGACAGTGGCCATTGTATGTCAGTGTCTCACTCCATCCCTTCCCAGCGCTCACTTTAAACAAGGAATCACTAACCCTAAACTGCCCCGTCAGAAATTTTAAGCGAAGCGGCGGACATTTTATGACAGAGCGTCACTCTCTCCCTGCAGATAATTTTACATCGCCCCATTACATCCTCTCTCTTCATAATGTGATACTGTCTCCGTTTCGGCCATTTTACCTGGTGCGTCTCACCCTCCCTGTTGGCCATTTGAAGTCTGTCCATCTCTCTCTCCCTCTCAGACATTGTGACAAAGGAATCAGGGACTATTTCATGTCGGGCTGCCACTCCCTCTGATTTATAAGTGCCTTACTCCCGTCCTGGCGTCAATTTTCTATCAGTGCATCCCTCCCTCCCTTCCTGAGACCATTTTCTCTGTTGACAATGTAATGTCGGTGTGTCACTCTCTCCCCGGTAACAACGTTATATCGGCGCGTCTCTCTGTCCCCGGTGACAATGTTATATCGGCGCGTCACTCTCTCCCCGGTGACAATGTTATATCGGTGAGTCTCTCTCTCCCCGGTGACAATGTTATATCGGTGTGTCACTCTCTCCCCGGTGACAATGTTATATCGGTGTGTCACTCTCTCCCCGGTGACAATGTTATATCGGTGTGTCTCTCTCTCCCCGGTGACAATGTTACATCGGCGCGTCTCTCTCTCCCCGGTGACAATGTTATATCGGCGCGTCACTCTCTCCCCGGTGACAATGTTATATCGGTGTGTCACTCTCTCCCGGTGACAATGTAATGCCGGCGTGTCACTCCCTCTCCGGTGACAATGTTATATCGGTGTGTCACTCCCTCTCCGGTGACAATGTTATATCGGTGTGTCACTCTCTCCCCTGTGACAATGTTATATCGGTGTGTCACTCTCTCCCCGGTGACAATGTTATGTCGGCGTGTCACTCACTCTCCGGTGACAATGTTATATCGGCGCGTCACTCTCTCCCCGGTGACAATGTTATATCGGTGTGTCACTCTCTCCCCTGTGACAATGTTATATCGGCGTGTCACTCTCTCCCCGGTGACAATGTTATATCGGCGCGTCACTCTCTCCCCGGTGACAATGTTATATCGGTGTGTCACTCTCTCCCCTGTGACAATGTTATATCGGCGTGTCACTCTCTCCCCGGTGACAATGTTATATCGGTGTGTCACTCCCTCTCCGGTGACAATGTTATATCGGCGCGTCACTCTCTCCCCGGTGACAATGTTATATCGGCGCGTCACTCTCTCCCCGGTGACAATGTTATATCGGCGTGTCACTCTCTCCCCGGTGACAATGTTATATCGGTGTGTCACTCTCTCTCCGGTGACAATGTTATATCGGTGTGTCGCTCTCTCCCCGGTGACAATGTTATATCGGCGCGTCACTCTCTCCCCTGTGACAATGTTATGTCGGCGCGTCACACCCTCTCCGGTGACAATGTTATATCGGCGTGTCACTCTCTCCCCGGTGACAATGTTATATCGGCGAGTCACTCTCTCCCCTGTGACAATGTTATGTCGGCGCGTCACTCCCTCTCCGGTGACAATGTTATGTCGGCGTATCACTCTCTCCCCGGTGACAATGATATGTCGGCGCGTCACTCTCTCCCCGGTGACAATGTTATATCGGCGCGTCACTCTCTCCCCGGTGACAATGTTATATCGGTGTGTCACTCTCTCCCCGGTGACAATGTTATATCGGCGCGTCACTCTCTCCCCGGTGACAATGTTATATCGGTGTGTCACTCCCTCTCCGGTGACAATGTTATATCGGTGTGTCACTCCCTCTCCGGTGACAATGTTATATCGGCGTGTCACTCCCTCCCCGGTGACAATGTTATATCGGTGTGTCACTCTCTCCCCGGTGACAATGTTATATCGGTGTGTCACTCTCTCCCCGGTGACAATGTTATATCGGTGTGTCACTCTCTCCCCGGTGACAATGTTATATCGGTGTGTCACTCCCTCTCCGGTGACAATGTTATATCGGCGCGTCACTCTCTCCCCGGTGACAATGTTATATCGGTGTGTCACTCTCTCTCCGGTGACAATGTTATATCGGCGCGTCACTCTCTCCCCGGTGACAATGTTACATCGGCGCGTCTCTCTCTCCCCGGTGACAATGTTATGTCGGCGCGTCACTCTCTCCCCGGTGACAATGTTATATCGGCGCGTCACTCTCTCCCCGGTGACAATGTTATATCGGCGCGTCACTCTCTCCCCGGTGACAATGTTATATCGGTCTGTCACTCTCTCCCCGGTGACAATGTTATGTCGGTGTGTCACTCTCTCCCCTGTGACACTGTTATATCGGTGTGTCACTCCCTCTCCGGTGACAATGTTATATCGGCGCGTCACTCTCTCTCCGGTGACAATGTTATATCGGTGTGTCACTCTCTTCCCGGTGACAATGTTATATCGGTGTGTCGCTCTCTCCCCGGTGACAATGTTACATCGGCGCGTCTCTCTCTCCCCTGTGACAATGTTATATCGGCGCGTCACTCTCTCCCCGGTGACAATGTTACATCGGCGCGTCTCTCTCTCCCCTGTGACAATGTTATATCGGTGTGTCACTCCCTCTCCGCTGACAATGTTATGTCGGCGCGTCACTCTCTCCCCGGTGACAATGTTATATCGGCGTGTCACTCTCTCCCCGGTGACAATGTTATATCGGTGTGTCACTCTCTCCCCGGTGACAATGTTATATCGGTGTGTCTCTCTGTCCCCGGTGACAATGTTATATCGGCGCGTCACTCTCTCCCCGGTGACAATGTTATATCGGTCTGTCACTCTCTCCCCGGTGACAATGTTATGTCGGTGTGTCACTCTCTCCCCTGTGACACTGTTATATCGGAGTGTCACTCCCTCTCCGGTGACAATGTTATATCGGCGCGTCTCTCTCTCCCCTGTGACAATGTTATATCGGCGCGACACTCTCTCCCCGGTGACAATGTTACATCGGCGCGTCTCTCTCTCCCCTGTGACAATGTTATATCGGTGTGTCACTCCCTCTCCGCTGACAATGTTATGTCGGCGCGTCACTCTCTCCCCGGTGACAATGTTATATCGGCGTGTCACTCTCTCCCCGGTGACAATGTTATATCGGTGTGTCACTCTCTCCCCGGTGACAATGTTATATCGGTGTGTCTCTCTGTCCCCGGTGACAATGTTATATCGGTGTGTCACTCTCTCCCCGGTGACAATGTTATATCGGTGTGTCACTCCCTCCCCGGTGACAATGTTATGTCGGCGCGTCACTCTCTCCCCGGTGACAATGTTATATCGGTGTGTCACTCTCTGTCCCCGGTGACAATGTTATATCGGTGTGTCTCTCTGTCCCCGGTGACAATGTTATATCGGTGTGTCGCTCTCTCCCCGGTGACAATGTTATATCGGTGTGTCACTCTCTCCCCGGTGACAATGTTTTATCAGTGTGTCACTCTCTCCCCGGTGACAATGTTATGTCGGCGCGTCACTCCCTCTCCGGTGACAATGTTATATCGGTGTGTCACTCTCTCCCCGGTGACAATGTTATATCGGTGTGTCACTCTCTCCCCGGTGACAATGTTATATCGGTGTGTCGCTCTCTCCCCGGTGACAATGTTATATCGGTGTGTCACTCCCTCTCCGGTGACAATGTTATATCGGTGTGTCACTCTCTCTCCGGTGACAATGTTATGTCGGCGCGTCACTCTCTCTCCGGTTACAATGTTATATCGGCGCGTCACTCTCTCCCCGGTGACAATGTTATGTCGGTGTGTCACTCTCTCCCCTGTGACACTGTTATATCGGTGTGTCACTCCCTCTCCGGTGACAATGTTATATCGGCGCGTCACTCTCTCTCCGGTGACAATGTTATATCGGTGTGTCACTCTCTTCCCGGTGACAATGTTATATCGGTGTGTCGCTCTCTCCCCGGTGACAATGTTACATAGGCGCGTCTCTCTCTCCCCTGTGACAATGTTATATCGGCGCGTCACTCTCTCCCCGGTGACAATGTTACATCGGCGCGTCTCTCTCTCCCCTGTGACAATGTTATATCGGTGTGTCACTCCCTCTCCGCTGACAATGTTATGTCGGCGCGTCACTCTCTCCCCGGTGACAATGTTATATCGGCGTGTCACTCTCTCCCCGGTGACAATGTTATATCGGTGTGTCACTCTCTCCCCGGTGACAATGTTATATCGGTGTGTCTCTCTGTCCCCGGTGACAATGTTATATCGGCGCGTCACTCTCTCCCCGGTGACAATGTTATATCGGCGCGTCACTCTCTCCCCGGTGACAATGTTATATCGGTGTGTCTCTCCCTCTCCGGTGACAATGTTATATCGGTGTGTCACTCTCTCCCCGGTGACAATGTTATATCGGTGTGTCACTCCCTCTCCGGTGACAATGTTATATCGGTGTGTCACTCCCTCTCCGGTGACAATGTTATGTCGGTGTGTCACTCTCTCCCCGGTGACAATGTTATATCGGTGTGTCACTCTCTCCCCTGTGACAATGTATATCGGTGTGTCACTCTCTCTCCGGTGACAATGTTATATCGGTGTGTCTCGCTCTCCCCGGTGACAATGTTATATCGGTGTGTCACTCCCTCTCTGGTGACAATGTTATATCGGTGTGTCACTCTCTCTCCGGTGACAATGTTATATCGGCGCGTCACACTCTCCCCGGTGACAATGTTATATCGGCGCGTCACTCTCTCCCCGGTGACAATGTTATATCGGTGTGTCTCTCCCTCTCCGGTGACAATGTTATATCGGTGTGTCACTCTCTCCCCGGTGACAATGTTATATCGGTGTGTCACTCCCTCTCCGGTGACAATGTTATATCGGTGTGTCACTCCCTCTCCGGTGACAATGTTATGTCGGTGTGTCACTCTCTCCCCGGTGACAATGTTATATCGGTGTGTCACTCTCTCCCCGGTGACAATGTTATATCGGTGTGTCTCTCTCTCCCCGGTGACAATGTTATATCGGTGTGTCACTCTCTCCACTGTGACAATGTTATGTCGGTGTGTCACTCTCTCTCCGGTGACAATGTTATATCGGTGTGTCACTCTCTCCCCTGTGACAATGTTATATCGGTGTGTAACTCTCTCCCCGGTGACAATGTTATATCGGTGTGTCACTCACTCCCCGGTGACAATGTTATATCGGTGTGTCACTCTCTCCCCGGTGACAATGTTATATCGGTGTGTCACTCTCTCTCCGGTGACAATGTTATATCGGTGTGTCACTCCCTCTCCGGTGACAATGTTATATCGGTGTGTCACTCTCTCTCCGGTGACAATGTTATATCGGTGTGTCACTCACTCCCCGGTGACAATGTTATATCGGTGTGTCACTCTCTCCCCGGTGACAATGTTATATCGGTGTGTCACTCACTCCCCGGTGACAATGTTATATCGGTGTGTCACTCTCTCCCCTGTGACAATGTTATATCGGCGTGTCACTCCCTCTCCGGTGACAATGTTATATCGGTGTGTCACTCTCTCTCCGGTGACAATGTTATATCGGCGCGTCACTCTCACCCCGGTGACAATGTTACATCGGCGCGTCTCTCTCTCCCCGGTGACAATGTTATGTCGGCGCGTCACTCTCTCCCCGGTGACAATGTTATATCGGCGCGTCACTCTCTCCCCGGTGACAATGTTATGCCGGCGTGTCACTCTCTCCCCGGTGACAATGTTATGCCGGCGTGTCACTCCCTCTCCGGTGACAATGTTATATCGGCGTGTCACTCCCTCCCCGGTGACAATGTTATATCGGTGTGTCACTCTCTCCCCGGTGACAATGTTATATCGGTGTGTCACTCACTCCCCGGTGACAATGTTATATCGGTGTGTCACTCTCTCCCCGGTGACAATGTTATATCGGTGTGTCACTCTCTCTCCGGTGACAATGTTATATCGGTGTGTCACTCCCTCTCCGGTGACAATGTTATATCGGTGTGTCACTCTCTCTCCGGTGACAATGTTATATCGGTGTGTCACTCACTCCCCGGTGACAATGTTATATCGGTGTGTCACTCTCTCCCCGGTGACAATGTTATATCGGTGTGTCACTCCCTCCCCGGTGACAATGTTATGTCGGCGCGTCACTCTCTCCCCGGTGACAATGTTATATCGGTGTGTCACTCTCTGTCCCCGGTGACAATGTTATATCGGTGTGTCTCTCTGTCCCCGGTGACAATGTTATATCGGTGTGTCGCTCTCTCCCCGGTGACAATGTTATATCGGTGTGTCACTCTCTCCCCGGTGACAATGTTTTATCAGTGTGTCACTCTCTCCCCGGTGACAATGTTATGTCGGCGCGTCACTCCCTCTCCGGTGACAATGTTATATCGGTGTGTCACTCTCTCCCCGGTGACAATGTTATATCGGTGTGTCACTCTCTCCCCGGTGACAATGTTATATCGGTGTGTCGCTCTCTCCCCGGTGACAATGTTATATCGGTGTGTCACTCCCTCTCCGGTGACAATGTTATATCGGTGTGTCACTCTCTCTCCGGTGACAATGTTATGTCGGCGCGTCACTCTCTCTCCGGTTACAATGTTATATCGGCGCGTCACTCTCTCCCCGGTGACAATGTTATATCGGTGTGTCACTCTCTCCCCTGTGACAATGTTATATCGGTGTGTCACTCTCTCTCCGGTGACAATGTTATATCGGTGTGTCTCGCTCTCCCCGGTGACAATGTTATATCGGTGTGTCACTCCCTCTCAGGTGACAATGTTATATCGGTGTGTCACTCTCTCTCCGGTGACAATGTTATATCGGCGCGTCACACTCTCCCCGGTGACAATGTTATATCGGCGCGTCACTCTCTCCCCGGTGACAATGTTATATCGGTGTGTCTCTCCCTCTCCGGTGACAATGTTATATCGGTGTGTCACTCTCTCCCCGGTGACAATGTTATATCGGTGTGTCACTCCCTCTCCGGTGACAATGTTATATCGGTGTGTCACTCCCTCTCCGGTGACAATGTTATGTCGGTGTGTCACTCTCTCCCCGGTGACAATGTTATATCGGTGTGTCACTCTCTCCCCTGTGACAATGTATATCGGTGTGTCACTCTCTCTCCGGTGACAATGTTATATCGGTGTGTCTCGCTCTCCCCGGTGACAATGTTATATCGGTGTGTCACTCCCTCTCTGGTGACAATGTTATATCGGTGTGTCACTCTCTCTCCGGTGACAATGTTATATCGGCGCGTCACACTCTCCCCGGTGACAATGTTATATCGGCGCGTCACTCTCTCCCCGGTGACAATGTTATATCGGTGTGTCTCTCCCTCTCCGGTGACAATGTTATATCGGTGTGTCACTCTCTCCCCGGTGACAATGTTATATCGGTGTGTCACTCCCTCTCCGGTGACAATGTTATATCGGTGTGTCACTCCCTCTCCGGTGACAATGTTATGTCGGTGTGTCACTCTCTCCCCGGTGACAATGTTATATCGGTGTGTCACTCTCTCCCCGGTGACAATGTTATATCGGTGTGTCTCTCTCTCCCCGGTGACAATGTTATATCGGTGTGTCACTCTCTCCACTGTGACAATGTTATGTCGGTGTGTCACTCTCTCTCCGGTGACAATGTTATATCGGTGTGTCACTCTCTCCCCTGTGACAATGTTATATCGGTGTGTAACTCTCTCCCCGGTGACAATGTTATATCGGTGTGTCACTCACTCCCCGGTGACAATGTTATATCGGTGTGTCACTCTCTCCCCGGTGACAATGTTATATCGGTGTGTCACTCTCTCTCCGGTGACAATGTTATATCGGTGTGTCACTCCCTCTCCGGTGACAATGTTATATCGGTGTGTCACTCTCTCTCCGGTGACAATGTTATATCGGTGTGTCACTCACTCCCCGGTGACAATGTTATATCGGTGTGTCACTCTCTCCCCGGTGACAATGTTATATCGGTGTGTCACTCACTCCCCGGTGACAATGTTATATCGGTGTGTCACTCTCTCCCCGGTGACAATGTTATATCGGCGTGTCACTCCCTCTCCGGTGACAATGTTATATCGGTGTGTCACTCTCTCTCCGGTGACAATGTTATATCGGCGCGTCACTCTCACCCCGGTGACAATGTTACATCGGCGCGTCTCTCTCTCCCCGGTGACAATGTTATGTCGGCGCGTCACTCTCTCCCCGGTGACAATGTTATATCGGCGCGTCACTCTCTCCCCGGTGACAATGTTATGCCGGCGTGTCACTCTCTCCCCGGTGACAATGTTATGCCGGCGTGTCACTCCCTCTCCGGTGACAATGTTATATCGGCGTGTCACTCCCTCCCCGGTGACAATGTTATATCGGTGTGTCACTCTCTCCCCGGTGACAATGTTATATCGGTGTGTCACTCTCTCCCCGGTGACAATGTTATGTCGGCGCGTCACTCCCTCTCCGGTGACAATGTTATATCGGCGTGTCACTCTCTCCCGGTGACAATGTTATATCGGCGCGTCACTCTCTCCCCTGTGACAATGTTATGTCGGCGCGTCACTCCCTCTCCGGTGACAATGTTATGTCGGCGTGTCACTCTCTCCCCGGTGACAATGTTATGTCGGCGCGCCACTCTCTCCCCGGTGACAATGTTATGTCGGCGCGTCACTCTCTCCCCGGTGACAATGTTATATCGGTGTGTCACTCTCTCCCCGGTGACAATGTTATATCGGCGCGTCACTCTCTCCCCGGTGACAATGTTATATCGGTGTGTCACTCTCTCCCCGGTGACAATGTTATATCGGTGTGTCACTCTCTCCCCGGTGACAATGTTATATCGGTGTGTCACTCTCTCCCCGGTGACAATGTTATGCCGGCGTGTCACTCTCTCCCCGGTGACAATGTTATGCCAGCGTGTCACTCCCTCTCCGGTGACAATGTTATATCGGTGTGTCACTCCCTCTCCGGTGACAATGTTATATCGGCGTGTCACTCCCTCCCCGGTGACAATGTTATATCGGTGTGTCACTCTCTCCCCGGTGACAATGTTATATCGGTGTGTCACTCTCTCCCCGGTGACAATGTTATATCGGTGTGTCACTCTCTCCCCGGTGACAATGTTATATCGGTGTGTCACTCCCTCTCCGGTGACAATGTTATATCGGCGCGTCACTCTCTCCCCGGTGACAATGTTATATCGGTGTGTCACTCTCTCTCCGGTGACAATGTTATATCGGCGCGTCACTCTCTCCCCGGTGACAATGTTACATCGGCGCGTCTCTCTCTCCCCGGTGACAATGTTATGTCGGCGCGTCACTCTCTCCCCGGTGGCAATGTTATATCGGCGCGTCACTCTCTCCCCGGTGACAATGTTATATCGGTGTGTCACTCTCTCCCCGGTGACAATGTTATGTCGGTGTGTCACTCTCTCCCCTGTGACACTGTTATATCGGTGTGTCACTCCCTCTCCGGTGACAATGTTATATCGGCGCGTCACTCTCTCTCCGGTGACAATGTTATATCGGTGTGTCACTCTCTCCCCGGTGACAATGTTATATCGGTGTGTCGCTCTCTCCCCGGTGACAATGTTACATCGGCGCGTCTCTCTCTCCCCTGTGACAATGTTATATCGGCGCGTCTCTCTGTCCCCGGTGACAATGTTATGTCGGCGCGTCTCTCTCTCCCCGGTGACAATGTTATGTCGGCGCGTCTCCCTCTCCCCGGTGACAATGTTATGTCGGCGCGTCTCTCTCTCCCCGGTGACAATGTTATATCGGTGTGTCACTCTCTCCCCGGTGACAATGTTATATCGGTGTGTCACTCCCTCTCCGGTGACAAGGTTATATCGGCGCGTCACTCCCTCTCCGGTGACAATGTTATGTCGGCGCGTCTCTCTCTCCCCGGTGACAATGTTATGTCGGCGCCTCTCTCTCTCCCCGGTGACAATGTTATGTCGGCGCGTCTCTCTGTCCCCGGTGACAATGTTATATCGGTGTGTCGCTCTCTCCCCGGTGACACTGTTATATCGGTGTGTCACTGTCTCCCCGGTGACAATGTTATATCTGTGTGTCGCTCTCTCCCCGGTGACAATGTTACATCGGCGCGTCTCTCTCTCCCCGGTGACAATGTTATGTCGGCGCGTCACTCTCTCCCCGGTGACAATGTTATATCGGCGCGTCACTCTCTCCCCGGTGACAATGTTATATCGGCGCGTCACTCTCTCCCCGGTGACAATGTTATATCGGTCTGTCACTCTCTCCCCGGTGACAATGTTATGTCGGTGTGTCACTCTCTCCCCTGTGACACTGTTATATCGGTGTGTCACTCCCTCTCCGGTGACAATGTTATATCGGCGCGTCACTCTCTCTCCGGTGACAATGTTATATCGGTGTGTCACTCTCTCCCCGGTGACAATGTTATATCGGTGTGTCGCTCTCTCCCCGGTGACAATGTTACATCGGCGCGTCTCTCTCTCCCCTGTGACAATGTTATATCGGCGCGTCACTCTCTCCCCGGTGACAATGTTACATCGGCGCGTCTCTCTCTCTCCTTTGTGACAATGTTATATCGGTGTGTCACTCCCTCTCCGCTGACAATGTTATGTCGGCGCGTCACTCTCTCCCCGGTGACAATGTTATATCGGCGTGTCACTCTCTCCCCGGTGACAATGTTATATCGGTGTGTCACTCTCTCCCCGGTGACAATGTTATATCGGTGTGTCTCTCTGTCCCCGGTGACAATGTTATATCGGCGCGTCACTCTCTCCCCGGTGACAATGTTATATCGGTCTGTCACTCTCTCCCCGGTGACAATGTTATGTCGGTGTGTCACTCTCTCCCCTGTGACACTGTTATATCGGAGTGTCACTCCCTCTCCGGTGACAATGTTATATCGGCGCGTCACTCTCTCTCCGGTGACAATGTTATATCGGTGTGTCACTCTCTCCCCGGTGACAATGTTATATCGGTGTGTCGCTCACTCCCCGGTGACAATGTCACATCGGCGCGTCTCTCTCTCCCCTGTGACAATGTTATATCGGCGCGTCACTCTCTCCCCGGTGACAATGTTACATCGGCGCGTCTCTCTCTCCCCTGTGACAATGTTATATCGGTGTGTCACTCCCTCTCCGCTGACAATGTTATGTCGGCGCGTCACTCCCTCCCCGGTGACAATGTTATATCGGTGTGTCACTCTCTCCCCGGTGACAATGTTATATCGGTGTGTCACTCTCTCCCCGGTGACAATGTTATATCGGTGTGTCACTCTCTCCCCGGTGACAATGTTATATCGGTGTGTCACTCCCTCTCCGGTGACAATGTTATATCGGCGCGTCACTCTCTCCCCGGTGACAATGTTATATCGGTGTGTCACTCTCTCTCCGGTGACAATGTTATATCGGCGCGTCACTCTCTCCCCGGTGACAATGTTACATCGGCGCGTCTCTCTCTCCCCGGTGACAATGTTATGTCGGCGCGTCACTCTCTCCCCGGTGGCAATGTTATATCGGCGCGTCACTCTCTCCCCGGTGACAATGTTATATCGGTGTGTCACTCTCTCCCCGGTGACAATGTTATGTCGGTGTGTCACTCTCTCCCCTGTGACACTGTTATATCGGTGTGTCACTCCCTCTCCGGTGACAATGTTATATCGGCGCGTCACTCTCTCTCCGGTGACAATGTTATATCGGTGTGTCACTCTCTCCCCGGTGACAATGTTATATCGGTGTGTCGCTCTCACCCCGGTGACAATGTTACATCGGCGCGTCTCTCTCTCCCCTGTGACAATGTTATATCGGCGCGTCTCTCTGTCCCCGGTGACAATGTTATGTCGGCGCGTCTCTCTCTCCCCGGTGACAATGTTATGTCGGCGCGTCTCCCTCTCCCCGGTGACAATGTTATGTCGGCGCGTCTCTCTCTCCCCGGTGACAATGTTATATCGGTGTGTCACTCTCTCCCCGGTGACAATGTTATATCGGTGTGTCACTCCCTCTCCGGTGACAAGGTTATATCGGCGCGTCACTCCCTCTCCGGTGACAATGTTATGTCGGCGCGTCTCTCTCTCCCCGGTGACAATGTTATGTCGGCGCCTCTCTCTCTCCCCGGTGACAATGTTATGTCGGCGCGTCTCTCTGTCCCCGGTGACAATGTTATATCGGTGTGTCGCTCTCTCCCCGGTGACACTGTTATATC
This sequence comes from Hypanus sabinus, assembly GCF_030144855.1. Lineage (NCBI taxonomy): Eukaryota > Metazoa > Chordata > Chondrichthyes > Myliobatiformes > Dasyatidae > Hypanus > Hypanus sabinus. The sequence goes on from NW_026781651.1 coordinate 884,352, forward strand.
GGTGTGTCACTGTCTCCCCGGTGACAATGTTATATCTGTGTGTCGCTCTCTCCCCGGTGACAATGTTACATCGGCGCGTCTCTCTCTCCCCGGTGACAATGTTATGTCGGCGCGTCACTCTCTCCCCGGTGACAATGTTATATCGGCGCGTCACTCTCTCCCCGGTGACAATGTTATATCGGCGCGTCACTCTCTCCCCGGTGACAATGTTATATCGGTCTGTCACTCTCTCCCCGGTGACAATGTTATGTCGGTGTGTCACTCTCTCCCCTGTGACACTGTTATATCGGTGTGTCACTCCCTCTCCGGTGACAATGTTATATCGGCGCGTCACTCTCTCTCCGGTGACAATGTTATATCGGTGTGTCACTCTCTCCCCGGTGACAATGTTATATCGGTGTGTCGCTCTCTCCCCGGTGACAATGTTACATCGGCGCGTCTCTCTCTCCCCTGTGACAATGTTATATCGGCGCGTCACTCTCTCCCCGGTGACAATGTTACATCGGCGCGTCTCTCTCTCCCCTGTGACAATGTTATATCGGTGTGTCACTCCCTCTCCGCTGACAATGTTATGTCGGCGCGTCACTCTCTCCCCGGTGACAATGTTATATCGGCGTGTCACTCTCTCCCCGGTGACAATGTTATATCGGTGTGTCACTCTCTCCCCGGTGACAATGTTATATCGGTGTGTCTCTCTGTCCCCGGTGACAATGTTATATCGGCGCGTCACTCTCTCCCCGGTGACAATGTTATATCGGTCTGTCACTCTCTCCCCGGTGACAATGTTATGTCGGTGTGTCACTCTCTCCCCTGTGACACTGTTATATCGGAGTGTCACTCCCTCTCCGGTGACAATGTTATATCGGCGCGTCACTCTCTCTCCGGTGACAATGTTATATCGGTGTGTCACTCTCTCCCCGGTGACAATGTTATATCGGTGTGTCGCTCACTCCCCGGTGACAATGTCACATCGGCGCGTCTCTCTCTCCCCTGTGACAATGTTATATCGGCGCGTCACTCTCTCCCCGGTGACAATGTTACATCGGCGCGTCTCTCTCTCCCCTGTGACAATGTTATATCGGTGTGTCACTCCCTCTCCGCTGACAATGTTATGTCGGCGCGTCACTCTCTCCCCGGTGACAATGTTATATCGGCGTGTCACTCTCTCCCCGGTGACAATGTTATATCGGTGTGTCACTCTCTCCCCGGTGACAATGTTATATCGGTGTGTCTCTCTGTCCCCGGTGACAATGTTATATCGGTGTGTCACTCTCTCCCCGGTGACAATGTTATATCGGTGTGTCGCTCTCTCCCCGGTGACAATGTTATATCGGCGTGTCACTCTCTCCCCGGTGACAATGTTATATCAGTGTGTCACTCTCTCCCCGGTGACAATGTTATGTCGGCGCGTCACTCCCTCTCCGGTGACAATGTTATATCGGTGTGTCACTCTCTCCCCGGTGACAATGTTATATCGGTGTGTCACTCTCTCCCCGGTGACAATGTTATATCGGTGTGTCGCTCTCTCCCCGGTGACAATGTTATATCGGTGTGTCACTCCCTCTCCGGTGACAATGTTATATCGGTGTGTCACTCTCTCTCCGGTGACAATGTTATGTCGGCGCGTCACTCTCTCTCCGGTGACAATGTTATATCGGCGCGTCACTCTCTCCCCGGTGACAATGTTATATCGGTGTGTCACTCTCTCCCCTGTGACAATGTTATATCGGTGTGTCACTCTCTCTCCGGTGACAATGTTATATCGGTGTGTCTCGCTCTCCCCGGTGACAATGTTATATCGGTGTGTCACTCCCTCTCAGGTGACAATGTTATATCGGTGTGTCACTCTCTCTCCGGTGACAATGTTATATCGGCGCGTCACACTCTCCCCGGTGACAATGTTATATCGGCGCGTCACTCTCTCCCCGGTGACAATGTTATATCGGTGTGTCTCTCCCTCTCCGGTGACAATGTTATATCGGTGTGTCACTCTCTCCCCGGTGACAATGTTATATCGGTGTGTCACTCCGTCTCCGGTGACAATGTTATATCGGTGTGTCACTCCCTCTCCGGTGACAATGTTATGTCGGTGTGTCACTCTCTCCCCGGTGACAATGTTATATCGGTGTGTCACTCTCTCCCCTGTGACAATGTTATATCGGTGTGTCACTCTCTCTCCGGTGACAATGTTATATCGGTGTGTCTCGCTCTCCCCGGTGACAATGTTATATCGGTGTGTCACTCCCTCTCTGGTGACAATGTTATATCGGTGTGTCACTCTCTCTCCGGTGACAATGTTATATCGGCGCGTCACACTCTCCCCGGTGACAATGTTATATCGGCGCGTCACTCTCTCCCCGGTGACAATGTTATATCGGTGTGTCTCTCCCTCTCCGGTGACAATGTTATATCGGTGTGTCACTCTCTCCCCGGTGACAATGTTATATCGGTGTGTCACTCCCTCTCCGGTGACAATGTTATATCGGTGTGTCACTCCCTCTCCGGTGACAATGTTATGTCGGTGTGTCACTCTCTCCCCGGTGACAATGTTATATCGGTGTGTCACTCTCTCCCCGGTGACAATGTTATATCGGTGTGTCTCTCTCTCCCCGGTGACAATGTTATATCGGTGTGTCACTCTCTCCACTGTGACAATGTTATGTCGGTGTGTCACTCTCTCTCCGGTGACAATGTTATATCGGTGTGTCACTCTCTCCCCTGTGACAATGTTATATCGGTGTGTCACTCTCTCCCCGGTGACAATGTTATATCGGTGTGTCACTCACTCCCCGGTGACAATGTTATATCGGTGTGTCACTCTCTCCCCGGTGACAATGTTATATCGGTGTGTCACACTCTCTCCGGTGACAATGTTATATCGGTGTGTCACTCACTCCCCGGTGACAATGTTATATCGGTGTGTCACTCTCTCTCCGGTGACAATGTTATATCGGTGTGTCACTCACTCCCCGGTGACAATGTTATATCGGTGTGTCACTCTCTCCCCGGTGACAATGTTATATCGGTGTGTCACTCACTCCCCGGTGACAATGTTATATCGGTGTGTCACTCTCTCCCCGGTGACAATGTTATATCGGCGTGTCACTCCCTCTCCGGTGACAATGTTATATCGGTGTGTCACTCTCTCTCCGGTGACAATGTTATATCGGCGCGTCACTCTCACCCCGGTGACAATGTTACATCGGCGCGTCTCTCTCTCCCCGGTGACAATGTTATGTCGGCGCGTCACTCTCTCCCCGGTGACAATGTTATATCGGCGCGTCACTCTCTCCCCGGTGACAATGTTATGCCGGCGTGTCACTCTCTCCCCGGTGACAATGTTATGCCGGCGTGTCACTCCCTCTCCGGTGACAATGTTATATCGGCGTGTCACTCCCTCCCCGGTGACAATGTTATATCGGTGTGTCACTCTCTCCCCGGTGACAATGTTATATCGGTGTGTCACTCTCTCCCCGGTGACAATGTTATGTCGGCGCGTCACTCCCTCTCCGGTGACAATGTTATATCGGCGTGTCACTCTCTCCCGGTGACAATGATATATCGGCGCGTCACTCTCTCCCCTGTGACAATGTTATGTCGGCGCGTCACTCCCTCTCCGGTGACAATGTTATGTCGGCGTGTCACTCTCTCCCCGGTGACAATGTTATGTCGGCGCGCCACTCTCTCCCCGGTGACAATGTTATATCGGCGCGTCACTCTCTCCCCGGTGACAATGTTATATCGGTGTGTCACTCTCTCCCCGGTGACAATGTTATATCGGCGCGTCACTCTCTCCCCGGTGACAATGTTATATCGGTGTGTCACTCTCTCCCCGGTGACAATGTTATATCGGTGTGTCACTCTCTCCCCGGTGACAATGTTATATCGGTGTGTCACTCTCTCCCCGGTGACAATGTTATGCCGACGTGTCACTCTCTCCCCGGTGACAATGTTATGCCGGCGTGTCACTCCCTCTCCGGTGACAATGTTATATCGGTGTGTCACTCCCTCTCCGGTGACAATGTTATATCGGCGTGTCACTCCCTCCCCGGTGACAATGTTATATCGGTGTGTCACTCTCTCCCCGGTGACAATGTTATATCGGTGTGTCACTCTCTCCACGGTGACAATGTTATATCGGTGTGTCACTCTCTCCCCGGTGACAATGTTATATCGGTGTGTCACTCCCTCTCCGGTGACAATGTTATATCGGCGCGTCACTCTCTCCCCGGTGACAATGTTATATCGGTGTGTCACTCTCTCTCCGGTGACAATGTTATATCGGCGCGTCACTCTCTCCCCGGTGACAATGTTACATCGGCGCGTCTCTCTCTCCCCGGTGACAATGTTATGTCGGCGCGTCACTCTCTCCCCGGTGACAATGTTATATCGGCGCGTCACTCTCTCCCCGGTGACAATGTTATATCGGCGCGTCACTCTCTCCCCGGTGACAATGTTATATCGGTGTGTCACTCTCTCCCCGGTGACAATGTTATGTCGGTGTGTCACTCTCTCCCCTGTGACACTGTTATATCGGTGTGTCACTCCCTCTCCGGTGACAATGTTATATCGGCGCGTCACTCTCTCTCCGGTGACAATGTTATATCGGTGTGTCACTCTCTCCCCGGTGACAATGTTATATCGGTGTGTCGCTCTCTCCCCGGTGACAATGTTACATCGGCGCGTCTCTCTCTCCCCTGTGACAATGTTATATCGGCGCGTCACTCTCTCCCCGGTGACAATGTTACATCGGCGCGTCTCTCTCTCCCCTGTGACAATGTTATATCGGTGTGTCACTCCCTCTCCGCTGACAATGTTATGTCGGCGCGTCACTCTCTCCCCGGTGACAATGTTATATCGGCGTGTCACTCTCTCCCCGGTGACAATGTTATATCGGTGTGTCACTCTCTCCCCGGTGACAATGTTATATCGGTGTGTCTCTCTGTCCCCGGTGACAATTTTGTATCGGTGTGTCACTCTCTCCCCGGTGACAAGGTTATGTCGGTGTGTCACTCCCTCCCCGGTGACAATGTTATATCGGTGTGTCACTCCCTCTCCGGTGACATTGTTATATCGGCGTGTCACTCTCTCCCCGGTGACAATGTTATATCGGTGTGTCACTCTCTCCCCGGTGACAATGTTATATCGGTGTGTCACTCCCTCCCCGGTGACAATGTTATATCGGCGTGTCACTCTCTCCCCGGTGACAATGTTATATCGGTGTGTCACTCTCTGTCCCCGGTGACAATGTTATATCGGTGTGTCTCTCTGTCCCCGGTGACAATGTTATATCGGTGTGTCGCTCTCTCCCCGGTGACAACGTTATATCGGTGTGTCACTCTCTCCCCGGTGACAATGTTATATCAGTGTGTCACTCTCTCCCCGGTGACAATGTTATGTCGGCGCGTCACTCCCTCTCCGGTGACAATGTTATATCGGTGTGTCACTCTCTCCCCGGTGACAATGTTATATCGGTGTGTCACTCTCTCCCCGGTGACAATGTTACATCGGTGTGTCGCTCTCTCCCCGGTGACAATGTTATATCGGTGTGTCACTCCCTCTCCGGTGACAATGTTATATCGGTGTGTCACTCTCTCTCCGGTGACAATGTTATGTCGGCGCGTCACTCTCTCTCCGGTGACAATGTTATATCGGCGCGTCACTCTCTCTCCGGTGACAATGTTATGTCGGTGTGTCACTCTCTCTCCGGTGACAATGTTATATCGGTGTGTCACTCTCTCCCCTGTGACAATGTTATATCGGTGTGTCACTCTCTCTCCGGTGACAATGTTATATCGGTGTGTCTCGCTCTCCCCGGTGACAATGTTATATCGGTGTGTCACTCCCTCTCTGCTGACAATGTTATATCGGTGTGTAACTCTCTCTCCGGTGACAATGTTATATCGGCGCGTCACACTCTCCCCGGTGACAATGTTATATCGGCGCGTCACTCTCTCCCCGGTGACAATGTTATATCGGTGTGTCACTCCCTCTCCGGTGACAATGTTATATCGGTGTGTCACTCCCTCTCCGGTGACAATGTTATGTCGGTGTGTCACTCTCTCCCCGGTGACAATGTTATATCGGTGTGTCACTCTCTCCCCGGTGACAATGTTATATCGGTGTGTCTCTCTCTCCCCGGTGACAATGTTATATCGGTGTGTCACTCTCTCCCCTGTGACAATGTTATGTCGGTGTGTCACTCTCTCCCCTGTGACAATGTTATATCGGTGTGTCACTCTCTCCCCGGTGACAATGTTATATCGTTGTGTCACTCACTCCCCGGTGACAATGTTATATCGGTGTGTCACTCTCTCCCCGGTGACAATGTTATATCGGTGTGTCACTCTCTCTCCGGTGACAATGTTATATCGGTGTGTCACTCACTCCCCGGTGACAATGTTATATCGGTGTGTCACTCTCTCTCCGGTGACAATGTTATATCGGTGTGTCACTCACTCCCCGGTGACAATGTTATATCGGTGTGTCACTCTCTCCCCGGTGACAATGTTATATCGGTGTGTCACTCACTCCCCGGTGACAATGTTATATCGGTGTGTCACTCTCTCCCCGGTGACAATGTTATATCGGCGTGTCACTCCCTCTCCGGTGACAATGTTATATCGGTGTGTCACTCTCTCTCCGGTGACAATGTTATATCGGCGCGTCACTCTCTCCCCGGTGACAATGTTACATCGGCGCGTCTCTCTCTCCCCGGTGACAATGTTATGTCGGCGCGTCACTCTCTCCCCGGTGACAATGTTATATCGGCGCGTCACTCTCTCCCCGGTGACAATGTTATATCGGTGTGTCACTCCCTCCCCGGTGACAATGCTATATCGGCGTGTCACTCCCTCTCCGGTGACAATGTTATGTCGGCGCGTCTCTCTGTCCCCGGTGACGATGTTATGTCGGCGCGTCTCTCTCTCCCCGGTGACAATGTTATGTCGGCGCGTCTCCCTCTCCCCGGTGACAATGTTATGTCGGCGCGTCTCTAGCTCCCCGGTGACAATGTTATATCGGTGTGTCACTCTCTCCCCGGTGACAATGTTATATCGGTGTGTCACTCCCTCTCCGGTGACAAGGTTATATCGGCGCGTCACTCCCTGTCCGGTGACAATGTTATGTCGGCGCGTCTCTCTCTCCCCGGTGACAATGTTATGTCGGCGCCTCTCTCTCTCCCCGGTGACAATGTTATGTCGGCGCGTCTCTCTGTCCCCGGTGACAATGTTATATCGGTGTGTCGCTCTCTCCCCGGTGACACTGTTATATCGGTGTGTCACTGTCTCCCGGTGACAATGTTATATCTGTGTGTCACTCTCTCCCCGGTGACAATGTTATATCGGTGTGTCGCTCTCTCCCCGGTGACAATGTTATATCGGCGCGTCACTCCCTCTCCGGTGACAATGTTATATCGGCGCGTCACTCCCTCTCCGGTGACAAGGTTATATCGGCGCGTCACTCCCTCTCCGGTGACAAGGTTATGTCGGTGTGTCACTCTCTCCCCGGTGACAAGGTTATGTCGGTGTGTCACTCCCTCCCCGGTGACAATGTTATATCGGTGTGTCACTCTCTCCCCTGTGACACTGTTATATCGGTGTGTCTCTCTCTCCCCGGTGACAATGTTATGTCGGCGCGTCTCTCTCTCCTCGGTGACAATGTTATATCGGTGTGTCACTCTCTCCCCGGTGACAATGTTATATCGGTGTGTCACTCCCTCTCCGGTGACAAGGTTATATCGGCGCGTCACTCCCTCTCCGGTGACAATGTTATGTCGGCGCGTCTCTCTCTCCCCGGTGACAATGTTATGTCGGCGCCTCTCTCTCTCCCCGGTGACAATGTTATGTCGGCGCGTCTCTCTGTCCCCGGTGACAATGTTATATCGGTGTGTCGCTCTCTCCCCGGTGACACTGTTATATCGGTGTGTCACTCTCTCCCCGGTGAAAAAGTTATATCGGTGTGTCACTCTCTCCCCGTTGACAATGTTATATCGGTGTGTCGCTCTCTCCCCGGTGACAATGTTATATCGGCGCGTCACTCCCTCTCCGGTGACAATGTTATATCGGCGCGTCACTCCCTCTCCGGTGACAAGGTTATATCGGCGCGTCACTCCCTCTCCGGTGACAAGGTTATGTCGGTGTGTCACTCTCTCCCCGGTGACAAGGTTATGTCGGTGTGTCACTCCCTCTCCGGTGACAATGTTATATCGGTGTGTCACTCCCTCTCCGGTGACAATGTTATGTCGGTGTGTCACTCTCTCCCCGGTGACAATGTTATATCGGTGTGTCACTCTCTCCCCGGTGACAATGTTATATCGGTGTGTCTCTCTGTCCCCGGTGACAATGTTATATCGGTGTGTCACTCTCTCCCCTGTGACAATGTTATGTCGGTGTGTCACTCTCTCCCCTGTGACAATGTTATATCGGTGTGTCACTCTCTCCCCGGTGACAATGTTATATCGGTGTGTCACTCACTCCCCGGTGACAATGTTATATCGGTGTGTCACTCTCTCCCCGGTGACAATGTTATATCGGTGTGTCACTCTCTCTCCGGTGACAATGTTATATCGGTGTGTCACTCACTCCCCGGTGACAATGTTATATCGGTGTGTCACTCTCTCCCCGGTGACAATGTTATATCGGTGTGTCACTCACTCCCCGGTGACAATGTTATGTCGGCGCGTCTCTCTGTCCCCGGTGACAATGTTATGTCGGCGCGTCTCTCTCTCCCCGGTGACAATGTTATGTCGGCGCGTGTCCCTCTCCCCGGTGACAATGTTATGTCGGCGCGTCTCTCTCTCCCCGGTGACAATGTTATATCGGTGTGTCACTCTCTCCCCGGTGACAATGTTATATCGGTGTGTCACTCCCTCTCCGGTGACAAGGTTATATCGGCGCGTCACTCCCTCTCCGGTGACAATGTTATGTCGGCGCGTCTCTCTCTCCCCGGTGACAATGTTATGTCGGCGCCTCTCTCTCTCCCCGGTGACAATGTTATGTCGGCGCGTCTCTCTGTCCCCGGTGACAATGTTATATCGGTGTGTCGCTCTCTCCCCGGTGACACTGTTATATCGGTGTGTCACTCTCTCCCCGGTGACAATGTTATATCGGTGTGTCGCTCTCTCCCCGGTGACAATGTTATATCGGCGCGTCACTCCCTCTCCGGTGACAATGTTATATCGGCGCGTCACTCCCTCTCCGGTGACAAGGTTATATCGGCGCGTCACTCCCTCTCCGGTGACAAGGTTATGTCGGTGTGTCACTCTCTCCCCGGTGACAAGGTTATGTCGGTGTGTCACTCCCTCCCCGGTGACAATGTTATATCGGTGTGTCACTCTCTCCCCTGTGACACTGTTATATCGGTGTGTCTCTCTCTCCCCGGTGACAATGTTATGTCGGCGCGTCTCTCTCTCCTCGGTGACAATGTTATATCGGTGTGTCACTCTCTCCCCGGTGACAATGTTATATCGGTGTGTCACTCCCTCTCCGGTGACAATGTTATATCGGCGCGTCACTCCCTCTCCGGTGACAATGTTATGTCGGCGCGTCTCTCTCTCCCCGGTGACAATGTTATGTCGGCGCCTCTCTCTCTCCCCGGTGACAATGTTATGTCGGCGCGTCTCTCTGTCCCCCGTGACAATGTTATATCGGTGTGTCGCTCTCTCCCCGGTGACACTGTTATATCGGTGTGTCACTCTCTCCCCAGTGACAAAGTTATATCGGTGTGTCACTCTCTCCCCGTTGACAATGTTATATCGGTGTGTCGCTCTCTCCCCGGTGACAATGTTATATCGGCGCGTCACTCCCTCTCCGGTGACAATGTTATATCGGCGCGTCACTCCCTCTCCGGTGACAAGGTTATATCGGCGCGTCACTCCCTCTCCGGTGACAAGGTTATGTCGGTGTGTCACTCTCTCCCCGGTGACAAGGTTATGTCGGTGTGTCACTCCCTCTCCGGTGACAATGTTATATCGGTGTGTCACTCCCTCTCCGGTGACAATGTTATGTCGGTGTGTCACTCTCTCCCCGGTGACAATGTTATATCGGTGTGTCACTCTCTCCCCGGTGACAATGTTATATCGGTGTGTCTCTCTGTCCCCGGTGACAATGTTATATCGGTGTGTCACTCTCTCCCCTGTGACAATGTTATGTCGGTGTGTCACTCTCTCCCCTGTGACAATGTTATATCGGTGTGTCACTCTCTCCCCGGTGACAATGTTATATCGGTGTGTCACTCACTCCCCGGTGCCAATGTTATATCGGTGTGTCACTCACTCCCCGGTGACAATGTTATATCGGTGTGTCACTCTCTCCCCGGTGACAATGTTATATCGGTGTGTCACTCACTCCCCGGTGACAATGTTATATCGGTGTGTCACTCTCTCCCCGGTGACAATGTTATATCGGCGTGTCACTCCCTCTCCGGTGACAATGTTATATCGGTGTGTCACTCTCTCTCCGGTGACAATGTTATATCGGCGCGTCACTCTCTCCCCGGTGACAATGTTACATCGGCGCGTCTCTCTCTCCCCGGTGACAATGTTATGTCGGCGCGTCACTCTCTCCCCGGTGACAATGTTATATCGGCGCGTCACTCTCTCCCCGGTGACAATGTTATATCGGTGTGTCACTCCCTCCCCGGTGACAATGCTATATCGGCGTGTCACTCCCTCTCAGGTGACAATGTTATGTCGGCGCGTCTCTCTGTCCCCGGTGACAATGTTATGTCGGCGCGTCTCTCTCTCCCCGGTGACAATGTTATGTCGGCGCGTCTCCCTCTCCCCGGTGACAATGTTATGTCGGCGCGTCGCTCTCTCCCCGGTGACAATGTTATATCGGCGCGTCACTCCCTCTCCGGTGACAATGTTATATCGGCGCGTCACTCCCTCTCCGGTGACAAGGTTATATCGGCGCGTCACTCCCTCTCCGGTGACAAGGTTATGTCGGTGTGTCACTCTCTCCCCGGTGACAAGGTTATGTCGGTGTGTCACTCCCTCTCCGGTGACAATGTTATATCTGTGTGTCACTCTTTCCCCTGTGACAATGTTATATCGGTGTGTCACTCCATCCCCGGTGACAATGTTATGTCGGTGTGTCACTCTCTCCCCGGTGACAATGTTATATCGGTGTGTCACTCTCTCTCCGGTGACAATGTTATGTCGGTGTGTCACTCTCTCCCCGGTGACAATGTTATATCGGTGTGTCACTCTCTCCCCGGTGACAATGTTATATCGGCGCGTCACTCTCTCCCCGGTGACAATGTTATATCGGTGTGTCACTCTCTCCCCGGTGACAATGTTATATCGGTGTGTCACTCCCTCTCCGGTGACAATGTTATATCGGTGTGTCACTCCCTCTCCGGTGACAATGTTATATCGGTGTGTCACTCTCTCCCCGGTGACAATGTTATATCGGCGCGTCACTCTCTCCCCTGTGACAATGTTTTATCGGTGTGTCACTCCCTCTCCGGTGAAAATGTTATATCGGTGTGTCACTCTCTCCCCTGTGACAATTTTATATCGGTGTGTCACTCTCTCCCCGGTGACAATGTAATGTCGGTGTGTCACTCCCTCTCCGGTTACAATGTTATATTGGCGTGTCACTCCCTCTCCGGTGACAATGTTATATCGGCGTGTCACTCCCTCTCCGGTGACAATGTTATATCGGTGTGTCACTCTCTCCCCGGTGACAATGTTATGTCGGCGCGTCACTCCCTCTCCGGTGACAATGTTATATCGGCGCGTCACTCACTCCCCTGTGACAATGTTATGTCGGCGCGTCACTCTCTCCCCGGTGACAATGTTATATCGGTGTGTCACTCCCTCTCCGGTGACAATGTTATATCGGCGTGTCACTCTCTCCCCTGTGACAATGTTATATCGGCGCGTCACTCTCTCCCCGGTGACAATGTTATATCGGTGTGTCACTCCCTCTCCGGTGACAATGTTATATCGGCGTGTCACTCTCTCCCCTGTGACAATGTTATATCGGTGTGTCACTCTCTCTCCGGTGACAATGTTATATCGGTGTGTCACTCCCTCCCCGGTGACAATGTTATATCGGTGTGTCACTCCCTCTCCGGTGACAATGTTATATCGGCGTGTCACTCTCTCCCCGGTGACAATGTTATATCGGTGTGTCACTCTCTCCCGGTGACAATGTTATATCGGTGTGTCACTCTCTCCCCGGTGACAATGTTATATCGGCGCGTCACTCTCTCCACGGTGACAATGTTATATCGGTGTGTCACTCTCTCCCCGGTGACAATGTTATATCGGCGCGTCACTCTCTCCCCGGTGACAATGTTATATCGGTGTGTCACTCTCTCTCCGGTGACAATGTTATATTGCCGCGTCACTCTCTCCCCGGTGACAATGTTATATCGGTGTGTCACTCCCTCTCCGGTGACAATGTTATATCAGCGCGTCTCTCTGTCCCCGGTGACAATGTTATATCGGTGTGTCACTCTCTCCCCGGTGACAATGTTATGTCGGCGCGTCAATCTCTCCCCGGTGACAATGTTATGCCGGCGTGTCACTCCCTCCCCTGTGACAATGTTATATCGGTGTGTCACTCCCTCTCCGGTGACAATGTTATATCGGCGTGTCACTCTCTCCCCTGTGACAATGTTATATCGGTGTGTCACTCTCTCTCCGGTGACAATGTTATATCGTTGTGTCACTCCCTCCCCGGTGACAATGTTATATCGGTGTGTCACTCCCTCTCCGGTGACAATGTTATATCGGCGTGTCACTCTCTCCCCGGTGACAATGTTATATCGGTGTGTCACTCTCTCCCCGGTGACAATGTTATATCGGTGTGTCACTCTTTCCCCAGTGACAATGTTATATCGGCGTGTCACTCTCTCCCCTGTGACAATGTTATATCGGCGCGTCACTCTCCCCCCGGTGACAATGTTATATCGGCGCGTCACTCTCTCCCCTGTGACAATGTTATAGCGGTGTGTCACTCTCTCCCCGGTGACAATGTTATGTCGGCGCGTCACTCTCTCCCCGGTGACAATGTAATGTCGGTGTGTCACTCCCTCTCCGGTGACAATGTTATATTGGCGTGTCACTCCCTCTCCGGTGACAATGTTATATCGGCGAGTCACTCCCTCTCCGGTGACAATGTTATATCGGCGTGTCACTCTCTCCCCTGTGACAATGTTATATCGGCGCGTCACTCTCTCCCCGGTGACAATGTTATATCGGTGTGTCACTCCCTCTCCGGTGACAATGTTATATCGGCGTGTCACTCTCTCCGCTGTGACAATGTTATATCGGTGTCTCACTCTCTCTCCGGTGACAATGTTATATCGGTGTGTCACTCCCTCCCCGGTGACAATGTTATATCGGTGTGTCACTCTCTCCCCGGTGACAATGTTATATCGGTGTGTCACTCTCTCCCCGGTGACAATGATATATCGGTGTGTCACTCTCTCCCCGGTGACAATGTTATATCGACGCGTCACTCGCTCCCCGGTGACAATGTTATATCGGTGTGTCACTCTCTCCCCGGTGACAATGTTATATCGGCGCGTCACTCTCTCCCCGGTGACAATGTTATATCGGCGTGTCACTCCCTCCCCGGTGGCAATGTTATATCGGTGTGTCACTCTCTCCCAGGTGACAATGTTATATCGGTGTGTCACTCCCTCTCCGGTGACAATGTTATATCGGCGCGTCACTCACTCCCCGGTGACAATGTTATATCGGTGTGTCACTCTCTCTCCGGTGACAATGTTATATCGGCGCGTCACTCTCTCCCCGGTGACAATGTTACATCGGCGCGTCTCTCTCTCCCCGGTGACAATGTTATGTCGGCGCGTCACTCTCTCCCCGGTGACAATGTTATATCGGCGCGTCACTCTCTCCCCGGTGACAATGTTATATCGGCGCGTCACTCTCTCCCCGGTGACAATGTTATATCGGTGTGTCACTCTCTCCCCGGTGACAATGTTATGTCGGTGTGTCACTCTCTCCCCTGTGACACTGTTATATCGGTGTGTCACTCCCTCTCCGGTGACAATGTTATACCGGCGCGTCACTCTCTCTCCGGTGACAATGTTATATCGGTGTGTCACTCCCTCCCCGGTGACAATGTTATATCGGTGTGTCACTCTCTCCCCGGTGACAATGTTATATCGGTGTGTCACTCTCTCCCCGGTGACAATGATATATCGGTGTGTCACTCTCTCCCCGGTGACAATGTTATATCGGCGCGTCACTCGCTCCCCGGTGACAATGTTATATCGGCGTGTCACTCCCTCCCCGGTGACAATGTTATATCGGTGTGTCACTCTCTCCCCGGTGACAATGTTATATCGGTGTGTCACTCTCTCCCCGGTGACAATGTTATATCGGTGTGTCACTCCCTCTCCGGTGACAATGTTATCTCGGCGCGTCACTCTCTCCCAGGTGACAATGTTATATCGGTGTGTCACTCTCTCTCCGGTGACAATGTTATATCGGCGCGTCACTCTCTCCCCGGTGACAATGTTACATCGGCGCGTCTCTCTCTCCCCGGTGACAATGTTATGTCGGCGCGTCACTCTCTCCCCGGTGACAATGTTATATCGGCGCGTCACTCTCTCCCCGGTGACAATGTTATATCGGCGCGTCACTCTCTCCCCGGTGACAATGTTATATCGGTGTGTCACTCTCTCCCCGGTGACAAGGTTATGTCGGTGTGTCACTCTCTCCCCTGTGACACTGTTATATCGGTGTGTCACTCCCTCTCCGGTGACAATGTTATATCGGCGCGTCACTCTCTCTCCGGTGACAATGTTATATCGGTGTGTCACTCTCTCCCCGGTGACAATGTTATATCGGTGTGTCGCTCTCTCCCCGGTGACAATGTTACATCGGCGCGTCTGTCTCTCCCCTGTGACAATGTTATATCGGTGTGTCACTCTCTCCCCGGTGACAATGTTATATCGGTGTGTCTCTCTGTCCCCGGTGACAATGTTGTATCGGTGTGTCACTCTCTCCCCGGTGACAAGGTTATGTCGGTGTGTCACTCCCTCCCCGGTGACAATGTTATATCGGTGTGTCACTCCCTCTCCGGTGACATTGTTATATCGGCGTGTCACTCTCTCCCCGGTGACAATGTTATATCGGTGTGTCACTCTCTCCCCGGTGACAATGTTATATCGGTGTGTCACTCCCTCCCCGGTGACAATGTTATATCGGCGTGTCACTCTCTACCCGGTGACAATGTTATATCGGTGTGTCACTCTCTGTCCCCGGTGACAATGTTATATCGGTGTGTCTCTCTGTCCCCGGTGACAATGTTATATCGGTGTGTCGCTCTCTCCTCGGTGGCAATGTTATATCGGTGTGTCACTCTCTCCCCGGTGACAATGTTATATCAGTGTGTCACTCTCTCCCCGGTGACAATGTTATGTCGGCACGTCACTCCCTCTCCGGTGACAATGTTATATCGGTGTGTCACTCTCTCCCCGGTGACAATGTTATATCGGTGTGTCACTCTCTCCCCGGTGACAATGTTACATCGGTGTGTCGCTCTCTCCCCGGTGACAATGTTATATCGGTGTGTCACTCCCTCTCCGGTGACAATGTTATATCGGCGTGTCACTCTCTCCCCTGTGACAATGTTATATCGGTGTCTCACTCTCTCTCCGGTGACAATGTTATATCGGTGTGTCACTCCCTCCCCGGTGACAATGTTATATCGGTGTGTCACTCTCTCCCCGGTGACAATGTTATATCGGTGTGTCACTCTCTCCCTGGTGACAATGATATATCGGTGTGTCACTCTCTCCCCGGTGACAATGTTATATCGGTGTGTCACTCTCTCCCCGGTGACAATGTTATATCGGTGTGTCACTCCCTCTCCGGTGACAATGTTATATCGGCGCGTCACTCTCTCCCCGGTGACAATGTTATATCGGTGTGTCACTCTCTCTCCGGTGACAATGTTTTATCGGCGCGTCACTCTCTCCCCGGTGACAATGTTACATCGGCGCGTCTCTCTCTCCCCGGTGACAATGTTATGTCGGCGCGTCACTCTCTCCCCGGTGACAATGTTATATCGGCGCGTCACTCTCTCCCCGGTGACAATGTTATATCGGCGCGTCACTCTCTCCCCGGTGACAATGTTATATCGGTGTGTCACTCTCTCCCCGGTGACAATGTTATGTCGGTGTGTCACTCTCTCCCCTGTGACACTGTTATATCGGTGTGTCACTCCCTCTCCGGTGACAATGTTATACCGGCGCGTCACTCTCTCTCCGGTGACAATGTTATATCGGTGTGTCACTCTCTCCCCGGTGACAATGTTATATCGGTGTGTCACTCCCTCCCCGGTGACAATGTTATATCGGTGTGTCACTCTCTCCCCGGTGACAATGTTATATCGGTGTGTCACTCTCTCCCCGGTGACAATGATATATCGGTGTGTCACTCTCTCCCCGGTGACAATGTTATATCGGCGCGTCACTCGCTCCCCGGTGACAATGTTATATCGGCGTGTCACTCCCTCCCCGGTGACAATGTTATATCGGTGTGTCACTCTCTCCCCGGTGACAATGTTATATCGGTGTGTCACTCTCTCCCCGGTGACAATGTTATATCGGTGTGTCACTCCCTCTCCGGTGACAATGTTATATCGGCGCGTCACTCTCTCCCAGGTGACAATGTTATATCGGTGTGTCACTCTCTCTCCGGTGACAATGTTATATCGGCGCGTCACTCTCTCCCCGGTGACAATGTTACATCGGCGCGTCTCTCTCTCCCCGGTGACAATGTTATGTCGGCGCGTCACTCTCTCCCCGGTGACAATGTTATATCGGCGCGTCACTCTCTCCCCGGTGACAATGTTATATCGGCGCGTCACTCTCTCCCCGGTGACAATGTTATATCGGTGTGTCACTCTCTCCCCGGTGACAAGGTTATGTCGGTGTGTCACTCTCTCCCCTGTGACACTGTTATATCGGTGTGTCACTCCCTCTCCGGTGACAATGTTATATCGGCGCGTCACTCTCTCTCCGGTGACAATGTTATATCGGTGTGTCACTCTCTCCCCGGTGACAATGTTATATCGGTGTGTCGCTCTCTCCCCGGTGACAATGTTACATCGGCGCGTCTGTCTCTCCCCTGTGACAATGTTATATCGGTGTGTCACTCTCTCCCCGGTGACAATGTTATATCGGTGTGTCTCTCTGTCCCCGGTGACAATGTTGTATCGGTGTGTCACTCTCTCCCCGGTGACAAGGTTATGTCGGTGTGTCACTCCCTCCCCGGTGACAATGTTATATCGGTGTGTCACTCCCTCTCCGGTGACATTGTTATATCGGCGTGTCACTCTCTCCCCGGTGACAATGTTATATCGGTGTGTCACTCTCTCCCCGGTGACAATGTTATATCGGTGTGTCACTCCCTCCCCGGTGACAATGTTATATCGGCGTGTCACTCTCTCCCCGGTGACAATGTTATATCGGTGTGTCACTCTCTGTCCCCGGTGACAATGTTATATCGGTGTGTCTCTCTGTCCCCGGTGACAATGTTATATCGGTGTGTCGCTCTCTCCCCGGTGGCAATGTTATATCGGTGTGTCACTCTCTCCCCGGTGACAATGTTATATCAGTGTGTCACTCTCTCCCCGGTGACAATGTTATGTCGGCACGTCACTCCCTCTCCGGTGACAATGTTATATCGGTGTGTCACTCTCTCCCCGGTGACAATGTTATATCGGTGTGTCACTCTCTCCCCGGTGACAATGTTACATCGGTGTGTCGCTCTCTCCCCGGTGACAATGTTATATCGGTGTGTCACTCCCTCTCCGGTGACAATGTTATATCGGCGTGTCACTCTCTCCCCTGTGACAATGTTATATCGGTGTCTCACTCTCTCTCCGGTGACAATGTTATATCGGTGTGTCACTCCCTCCCCGGTGACAATGTTATATCGGTGTGTCACTCTCTCCCCGGTGACAATGTTATATCGGTGTGTCACTCTCTCCCCGGTGACAATGATATATCGGTGTGTCACTCTCTCCCCGGTGACAATGTTATATCGACGCGTCACTCGCTCCCCGGTGACAATGTTATATCGGTGTGTCACTCTCTCCCCGGTGACAATGTTATATCGGCGCGTCACTCTCTCCCCGGTGACAATGTTATATCGGCGTGTCACTCCCTCCCCGGTGACAATGTTATATCGGTGTGTCACTCTCTCCCCGGTGACAATGTTATATCGGTGTGTCACTCTCTCCCCGGTGACAATGTTATATCGGTGTGTCACTCCCTCTCCGGTGACAATGTTATATCGGCGCGTCACTCTCTCCCCGGTGACAATGTTATATCGGTGTGTCACTCTCTCTCCGGTGACAATGTTATATCGGCGCGTCACTCTCTCCCAGGTGACAATGTTACATCGGCGCGTCTCTCTCTCCCCGGTGACAATGTTATGTCGGCGCGTCACTCTCTCCCCGGTGACAATGTTATATCGGCGCGTCACTCTCTCCCCGGTGACAATGTTATATCGGCGCGTCACTCTCTCCCCGGTGACAATGTTATATCGGTGTGTCACTCTCTCCCCGGTGACAATGTTATGTCGGTGTGTCACTCTCTCCCCTGTGACACTGTTATATCGGTGTGTCACTCCCTCTCCGGTGACAATGTTATACCGGCGCGTCACTCTCTCTCCGGTGACAATGTTATATCGGTGTGTCACTCTCTCCCCGGTGACAATGTTATATCGGTGTGTCACTCCCTCCCCGGTGACAATGTTATATCGGTGTGTCACTCTCTCCCCGGTGACAATGTTATATCGGTGTGTCACTCTCTCCCCGGTGACAATGATATATCGGTGTGTCACTCTCTCCCCGGTGACAATGTTATATCGGCGCGTCACTCGCTCCCCGGTGACAATGTTATATCGGCGTGTCACTCCCTCCCCGGTGACAATGTTATATCGGTGTGTCACTCTCTCCCCGGTGACAATGTTATATCGGTGTGTCACTCTCTCCCCGGTGACAATGTTATATCGGTGTGTCACTCCCTCTCCGGTGACAATGTTATATCGGCGCGTCACTCTCTCCCAGGTGACAATGTTATATCGGTGTGTCACTCTCTCTTCGGTGACATTGTTATATCGGCGTGTCACTCTCTCCCCGGTGACAATGTTATATCGGTGTGTCACTCTCTCCCCGGTGACAATGTTATATCGGTGTGTCACTCCCTCCCCGGTGACAATGTTATATCGGCGTGTCACTCTCTCCCCGGTGACAATGTTATATCGGTGTGTCACTCTCTGTCCCCGGTGACAATGTTATATCGGTGTGTCTCTCTGTCCCCGGTGACAATGTTATATCGGTGTGTCGCTCTCTCCCCGGTGGCAATGTTATATCGGTGTGTCACTCTCTCCCCGGTGACAATGTTATATCAGTGTGTCACTCTCTCCCCGGTGACAATGTTATGTCGGCACGTCACTCCCTCTCCGGTGACAATGTTATATCGGTGTGTCACTCTCTCCCCGGTGACAATGTTATATCGGTGTGTCACTCTCTCCCCGGTGACAATGTTACATCGGTGTGTCGCTCTCTCCCCGGTGACAATGTTATATCGGTGTGTCACTCCCTCTCCGGTGACAATGTTATATCGGTGTGTCACTCTCTCTCCGGTGACAATGTTATGTCGGCGCGTCACTCTCTCTCCGGTGACAATTTTATATCGGCGCGTCACTCTCTCTCCGGTGACAATGTTATGTCGGTGTGTCACTCTCTCTCCGGTGACAATGTTATATCGGTGTGTCACTCTCTCCCCTGTGACAATGTTATATCGGTGTGTCACTCTCTCTCCGGTGACAATGTTATATCGGTGTGTCTCGCTCTCCCCGGTGACAATGTTATATCGGTGTGTCACTCCCTCTCCGGTGACAATGTTATATCGGTGTGTCACTCTCTCTCCGGTGACAATGTTATATCGGCGCGTCACACTCTCCCCGGTGACAATGTTATATCGGCGCGTCACTCTCTCCCCGGTGACAATGTTATATCGGTGTGTCTCTCCCTCTCCGGTGACAATGTTATATCGGTGTGTCACTCTCTCCCCGGTGAAAATGTTATATCGGTGTGTCACTCCCTCTCCGGTGACAATGTTATATCGGTGTGTCACTCCCTCTCCGGTGACAATGTTATGTCGGTGTGTCACTCTCTCCCCGGTGACAATGTTATATCGGTGTGTCACTCTCTCCCCGGTGACAATGTTATATCGGTGTGTCTCTCTCTCCCCGGTGACAATGTTATATCGGTGTGTCACTCTCTCCCCTGTGACAATGTTATATCGGTGTGTCACTCTCTCCCCGGTGACAATGTTATATCGGTGTGTCACTCACTCCCCGGTGACAATGTTATATCGGTGTGTCACTCTCTCCCCGGTGACAATGTTATATCGGTGTGTCACTCTCTCTCCGGTGACAATGTTATATCGGTGTGTCACTCACTCCCCGGTGACAATGTTATATCGGAGTGTCACTCTCTCTCCGGTGACAATGTTATATCGGTGTGTCACTCACTCCCCGGTGACAATGTTATATCGGGGTGTCACTCTCTCCCCGGTGACAATGTTATATCGGTGTGTCACTCACTCCCCGGTGACAAAGTTATATCGGTGTGTCACTCTCTCCCCGGTGACAATGTTATATCGGCGTGTCACTCCCTCTCCGGTGACAATGTTATATCGGTGTGTCACTCTCTCTCCGGTGACAATGTTATATCGGCGCGTCACTCTCTCCCCGGTGATAATGTTACATCGGCGCGTCTCTCTCTCCCCGGTGA
Source organism: Hypanus sabinus (assembly GCF_030144855.1). NCBI lineage: Eukaryota > Metazoa > Chordata > Chondrichthyes > Myliobatiformes > Dasyatidae > Hypanus > Hypanus sabinus. The sequence goes on from NW_026781651.1 coordinate 905,153, forward strand.
CAATGTTATGTCGGCGCGTCACTCTCTCCCCGGTGACAATGTTATATCGGCGCGTCACTCTCTCCCCGGTGACAATGTTATATCGGTGTGTCACTCCCTCCCCGGTGACAATGCTATATCGGCGTGTCACTCCCTCTCCGGTGACAATGTTATGTCGGCGCGTCTCTCTGTCCCCGGTGACAATGTTATGTCGGCGCGTCTCTCTCTCCCCGGTGACAATGTTATGTCGGCGCGTCTCCCTCTCCCCGGTGACAATGTTATGTCGGCGCGTCTCTCTCTCCCCGGTGACAATGTTATATCGGTGTGTCACTCTCTCCCCGGTGACAATGTTATATCGGTGTGTCACTCCCTCTCCGGTGACAAGATTATATCGGTGTGTCACTCTCTCCCCGGTGACAATGTTATATCGGTGTGTCACTCCCTCTCCGGTGACAATGTTATATCGGCGCGTCACTCCCTCTCCGGTGACAAGGTTATATCGGCGCGTCACTCCCTCTCCGGTGACAAGGTTATGTCGGTGTGTCACTCTCTCCCCGGTGACAAGGTTATGTCGGTGTGTCACTCCCTCCCCGGTGACAATGTTATATCGGTGTGTCACTCTCTCCCCTGTGACACTGTTATATCGGTGTGTCTCTCTCTCCCCGGTGACAATGTTATGTCGGCGCGTCTCTCTCTCCTCGGTGACAATGTTATATCGGTGTGTCACTCTCTCCCCGGTGACAATGTTATATCGGTGTGTCACTCCCTCTCCGGTGACAAGGTTATATCGGCGCGTCACTCCCTCTCCGGTGACAATGTTATGTCGGCGCGTCTCTCTCTCCCCGGTGACAATGTTATGTCGGCGCCTCTCTCTCTCCCCGGTGACAATGTTATGTCGGCGCGTCTCTCTGTCCCCGGTGACAATGTTATATCGGTGTGTCGCTCTCTCCCCGGTGACACTGTTATATCGGTGTGTCACTCTCTCCCCGGTGACAAAGTTATATCGGTGTGTCGCTCTCTCCCCGTTGACAATGTTATATCGGTGTGTCGCTCTCTCCCCGGTGACAATGTTATATCGGCGCGTCACTCCCTCTCCGGTGACAATGTTATATCGGCGCGTCACTCCCTCTCCGGTGACAAGGTTATATCGGCGCGTCACTCCCTCTCCGGTGACAAGGTTATGTCGGTGTGTCACTCTCTCCCCGGTGACAAGGTTATGTCGGTGTGTCACTCCCTCTCCGGTGACAATGTTATATCGGTGTGTCACTCCCTCTCCGGTGACAATGTTATGTCGGTGTGTCACTCTCTCCCCGGTGACAATGTTATATCGGTGTGTCACTCTCTCCCCGGTGACAATGTTATATCGGTGTGTCTCTCTGTCCCCGGTGACAATGTTATATCGGTGTGTCACTCTCTCCCCTGTGACAATGTTATGTCGGTGTGTCACTCTCTCCCCTGTGACAATGTTATATCGGTGTGTCACTCCCTCTCCGGTGACAAGGTTATATCGGCGCGTCACTCCCTCTCCGGTGACAATGTTATGTCGGCGCGTCTCTCTCTCCCCGGTGACAATGTTATGTCGGCGCCTCTCTCTCTCCCCGGTGACAATGTTATGTCGGCGCGTCTCTCTGTCCCCGGTGACAATGTTATATCGGTGTGTCGCTCTCTCCCCGGTGACACTGTTATATCGGTGTGTCACTCTCTCCCCGGTGACAAAGTTATATCGGTGTGTCGCTCTCTCCCCGTTGACAATGTTATATCGGTGTGTCGCTCTCTCCCCGGTGACAATGTTATATCGGCGCGTCACTCCCTCTCCGGTGACAATGTTATATCGGCGCGTCACTCCCTCTCCGGTGACAAGGTTATATCGGCGCGTCACTCCCTCTCCGGTGACAAGGTTATGTCGGTGTGTCACTCTCTCCCCGGTGACAAGGTTATGTCGGTGTGTCACTCCCTCTCCGGTGACAATGTTATATCGGTGTGTCACTCCCTCTCCGGTGACAATGTTATGTCGGTGTGTCACTCTCTCCCCGGTGACAATGTTATATCGGTGTGTCACTCTCTCCCCGGTGACAATGTTATATCGGTGTGTCTCTCTGTCCCCGGTGACAATGTTATATCGGTGTGTCACTCTCTCCCCTGTGACAATGTTATGTCGGTGTGTCACTCTCTCCCCTGTGACAATGTTATATCGGTGTGTCACTCTCTCCCCGGTGACAATGTTATATCGGTGTGTCACTCACTCCCCGGTGACAATGTTATATCGGTGTGTCACTCTCTCCCCGGTGACAATGTTATATCGGTGTGTCACTCTCTCTCCGGTGACAATGTTATATCGGTGTGTCACTCACTCCCCGGTGACAATGTTATATCGGTGTGTCACTCTCTCTCCGGTGACAATGTTATATCGGTGTGTCACTCACTCCCCGGTGACAATGTTATATCGGTGTGTCACTCTCTCCCCGGTGACAATGTTATATCGGTGTGTCACTCACTCCCCGGTGACAATGTTATATCGGTGTGTCACTCTCTCCCCGGTGACAATGTTATATCGGCGTGTCACTCCCTCTCCGGTGACAATGTTATATCGGTGTGTCACTCTCTCTCCGGTGACAATGTTATATCGGCGCGTCACTCTCTCCCCGGTGACAATGTTACATCGGCGCGTCTCTCTCTCCCCGGTGACAATGTTATGTCGGCGCGTCACTCTCTCCCCTGTGACAATGTTATATCGGTGTGTCACTCTCTCCCCGGTGACAATGTTATATCGGTGTGTCACTCACTCCCCGGTGACAATGTTATATCGGTGTGTCACTCTCTCCCCGGTGACAATGTTATATCGGTGTGTCACTCTCTCTCCGGTGACAATGTTATATCGGTGTGTCTCTCTGTCCCCGGTGACAATGTTATATCGGTGTGTCACTCTCTCTCCGGTGACAATGTTATATCGGTGTGTCACTCACTCCCCGGTGACAATGTTATATCGGTGTGTCACTCTCTCCCCGGTGACAATGTTATATCGGTGTGTCACTCACTCCCCGGTGACAATGTTATATCGGTGTGTCACTCTCTCCCCGGTGACAATGTTATATCGGCGTGTCACTCCCTCTCCGGTGACAATGTTATATCGGTGTGTCACTCTCTCTCCGGTGACAATGTTATATCGGCGCGTCACTCTCTCCCCGGTGACAATGTTACATCGGCGCGTCTCTCTCTCCCCGGTGACAATGTTATGTCGGCGCGTCACTCTCTCCCCGGTGACAATGTTATAACGGCGCGTCACTCTCTCCCCGGTGACAATGTTATATCGGTGTGTCACTCCCTCCCCGGTGACAATGCTATATCGGCGTGTCACTCCCTCTCCGGTGACAATGTTATGTCGGCGCGTCTCTCTGTCCCCGGTGACAATGTTATGTCGGCGCATCTCTCTATCCCCGGTGACAATGTTATGTCGGCGCGTCTCCCTCTCCCCGGTGACAATGTTATGTCGGCGCGTCTCTCTCTCCCCGGTGACAATGTTATATCGGTGTGTCACTCTCTCCCCGGTGACAATGTTATATCGGTGTGTCACTCCCTCTCCGGTGACAATGTTATGTCGGCGCGTCTCTCTCTCCCCGGTGACAATGTTATCTCGGCGCCTCTCTCTCTCCCCGGTGACAATGTTATGTCGGCGCGTCTCTCTGTCCCCGGTGACAATGTTATATCGGTGTGTCGCTCTCTCCCCGGTGACACTGTTATATCGGTGTGTCACTCTCTCCCCGGTGACAATGTTATATCGGTGTGTCACTCTCTCCCCGGTGACAATGTTATATCGGTGTGTCGCTCTCTCCCCGGTGACAATGTTATATCGGCGCGTCACTCCCTCTCCGGTGACAATGTTATATCGGCGCGTCACTCCCTCTCCGGTGACAAGGTTATATCGGCGCGTCACTCCCTCTCCGGTGACAAGGTTATGTCGGTGTGTCACTCTCTCCCCGGTGACAAGGTTATGTCGGTGTGTCACTCCCTCCCCGGTGACAATGTTATATCGGTGTGTCACTCTCTCCCCTGTGACACTGTTATATCGGTGTGTCTCTCTCTCCCCGGTGACAATGTTATGTCGGCGCGTCTCTCTCTCCTCGGTGACAATGTTATATCGGTGTGTCACTCTCTCCCCGGTGACAATGTTATATCGCTGTGTCACTCCCTCTCCGGTGACAAGGTTATATCGGCGCGTCACTCCCTCTCCGGTGACAATGTTATGTCGGCGCGTGTCTCTCTCCTCGGTGGCAATGTTATGTCGGCGCCTCTCTCTCTCCCCGGTGACAATGTTATGTCGGCGCGTCTCTCTGTCCCCGGTGACAATGTTATATCGGTGTGTCGCTCTCTCCCCGGTGACACTGTTATATCGGTGTGTCACTCTCTCCCCGGTGACAATGTTATATCGGTGTGTCACTCTCTCCCCGTTGACAATGTTATATCGGTGTGTCGCTCTCTCCCCGGTGACAATGTTATATCGGCGCGTCAATCCCTCTCCGGTGACAATGTTATATCGGCGCGTCACTCCCTCTCCGGTGACAAGGTTATATCGGCGCGTCACTCCCTCTCCGGTGACAAGGTTATGTCGGTGTGTCACTCTCTCCCCGGTGACAAGGTTATGTCGGTGTGTCACTCCCTCTCCGGTGACAATGTTATAGCTGTGTGTCACTCTTTCCCCTGTGACAATGTTATATCGGTGTGTCACTCCCTCCCCGGTGACAATGTTATGTCGGTGTGTCACTCTCTCCCCGGTGACAATGTTATATCGGTGTGTCACTCTCTCTCCGGTGACAATGTTATGTCGGTGTGTCACTCTCTCCCCGGTGACAATGTTATATCGGTGTGTCACTCTCTCTCCGGTGACAATGTTATATCGGCGCGTCACTCTCTCCCCGGTGACAATGTTATATCGGTGTGTCACTCTCTCCCCGGTGACAATGTTATATCGGCGCGTCACTCTCTCCCCGGTGACAATGTTATATCGGTGTGTCACTCTCTCCCCGGTGACAATGTTATATCGGTGTGTCACTCCCTCTCCGGTGACAATGTTATATGTGTGTCACTCTCTCCCCGGTGACAATGTTATATCGGCGCGTCACTCTCTCCCCTGTGACAATGTTATATCGGTGTGTCACTCCCTCTCCGGTGAAAATGTTATATCGGTGTGTCACTCTCTCCCCTGTGACAATTTTATATCGGTGTGTCACTCTCTCCCCGGTGACAATGTTATGTCGGCGCGTCACTCTCTCCCCGGTGACAATGTAATGTCGGTGTGTCACTCCCTCTCCGCTAACAATGTTATATTGGCGTGTCACTCCCTCTCCGGTGACAATGTTATATCGGTGTGTCACTCTCTCCCCGGTGACAATGTTATGTCGGCGCGTCACTCCCTCTCCGGTGACAATGTTATATCGGCGCGTCACTCACTCCCGTGTGACAATGTTATGTCGGCGCGTCACTCTCTCCCCGGTGACAATGTTATATCGGTGTGTCACTCCCTCTCCGGTGACAATGTTATATCGGCGTGTCACTCTCTCCCCTGTGACAATGTTATATCGGCCCGTCACTCTCTCCCCGGTGACAATGTTATATCGGTGTGTCACTCTCTCCCCTGTGACAATGTTATATCGGTGTGTCACTCTCTCTCCGGTGACAATGTTATATCGGTGTGTCACTCCCTCCCCGGTGACAATGTTATATCGGTGTGTCACTCCCTCTCCGGTGACAATGTTATATCGGCGTGTCACTCTCTCCCCGGTGACAATGTTATATCGGTGTGTCACTCTCTCCCCGGTGACAATGTTATATCGGTGTGTCACTCTCTCCCCGGTGACAATGTTATATCGGCGCGTCACTCTCTCCCCGGTGACAATGTTATATCGGTGTGTCACTCTCTCCCCGGTGACAATGTTATATCGGCGCGTCACTCTCTCCCCGGTGACAATGTTATATCGGTGTGTCACTCTCTCTCCGGTGACAATGTTATATCGGCGCGTCACTCTCTCCCCGGTGACAATGTTATATCGGTGTGTCACTCCCTCTCCGGTGACAATGTTATATCAGCGCGTCTCTCTGTCCCCGGTGACAATGTTATATCGGTGTGTCACTCTCTCCCCGGTGACAATGTTATGTCGGCGCGTCACTCTCTCCCCGGTGACAATGTTATGCCGGCGTGTCACTCCCTCCCCTGTGACAATGTTATATCGGTGTGTCACTCCCTCTCCGGTGACAATGTTATATCGGCGTGTCACTCTCTCCCCTGTGACAATGTTATATCGGTGTGTCACTCTCTCTCCGGTGACAATGTTATATCGGTGTGACACTCCCTCCCCGGTGACAATGTTATATCGGTGTGTCACTCCCTCTCCGGTGACAATGTTATATCGGCGTGTCACTCTCTCCCCGGTGACAATGTTATATCGGTGTGTCACTCTCTCCCCGGTGACAATGTTATATCGGTGTGTCACTCTTTCCCCAGTGACAATGTTATATCGGCGCGTCACTCTCTCCCCGGTGACAATGTTATATCGGTGTGTCACTCTCTCCCCGGTGACAATGTTATATCGGCGCGTCACTCTCTCCCCGGTGACAATGTTATATCGGTGTGTCACTCTCTCTCCGGTGACAATGTTATATCGGCGCGTCACTCTCTCCCCGGTGACAATGTTATATCGGTGTGTCACTCACTCTCCGGTGACAATGTTATATCAGCGCGTCTCTCTGTCCCCGGTGACAATGTTATATCGGTGTGTCACTCTCTCCCCGGTGACAATGTTATGTCGGCGCGTCACTCTCTCCCCGGTGACAATGTTATGCCGGCGTGTCACTTCCTCCCCTGTGACAATGTTATATCGGTGTGTCACTCTCTCCCCTGTGACAATGTTATATCGGCGCGTCACTCTCTCCCCGGTGACAATGTTATGTCGGCGCGTCACTCTCTCCCCGGTGACAATGTTATATCGGTGTGTCACTCTCTCCCGGTGACAATGTTATATCGGTGTGTCACTCCCTCCCCGGTGACAATGTTATATCGGTGTGTCACTCCCTCTCCGGTGACAATGTTATATCGGCGTGTCACTCCCTCTCCGGTGACAATGTTATATCTTTGTGTCACTCTGTCTCCGGTGACAATGTTATATCGGCGTGTCACTCCCTCTCCGGTGACAATGTTATATCGGTGTGTCACTCTCTCTCCGGTGACAATGTTATATCGGCGCGTCACTCTCTCCCCTGTGACAATGTTATATCGGCGTGTCACTCTCTCCCCTGTGACAATGTTATATCGGCGCGTCACTCTCCCCCCCGGTGACAATGTTATATCGGCGCGTCACTCTCTCCCCTGTGACAATGTTATAGCGGTGTGTCACTCTCTCCCCGGTGACAATGTTATGTCGGCGCGTCACTCTCTCCCCGGTGACAATGTAATGTCGGTGTGTCACTCCCTCTCCGGTGACAATGTTATATTGGCGTGTCACTCCCTCTCCGGTGACAATGTTATATCGGCGAGTCACTCCCTCTCCGGTGACAATGTTATATCGGTGTGTCACTCTCTCCCCGGTGACAATGTTATGTCGGCGCGTCACTCCCTCTCCGGTGACAATGTTATATCGGCGCGTCACTCACTCCCCTGTGACAATGTTATGTCGGCGCGTCACTCTCTCCCCGGTGACAATGTTATATCGGTTTGTCACTCCCTCTCCGGTGACAATGTTATATCGTCGTGTCACTCTCTCCCCTGTGACAATGTTATATCGGCGCGTCACTCTCTCCCCGGTGACAATGTTATATCGGTGTGTCACTCCCTCTCCGGTGACAATGTTATATCGGCGTGTCACTCTCTCCCCTGTGACAATGTTATATCGGTGTGTCACTCTCTCTCCGGTGACAATGTTATATCGGTGTGTCACTCCCTCCCCGGTGACAATGTTATATCGGTGTGTCACTCTCTCCCCGGTGACAATGTTATATCGGTGTGTCACTCTCTCCCCGGTGACAATGATATATCGGTGTGTCACTCTCTCCCCGGTGACAATGTTATATCGACGCGTCACTCGCTCCCCGGTGACAATGTTATATCGGTGTGTCACTCTCTCCCCGGTGACAATGTTATATCGGCGCGTCACTCTCTCCCCGGTGACAATGTTATATCGGTGTGTTACTCTCTCCCCGGTGACAATGTTATGTCGGCGCGTCACTCTCTCCCCGGTGACAATGTCATGCCGGCGTGTCACTCCCTCCCCTGTGACAATGTTATATCGGTGTGTCACTCTCTCCCCTGTGACAATGTTATATCGGCGTGTCACTCTCTCCCCGGTGACAATGTTATGTCGGCGCGTCACTCTCTCCCCGGTGACAATGTTATATCGGTGTGTCACTCTCTCCCGGTGACAATGTTATATCGGTGTGTCACTCCCTCCCCGGTGACAATGTTATATCGGTGTGTCACTCCCTCTCCGGTGACAATGTTATATCGGCGTGTCACTCCCTCTCCGGTGACAATGTTATATCGGTGTGTCACTCTGTCTCCGGTGACAATGTTATATCGGCGTGTCACTCCCTCTCCGGTGACAATGTTATATCGGTGTGTCACTCTCTCTCCGGTGACAATGTTATATCGGCGCGTCACTCTCTCCCCTGTGACAATGTTATATCGGCCTGTCACTCTCTCCCCTGTGACAATGTTATATCGGCGCGTCACTCTCACCCCGGTGACAATGTTATATCGGCGCGTCACTCTCTCCCCTGTGACAATGTTATATCGGCGTGTCTCTCTCTCCCCGGTGACAAGGTTATATCGGCGCGTCACTCTCTCCCCGGTGACAATGTTATATCGGTGTGTCGCTCTCTCCCCGGTGACAAGGTTATATCGGCGCGTCACTCTCTCCCCGGTGACAATGTTATGTCGGCGCGTCACTCCCTCCCCGGTGACAATGTTATATCGGTGTGTCACTCTCTCTCCGGTGACAATGTTCTATCGGTGTGTCTCTCTCTCTCCGGTGACAATGTTATATCGGTGTGTCACTCTCTCTCCGGTGACAATGTTATATCGGTGTGTCACTCTCTCCCCGGTGACAAGGTTATATCGGCGCGTCACTCTCTCCCCGGTGACAATGTTATGTCGGCGCGTCACTCTCTCTCCGGTGACAATGTTATATCGGTGTGTCACTCTCTCTCCGGTGACAATGTTATATCGGTGTGTCACTCTCTCCCCGGTGACAAGGTTATATCGGCGCGTCACTCTCTCCCCGGTGACAATGTTATGTCGGCGCGTCACTCTCTCCCCGGTGACAATGTTATATCGGTGTGTCACTCTCTCCCCTGTGACAATGTTATATCGGTGTGTCACTCTCTCCCCGGTGACAATGATATATCGGTGTGTCACTCTCTCCCCGGTGACAATGTTATATCGACGCGTCACTCGCTCCCCGGTGACAATGTTATATCGGTGTGTCACTCTCTCCCCGGTGACAATGTTATATCGGCGCGTCACTCTCTCCCCGGTGACAATGTTATATCGGTGTGTCACTCTCTCCCCGGTGACAATGTTATGTCGGCGCGTCACTCTCTCCCCGGTGACAATGTTATGCCGGCGTGTCACTCCCTCCCCTGTGACAATGTTATATCGGTGTGTCACTCTCTCCCCTGTGACAATGTTATATCGGCGCGTCACTCTCTCCCCGGTGACAATGTTATATCGGTGTGTCACTCTCTCCCGGTGACAATGTTATATCGGTGTGTCACTCCCTCCCCGGTGACAATGTTATATCGGTGTGTCACTCCCTCTCCGGTGACAATGTTAAATCGGCGTGTCACTCCCTCTCCGGTGACAATGTTATATCGGTGTGTCACTCTGTCTCCGGTGACAATGTTATATCGGCGTGTCACTCCCTCTCCGGTGACAATGTTATATCGGTGTGTCACTCTCTCTCCGGTGACAATGTTATATCGGCGCGTCACTCTCTCCACTGTGACAATGTTATATCGGTGTGTCACTCCCTCTCCGGTGACAATGTTATGTCGGCGCGTCTCTCTCTCCCCGGTGACAATGTTATGTCGGCGACTCTCTCTCTCCCCGGTGACAATGTTATGTCGGCGCGTCTCTCTGTCCCCGGTGACAATGTTATATCGGTGTGTCGCTCTCTCCCCGGTGACACTGTTATATCGGTGTGTCACTCTCTCCCCGGTGACAATGTTATATCGGTGTGTCACTCTCTCCCCGGTGACAATGTTATATCGGTGTGTCGCTCTCTCCCCGGTGACAATGTTATATCGGCGCGTCACTCCCTCTCCGGTGACAATGTTATATCGGCGCGTCACTCCCTCTCCGGTGACAAGGTTATATCGGCGCGTCACTCCCTCTCCGGTGACAAGGTTATGTCGGTGTTTCACTCTCTCCCCGGTGACAAGGTTATGTCGGTGTGTCACTCCCTCCCCGGTGACAATGTTATATCGGTGTGTCACTCTCTCCCCTGTGACACTGTTATATCGGTGTGTCTCTCTCTCCCCGGTGACAATGTTATGTCGGCGCGTCTCTCTCTCCTCGGTGACAATGTTATATCGGTGTGTCACTCTCTCCCCGGTGACAATGTTATATCGGTGTGTCACTCCCTCTCCGGTGACAAGGTTATATCGGCGCGTCACTCCCTCTCCGGTGACAATGTTATGTCGGCGCGTGTCTCTCTCCTCGGTGGCAATGTTATGTCGGCGCCTCTCTCTCTCCCCGGTGACAATGTTATGTCGGCGCGTCTCTCTGTCCCCGGTGACAATGTTATATCGGTGTGTCGCTCTCTCCCCGGTGACACTGTTATATCGGTGTGTCACTCTCTCCCCGGTGACAATGTTATATCGGTGTGTCACTCTCTCCCCGTTGACAATGTTATATCGGTGTGTCGCTCTCTCCCCGGTGACAATGTTATATCGGCGCGTCACTCCCTCTCCGGTGACAATGTTATATCGGCGCGTCACTCCCTCTCCGGTGACAAGGTTATATCGGCGCGTCACTCCCTCTCCGGTGACAAGGTTATGTCGGTGTGTCACTCTCTCCCCGGTGACAAGGTTATGTCGGTGTGTCACTCCCTCTCCGGTGACAATGTTATAGCTGTGTGTCACTCTTTCCCCTGTGACAATGTTATAGCGGTGTGTCACTCCCTCCCCGGTGACAATGTTATGTCGGTGTGTCACTCTCTCCCCGGTGACAATGTTATATCGGTGTGTCACTCTCTCTCCGGTGACAATGTTATGTCGGTGTGTCACTCTCTCCCCGGTGACAATGTTATATCGGTGTGTCACTCTCTCTCCGGTGACAATGTTATATCGGCGCGTCACTCTCTCCCCGGTGACAATGTTATATCGGTGTGTCACTCTCTCCCCGGTGACAATGTTATATCGGCGCGTCACTCTCTCCCCGGTGACAATGTTATATCGGTGTGTCACTCTCTCCCCGGTGACAATGTTATATCGGTGTGTCACTCCCTCTCCGGTGACAATGTTATATCGGTGTGTCACTCTCTCCCCGGTGACAATGTTATATCGGTGTGTCACTCTCTCCCCGGTGACAATGTTATATCGGTGTGTCACTCTCTCCCCTGTGACAATTTTATATCGGTGTGTCACTCTCTCCCCGGTGACAATGTTATGTCGGCGCGTCACTCTCTCCCCGGTGACAATGTAATGTCGGTGTGTCACTCCCTCTCCGCTAACAATGTTATATTGGCGTGTCACTCCCTCTCCGGTGACAATGTTATATCGGCGTGTCACTCCCTCTCCGGTGACAATGTTATATCGGTGTGTCACTCTCTCCCCGGTGACAATGTTATGTCGGCGCGTCACTCCCTCTCCGGTGACAATGTTATATCGGCGCGTCACTCACTCCCGTGTGACAATGTTATGTCGGCGCGTCACTCTCTCCCCGGTGACAATGTTATATCGGTGTGTCACTCCCTCTCCGGTGACAATGTTATATCGGCGTGTCACTCTCTCCCCTGTGACAATGTTATATCGGCGCGTCACTCTCTCCCCGGTGACAATGTTATATCGGTGTGTCACTCTCTCCCCTGTGACAATGTTATATCGGTGTGTCACTCTCTCTCCGGTGACAATGTTATATCGGTGTGTCACTCCCTCCCCGGTGACAATGTTATATCGGTGTGTCACTCCCTCTCCGGTGACAATGTTATATCGGCGTGTCACTCTCTCCCCGGTGACAATGTTATATCGGTGTGTCACTCTCTCCCCAGTGACAATGTTATATCGGCGCGTCACTCTCTCCCCGGTGACAATGTTATATCGGTGTGTCACTCTCTCCCCGGTGACAATGTTATATCGGCGCGTCACTCTCTCCCCGGTGACAATGTTATATCGGTGTGTCACTCTCTCCCCGGTGACAATGTTATATCGGTGTGTCACTCTCTCCCCGGTGACAATGTTATATCGGTGTGTCACTCTCTCTCCGGTGACAATGTTATATCGGTGTGTCACTCTCTCTCCGGTGACAATGTTATATCGGCGCGTCACTCTCTCCCCGGTGACAATGTTATATCGGTGTGTCACTCACTCTCCGGTGACAATGTTATATCAGCGCGTCTCTCTGTCCCCGGTGACAATGTTATATCGGTGTGTCACTCTCTCCCCGGTGACAATGTTATGTCGGCGCGTCACTCTCTCCCCGGTGACAATGTTATGCCGGCGTGTCACTCCCTCCCCTGTGACAATGTTATATCGGTGTGTCACTCTCTCCCCTGTGACAATGTTATATCGGCGCGTCACTCTCTCCCCGGTGACAATGTTATGTCGGCGCGTCACTCTCTCCCCGGTGACAATGTTATATCGGTGTGTCACTCTCTCCCGGTGACAATGTTATATCGGTGTGTCACTCCCTCCCCGGTGACAATGTTATATCGGTGTGTCACTCCCTCTCCGGTGACAATGTTATATCGGCGTGTCACTCCCTCTCCGGTGACAATGTTATATCGGTGTGTCACTCTGTCTCCGGTGACAATGTTATATCGGCGTGTCACTCCCTCTCCGGTGACAATGTTATATCGGTGTGTCACTCTCTCTCCGGTGACAATGTTATATCGGCGCGTCACTCTCTCCCCTGTGACAATGTTATATCGGTGTGTCACTCTCTCCCCGGTGACAATGTTATATCGGTGTGTCACTCCCTCTCCGGTGACAATGTTATATCGGTGTGTCACTCTCTCCCCGGTGACAATGTTATATCGGTGTGTCACTCTCTCCCCGGTGACAATGTTATATCGGTGTGTCACTCTCTCCCCTGTGACAATTTTATATCGGTGTGTCACTCTCTCCCCGGTGACAATGTTATGTCGGCGCGTCACTCTCTCCCCGGTGACAATGTAATGTCGGTGTGTCACTCCCTCTCCGCTAACAATGTTATATTGGCGTGTCACTCCCTCTCCGGTGACAATGTTATATCGGCGTGTCACTCCCTCTCCGGTGACAATGTTATATCGGTGTGTCACTCTCTCCCCGGTGACAATGTTATGTCGGCGCGTCACTCCCTCTCCGGTGACAATGTTATATCGGCGCGTCACTCACTCCCGTGTGACAATGTTATGTCGGCGCGTCACTCTCTCCCCGGTGACAATGTTATATCGGTGTGTCACTCCCTCTCCGGTGACAATGTTATATCGGCGTGTCACTCTCTCCCCTGTGACAATGTTATATCGGCGCGTCACTCTCTCCCCGGTGACAATGTTATATCGGTGTGTCACTCTCTCCCCTGTGACAATGTTATATCGGTGTGTCACTCTCTCTCCGGTGACAATGTTATATCGGTGTGTCACTCCCTCCCCGGTGACAATGTTATATCGGTGTGTCACTCCCTCTCCGGTGACAATGTTATATCGGCGTGTCACTCTCTCCCCGGTGACAATGTTATATCGGTGTGTCACTCTCTCCCCAGTGACAATGTTATATCGGCGCGTCACTCTCTCCCCGGTGACAATGTTATATCGGTGTGTCACTCTCACCCCGGTGACAATGTTATATCGGCGCGTCACTCTCTCCCCGGTGACAATGTTATATCGGTGTGTCACTCTCTCCCCGGTGACAATGTTATATCGGTGTGTCACTCTCTCCCCGGTGACAATGTTATATCGGTGTGTCACTCTCTCTCCGGTGACAATGTTATATCGGTGTGTCACTCTCTCTCCGGTGACAATGTTATATCGGCGCGTCACTCTCTCCCCGGTGACAATGTTATATCGGTGTGTCACTCACTCTCCGGTGACAATGTTATATCAGCGCGTCTCTCTGTCCCCGGTGACAATGTTATATCGGTGTGTCACTCTCTCCCCGGTGACAATGTTATGTCGGCGCGTCACTCTCTCCCCGGTGACAATGTTATGCCGGCGTGTCACTCCCTCCCCTGTGACAATGTTATATCGGTGTGTCACTCTCTCCCCTGTGACAATGTTATATCGGCGCGTCACTCTCTCCCCGGTGACAATGTTATGTCGGCGCGTCACTCTCTCCCCGGTGACAATGTTATATCGGTGTGTCACTCTCTCCCGGTGACAATGTTATATCGGTGTGTCACTCCCTCCCCGGTGACAATGTTATATCGGTGTGTCACTCCCTCTCCGGTGACAATGTTATATCGGCGTGTCACTCCCTCTCCGGTGACAATGTTATATCGGTGTGTCACTCTGTCTCCGGTGACAATGTTATATCGGCGTGTCACTCCCTCTCCGGTGACAATGTTATATCGGTGTGTCACTCTCTCTCCGGTGACAATGTTATATCGGCGCGTCACTCTCTCCCCTGTGACAATGTTATATCGGCGTGTCACTCTCTCCCCTGTGACAATGTTATATCGGCGCGTCACTCTCCCCCCGGTGACAATGTTATATCGGCGCGTCTCTCTCTCCCCTGTGACAATGTTATAGCGGTGTGTCACTCTCTCCCCGGTGACAATGTTATGTCGGCGCGTCACTCTCTCCCCGGTGACAATGTAATGTCGGTGTGTCACTCCCTCTCCGGTGACAATGTTATATTGGCGTGTCACTCCCTCTCCGGTGACAATGTTATATCGGCGAGTCACTCCCTCTCCGGTGACAATGTTATATCGGTGTGTCACTCTCTCCCCGGTGACAATGTTATGTCGGCGCGTCACTCCCTCTCCGGTGACAATGTTATATCGGCGCGTCACTCACTCCCCTGTGACAATGTTATGTCGGCGCGTCACTCTCTCCCCGGTGACAATGTTATATCGGTTTGTCACTCCCTCTCCGGTGACAATGTTATATCGGCGTGTCACTCTCTCCCCTGTGACAATGTTATATCGGCGCGTCACTCTCTCCCCGGTGACAATGTTATATCGGTGTGTCACTCGCTCTCCGGTGACAATGTTATATCGGCGTGTCACTCTCTCCCCTGTGACAATGTTATATCGGTGTGTCACTCTCTCTCCGGTGACAATGTTATATCGGTGTGTCACTCCCTCCCCGGTGACAATGTTATATCGGTGTGTCACTCTCTCCCCGGTGACAATGTTATATCGGTGTGTCACTCTCTCCCCGGTGACAATGATATATCGGTGTGTCACTCTCTCCCCGGTGACAATGTTATATCGACGCGTCACTCGCTCCCCGGTGACAATGTTATATCGGTGTGTCACTCTCTCCCCGGTGACAATGTTATATCGGCGCGTCACTCTCTCCCCGGTGACAATGTTATATCGGTGTGTCACTCTCTCCCCGGTGACAATGTTATGTCGGCGCGTCACTCTCTCCCCGGTGACAATGTTATGCCGGCGTGTCACTCCCTCCCCTGTGACAATGTTATATCGGTGTGTCACTCTCTCCCCTGTGACAATGTTATATCGGCTTGTCACTCTCTCCCCGGTGACAATGTTATGTCGGCGCGTCACTCTCTCCCCGGTGACAATGTTATATCGGTGTGTCACTCTCTCCCGGTGACAATGTTATATCGGTGTGTCACTCCCTCCCCGGTGACAATGTTATATCGGTGTGTCACTCCCTCTCCGGTGACAATGTTATATCGGCGTGTCACTCCCTCTCCGGTGACAATGTTATATCGGTGTGTCACTCTGTCTCCGGTGACAATGTTATATCGGCGTGTCACTCCCTCTCCGGTGACAATGTTATATCGGTGTGTCACTCTCTCTCCGGTGACAATGTTATATCGGCGCGTCACTCTCTCCCCTGTGACAATGTTATATCGGCCTGTCACTCTCTCCCCTGTGACAATGTTATATCGGCGCGTCACTCTCACCCCGGTGACAATGTTATATCGGCGCGTCACTCTCTCCCCTGTGACAATGTTATATCGGCGTGTCTCTCTCTCCCCGGTGACAAGGTTATATCGGCGCGTCACTCTCTCCCCGGTGACAATGTTATATCGGTGTGTCGCTCTCTCCCCGGTGACAAGGTTATATCGGCGCGTCACTCTCTCCCCGGTGACAATGTTATGTCGGCGCGTCACTCTCTCTCCGGTGACAATGTTATATCGGTGTGTCACTCTCTCTCCGGTGACAATGTTATATCGGTGTGTCACTCTCTCCCCGGTGACAAGGTTATATCGGCGCGTCACTCTCTCCCCGGTGACAATGTTATGTCGGCGCGTCACTCTCTCCCCGGTGACAATGTTATATCGGTGTGTCACTCTCTCCCCTGTGACAATGTTATATCGGTGTGTCACTCTCTCCCCGGTGACAATGATATATCGGTGTGTCACTCTCTCCCCGGTGACAATGTTATATCGACGCGTCACTCGCTCCCCGGTGACAATGTTATATCGGTGTGTCACTCTCTCCCCGGTGACAATGTTATATCGGCGCGTCACTCTCTCCCCGGTGACAATGTTATATCGGTGTGTCACTCTCTCCCCGGTGACAATGTTATGTCGGCGCGTCACTCTCTCCCCGGTGACAATGTTATGCCGGCGTGTCACTCCCTCCCCTGTGACAATGTTATTTCGGTGTGTCACTCTCTCCCCTGTGACAATGTTATATCGGCGTGTCACTCTCTCCCCGGTGACAATGTTATGTCGGCGCGTCACTCTCTCCCCGGTGACAATGTTATATCGGTGTGTCACTCTCTCCCGGTGACAATGTTATATCGGTGTGTCACTCCCTCCCCGGTGACAATGTTATATCGGTGTGTCACTCCCTCTCCGGTGACAATGTTATATCGGCGTGTCACTCCCTCTCCGGTGACAATGTTATATCGGCGTGTCACTCCCTCTCCGGTGACAATGTTATATCGGTGTGTCACTCTCTCTCCGGTGACAATGTTATATCGGCGCGTCACTCTCTCCACTGTGACAATGTTATATCGGCGTGTCACTCTCTCCCCTGTGACAATGTTATATCGGCGCGTCACTCTCCCCCCGGTGACAATGTTATATCGGCGCGTCACTCTCTCCCCTGTGACAATGTTATATCGGCGTGTCTCTCTCTCCCCGGTGACAAGGTTATATCGGCGCGTCACTCTCTCCCCGGTGACAATGTTATATCGGTGTGTCGCTCTCTCCCCGGTGACAAGGTTATATCGGCGCGTCACTCTCTCCCCGGTGACAATGTTATGTCGGCGCGTCACTCTCTCTCCGGTGACAATGTTATATCGGCGCGTCACTCCCTCCCCGGTGACAATGTTATATCGGTGTTTCACTCTCTCTCCGGTGACAATGTTATATCGGTGTGTCTCTCTCTCTCCGGTGACAATGTTATATCGGTGTGTCACTCTCTCTCCGGTGACAATGTTATATCGGTGTGTCACTCTCTCCCCGGTGACAAGGTTATATCGGCGCGTCACTCTCTCCCCGGTGACAATGTTATGTCGGCGCGTCACTCTCTCTCCGGTGACAATGTTATATCGGTGTGTCACTCTCTCTCCGGTGACAATGTTATATCGGTGTGTCACTCTCTCCCCGGTGACAAGGTTATATCGGCGCGTCACTCTCTCCCCGGTGACAATGTTATGTCGGCGCGTCACTCTCTCCCCGGTGACAATGTTATATCGGTGTGTCACTCTCTCCCCTGTGACAATGTTATATCGGTGTGTCACTCTCTCCCCGGTGACAATGTTATATCGGTGTGTCACTCTCTCCCCTGTGACACTGTTATATCGGTGTGTCACTCTCTCTCCGGTGACAATGTTATATCGGTGTGTCGCTCTCTCCCCGTTGACAATGTTATATCGGCGCGTCACTCCCTCTCCGGTGACAATGTTATATCGGTGTGTCGCTCTCTCCCCGGTGACAATGTTATATCGGTGTGTCACTCTCTCCCCTGTGACAATGTTATATCGGTGTGTCACTCTCTCCCCGGTGACAATGTTATATCGGTGTGTCACTCTCTCCCCTGTGACACTGTTATATCGGTGTGTCACTCTCTCTCCGGTAAATGTTATATCGGTGTGTCACTCTCTCCCCTGTGACAATGTTATATCGGTGTGTCACTCTCTCCCCGGTGACAATGTTATATCGGTGTGTCACTCTCTCCCCTGTGACACTGTTATATCGGTGTGTCACTCTCTCTCCGGTGACAATGTTATATCGGTGTGTCGCTCTCTCCCCGTTGACAATGTTATATCGGCGCGTCACTCCCTCTCCGGTGACAATGTTATATCGGTGTGTCGCTCTCTCCCCGGTGACAATGTTATATCGGTGTGTCACTCTCTCCCCTGTGACACTGTTATATCGGTGTGTCACTCTCTCTCCGGTGACAATGTTATATCGGTGTGTCGCTCTCTCCCCGGTGACAATGTTATATCGGCGCGTCACTCCCTCTCCGGTGACAATGTTATATCGGTGTGTCGCTCTCTCCCCGGTGACAATGTTATATCGGTGTGTCACTCTCTCTCCGGTGACAATGTTATATCGGTGTGTCACTCCCTCTCCGGTGACAATGTTATATCGGTGTGTCACTCTCTCTCCGGTGACAATGTTATATCGGTGTGTCACTCTCTCCCCGGTGACAATGTTATATCGGTGTGTCACTCTCTCCCCGGTGACAATGTTATATCGGTGTGTCACTCTCTCTCCGGTGACAATGTTATATCGGTGTGTCACTCCCTCTCCGGTGACAATGTTATGCCGGCGTGTCACTCTCTCCCCGGTGACAATGTTATATCGGTGTGTCACTCTCTCTCCGGTGACAATGTTATATCGGTGTGTCACTCTCCCCCCGGTGACAATGTTATATCGGTGTGTCACTCTCTCCCCGGTGACAATGTTATATCGGCGCGTCACTCTCTCCCCGGTGACAATGCTATATCGGCGCGTCACTCTCTCCCCGGTGACAATGTTATGTCGGCGCGTCACTCCCTCACTGGGGACAATTTTATATTCTGGCTTTAATCCAGAATCCTAATTTTAATCTGCACATAACACCCTCCCTGTTGATAATTTTCAATTACTGCGTCATCCCCACCCTGTCGTTCATTTGAACGCTGCCTGTCACTCCCATTCTCTTGTCTGTGTATCACTCTCTGCCGGCCCTGAGAAACGTGGTGACCACGGCCACCTTACTTCAGCCCATCGCCTCCTCTATGGCGCCCATTGTCACTCAGCCCATCACTTTCTCCCTGGAGACCATTTTCAGTCCTGAGTATCGTCAGTTTTACAAAATCGTC
This sequence comes from Hypanus sabinus, assembly GCF_030144855.1. NCBI lineage: Eukaryota > Metazoa > Chordata > Chondrichthyes > Myliobatiformes > Dasyatidae > Hypanus > Hypanus sabinus. The sequence continues at coordinate 924,772 of NW_026781651.1, forward strand.
AATGTCCACACGACCCTCGAGTTTCCGTATAACTAATAAACCCATCGGCGTTCTCGTCAAGTTCGGTAAACACCGCCCGGAGTTCTGTCAAACAGGGAATTCAGACGTCCCTACCAATTTCCAGGATCCCAGTCCCGTTGGAAATGAACAGGAGGAGTTCCAATGGGAGGCAGACGGAGGGAATAAATGGGAAGGGGCGCGTCCCGTTAGGAATGCAGATGGTGGGGATGAATGGAAAAGGGTCGTGTTTGATTGGCAGCTGGGCCCGTGTGAGCGGACGGGAAGGGACGGCTTCCCGATTTTGCTAAATTTTCCTCATCTTCGATTTCATCCTGGGCCACGTCTCGACCCTAAAGATCAAAAGTGTTTGTTAATCGCTGGGGTTCTAATATTCACCTGTACACCGCTACCCGTTTGTGCCCCCTCCCACCCTGTATCGGTCCCCGCCGTTCCACTACTTCTCTCCGTCTCTTTCACCACCTCTACTGAGATTCGTCTCGTGTGTACGTGTGTGTGGTATGTGTGCGCGGACCCCGAGATTGTGTGAATTAACGGTTTGGAGAGAGATTCACTCTGTGTCTGACTCTGGGAGCGTGTGATGGGACGGTGTGGAGCGAGATTCACTCTGTGTCTGACCCCGGGAGTGTGTGATGGGACGGTGTGGAGGGAGATTCTCTCTGTGTCTGACCCCGGGAGTGTGTGAATTAACGGTTTGGAGAGAGATTCACTCTGTGTCTGACTCTGGGAGCGCGTGATGGGACGGCGTGGAAGGAAATTCACTCTGTCTCTGAAGCCGGGAGTGTGTGATGGGACGGTGTGGAGGGAGCCGGGACAGAGAATCATATAACAATTACCGCACAGAAACAGGCCATCTCGGCCCTTCTAGTCCGTGCTGAGCGCTTACTCTCACCTAGTCGCACCGACCTGCACTCAGCCCATAACCCTCCATTCCTTTCCTGTCCATATACCTATCCAATTTACTTTAAATGACAATACCGAACCTGCTCCTGCCACTTCTAGAGGAAGCTCGTTCCACACAGTTACCACTCTCTGAGTAAAGAAATTCCCCCTCATGTTACCTTTAAAATTTTGCCCCTTAACACTCAACTCTTGTCCTCTGGTTTGAATCTCCCCGACTCTCAGTGGAAAAAGCCTATCCACGTCAACTATATCTATCCCCCTCATAATTTTAAATACCTCCATCAAGTCTCCCTCAACCTTCTACGCTCCAAAGAATAAAGACCTAACTTGTTCAACCTTTCCCTGTAACTTAGGTGCTGAAACCCAGGTAACATTCTAGTAAATCTTCTCTGTACTCTCTCTATTTTGTTGACATCTTTCCTATAATTCGGTGACCAGAACTGTACACTATACTCCAAATTCGGCCTTACCATTGCTTTGTACAATTTTAACATTACATCCCAACTCCTATACTCAATGCTCTGATTTATAAAGGCCAGCAAACCAAAAGCTTTTTTCACGACCCTATACACATAAGATACCACCTTCAGGGAACTATGGAGCATTATTCCTAGATCACTCAATTCCACTGCATTCTTCAATGCCCTACCATTGACCATGTATGTCCTACTTGGATTATTCCTACCAAAATGTAGCACCTCACACTTATCAGCATTAAACTCCATCTGCCATCTTTCAGCCCACTCTTCTACCTGGCCTAAATTTCTCTGCAATCTTTGAAAACCTACTTCATTATCCACAACACCACCTACCTTAGTATCATCTGCATACTTACTAATCCAATTTACCTCCTCATCATCCAAATCATTAATGCATATAACAAACAACATTAGACCCAGTACAGATCCCTGAGGCACACTACTAGTCACCGGCCTCCAACCTGACAAAGAGTTATCCACCACTACAGTCTGGCATTTCCCATCCAGCCACTTTTGAATCCATTTTACTGCTTCAATATTAATACCTAACGATTGAACCTTCCTAACTAACCTTCCATGCTGAACCTTGTCAAATGCCTTACTGAAGTCCATATAGACAACATCCACTGCTTTACCCTCGTCAACTTTTCTTGTAAACTCTTCAAAAAATTCAATAAGATTTGTCAAACATGACCTTCCAGGCACAAATCCATGCTGAGTGTTCCTAATCAGACCCTGTCTGTCCAGATAATTTCATATATATAAAGTAATCTCCAAGAATACTTTCCATTAATTTACCTACCACTGTCGTCAAACTGACAGGCCTATAATTGCTAGGTTTACTCTTACAACCCTTTTTAAAGAATGGAACCACATGAGCAATACGCCAATTCTCCGGCACTTTCCCCGTTTCTAATGACATTTGGAATATTTCTGTCAGAGCCCCTTCTATTTCTACACTAAATTCCCTCAACGTACTAGGGAATTTCCTGTCAGGACTCGGAGATTTATCCACTTTTATATTCCATAAAAGCGCCAGTACTTCCTCCTCTTTAATTATCATAGTTTCCATAAATTCCCTAGTTGTTTCCCTTACCTTACACAATTCAATATCCTTCTCTTCAGTGAATACCGAAGAAAAGAAATTGTTTAAAATCTCCCCCATCTCTTTCGGCTCCACACATAGCTGTCCACTCTGATTCTCTAAGGGACCAATTTTATCCCTCACTATCCTTTTGCTATTAATATAAATGTAAAAAACTTTCGGATTTATTTTCACCTTACTTGCCAATGCAACCTCGTATCTTATTTCAGCTTTTCTAATTTCTTTCTTAAGTTTCTTCTTCCTTTATTTATATTCCTCGAGCACCTCATTTACTCCATACTGCCTATATTTATTGTAGATATTTCTCTTTTTCCGAACCGTTTCCAATATCCCTTGAAAACCATGAATCTCTCAAAATTTTAACCTTTCCTTTCAACCTAACAGGAAAATAAAGATTCTGTACCCTCAAATTTTCACCTTTAAATGGCCTCCATTTCTCTATTACATCCTTCCCATAAAACAAATTGCCACAATTCACTCCTTCTAAATCCTTTCACATCTCCTCAAAGTTAGCCTTTCTCCAATCAAAAATCTCAACACTAGGTCCAGTCCCATCCTTCTCCATAATTATATTGAAACTAATGACATTATGATCACTGGACCCGAAGTGTTCCCCACCACATACCTCCGTCACCTGAACTATTTCATTCCGTAACAGAAGATCCAACACTGCCCCTTCTCTAGTCGGTACCTCCATGTATTGCTGCAAACAAACTATCCTGCACACATTTTACAAACTCCAAACCATCCATCCCTTTTGCAATGTGGGCTTCCCAGTCTATGTGTGGAAAATTAGCATCTCCCACAATCACAACCCTGCTCTTACTACAAGCATCTGCTATCTCCTTGCAAATTTGCTCCTCCAATTCTCGCACCCCATTAGGTGGTCTATAATACACCCTTATTAGTGTTACTACACCTTTCCCATTCCTCAATTCCACCGAAATAGTCTCCCTAGACGAGCCCTCTAATCTATCCAGCCAGAGCACCGCCGTAATATTTTCTCTGACAAGCAACGCAACACCTCCCCCTCTTGTGCCTCTGATTCCATCACACCAGAAGCAACGAAATCCAGGAATATTTAGTTGCCAATCACTCCCCTCCTGCAACCATGTTTCTCTAATAGCTACAACATCATATTTTCAGGTATCATTCCATGCTCTAAGCTCATCCACCTTTCTTACAATGCTCCAAGCATTAAAATAAATTTATTTAAGAAATTCTCCACCTCTTCCTCTCTGTTTATCTCTAACAGCACGAAGAACTTTACTATCTTCTTTTTCGTACTTCTCCCATACATCTGTTCCTACACTCTGTTTCCCCTCCCCCTTCGTATCTAGTTTAAATCCACTGGATCCTCTCTAGCAAACCTACCTGCAAGAATATTTGTCCCCTTCCAGTTCAGATGTAAACCGTCCCACCAGAACAGTTCCCAGCTTCCCTGGAAAACTGCCCAATTATCTATAAATCTGAAAACCCTCCCTCCTGCAGCATGTCTTCAGCCACGTGTTGATCTGCACAATCTTATTATTTCTAAACCCGCCTGCACGTGGCACTGGTAGCAATCCTGAGATTGCTATCCTGGAGGTCTTGTTCTTTAACTTGGCACCTAGCTCCCTAAACTCACCTTTCAGGATCTCCTCACTCTTCCTACCCACCTCATTGGATCCCTACATGGACAACGACATCCGGCTGCTCACCCTCCCTCTTGAGAATACTGAGAACTCGATCCTAGATATCGTGGACCCTGGCACCAGGTAGAAAACAGACCATCCGTGATTCTCGATCTCTTCCACAGAAACTCTTATCTGTCCCCCTAACTATCGAATCCCCTATCACTACTGCTCTCCTCTTTTCCTTCCTTCCCTTCTGAGCTGAGTGTCCAGTCTCAGTGCCAGAGACACAACCACTGCAACTTGTCCCTGGTAGGTTGTCCCCACCAACAGTATCCAAAACGGTATACGTATTGTTGAAGGGAAAGACCACATGGGTGCTCTGCTCTTCCTATCTATTCCCCTTCCCTCTCCTGACAGTCACCTGACTAGCTGTCTCCTGACTCCTAGGGGTGACTATCACCCTGAAACTCCTGTCTATTTCTCCCTCTGCCTCCCGAATGATCCGAAGTTCATCCAGCTCCAGCTCCAGTTCCCTAACTCGGTTTGTCAGGAGCTGCAGCTGGATGCACCTTTCGCAGGTGTAGTCATCAGGGACAACTGTGCTTGCCCTGACTTCCCACATGCTTCAAACGGAGCACTCCAATGTCCTAACTGCTGCCTCCATTACCTACTCCTAAGTTAATTAAATTAATTAACGGAACTTACCCGGACTTACCTCACTGGGAGCAAACTCGTCCTCAGCATCTACTCGCCAAAGCCTCTAGAGCCAAAGCCTCAAAGCTCCATTCCTACCCTGAGCCACTCACACCACTGGCCGCTCCTCTCCAGTTACCCGTCCTTTTATTTGTCCCTGCCAATTATCTCATGAGCCCTTCGCTCCTGCTCTTCCTTCTGCAACGGCCACACTTCCTTCAGAACCGAAGGGTGCATTGCATCACCCTCAGACTATTCAGACTATTAAGCTTTCTGAGCACTTGCTCAGTCGTAATTTTCACTGCACATAATCCGCTTCCCTGGCATTCTTAAATGTTGGGTGTACTGCAGATGTCTTCCACTTGGCCTCTGATTACAATATCTCTGGCGTCATTTTCTATTATTCCTATATCTACCCTCAACTCTCTTATAAGCTTTATATACTTAAAAAAACTCTTAGGAGCTTCTTTGATATTAATCGCCAGGTTCCTTTCATAATTCATACATTTCAAACCTACTCCTAAGCTAATTAGGTTAATTACAGGAGCTTACTCACCCTTACCTCACCTGGAGTGAAGCTCGCTTTTTAGATTTCCCCGCCGACTTTCATGCGCTTGCGCAATCGTGTCCCGTTCAACCTCGCCTCTGCCTATTCTCGCCGAAGCCTGATTGAGCCAAAGCCGTCCGACTCTGCCTCAGTCCACTCCGATAATGGCCGATGTATATGACGGTCTTTCTTTTAAACCTTTGGCGCGCTACGCCACGCGTCTGCGCAGTCTAGCCTCTTTGACCTGATCAGTTAAAGAGCTTCTTTCACCTCTTCCCTCTCCGCCTCTTGCTTCAATTTAAATGACCTTTGAAAACTTCCTCTCCTTTTTAATCCAGTGGAATCATGTCTGATACTACTGTTCATTATAACTGTCTGCGGGGGGCAGGAGGGGGTCTGTTAGCCAGGAAAGGGGTTGGGTGGAGATGAGATCCTGGGCACCCAGACTCTGTCGGTCTGACCTTCCTCAGCCTGGAGCTGAGACGCGACTGTGTCAGTGTGAGGAGCTGCGACCCACGGCTGCATCAAGGGGTGGTGTCGCGTTTTTGCAAAATTATCCGCATCTTCGATTTCATCCTGGGCTACTTCTCCACCGCTGAAGTCAAATGTAATTGTCAATCGCTAGCATTCTAATATCCACCTGTATTCCCCTGCCAAATTGAGTCGTCCCCCCCCCACCCTCTCCAGATCCGTGAACTCTGTATCACTCCCCATCTCTATGAACTCCCCGAAATTGAAGTTTTATCTGACGGCTGTGTAAAGTATTTAGTGTCAGTGTGAGGAGCTCCGACCCACTGTTGCAGTTCACAGGCTGCGGGGTCAGCAGAAACCTCAAATAAAACTCGAGTCCGACACCAGGACAGGAAGTTACAGCGGTTTATTGATTTCATCATGACAAATGTAAATTAAACAATGTGTCAGCTGCTGACGTGCGGGAATAAATAAGCTGCTCCCGACTCACTCACAGTCACACACAATTAACTGACCGGTGACAACGAGTGACCGGTTGAATAATCAGTCCCGTTTCTCACGGTCACTCTGCATCGGGGAACCGATGATTATAAAATCACACTTCAGGGCTGTGTCGGGATCGCTGCTGATCTAGGGTCACTGTAGAGGGATTTGTCAATTTGACATCATTACATCGGCCAGACTGCCGAATGCACCGTCCTCAGCAAAGGGAGCAAAAGGATTCTCTCCCGGGATAATCCCACCCCGGGACACCGGTGTCCCAGACTGAGCCCTGGCCCCCAGGCTCTTCCTGTCTATGTAGTTCGGGGTCTCACGTGGCGGGGAGTCTTGAACCTGCACATCCGGAGGAAGCTGCGCCGCCGTACAGCAGGCGGACACACGTCACTGGAGCCGGTTCCGTCAGAACAGTTGAGAATTAAACCTGGCGTGTGGCCTTGAAAAGTAAGGGCGGGAGTGAAAGATGGGGGTGGGAAATTGGCTAAAATGTCCCCATCCTGCGGGCGGGGATGTTCGCACATACAGATGTTCACAGGGACACTGTCAGTCTTGGTCTGGGTTCCCGTAGAGATCTCAGTTCCTTCTCCCCAGTCACACTGAACCAATTCCCGTACAATCTGAAACAGATGGGAGAATAAAGATGAAATAAACAGATTACACACCAGTGTCCGTAACAGGGCACTGGGGATAATGTTTCAACAACACGCACAGCCAAATATCACCAGAAAACCCGCGGATCCGCTGATATTTTATCACATTGAACATTAACACAAACACTCACCGGATCCACTCCAGACTCGGGAGGGTCAGTATGAGGCGGCGGAGAGCGGGTACAGATCGGTCTGTCAGCGAGTTGTAACCAAGGCTCAACCCCTTCAGTGATGGTTTGGCACTGAGTGCAGAGACAAGATCCTCGGCACCAGAATCTGTGAGACTGATATTGTCCAGCCTGGAGATGACAGAGAGTGAGGGTGAAGGACACAGACAGACAGGAAATGGTACAAATCCCCAGTGTTTATCAGTAACACAAATACTGATCACATTAATGTTCAGTGTCAGACACGCAGTGACTGTAAACACAATGTCCCACAGTCTGGTACTTACCGCAGTTTCTGTATTTTACACTCCAGGTTCCTCAGAGCGGCAGACACCAGTTTGACTCCGGAATCTGCCAGTTTATTATCACCCAGGTCCAGCTCCATCAGCGTTCGGTTTGTACTGAGAGCGGAGACGAGATCCTCGGCACCAGAATCTGTGAGACTGACATTGTCCAGCCTGGAGATGAGAGAGAGTGAGGGTGAAGGACACAGAGAGACAGGAGACGGTACAAATACCCGGTGTTTACCAGTAACACAATTACTGATCAAATTAATGTTCAGTGTCAGACACCCAGTGACTGTAAACACAATCTCCCACAGTCTGGTACTTACACGAGTGTCTGTATTTTACATTCCGGGTTTCTCAGAGCCGCAGACACCAGTTTCACTCCTGAATCTCCCAGTTTATTACTACCCAGATCCAGCTCCGTTAGTGATAATATTTTACTGAGAGGGGAAGCGAAATCCTCGACGCCAGAATCTGTGAGACCGACATCCCCCAGCCTGGAGATGAGAAAGAGAGAGAGGGTGCAGGACACAGAGAGACAGGAGACGGTACAAATCCCCAGTGTTTATCAGTAACACAATTACTGATCACATTAATGTTCAGTGTCAGACACCCAGTGACTGTAAACACAATCTCCCACAGTCTGGTACTTACCCCAGTTTCTGTATTTTACTCTCTGTGTTCCTCAGAGCCGCAGACACCAGTTTCACTCCTGAATCTCCCAGTTTATTCTCCCCAAGTCTAAACACAAACAGACAAATTGATGAACAAAGTGATTCAAACCGTGGGTCTGAGGGAATTTGTCTCACTCGGATATTTCAGGAAACATTAAACCCTTTAGTAAATCACTGATCGGAGTTCCCATCACTGTCAATGTCCTTCACTGACCAGCTCCAGTGTATTCACCGAATGTCGGTAATTTAGTCTGTCGGTGTGACCCTGTAAACTCCATATATTCTGTCTCATTCCCAGATGGTCAGAAGAGTGTTCCTGTGGGAGGAAGTCTCACAGTGAGAATGAATTGTGAGTGAGGAATGTCGATAAGACATTGTTGAATAGATCACCTGAGGAAAACGGATAGGAAGACTGAACCTGCAGGAGGAAGCGGGATGGGTAAGAGAGAACCCTCAGGAGGAAAAGGATGGGGAAGAGAGAACCGACAGGAAATAGGTAGTGGGGAAGAGTGATCCGAAGGAGGATCGGATGCTGAGGTAAGCGGAAGGTCTGAATTAGGGCCCATATATAGAGGACATAACCATTTGGGGCGGGGTAGTGCCCACATTGACACAGGTAGACTGCTGGTGATAGTCAGACATGGGGAAGGGCAGAGGGAGGACAATCTTACAGAGGGAATTCTCTCACTGTCACTGGGTCAGTCCACTAACTTTCTCTTGTCCCTCACCAGGGAAGGCATTGTAAAGCTGGGACAGTCCGGTGCTGGTCTCCCGACCCTCAACGGGAAGGGGTTGTAAAGTTTGGACTGTCTGCTGATGGTCTCTTGTCCATCGGAAGGGGGTGTGAATCTCTGACCCACCTATTGCAGTCAGTGTTGGTTTGGGCGTCAGTGACTGAGAAGGAACATTATCAATGGACATGTCACTGGCAGCGAGAAACACGGCTATTCCAGTGATATACTATCATTAAACCAATGGCCGTTGTTCACTGATCTGATGAAGTCTCCAACATCCCTTCACAAAGAACCACAGAACCCTCCCGTCCTTGGGGAATTACTGACCGATCCCCTGGGCATTTGTCACAATTCTTCACAATCTGATTTACTACAGTTTTACCCAAATACAGTTACATTGAAACAACACAATGGAACAGTTTCACACTTCAGAATGGGAGATAAATCAGGTTACCTTAAGTCCTGGCACTTGTGCAGCCCGGGTCCCAGCTGCTGGATTCCTTCACTCTGAATGCGGCATTTCTCCAGGTCGAGCTGTTTTATTGTATCACAGAGTCCGATGGCATGAGATAGGACCGCGCAGTCAATCGGGGTCAGTGTCATTCCACTGAACGAAAGTATTTCCAAAGATTCCAGTGCAGCCTGAGCCAGTCCACGATTCTGAGACTCAAACAGGTAGTGCAATGTGTTCAGGAGGCTCCTTTTACCAGCTTCACTCCCTGTGTTTCCACTCTGGCGTTCAACCTCCTCCTTCACCCAGTCAATCACCCGGCAGGTTGTTTGATGAGGAAATGGACCCAGAAACTCCTCCAGACCCCGAGCTGTCATTGGGGAGGAGAGACCAGCAACAAAACGGAGAAATACCTCAAATCGCCCATCTGTCGTGTTGTGGGTTTCAGTGAGGAATTTCAGGATATCCCCGGGATGTGGATTCAGGAATTGTGCGACTGCAGCTACAAACTCTTGGATGGTGAGGTGTGGGAATGTGTATACCACACTCCGAGCAGAATCCTCTCTCTCCAAAAGCTCCATTAGGAACCCGGACAGGAACTGGGAAGGCTGCAGATTGTACTTGATCAAATCTCCATCTGTAAACACAATCTTGTTCTCAGACACTCCTCTGAAGGCCATCTGACCAACCCTGAGTAACACATCACCGGGGTTCTCAATCTCACGGCCGTGGTTTTTCAGGATGTTGTAAATATAGTAGGAGTACAGTTGGGTGATGGTCTTGGGAACTCGCAGTGGGTCCCTGACTCTTTGTGTGAAGAAGGGGCCCAGTGTCAGAGCGAGGATCCAGCAGTAGGAGGGGTTATAGCTCATGGTGTACAGGATCTCGTTCTCCTTCACGTGTTTGAAAACAGCTTCTGCCACCGTCTGATCTTTAAAATGTCTGAGGAAATATTCCTTCCGCTCCTCACTAAGAAATCCCAGGATTTCAGCCCAGACACTGATATCAGCCTTTTCCAATAAATGTAATGCAGTGGGGCGGGTGGTGACCAGCACTGAACACCCTGGGAGCAGCTTGCCCTGGATTAAATTGTACATAATGTCAGACACTTCACACCACCACTCAGGATCTGGGCACTGGTGCTTGGGTTCTGTATCTCTCCGACAGTCAGCAAAATCGATTCCGTGCTTGAATTCATCCAAACCATCGAATATAAAGAGCAATCCCTCTGGGTTCTTCCAGACCTCTCTCAGGATATTCCCAAAGTAGGGATATTGATCCAGAATCAGTTCCCTCATGTTTATCCTGCAGTTAATGGAGTTTAAATCGCGGAATTTGAAACTGAAGACAAACTGGAATTGTTGGAATATTTTCCCCGTGGCCCAGTCATGAACAATCTTTTGTACCATTGTTGTTTTCCCTATCCCCGGGACTCCAGCCACTGCTGCCGAACTCCCAGATTTGGATTTACTCCAGGAAAAGCTGCTCTGGAACAACTGATCAGTCTGGATTTTTTCCAGTTCTCTGCGGAGATGTTTTTCTCTCCAATCGCCATGGTCTCTACCTCTTGCCAGCAGCTCATGTTCCACCAGTCTCCGATCTCGAACAGTAGAAATGACCGTGAGCTCAGCGTATCGATCAACCAGCTGGAAAACCTTCACCTTCTCCCTCATCAGGATCGTGTTCACTCTCAGTGTTTCAGTTTGTGCCCGCAGAGTCTCCTTGTGTTTCTGTTGAACATCTTCCATGGGAACAGGAACATAGTCAAAATGTTAAATGGCTCAACTCAGAACTCAGTATTTAAGCACACAAGAGTTAGCTCAAAGCTATTGCCTTGATTGAATTCATCAATGGATGTTCGTACAGCGAAGTAAATGTGATTAACAGACCCCTGACTGGACAGAGAGGCCTGGACTAGATAAACACCATATCTTCACATTTCCACATTAACTGTGCTGTGAAGGTGAGTATTTCCCTAATAGTTTATTAACCCCCGACTGTCCTGGACTGGATAAACTCCCACCACTGCCAGAGCTATTGTTCCTGTGGAAGAACTTTGAAAGCCGGATGTTTAATGTGGCGTATGGAGATGGAGAATGGGTCGTGGGAATTGATCGTGGGCATTCTATGAAAGGAGCAGGTTGGGGAATCACAGCTTCCCCTCCCAGTCACCATCACTGATTCAAAATACAAAGAAGTAGCTTTATTGAGCAGCACGTGCACTGTCGGTGAGGGTTGTTGGGGGAGAAAATGTCAATGTCTTGTTCAGGAGATTGAGACAGTCAGCATTTTGGCACAAAACGCAAACAGCCCCCCCTTCCATCATCACAGATGCTGCTCAGCTCACTGAGTTCCTCCGGAAAATGGTTTGAGACGGCAGATCTGCAGTCTCGTGTCTCTTAAAGAGTATGTGTTGTGTATACCCAACAGATTCAAGGTTGAAGATACACAAGTGTAAAAGATAAGGAAATTAATTGTTATTCTGGATGTGATGCAGAACAAAATAACTCAGATAAAGAACGCAATGGAAAACACAATAAATATAAATATATACGATACAGGCGTCACTCTGACCTCAGGTGGTTCTGGCAGAAAATTTTCAAATCGTGCTGGTGGTGGGTGGGTGTTGTTAGGTGTGTAGGGGTGGCTTAATCATTGGAGGTGTTGATCAGTCTTACTGCTTGAGGAAAGTAACTGATTTTCAGTCTGGTTGTCCTGCTGTGGATGCTACGTAGCTTCCTCCCTCTTGGGGGTGGGGCAAACAGCCCATAGGCAGGATAGGTGGGATCCTTCCTCCCTCATGGGAGAGGGGCAAATAGCCCACAGACAGGATAGGTAGGATCCTTCCTGATGCTGCTGACCCTTTTCCAGAGCCTTTCTGTATATACGTCCCTGGTGGAAGGTAGGCTGGGGGTGTTGGTGATGCGTTGGGCAGTTTTGACTACCCATTGTAGAGCCTTCCAGTCCGCCAGAGTGTTGCAGCATGTTGGCCTGCCCTCTGCAGTACAGGACAGGAGTGTAGATGTGAGTACAGGTCAGACAATGTTTGTGGAAAGGGGAGAAAGGGTAGATGCTACTGGTCTGTGACTTTAAATACAAGTTTGAAACCATGCCGTTTACAGGTCAGGTGGTGAAGGGAGCAGAGACCGAGGAATTTCGGTAGCAGGTGGTTCAGGATTTCAGCTATCTCAAGACCTGCATAGTACAGTACAGGTATGGGACCTTCAGCCCACAAAGTTGCCGCTAACACGATGTCCCCATAAACTCCTCCCGCCTGCCTCCGAAGATATGGATATCAGGATCCCGGTCGACATTAATGACGTCAGGGTTGTGACCTTTACTCTATACTTCCCCATACATTTGATCTCCTGAATTGCAAGAACTCACACTTCTCTGGATTAAACTCCACCTGATATTTCCCCATCCGCATCTGCAACTGATCTGTATCCCAATGCTTTCTTTGGCATGCCTCTTCACCCTCCACAACTGAGTCACATTTCAGCATCATGAAACTCATCTCTCCCTTTCAGATTAAATTTACAACATCTCCCATCAAGATCTACAGGCATTGACGTCGTTGGCTTTAATCCTCTTTGCAACATGCTGGACCCAAATTCTGCTCAGCTAATATTTAATCATGCCCGTTGGGGATTTGTCTAACAAGAGGTGCTCTCATTCTAAGCCTTTGCCACTGAATCTGCCACTCAAGTTATCTTTCCCACACCCAATACTGCACAACCCATTCTTGGCAGTGTGGAGAATCAGAGTGACCTTGGGGTCCGAGTCCAGCGGACACTCAAAGCTGCTATGCAGGTTGACTCTGTGGTTCAAACGGCATACAGTGCATTGGCCTTCATCAACCCTGGGATTGAGTTTAGGAGCCGAGAGGTGATGTTGCAGGTATATCGGACCCTGGTCAGACCCCAGCTGGAGTATTGTCTTCTGTTCTGGTCACCTCACTACAGGAAGGACGTGGAAACTATAGAATGGGTGCATAGGAGATTTACAAGTAATGCCTGGATTGGGGAACATGCCCTATGAGAATAGCTTGTGTGAACTCGGCCATTTCTCCTGGGAACAACGGAGGATGAGAGGTGACCTGATAGAGGTGTATAAAATGATGAGAGGCATTGATTGTGTGGATAGTCAGAGACTTTCTTCTAGGGCTGAAATGGCTAACACAGGAGCGTACAATTTTAAGGTGCTTGGAAGCAGGTACAGAGGGATTGTTAGGGGTAAGTGTTATTTATGCAGAGAGTGGTGAGGGCGTGGAATGGGCTGCCGGCGATTGTGGTGGAGGCAGAAACAATAGAGCCTTTTAATTTCTAAAATAAATACATGTTCGGTACAGCATCGTGGGCCGAAAGGCCAGTATTGTGCTGTAGGTTTTGTATATTTCTATAAGCTGCAAACCTCTTCTTATTCATAACCATCTGAGAAGAGGAGTTGTGTTCACTGTTCCCAAATGTTCCACCACTGAAACCTCAGCAACCTGCCGGCTTACTTTCAAATACCAGCTGCAGTCTGGCCCTCCTCTAGTTCACACATTACACACATCTCACCATCAGAGATTCCTAAAATATTCTTGCAGGTAGGAAACACGGGACAGAGAATGAAAGGTCATCAGCAACACAGGGGAAGTTAAAATTACCCACTACAACAAACTTGCTGCTTTTGCATCTTTCCAGAATTTGCCTACATATTAGTTCCTGTATCTCATGATGACTACCGGGAGATGTTTTGTAAAAACCCATCAGTGACTGTATCTATCTTATTTCTATGCACTCATATTGCCTCAGTACTTGAAATCCCCAGTGTGTCCTCTCTGATTGCAGCTGTGAAATTCCCCAGGTCAGCAAATAAACCTTTTCAAACATATTACCTCCCCTCTCTATCTGAAATATTGTAACGCTGGAATATTGATCTGCCAATCTTGTCTCTCTCAATCAAGTCTTCATAAAGACAACAACATCACACTTCCATGTGCTGATCCACTCTCAATGTCCAACTACCTGACCCACAACACTCTTTCCAAAGAACTATCCACTTCAGTCCCAACCATTCCATCATGTTCACTCACCCGGACCGCCGTCCATACAATAAGGATTATTAGCCTAACCTGTATCTTCCGTCGACCCGTCGACGCAGGAGATAATGTAGCTGGACAAGTGTTTGGGGTGCCAGTGAGAGAGTATTCTGGACACAGAGACTATCTGTCACAATCATGGAAAGCGATGTCGATGCCCTGAGACCTGAATTAGGGGAAGGCAAAATGTGGAAACAGCTAATTGCAGCTGCACTACTGCTGAACACAATCCTTTGAAAGGACGTGTAAAAGTATGTTAGGACTCTGCAAAGTGTATCCAGGATTTCACAGAATTTGAAGGGACTGTCAGGAGTGTGCAGGATCTCAGCATGTCCGGACTCTAGCAGGGATGTGCGGGGTCTCACCGTGTGTGAGGACCCTATCAGGGATGTGTGGGGTCTCACAGTGTGTCAGGATCCTGTCAGGGGTGTGTGGGGTCTCACACTGTGTTAGGATCCTGTCAGGGGTGTGTGGGATCTCACAGTGTGTCAGGACCCTGTCAGGGGTGTGTGGGGTCTCACAGTGTGTCAGGATCCTGTCAGGGGTGTGTGGGGTCTCACACTGTGTCAGGATCCTGTCAGGGGTGTGTGGGGTCTCACACTTTGTTAGGATCCTGTCAGGGGTGTGTGGGATCTCACAGTGTGTCAGGACCCTGTCAGGGGTGTGTGGGATCTCACAGTGTGTCAGGATCCTGTCAGGGATGTGTGGGGTCTCACAGTGTGTCAGGACCCTGTCAGGGATGTGTGGGGTCTCACAGTCTGTCAGGATCCTGTCAGGGGTGTGTGGGGTCTCACAGCGTGTCGGGACCCTGTCAGGGATGTGTGGCGTCTGTGTTCAATGTATACGGGTGGGATGGGGAGCGTAGGAAAATATTGGTAGTTTAAATAGTTACTTCAGACAAAGTGACAGTGTTAGAAATGATATTCTTCAATAATCAGGGAATGAATCGGTTTTGTATTAGAAATGGGTGTGGGAATTTCACTGCTGTGTCTGTTCCTTCGGCAAACAATATGAAGACCAGTGAAGAACAAGTTTGCAGGCTACCTTGGTTTCTCTGTCCCAATTCCCATCTCTCACCGTTCCACAGTGTCCATCACACATCACATGAACTTTAGCTTCTGTGGACTGAGCTGAGGATTTTGTCCCCATCACACCCTCACTAACACTGTCTCCTGATGGAATTCCCAGGATTATTGAGTTGGAAGTAAAACTGGATAACTGTAGCAGTGTTTGCAGTCAGGCAGTACTTATGTGAACAAAGTTGGGTTCATATGCTGCTTTGGGGTTGAACAGAGCAGTTGGGTGTTACCTGATTTTCTCATTAAATGGATGCTCTCATTGCTATTCTGTGATGAGAGCTTCCGTGGACTCTCAATTCTAAAAATGATAATCTGTAGGATCTGAGGGGATTTAGAAAAATTATCCAGGATGAGAGCTGTTGCTCAGGTAGTGTAGCTGCAGGGGAAGGATTTCACTTTTCGGAGTGAAGAATTTCTAAGAATTTCACTCCTCCAGATCGTCCTCTTCTCCACTCTGGCTCGGTGGAGGGACCTGTTGTTGTAGGAGTCAGAGAGGAGTCAGAGAAAACTCCCCGACTCTATGAGTTGTTCCTGATAATGCCCTGAGAAAGATATCCCTCCAGCAAATATTTTCCATGTGTTTCACTGTGCGCTGTGTCATGGTGCCACCACATACCTGGTCAAATCCAGGTGGTTCAACATCGATATGGCCCTACACAATATCTACCATCGGTGGAAACAGCGTATCTTCACTTACCTTTCAGTTCTCTGGGAATCTTCGGTACGGGTCGATGGACCGGAACACAACCTGTTTGGAATAAAACCATTTGAGGAATTGAAATGTATAAAATTATAAAATCAATTGTGATTGAATCCAAAATTAAATTCATCTTTGATGCTATCTCACCATGTTCCTGTATTTCCTTCAGTATTTTGTCAAACTTTGGGACAGCAATCCGCATTTTCACAAAGGTTTCCCACATCACCCTCCGGGCGCGGGAGCCTTTCTCCATCACCAGGCTCAGGAGGAGTTTAGAACTGTCCGCCCGCTCTCCCTTATCAGCGAGATCAGAGATTTTCTGTGAAGAGTAACGGTGAACGTATTGGGGGCTGACAGATTCACACAGAGAATGAGAAGTAAATGATGTGCTCTTTAACGGGATCTGACTGAGCATTCACCCAGACGGGTGCTGATCCTGGCTGGACATGGACTACATTCTGAGTGCAGAGCACACGGAGGGTCATTCACCGTGAACCTGGTCCACCAGTCAAGGAGATCCTGGTTGGTCTGTGACCGCTTCATTGACGTGGCTCCAAATCCATAAATAATTCCTCACCGGATTTGACCGTGTAAAACAAAATCAGGAAATAACGATCACAGATGAAGAAAGAAGTCAGGAGGGTTTTTATAACAGAGTGAGCAGTCTCGGAGAAGTTGCAGAAAAGGTGATGTGATTCATCTCCTCAGTCCGCCAGTGTCCAACATGACAGCGGATTACCGGCTGACACCTGATGCCTTTCCTTTGCCTTTTCCAGTGGAGGGTTATTCAGTGATTACACATTACAACAGGGCAGTATCCCCCAATCCACACTGTTTGCAGTTACAGATTGTAACGGAATCATCTCCACCCAGAGCAGAACACACTCGAGCTCCTGTGGCATCCAGTAATAATGCCCCGGTTCTCACTGACGTCCTGCCGTCACGCTGCACGTTCTTTTCAAAATGAAAATTCCTACCAGATTTCCATTTAAACTCCTTTATTGCAACCTCATACAATTGTTACCTGCTCCCCTCGCTCTGAGCATTGAGCCGCTACTGGAGTGTTTACACCTCTTCCAATAATTCCTTCAGATTCATCGTTTTAAGAATTATATATACTCTGATTTGTTTTTATGCTTTATTATCCGATGAATGAAAATTCCGACACCCATCAGACCTGTGATGTGTGAAAATCCCTCCCTCCCACTTACCCGATGTTCCTCTCCACTGAACTGATTCTTGGCCGTTAACGCCAGGCTCACTCCGTGCACCCCTCCTTCCATCGCCTGCTCCAGCCTGCCCCGGTAGAAGTCCGTCAAATGCAGCAGCTGGAAGTCATTCCAGCTTGCCAGGAGCTCGGTGATCACTGTGCAGTATAATGGGGAAAAATAAATATTCATTGACTCCATATTGTGCAGCAAATTTCCCTCTGGAACCAAAAGATCACCAAATAAATTACAATATATTTATGGGGGGGGGGGACGGGCTTGGGCTGGGGCATGGGTGGTCCCGGTTGGGGCAGGGTGTGGTTTTGAAGGGGGTATAGCTCTTTCGCGTCTCTGTGAATATACCACTCTGTTTTGAAAGGACTGTGCTAATTACTGAGAATATAGTAACCCATCGCCATCACTCTCCTCGTACTGTCCATCACCACCGCTTTGCTCTGATTTACTGTCTGCCTGCCTGGTCAACCGCTTCCTCGGCAAATCTCTGGGATTTCGCACAAAATGCTGGAGGAACTCAACGGGTCAGGCAGCATCTATGGATGTCATTAGTTGGGCGTTGGGAACAGACCCAAATGCATGACACAGACATTGAAGTACCAGGGAGAGGACTAGGTGTATCAAGAAAGCAAGGGAAGTGGGGAAGAAACGACGCTGGACAAGTCATGCCAAGGCAACAGGACTGGACGTGCGGGAAGTACGCGGGACTCCTGGGCTGGGTGAGGACATGAGGGTCAGACTTGGGAGACAGGAACGCGGAATACAGAGCCTTGGTCGAGGGAGAGCAGGAATGCAGAACACAGAGTCGGAGCCCCTCCTTGGGAAGAGGACGTAGGGCCGGGACTCATACGCTGCACACGATGAGACAGTTCCCAACGCTAGGTAGCGGCAAATGTCCAGATCCATCTAGCGAAGGCGTGGACAAACAGAGACAGTTACAAACAACGAAAGAAGGTTCCTTATCTAGACACAGCAAGGCTCCGCCGGTAGAACTTGACAGCGAAAAAAGGTGGAAGGCTGCAGACAAGGCTCCAGACTCATGGTATCGGCAAAGACTTATCCCACAGAGACAAGGACAGGATACTGACGAGACGAACCAGCCATAACACTTGAACTCAGGGCCACTTTTATTCCCAGCAACATGAGAAAAAGTTGTCTGTGATTAAGCCCAACTGAAACAAAGGACAGCCAGAAGACCCGGAGTCCGGAGTCCACGGGCTGGACCACGAACCGGATTTCGGACTTCACGGACCAGACCATGACAAAGGAGGAGAATAAACAATAAACGTTTCGGGCCAAGGCCCTTCATCAGACTGGAAATGAGAGGACAGAATTTCTAGATATTGCCACATTACTTTCTATTCCGTGTGATGCTGATCCAAAATGTCAAATGCTTATTCCTCTCCATGGATGCTGCCTGACCGGCTGAGTTCTGCCAATATTTTGTGTGTCTTTGCGTTGGCCAAAACTTACAGCATCTGCACAATGTCTTGACTTCTGGAGTAACTCGCTATTTTAATGTGCATCACAATCTGTTAGAGAAGCAGGAGCAGACGGTAACTGTACTTCTTCCACAGGTGACTGTGTTTCCCCCAGAGATGTTAACTCTCTCTCCTTCTCTATTTCTCTCATCTCTCTGCTCATTTTTCACAAATGGTTTGTGAATTGTCGATATTGAATTGAACCCAGATGCAGAATCCGCAACTTCTGCTTTTCACCATATCCTTTCATACACTGACCAATCAGGAATCAACCTCTGTCTTAAATATACACAACGAATTAAACACAGACGCAGAACCCTCAGAGTATGAATTATAAATTAAAATAATTCGACAACATACCCGTGTCCTTTCCTGATGTTGAAGCCACTGGAACTCCTCCCCTGCTCGAACACTGAGCCATTTGAGGACAGGTGTGATCAGTTTATGCTGCTCTGTAACAAACAAAAGTAACAGGAGGGTCAAATGTTAATTCGGGTTTGAAGCAGAACGCTGTTTTGTTTTTAAACTGAGGGAAACACTTCCAAACATCTTGGGGCTGGTTCCCTGGGATTTGACATTTCATGATCCACCTGCGCCCATCCACCCACAGTCACGCAATACCCATTACATGGATTGTACACCATGTCAGGAATCTCCGGTCTATCTACTAGCTATACCGCAGTCCATTCCGTTTTAGGAACCAATCACGAGTCCTCGACCAGGATTGATTTGTGAACGGTAAGGCAAGGCGTTCTATTGCGGAGCAGCAGTGAACCATCTGATTGGCCTATCACAGTACTCTTTGGGAACTAGTTGACTTGATCAGCATTTCTGATCCGGCTGTTGTTCACGATTGCACTTAATAAAAAAAAGAAAGACGGGTTGAGCAGACAGCGCCCACTGCTTTGGTCTTCCTACCACTGGTGGCGCTATGATGAGTAATGGAAAACTGTTATAGCAGTGTGGGTTGAAACATTTCTGCTGACCAATGGTGCATCTATTCCTCTCGTCACTGAATTATACAGATTTCTCAGTCCCGCCTGATTCTCACCATCTCCTTTCAGTTTAACATCGCCTGGCATTGACACCTGTGGCAATATATGGTTTGATTCTATGTAGAAACACTCTGACATCCTGAACAATGCAATATCACACATAGCATCGTGACATCTTCTCCTGAAACACGACACCTTCTCCGGCAGGATTTTAAGATCAGTATTATCACCTAAACTCCGATCAAAGTACCTTTGAGCATATCACCTGGCCGTTATCAGATAGTTACATGACACCTTGTTAAACACAATGTAGACCCGTCATACATCCAAAACAGCAGGATGGCAAAAATTCCTTAACGTAAGTAAAAGAAAATGCCGGAATTACTCAATAAAAGATACTCATATTACTCATATTTCAGGTGGAAGACCATCTATCAGAGCAGGGCTTGTGTGTATGAGCCATGTATCTGTTCTCTATCTGCGTTGTATTCTGCATTCCCTATTTATGATTATTTTTTTGTTTCTCAATCTGTTGCACAATGCACCATGCTCTCTCATTCACTGTACCAGTCCCACCGTGGTTTGACTGTCCAAATGCACCATCTCACACTTGCCCAATTTGAAAACCATTTGCCATTCCTCAGCCCATCTCCACAACTGAACAAGATCCCATTGAAATTCATGGTAATCTGCTGCAATATCAACGAGACTGCCGGATTCATGATCAAACTTGCTGACCTTTCATGAACAAATCAATTGAATGAATAGTGAATTACAGAGTTCTCGACACTGACACCCACTCGTCACAGTCCTCCATTCGCTAAAACCATCTTCAGTCATCACCCTCTGCTTCTTTTCATCGAGTCCGGAGTGAATCCACCTCGCCAGCTCCCCGTGAATCCCACGTGACCTACCTTTCCCAATCAACTGCCATGTGGGATCTTGTTAAAGGCTTTACCAAAGTCCTTACAGAGAGCATCACAGCTCAAAGTCATCTAACTCCCCAGTAAAGTCTTAAATAATCTCCAAAGTACATGGTAGATATGATGTCCCACTGTGTGGTGCAGACGACAATTTCCCCACAACAATGTCCAACCGCCCGAGACTTCAGCTTCACTGCAGACTGAGGAAATTCCGATCCCAGCTGTAAACTGAATCTGAATCTGAATCTGAATTACCAACCTGGACTGAAACCTGTATACTGGCAGTTCCATATACTCAGAGTCACCAGCCCGATATCATCACCCATACAAACATGCTTTGGTGCCGGCGATTTGCCGTGGTGTTCCTGCCATTTCCGATTACAAACTAAGGTGGAAATGAAACCTAATGACTCTCTGCCGGGGTCAGTGCTCAGGCTGATTCACCGGTCTGTAGATTGTGAGAGGATGGGGATATACTTCAGCTTGCCTCCAGCAGCTAAACTGAGCACATTTGAATACTATCTTATTGTTGTGTGGGATCTTGACCCGCACAGTTGGCTGCCATGTTTACCCTCGGTGTAGCAGGAACAAAATGTAAAATTACAAAGTAGAAAATTATGGGAACTCAGTACATCAGGTTACCGCTGTGAAAGAAGAAATGGTGGAAGACCCAATATCTGAAAACGGACTGTCGAGCTTTTTCCAGTATTTTCATCTTCTGACTTTAAATTTCCTGCAACTGTAGTTTTATTTCACCTCTCCATTCTAATGCACAGATGGTAACTATTGCAAAAATATCAGCAACACGCTAAAATGTAAATGCCACCCCACCCCAACCAATCTGTTAGTTCTGAGTTTATTCTGACCCTGGTGTAACGCATCCAACAGTGCTCACAGCATCCTTTCCCCCCACTATCACTCTGTTACATTTGCCCTTGAGGCCACTGTCTGCGCTCAGAGGCGGTGGCCACAGAGCAATAAAAATGTGCAACACTGTCTGCAGCTGTGACGGGCTGTTACCCTGGAAACGGAGCAAGTGGCTCACCAAAAATAACCGAAAAAGGAAATAACAAACTCAACATCAAATGCTATGAGATTAATTATGACAAAGATTAACACTGCAGACGTTTTCAAATGGGGACACTAAAATTATAATGGCTGCCTTTTCCCTGTCAACTGCTGTGTTCAACTAAACTTCTGGTATTTCTAGATAACGAAAAACAAAACAATGAAGACAAAGTTTAAAAGAGAGATTGTTGAAATATATCATTGCAGCAATGGGATACAGGCTGGACAGAGGTTGACAAGATGGATGAGATATATCATTGAGGTGGTGAGACACAGTCTGGACAGGAGTTGAACAAGATGGTTGATATATATCGTTGAGGTGATGGGATACAGACTGGACAGAGGTTGAACAAGATGGTTGATATATATCATTGAGGTGGTGGAATACAGACTGGACAGAGGTTGAACAAGATGGTTGATATATATCATTGAGGTGGTGGGATAGATGTTGGACAGATGTTGGACCAGATGGGCAGGGGATGAGCAGATGGAACCAAATAGGAGAAGGGGATGAAGGGCGATCTCTGATGTTCCTCCCGCAATACACAGATCCTGAAATAAAGTCCGCACTGGTAGATAACAGATTCCAGTATAACAAAGCCAGAACAAACAATAAGAACTTTGATATATGACCTTTTCCACTCTACAAGCTTTATCAATACTCCGCAGGAAGTATCCCATCCCGATACTTCACATCTTCATCCGGCTACTGCGCTTCCTGTAACTGAATTAAATAGCGGAGAACAATGGACACAGCTGGGTACATTATAGAAACCAACCTCTCCTCCATGGACTCCGTCTACACTTCCCACTGACTCAGTAAAGCAGCCAATATAACGAAAGATCCCCACAACCGTATCACTTCTAATACTCCCATCGGGCCGACGTTAAAATGAAACAGAGACATCCCACCAGGCTCAAGGACGGTGTCCATTCTGCTGTTATAAGCGAACAGCGTGATGATTGGACTCCTGACCTCACAGTCTAAATCGATGTGAACTTGCACCATATATTTACCTGCACACACTTTCTCTCTAACCAGAATGATTTGTTACACCTGGCACCTGCCAGCCTTCTCCTTCCCACCCTCCTCCCACCTTCTTCATAGGTTCCCTGCCCCTCCTTCTTCAGTCCTGACAAAGGGTCACGGCCGGAATCGTTGGCTGTTCGTTTGCACGGATGCTGCCCGACTTGCTAAGTTCCTCCAGAGTGTTGTACGTGTCGCTCTGTCCCCAGCATATGCAGAGTATTTTGTGGTTATGATGACGACTGCTCTCCTATCTCAGCCACATGTTTCTTCTCGATTCATTTGTTCTGCTGATCTCTATTTCCCTCCAGGAAACGGGATGGTAAATCTCTAAAATAAATACTCCCTAACCTCTTTGTTAATCCTCCATAGAATTAAATTCCATCTTCTGCTGCCCCGTATTGCAACAACAATTCATGTTCCACCCCTTTACTATTTCCAACTTCCCACCTGCCCCATCACCTGTATCCACCTCCCACTCCCTAGTACTTGCCCGTCCCCAACTCTCACTAGTTTTCTCTGACTTTTTCCCGTCTGCTCTCAGCTCAGAGGGAGTGTCTCAGACCAAAAATTTGACGGTCCATTTCCCTCCACAGATGCTGCCCAATCCATTGAGTTCCTCCAACACTTTTTTCTTTGGTCTGTATAACCCAGGTTACTATGGGGAGCTGGATTTCACACCATATTCCAGGTACAATCTCAACAAGCCCCAAATGTTCAACACTCTTTGGACCTCTGGTGGTCTGTTACCCTGGTGATGTAGGAAGCAGAACTAAGTGAAAAAGGAAATAAGGAACTCAACCTCACATGCTCTGAAGATGAAGACTGAGCTCCCAGCCATTTTGTAATGGGGAAGCTAAAATTCCAGTGGCTGTTTTAACCCTGTCTCGAGGTGCATGCAGTAAATATATTGGTAGTTCCATCTCTACAGAAATTCCAGCAGTACAGAATCTGTTCCAAAATCAAAACACATTGTTGAATGTAACCATATAACAGTCATAGCACGGAAACAGGCCATCTCGGCCCTCCTAGTCAGTGCCGCTCTTACTCTCACCTAGTACCACCTAACCGCACTCAGCCCATAACTCTCCACTCCTTTACTGTCCATATACCTATCCAATCTTACCTTAAATGACACAACTGAACTGGCCTCTACTACTTCTAGAGGAAGCTCATTCCACACAGCTATCACTCTCCGAGTAAAGAAATATCCCCTCGTGTTTCCCTTAATCTTTTGCCCCCTAACTCTCAAATAATGTCCACTCGTTTGAATCTCCCCTACTCTCAATGGAAACAGCCTATTCACGTCAACTCTATCTATCCCTCTCAAAATTTTAAATACCTCGATCCAATCCCCCCTCAACCTTCTACGCTACAACCTAACTTGTTCAACCTTTTCTGTAACTTAAGTGCTGAAACCCAGGTAACATCCTAGTAAATCGTCTTTGCACTCTCTCTAATTTATTGAAATCTTTCCTGTAATTCGGTGAACAGAACTGCACACAATATTCCAAATTTGGCCTTACCAATGCCTTGCACAATTTTAACATTACATCCAAACTTCTGTACTCAATGCTTTGATTTATAAAGGCCAGCGATCCAAAAGACTTCTTCACCTCCTTATCTACATGTGTCTCCACCTTCAGGGAACTATGCACTGTTATTCCTAGATCTCTCTGTTCCACTGCATTCCTCAATGTCCTACCATTTACACTGTATGTTCTATTTAGATTATTCCTGCCAAAATGTAGAACCTCACACTTCTCAGCATTAAACTCCATCTGCCAACGTTCAGTCCATTCTTCGAAACCGGCATAAATCTCCCTGCAAGCTTTGAAAACCCACCTCATTATCCACAACACCCCCTACCTTAGTGTCATCGGCATACTTACTAATCCAATTTACCACCCCATCATTCAGGTCATGTATATTACAAACAACTTTGGGCCCAAAACAGATCCCTGAGGCACCCCGCTAGTCACCGGCCTCCATCCCAATAAACAATTATCCACCACTACTCTCTGGCATCTCCCATCTAGCCACTGTTGAATCCATTTTATTACTCCAGCATTAATACCTAACGACTGAACCTTGTTAACTAACCTTCCATGTGGAACTTTGTCAACGGCCTAGCTGAAGTCCATATAGACTACATCCACTGCCTCACCCTCGTCAACATTCCTCGTAACGTCTTCAAAAAACTCAATAAGGTTTGACAAACATGACCTTCCACGCACGAATCCATGCTGGCTACTCCTAATCAGATCCTGTCTATCCAGATAATTATAAATACTATCTCTAAGAATACTTTCCATTAATTTACCCACCACTGGTCAAACTGACAGGTCTATAATTGCTAAGTTTACTTCTAGAACCCTTTTTAAACAATATAACCACATGAGCAATACGCCAATCCTCCTGCACAATCCCCGTTTCTGATGAAATCTGAAAGATCTCCGTCAGAGCTCCTGCTATCTCTACACAAACTTCCTTTAAGGTCCTGGGGAATATCCTGTCAGGATCCGGAGATTTATCCACTTTAAAATTTCTTAAAAGCGCCAGTACTTCCACATCTTTATTTGTCATAGGTTCCATAACTTCCTTACTTGTTTCCCACACCTTACACAATTCAATATCCTTCTCCTTAGTGAATACAGAAGAGAAGAAATCGTTCAAAATCTATCCCTTCTCCCTCGGCTCCACACATAGCTGACCACCCTGATTCTCTAAGGGACCAATTTTATCCCTCACTATCCCCTTGCTTTTAATATAACTGTAGAAACCTTTCGGATTTACTTTCACCTTATTTGCCAAACCAACCTCGTATCTTCTTTTAGCTTTTCTTATCTCTTTCTTAAGATTCCTTTTACATTCTTTATATTCCTCGAGCAATTCCTTTACTCCATGCTGCCTATATCTATTGTAGACATCCCTCTTTTTCCGAAACAAGTTTCTAATATCCCTTGAAAACCATGGTGCTTTCAATCCTTTAACCTTTCCTTTCAACCTAACAGGAACATAAAGATTCTGTACCCGCATAATTTCACCCTTAAATGACCTCCATTTCTCTATTAAATCCTTCCCATAAAACAACATGACCCAATCCACTCTCTCTAAATCCCTTCGCATCTCCTCAAAGTTAGCCTTTCTCCAATCAAAAATCTCAACTCTAGGTCCAGTCCTGTCCTTCTCCATAATTAGATTGAAGCTAATGCTATTGTCATCACTGGACCCGACGTGTTCCCCAACACCTACATCTATCAGCTGACCTATCGAATTCCCTCACAGGAGATCCAACACTGCCCCATCTCTAGTCGATACTTCTATGTATTGTTGCAAAAAACTATCCTGCACTCATTTCACAAACTCTAAACCATCCAGCCCTTTTACAGAATGACCTTCCCAATCTGCGTGTGGAAAATTAAAATCTCCCACAATCACCACCTTGTGTTTACTACAAATATCTGCCATCTCCTTACACATTTACTCTTCCAACTCACGCTCCCAATTAGGTGGCCTATAATACACCTTACTACACTTTTCCCATTCCTCAACTCCACCCAAATAGTCTCCCTAGAGGAGCTCTCTAATCTATCCTTCCAAAGAACCGCCATAAGATTTTCTCGGACAAGCAATGCAACACCTCCTCCTCTGGCCCCTCCAACTCTATCGCACCTGAAGCAACTAAATCCAGGAATATTTAGTTGCCAATCACACCCTTCCTGCAACCATGTTTCACTAATAGCTACAACATCATAATTCCGGGTATCAATCCACGCTTTAAGCTCATCCACCTTTCTTACAATGCTCCAAGCTTTAAAATGGATACATTTAAGATACTCTCCACCTCCTCCTCTCTTTTCATCCCTAACAATGCATTCAAATTTATTATCCTTTTTTTTCTTCTCCCCTACATCTTCGTGCTGTGCGCATCTATTCTCCATCACCTGCCTTTCCTCCCTCAGACACGGTCTACTTACTTGCTCTACTGGTGAACTAACCTCATCTCCCATAGTTTCCTCAAATTGATTCCCGCCCCCCCCCCATCTTACTAGTTTAAAGTCTGCCCTGTAGCCCTAGCAAACCTCCCCACTAGGATATTGGTCCCCCCAGGATTCAAGTGTAACCCGTCCTTCTTGAACAGGTCACGCCTGCCCCGGAAGAGTTCCCAATGATCCGGAAACTTGAATCCCTGCCCCCTGCTCCAATCCCACAGCCACGCATTCATCCTTCACCTAATTCCATTCCTACTCTCTCTGTCGCGTGGCACAGGCAGTAATCCCGAGATTACTACCTATGCGGTCCTTCTTCTTAACTGCCTTCCTAACTCCCTATACTCTCGTTTCAGGACCTCTTCCCCTTTCCTACGTATGTCATTGGTACCTACATGTACCACGACCTCTGGCTCCTCACCCTCCCACTTTAGGATATCTTGGACGCGATCAGAAACGTCCTGAACCCTGGCACCAGGGAGGCAAACTACCATCCGGGACTCCCGATCACCTCCACAGAACCGCCTGTCTGATCCCCTGATTATCGAGTCCCCTATTACTTTGGTCCTCTTTCTTCTATCCCTATCCTTCTGAGCTACAGGGCCGTCCCCTGTGCCGGAGGCACGGCCACTGTCACTTCCTCCAGGTAGGCTGTCCCCTTCAACAGTACTCAAACATGAGTACTTATTGTCAAGGGGTACAGCCACGGGGGTAATCTCTAGTACCTGCCTCTTCCCCTTCCTGACCGTGACCCACCTACCTGCCTCCTGTGGCCCCGGAGTGACCACCTGCCTGTAACTCCTCTCTGTCACCTCCTCACTCTCCCTGACCAGGCGAAGGTCAGCGAGCTGCAGCTCCAGTTCCTTAACTCGGTCCATCAGGAGCTGCAGTTCGGCACACCTGGCGCAGATGTGAATGTCCGGGAGGCTCGGAGACTCCAGACCTCCCACATCCGACACCGAGAACAACAAGCTGCCCTCACACACATACTTCCCGATTAACTGAAAATAACAAGGAGAACTAAAACATAAGCCTACTGTGCCCTTTTCCGCCTAAGCCCTCTGAGACCAAGCCCTACACTCTGCTCCCGGCTCACTCCGCTGCCCGCAAACGAAGCTGCCCGCTGCTTAAGGCTGCGTTCTTTCTATATCTTCCCTCCTTCCCAGGCCTCCTTCACGCGCCTGCGCAGTCCCGCCTCTCAGAACTCCGATCTGAGAAGCAATTTGAAAATGGCCTCCGCCGCACTTCCTCTCAAAGCCTCGTTGTCTTCTTCCAAAGGAGTGTCTGTTCCAAATGTCAACTGTGGGATATTTACAAAGGGCATCACACAATGCATTGTTGTGATAACCATGAAGTTCCCTTATTTGTTCAATTAAGTGGTCAAAATTTTCGTCATATTCCTGTGCCTGCAAGTATCTCCCAACGGCGATCAACTCCAGGCATTGGCACAGGTGGAATTCAAATCCTGCTACTGGACAGAATGATGGAAGGGAATTTCCTCAGATACAATTGAATGGATTGAGATTGTGACCTCAGGTTCCAGGTACCAGACTTCCCTACTGTTGAAAACATCTTGTCCCCATCGACTCTATCCAGAACATAGGATTTCACTGAGGTTCCTGTTCCCAGAGTCACCATCCCTCCACCGATAATAGGAGCAGGGACTTATCTAACTTCCGTTCATGCCCCTCCTCCCCTTCTTACCCCATTCCTGATATATAGATTCCCCCCATCCCTTTTTTTCTTTCTCTCTCTACCCATCACTCTGCCTGTTCTCCATCTCCTTCTGGTGCATCCGTACCCCTTTCTTTCTCCCTGGGCCTTCCGTCCCATGATCCTTTCTCTTTTCTAGCTCTGTATCCCTTTTGCCAATCATCTTTCCAGCTCTCAGCTTCACCCCACCCCCTCCGGTCTTCTCCTATCATTTTGCATTTTCCCCTCGCCCTCCTACTTTCAAATCTCTTACTATCTTTCTTTCAGTCAGTTCTGACAAAGGGTATCGGCCCGAAACATCGACAGCGCGTTTCCTTATAGATGCTGCCTGGCCTGCTGTGTTCCACCAGCATTTTGTGTGTCTTGTTTGAATAACCAGCATCTGCTGATTTCCTCCTGTATTCCTCATACATAAAGCATTTCATTCCAGAATCACTCTTGTGAACTTTGTAAACAACAAATGTAATGAGCACATTCTCATGAATAGCAGACAATGTGGTAGTAGGATAAATTATTGAGAAAACATGTTATTTCCACCCCGCTCCGCTAACAGTTACAAAATAA
Organism: Hypanus sabinus; assembly: GCF_030144855.1. Lineage (NCBI taxonomy): Eukaryota > Metazoa > Chordata > Chondrichthyes > Myliobatiformes > Dasyatidae > Hypanus > Hypanus sabinus. Next base: position 953,916 of record NW_026781651.1, read on the forward strand.
CATCTGACGTTCAGCGTGCTCATCTGCGCACGAAGCCGTAAGAGATGGGAGAGATCGTCTATGACATCTCTGTGCCTGTGTTTACTTGGGAGACAGACAGAGACTATAGAAATGAGGAGAGTCAGTCAGGACACGGATTGTGTACGGATTACACAACAGGAGTTTGCTGCCTTGAGGAGAATTAGGATGGATAAATCCCCAGACCCTGACAAGGTCTCCCTCGGACCCTGTGACAGGCCGGTGCAGGAGGACTGGCAGACACGGATGTTGCTGTCATTTTAGGAACTGAGTTACAGGGGCAGGTTGAACAGATTAGTTATTGATAACCTGGAGAACATGAGAGTCAGGAGAGATGCTCGCAGGGGTTCCGGACCATTTTCTGCTATGCTCAACGGTGGGGTCTGCGGACACCAAGTTGGGAACCCCTCCTAGAGCATACAAACCTATAATTGTATAAATAGGGCGAATGCATGTAGGCTATTGTCCTTCGGGATGGGTGAGGGCGTGGATTTGGGCCGAAATTTTAAATATTTAAGGGTAATTTGAAGGGGTGCTTCACTGAGAGGCCGTTATCTGTGTGCGATAAACATTTGCAACAGGCCTTGCAGCTCTGGTGGTTTGTTACCCTGGAAACGGAGGAAGTGGCTCACTAAATTTAACCGAAAAAGGAAATAACAAACTCAGCATCAGATGTGTGTTTCATCGTGACAAGAATTAACACTGCAGCCATTTTGTAATGGTGAAACAAAAATTGTAAAGGCAGCTTTTACCCTGCCACGTGTTGCATTCAATTTAACCTCTGGTAGTTCTAGCTAATTAAAAAAAAAATGCTGGAATAAATGGAAGACAAAACGTCACAATTGAGACAATGTTTAGTAGAGAGACTGCTGATATATATCATTGAGGTGGTATGACGCAGGCTGGACAGATGTTGAACAAGATGGACAGGAAATAGACAGATGAAACTGGGAGGGAGATGGAATCAAGGGCAATGTGTGATGGTCCTCAAGCAATACACTGTCCTGAAATAATAGTACACTCTGATAGATGACAGATTTCAATATGACAAAACCAGAACAATCAATAAAAATTGTGGTATATGTCATTTTCCACTCTACAATCTTTATCAATGCTCCACAGAAAGTATCCCATCCCGATGCTTCACATCTTCATACGACCATTGCACTTCGTTTAAATGAATGAAATAACAGAGAACAGTGGGCACAGCTGAGCACATCATAGAAGCCAAAATCCCCTCCATGGACTCTGTCTATATGTCCTGCTGCCTCAGTAAAGCAGCCAACATAATGGAAAACCCCCTTCACTTCTCAGTCTCCGATTGGGTCGAAAATAAAATAAAACAGAAACGTAACAACAGGCTCAAGGACAGTTTCCGTTCTGCTGTTAGAAGCGAACTGAATGTTCCCCAGTGTGATGAGATGGACTGCTGACCGCACAGTCTAACCAGATGTGACCTTGCACCACATATCTACCTCTACTGTACTTTCTCTGTGACCATAATGATTTGTTACACTCTGTTATTGTTTTACCTTATATCACCTCGTTGTACTGTTGTAATGCTTGATCTACGCGGGTGATGGCAAAGACAGGATTTTCACTGTGCCACGTTTCATGTTAAATAAAAATCCCCATTTCAATCGTGTGGGAATATTAGACAGCCTGGGTTGCTCCTTTGGAATTCCGGAGGGAGTGTACACATTTCCGAGAAACCCAGATAAATGAGAAAGACTTAATTCTCGCATTAATGGGGCCAGATATCGGGAAACACTGTCAGCATTTCGGCGACCCGTAGCAATGGAAAGAAGATGGAAATAAACTTCCCAGTCCCCCGAGAGGACGTGAGAGATCTGGATCTCACTGTCCTCCCTGAACGGGGAAAGATGGAACTACTCATACACGTGGAGGAGTCTCTCGAGGGTGCGATTACTCTGTTTAACCCTCTGTCTGCAAGAAAACAACGGGCCTAACGGCCGCTTCCAGTATGCTGTAAAACCATTATCGACTCCAGGTATGGATCCAGGTGAAGTTCGGATCGGCTACCGGGCCGGGTAATGGCGGTAACGTTCCCCAGGTACAAGTGAACGGATGGGATCAGTCCCGGCAACACCACCTCATCCCGCTCTTGGGACCCGAGCAACAGAGGCGGAGCGGCGGCTCATCTCTCCGGCGGTTCGGTGTGAAGGTCCCACAACCCGGACCAACCCCGGCAGGTTGTGTCCAGGAAGCGGGACGCGGCCACCTGTTCGGGGAAGTTAACGGGACTCACTGAACAACGTCAGGTCTCCCCCCAGAAGTTGTCGGTCCCGATCCCTCTCAGGACCGGCCTCAATACTCACTGGTAGGAACTTGATCAATTTGTCCCGCAGACAGTGATCCGACCCCCGGCTCTACTCCGACTATCCGCTTCAACACTGGAAGGAAAGAAAACCACCGTCCATCCGGGGACTGTCAGAGCGGGGGCGGGGCCTCGAAAAGCCGCAGATGCTGCAGATCTGCGTTTGAAATGGGAGCAAGAAGTGGATCACGTGATGGGCGGAGGTTCTCCCACCTGAACAGGTGTCACACGCTGCCCGACCCACTTGCCGGATTTTACACATCATTTCATATTTACACCAGCTACGTTTATAGTTTTTCCCTCAGCTCCACCTTCCGGTTCTCAGGGTTACAGGTTCGATTCCCATCCCAGTCCGATACACAATTCAAACCCAAACCGGAATTGTACTGTTTTCATTCAAATCAGTTCTATAGATACAAACACAAATTCCAATTAACATTCCTACAGGACTTCGCTGTACAGGAACACTGAAATATCAAGTGAGAAACAGGAAGAAGTGGCCATTCAGCCCCTCTAACCGTCAACAAGATGGCGACTGCTCTCCCATCTCATCCTCATGTTTCTGACCGATCCTCATTTCTTCGACCCCTTCCGTCTCCACACATCTGCCGGCCTCTGTTTTATGTGAAGACGATCAGTGAGACTTCATCGTCCTCCAGGAATCAGTCTGGTGAATCTCTAAAATAAATACTCTCTAACTACTTGTAATCCTCCGTGGAATTAAATACAATCTTCCGCATCCCCCTCTTGCCCCAACCACTCTCATTCCACCCCTTGTCACTATTTCCACCTTCCTACCTCCCCCTCACCTGGACCCACCTCTCACTTACCAGCTCTTTCCCCGTACCCACCCCTCACCCCTTTTCTTTGATCATTTCCAGTCCACTCTCAGTCCAGAAGGAGGGTCTCGGCCCGAAATGTTGACGGTCCATTTCCCTCCTCAGATGCTGCCCAGGTACTGCCTCAACTGGAAAGACTGTTTTGGACTCTGAATGGAGGTGAGGGAGGGGGTGTACCGGTAGGTGTAGAACTTAGGACGGATGCAGGGATAAGTGTGTGGAGGAGGATTAGTGAGCAGGGATGAATGAACAAGGGGATTGTGGAGGGAGTAATCCCCGTTTGAACCCCGTATGTGACGTCCTAAACAGATTTGCATAAATGCCATCCCTACATTCATTAGTTATCTCTCTATTGCAACATAAACATCATATATTCCATACAGTGAATGCTCAACACATCCGGGCCTCCACACCGGCTCCTGAGGCCACTGAGGGGCGGTGACCAGAGAGCGATAAAAATGTTGAAAATGTTTAAATGTTTAAATGTTCTGCAGCTCTGGCGGGCTGTTACCCTGGTGATGGAGGTACAGGCTGAGCAGAACTAACTGAAAATAGGAGCTAACAGACTCGATCTCACACTCCCCGAGTTTCATTATGACAAAGATGAATACTGAGCTCTCAGACATTTTGTAAGGGGGAAGGTAAAATTCTAATGGCTGTTTTAATTCTGTCTCGAGGTGCCTCCAGTAAATCTGTTAGTAGTTTCATCTCTGCAGAACTTCCAGCAGTGCAGAAGCTGTTCCAAAATGAAAGCACATTGTTGGATGCGGCCTGTCTGTTTCAAATGTCAACTATAGGATACTTACAAAGGACATCACATTGTGGTGATAACCATTAAGTGTCTTTCTTTGTTCAATTAAGTAGTTAAAAATTCCATTATATTCTTGTGTCTGCGAATAACCTATAACTACGATCAACCCCGGCATTGATACAGGTGATATTCAGATCCTGCTACTGGACAGAAGAATGGAAGAGAAGGCTCCCAGATATAAATAAATAGATTCAGATTGTGATCTCTGATCGTAGACTCTCCTACTGCTGGAAATATCTTGTCCCTGTCCCTCTATCCAGTCCTCAGGATTTCATTGACATTTCTGTTCCCAAGTCACCACCCCTCCATTGAGAACAGGCCCAGAGACACCAACTTTCCCTCAAACGTAAAACTTTTCATTCCAGAATAATTCTTGTGAAATTTGTAAACAATAACTCTAATGATCACATTTCCACGAATAATAGACAAGTTGGGGGCAGGATAATTTATGGAGAGAAACTGTGTTTTTCTTACTGCCCTGTTGACTTTCACAAGATATCTCCCGATATTCAGTGTGCCTATCAATGCATGGAGCCGAAAGAGATGGGAGAGATTTTCAACTAATTCTGTGTGCCTGTGTTTCCTTGGGAGACAGGATGTGACTGTGGAAATGACGAAAGCCGGCCAGATCATGGATTGTGCATGGATTGCACAACAGGTGCTTGCAGTCTTGAGGTGCATTCGGATGGATAAATCCCCGGAACAGGGTCGAGACTGCAGTAGCCCTGTCGGACACGGATGATGCCGGTATTTAAGGAGTAGAGTTACAGGGGTAGGTTAAACAGGTTAGAAATTGTTTCCCTGAAGCACAGGAGAATGAGGGGAGATGCTAGCAGAGGTCCCCAAACTTTTTCATGCGGTGGACCCCTACCAGTCGGCGGGACTGTGGACCCCAGGTTAGGAACCCCTCTAGAGGTAAACAAAACTATGATGGTAGAAATAGGGTGAATAGGTTTCGCCCCTAATGTTCGGTGTGCTCTTGGGGTTGGGTCAAGTGGGTGGGTCCAGGCAGAGGAAGGCACAGAGTAGATGGGCCGAAAGCCCTGTTTCTGTGCTGTAAGATAGCGAATTTAAATTGAACGTCCTACACAAGTCTATTTCCCAGGAGACTAAATAATTTCAACGTAATGTTCTAAAACGCTGCAAATACAAGAAACACTCTGGAGATAAAGAATATCTGTGGAGAGGAACAAAGTTAATGCTTCAGCTCCAACCCCCTGTGTCGGAATGGCTTCAAACATTTTCTGATCCGATTTCAGGTATCTAACAATATGATCGTTCCTTTAATTTCCAGCTGCTGACAGACAGGCGACAGGAGCGGGCATTTCCAAACACGGTGAGAATACTGATCCCCAGGTAGATAAACAACGATGCAAACACTGAGCAGATCGTTCCAGACCCTCACTCGCTCTGTGTATTGAGATTTCCTCTCCGGTGTCTCTGATCTCTCCGCTCCATTGTATCTGTGTCCTTTGGCTTCGGACTCCCCGACCCTGGGGAACAATCATTGGTATATTTGACCGGGCATTAACGGCATTACAGACTACGTCAGGGACGTTACGTACTCTGAACAATGCTTCGAGGCACCCAACACAATCCAGGCACGAAAGCTACCCCATCCTACGTTTGAATCGATTGTAATAGGTACATTTAATATCAGGGAAATGTATACGATATAAATCCTGAAATTATTTTTCTTCGCAAATATCCATGAAAACAGAGGAGTGCCCTGAAGAATGTATGACAGTTAAATTGTAAAACCCCAAAACTACCCCAACCTCCCCCTCCCATGCATGAGCAGCAGCAAAGCAACAAACCCCCCGCACCACTGACAAAAAAAAAACATCTGGACCCCCCACCGAACACTCAAACGTGCAGCAATGCATCAATAAAAATACAGATTTGCAGGACCATCTAAATACAGCCCTGTATTTAGGGCTGTTTCAGCCCTGTTTCAGTGTTGGACTGAAACAACCTGCTTCAGAAAGTCAGGATGTAGAACCGCTCCTCACTCCCAATCATCCTCAACACGGGCTGTGTGCTGAGCCCATTGCTGTACACTCTGTTCACACATGACCGCACGTCCAAACACCCGGGGAATCACATTGTCAAGTTCGTCAGCGACAGGACAGTTGTGGGGTCCATCACTTATCAATGAGATGACATAGAGAGAGAAGGGCTCAAGGCCGGGAACACCTCAACCCACAAACTCACCCCACCACACCCTCACTACCACGAGTTTAACATTTCCTGGCACTCACCATATGTACAGATACTCCTGTGCTTAACGTCAGTTGATGGACATATCACCAATGTTTGAAGCTATGACATGTTTTTATATAATTGTGATATTTATCTCTGCGATTTTTGTTCCTGCGTGAGATCCACAGCAACAATGATTTATGTTCCCCTTAATTTGTCGATTTGTGGAGTTTGTTGCAACAGATGGTGATTGAGGCTGTCACTGGGTGTATTTACGGCAGTCGTTAATATACTATTGATTGCTAAGTATTGATCATTTTTGTTAGCCAGAGCTACTAGACGATTAATTGAATGCAGCACGTCAGAAGCGCACTTCACAATTTTAGATTCTTCATTTCAAAATGGCTGCAGTGTTAAACTTTATCATAATTAAACTCACAGCATACGATGTTGAGTTTATTATTTCCCTTTTGGGTTATTTTCGGTGAGCCACTTCCTCCGTTTCCAGGGTAACGGCCCACTAAAGCTGCAAGAAGAGTTGCACATTTTTATCGCTCTGTGTTCACTGCCTCTCAGGGCAGGGAGAGTGGCCTCGGGAGTAAATACAGCGGCATGATAATGTGAGGAAAGGATGCTGTGAGCATTGACTGTATTGAATGAACTGAGAACACAGAAGCAGAGAAACATAGAGAACCCATAACATAATACACAGGCCCTTCGTCCAACAGTGCTCTCCCAAACATGAACATACTTTAGAGATTTCCTAGGGTTACCAGCCCTCTATTCTTCTAAGCTTCACATACCTATCCAAAAGTCTCTTAAAAGACCGTAAAGTATCCGCATCCACCACCGCCGCCGGCAGCACATTCCTCACACTCACCACTATCTGCGTAAAATAAACTTAGCCCTGACATCGCCTCGATACCTACTTCCAAGCATTTTAAAACTGTGCCCTGGGAAAAAGACTCTGACAATCCACAGGATCAATGCCTCTCATCATCTAATACACCTCTCTCAGGTCACCTCTCATCCTCAATTTCAAGAAGAAAAGACCAAGTTCACCCAACCTATTCCCTTAAGGGTTGCTCCCAATCCAGAAAAATACTTATATATCTCTTTTGCACCCTTTCTATGTTTTCCACATCCTCTCTGTAGTGAGGTGACCAGAACTCAGCACAGTACTCCATGTGGGGTCTGACCTGGATGCTGTATAGCTGTAACATTACCTCTTGGGTCTTGAACTCAATCCCATGATTGATGAAGTTCTACACACCACATGCCTTCTGAACCACAGTCAACCTGCGTAGCAGTTTTGAGTGTCTTATGGACTCGGATCCCAAGATCCCTCTGATCCTCCACACTGCCATGAGTCGCCATTAATACTATATTCTGTTGTCATATTTGACCTACCAAATGAACCACTTCACACTTATCTCTGTTGAACTCCGTCTGCCACTTCTCAGCCCAGTTTTGAATCCTATCAATGTCCTTCTGTACATGGACAGCTCTCCACTCTATCCACAACACCCCCGACCTTTGTGTCATCATCAAATTTACTAACCCATCCCTTCACTTCCTCATCCAGGTCATTTATAAACATTACGAACAGAAGTGGTGCATGAACAGATCCTTGAGGCACAGAACTGGTCACCGACCTCCATCCAGAATATGACTCATTTACAACAACACTTTGTCTTTTATTGGCAAGCCAGTTCTGGATCCAGAAAGCAATGACCACTCGGACCTCCTGCCTCCTTACTTTCTTAATAAGCCTTGCATGGTGTACCTTATCAAATGCCTTGCTGAAATGCATATACACTACATCTACCACTCTTGCTTCATCACATCCTCAAAAAATTCAATCAGGCTCGTAAGGCACGACCTGCCTTTGACGAACCCATGCGGACTATTCCTCATCATATTATGCCTCTCCAAATGTCCATAAATCCTGCCTCTAGGATCTTCCCGATCAATTTACCAAACTCTGAAGCAAGGCTCGTTGGTGTATACTTTCCTGGGCTATCTCTACTGCCTTTCGTGAATAAAGGAACAACATCCGCAACCCTCCAATCAGTTAATATCTTTGCATTTAAAATAAGATAAACTGCTGTTGCAGGAGATTTAAAATAAAATGGTTGAATGCTGGAAACATTCAGCAAATCTGCAGCATCTCGGACAGTCCCAGTTCCGAAACTGGGTCTTCCACCATTTCTCCTTCACGGATGTACCCTGATGTACTGACATCCCAGCGTTTTTTATTTTATAATTTTACATTGTGTTTCTGCTACCCTGAGGGAAACATCGCAGCCAACTGTGCTGGGCAAGATCCCACAGTGCAAGAAGACAGTGATCAAAGATAGTTTAGCTGCTGGAGACAAGGTGAAGTGTATCCGTATCCTCTCACAATCTACAGCCCGGTAAACCAGCCTGAACAACAGCGCAGGCAGTAGATCCTTAGAGTCCCGTCCCACCTTAGATTATGAATCGAAAATGGTAGGAACACAACGGCAAATCCCCGGCAACAAAGCCACTGTGACTGGGTTATAATGTAGGGATGGAGTCTCTAAGAACATGCAACTCACAGTATATGGACTTCAATCCAGTCTGGTAATTCTACAGCACGGATTGGAATTTCCTCAATCTGCTGTGAAGCTGAGGTCTCGGGTGGTTAGACAGTGGTTATGGGGAAATCACCGACCGCAATTCCCAGTGGGACATCATACCTCTCAAATATTTTGGGACATCGTACCTCACAAATATTCTGGAGATGTCCGAAAAGGTAACGATGGAGATAGATGACGTAGGGCAGAGATTTTGTCTAAGCGGACTTTGGTGAAGCCTCTAACAAGATCCTGCGTGGCAGCTCATCTGGAAGGTTGGGTCACGTGGGATTCGCGGGGACCTTGCGAGGTGGATTCACACCGGGTTCAATGACAGGAAGCAGAGGGAGATGACTGAAATTGGATTTAGCGAATGGATGCCTGTGACGAGTGGGAAGTGTGTGTCAGTATTGGGGCCTCTGTAATTCATTATTAATGCCATTGATTTGACATGAATGTGCCTGGCACTGTTAGCAAGTGTGTTTTTCATATTGCAACAGGTTACAAATAATTTCAAGGGGCCCTTCAGTCAGCTATAGAGATAGGCTGAGAAACGGCAAATGGTTTCAACTTGGACAAGTGAGAGATGGTAATTTTTGGCAGTCAAACCAGGGTGGGACTGGTATAGTGAATGGGAGGTCATGGAGTGCTGTCCAACAGAGCGACCTGGGAGTACAGGAGTACAGTTCACTGAAAGTGGACGGGCAAGTATAGAGGGTGGAAATGACGGCTTTAATCATGCTGGCCTTCATCATTCAGGCATTGGGATCTCGACTATGGTCATTATATTGTAGTTATATAAATTGTTGGTAAGACTACACAGAAAATTGAATGTGTTTTTCCCATACTATCGTAGGAAAGCCATTATCAAGGCGCAGAAGAGATTGGCTAAGATGATGCCTGTACTAGACGGCCGAGTGATAGGAAGAGGTTGGCTGAGCTGCATCTTTATTCCACAGGAGAATGGGAGTAACGTTGTCGGAGTTTATAAAATCATGAGGGTGCACAGATAATGTGGGTGGTCGTGGTATTCTCCCCAGGGTTCAATACTCAGGATTGTTTAATGTCAATCCAGTGAACTGTTGTAAAGAGGAACATAAATCATTGTTGCTGTGGGTCTCATGCAGGAACAAAAATCACGAAGAGAAAAATATCGGAATTATAGAACACATCATAGCTTAAAACATTGGTAGTATGTCCATAAAGTGACGCTAGGAAAAGCAGTGCCTGTACACATGGTGAGTGCCAGGAAATGTTAAACTCGTGGTAGTGAGGGTGTGGTGGGGTGAGTTTGTGGGTTGAGGTGTACCCGGCCTTGAGCCCTTCTCCCTCTATGTCATCTCATGAAATGTGATGGACCCCACAACTGTCGTGATGCTGGCGAACTTGACAATGTGATTCCCCGGGTGTTTGGACGTGCGGTCATGTGTGAACAGAGTGTACAGCAATGGGCTCAGCACACAGCCCGTGTTGAGGATGACTGGGAGTGAGGAGCGGTTGTACATCCTGACTTTCTGAAGCCGGTTGGTTCAGTCGTCTAACACCCAGTTGCACAGGGGGGTATTTAGATGGTAGAGTTGGAATTTGCCGCAGAGCATTTCGGTCAGTATGAATATTGCTGAGGAACCAGTGTGGCAGGGTTGGAGTTATTGATATGTGCCACTACCAGCCGTTTCACCCTCTTTGTGATGATTGGCGACAGTTCCACCCGGCTGTAGTCGTTTCATTCTGAAGGTGTATAGTTCTTTGTTGCAGGGATGATGCTGGCCGATGTGAAGCCTGGATGAGTGAAGTGTTGACGAGGGCCGTGAAGTCATCAGTGAGCTGGTGCCCACACTGCGGGAGCACTCGGCCTGGGATGTTTCTGCCCTGGCAGCCTCGCAGGGGTTGGATCTCGGCAGAGTCCTTTCATTGTTGTTACAGTGAGTGGCTGCTCACCTGTGAAATTATGACACATTTTTTCCCCTATTTGGAGGGGGGAGAGGAGGGAGAGAGAGGGGGAGAAAGAGAGTGGGACGGAGAGAGGGGGATGGAGAGCGAGAGAAGGAGGGAGGGAGAGAGAGAGTCAGAGGCAGAGGTGAGAGAGAAGAAGAGAGACAGGGTGCGAGAGAGAGAGAGGGAGAGAGAGAAAGGGAGAGAGGCGGAGAAAGGGGAAGAGAGGAGAAGAGAGTGTGGGAGCGAGGGTGAGAGAGAGAGGGTGAGAGACATACACACACACTGTGGTATTTCGAATGATCAGGTGAACGAGTAGTCTTTGGGGTTCTGCAAGACTCTGTCTTTATTGATGCTTTGCTGCGCGCTTGATTGTTCGATGGGGGTTGCCGATGCTTCTTTTGCTCAGGGGGGGGAAGTGGTTGTTGCTTTGCTGCTGCTTATACATGGGAGGGGGAGCTTGGGGGTGGGATTTGGGGTTCTAACATATAACTGTCATTCAATCTTCAGGGCACTCCTCTGTTTTCATGGATGTTTGCAAAGAAAGATAATTTCAGGATGTATATTGTCTACACTTCTTTGATATTAAGTGTACCTATTGCAATCTATTCAAACGTAGGAGCGGGTAGCTTTCGTGGCCCGTTTGTGTTGGGTGCCTCGAAGCACGGGGGGCGGGGGAGGTGCGATCACTGGTAGTGTCAAAGCTTTTTTTCCTAACATAGTCTGTATTGCCTTTGATGTCCAGTCAAATACACCAAGGATTGTTTCCCAGGGTTGGGGGGTCCGAAGCCGAAGGGCAGAGATACAATGGTGCGGAGAGACCAGAGAGACCTGAGAGGTAATCTCAAGACACAGAACGAGTGAGTGCCTGGAACGAACTGTTCAGTGTTTGCATTCTTGTTTATCTACCCAGGGTTCAGTATTCTCTCCGTGTTTGGAAATTCCCACTCACTGTCGTCTGCCAAGTTTGAAGCCATTGAAACAGAAAATGTTTGAAGCCATTCCGACACAGGGGGTTGGAGCATTAACTTTGTTCCTCTCCACTGATATTCTTTATCTGTAGGGTGTTCCTTGAGCTTGCAGGATTTTCGAACATTAAGTTGGAATGATTTAGTATCCTGGTAAATAGACTTGTGTAGGACATTCAATTTAAATTCGCCATCTCACAGCACCGAAACAGGGCTTTCGGCCCATCTAGACTGTGCGTTCCTCTGCCTGGACCCATCCACATGCATCCGGACCATATCCCAGAACACCTCCCTCATCCATGCACCCATACAAACTTCTCATATTTGCATTTGAAACCTGCATCCGCATTCGTGTCGCCCTCTGAGTGAGATAGTTCCCAATCAGATTCCCCTTTAATATTTCACTTTTTGCCCCAAACCCGTGACCACACTGAACATGAGGGGCAAAACCCGACCTGCACTCACCCTATTTCTACCATCATAGTTGTCTTTACCTCTAGCCGGGGTTCCCAACCTGGGGCCCACAAACCCTCCAGTTAATGGTAGGGGTCCATGACAAATAAAAGAAATTGGGAACCCCTGCTAGTATCTCCCCTCATTCTTCTGTGTTTCAGGGAATCAATTTCTAACCTGTTCAACCGACCCCTGTAACGCTACTCCTTAAATACCAGCAACATCCCTGTCCGGCAGGGCTCCTGCAGTCTCTACGCTGTTCCTGGGGTTTATCCATCCTAATTTACCTCAAGAGAGCAAGCACCTGTTGTGTAATCCATGCACAATCCATGACTCTACTGGCTTCCGTCATTTCTACAGTCTCTTCCTGTCTCCCAAGTAAACACAGGCACAGAGAATTTGTTTAAAATCTGTCCCATCTCTTTCGGCTCCATGCATAGATAGGCACATTGAACACCTGGAGATATCTTGTGAAAGTTAACAGGGCAGTAAGGAAAGCACAGTTCCTCTCAATAAATTATCCTGCCACCAATTCGTGGAAATGTGCTTATTACAGTTGTTGTTAACAAATTTCACAAGAGTGGTTATGGAATGAAAAGTTTTATGTATGAAGGGCATTTTGTGTCTCTGTGTCTGTTCTCAAAGGAGGGGTGGTGACTCTGGGAACAGAAATGTCAATGAAATCCTGAGTACTGGATAGAGTGATAGGACAAGATGTTTTAAACAGGAGGGGAGTCTAGTATCTGAGATCACAATCTCAATGTATTCAGTTATATACAGGGACATTATTTCCATACTTCTGTCCAGTACCAGGATCTGAATATCACTTGTATCAATGCCTAGTGTTGATCGTAGTTATAGGTTAATTGCAGGCACAAGAATATAATGGTATTTTAACTACTTAATTGAACAAATATGGACCTTTAATGGTTATCACCACAATGCATTGTGTGATGTCCTTTGTAAATATCCTATAGTTTACATTTGGAACAGACAGGCCGCATCCAACAATGTGTTTTGAGTTTGGAACAGCTTCTGCTTTGCTGTAAGTTCTGTAGAGATGAAACTACCAACAGATTTAATGGAGGCACCTCGAGACAGGGTTAAAACAACCATTAGAATTTTAGTTTCCCAATTATCAAATGACTGAGAGCTCAGCATTCATCTTTGTCACAATGAAACTCAAAGTATTCGAGGTTGTTCCTTATTTCCTATTTTCAGTTAGTTCTGCTGAGCCACTTCCTCCATCACCAGGGTAACAGCCCACCAGAGCTGCAGAGTGTTGAACATTTTTATCGCTGTCTGGTCACCGCCCCTCAGTGGCCTCAGGAGCCGGTGTGGAGGCCCGGATGTGTTGAGCATCCACTGTATGGAATATATGATGTCTATATTGCAATAGAGAGATGACTAATGAATGTAGGGATGGCATTTATGCAAATCTGTTTAGGATGTCACAAAGAGGGGTCAACAGGGATCACTCCCTCCACAATCCCTTTGTTCATTCATCCCTCCTCACTAATCTTCCTCCAGATACTTATCCCTGCATACGTCCTAAGGGCTACACCTACCCGTACACCCCCTCTCTCACCTCTAATAAGACACAAAACAGTCCTTCTAGGTGAGGCAACACTTCACTGCGAATCTACTGGCGTCATCTACTGTGTCCGGTGCTCCCGATGCCCCCTCCTTTACTTTGGTGAGACTCGCCATAAATTGGGAAACCATTATGTCGAGCATCTCTGTATCATCTGCCACAAGGGGGACTCCGCAATAGCCAAACATTTCAATTCTGATTCCCATTCCGACGTCTCGATCAATGGCCTCCTCTTGTGCCAAGATGAGACCACACAGAGAGTGGAGGAGCAACAACTTATATTCCATCTGGGTACTCTCCAACCTGATTTATGAATATTGAATTTTCCTTCCACTAAACAAATCCCCCCACCTACGTCTCTATTCCCCACTCTGAAATTTCATTACCGCTCACCAGCCTATCACTTCACCCTGGGTCCCCTCTTTCCCTTTATCCTATTGACGACGCTCCGATTCTTTCATCTCCAGCCCTTGACCTGCTCATGACTTGACTTCACCTATCAGCTTCCAGTTCGCCTCTTTCCCTTCCCCGACCTTCATATTCAGATCACTTCTCCACCCCCACCCCTCAGTAATGAAAAAGGCTCGTGGTCCAAAATGTGGACTGTTTACTCTTCTCCATGGATACTGCCTGTTGTGCTGAGTTCCTCCAGCATTTTGTGTGAGTTGCTTTGGATTTCCAGCATTTGCAAGTTTTCTACAGTTTACGTATGATAATTACCGTAACAATTATTTGTGCTTTGTTGAGATTGTAACTGGTATATGGTGTAAAATCCCGCTCCCCATACTAACACGGGTTATATAGACCAAAGAACAAACTGCCGGAGGAACTCAGTGGATCGGACAGCATCTGTGGAGGGAAATGACCGTCAACATTTCGGGCCGAGACCTTCCCTCTGGACTGAGCGTGGACGGGAAATAGTCAGAGAAAAGAGGTGAGGGTGGGGATGGGGCAAGAGCTGGGGAGTGAGAGTTGGATCCAGGTGAGGGGGAGGTGGGAAGGTGGAAATAGTGACGGAGTGGGAGGTGAGTGATTGGGGTAACACGGGGCTGCAGAGGATATTTTATTCCACGGGGGATTATAAGAAGTTCGAGAGAGTTTGCTTTAGAGATTCACCAGACTGATTCCTGGAGGACAATTAAGATCAATGATCGTCTTCACATAAGACAGATGAGTGGAGACGGAAGGGATCGAGGAAATAATTATCGGACAGAAACATTAGGCTGAGACGGGAGAGGAGTCGCCATCTTGTTGATGGTTTGAGGGGCGGGATGGCCTCCTCCTGCTGTTTCTCACATGATGTCTCAGTGATCCTGTCTAGTGAGGCTGGAGTAAAGTGAATAATATTATTAGTTATAAACATAGAAGTGATTTGAATGAAACCTTTTCGGGTCTGACTTGTGTATCGGATCGGGATGGGAATCGAACCCGTAAGTATGAGATCAGAGTGGTGGAGCGATGGGCACGTCAAAGGTACCGAGGGCAAAATAAAAAAAATGTAGTTGTTGTAAATACGAAATAACGTGTAAACTGCGGCAGGTAGGTCGGGCAGTATGTGAGGGGCGAGGAGCAGAGTCACCGGTTCAGACGGGAGACCCTGCACCCGACAAGTTTCCCGCTCCCATTTCAAACGCAGATCTGCAGCATCTGCTGTTTACGCTTCCGAGGCCCCGCCCCCACTCTCACAGCCTCCGGATGGGCGGGGTTTTCTTTCCGTTCTCTGTTGAAGCGGATCGTCGATGGGCAGCCGGAGGACCGATCACTGTCAGCGGGACAAATTCATCAAGTTCTCATCGGTGAGTATTGAGGTCGGTCACAAGAGCTGAACGAGACCGACAATTTCCCATCGGTGAGTACTGAACCCGAGTGGGGAACCTGTTGTTGGGCAGAGAGTCCCGGTAACTTCCTGGAACTGGCGGGCCAGTCCCACTTCGTGGATAAAACCTGCCGTGGTCGGTCCGGGTTAACAGACCGTCACACCGAAACGCCTGAGATGAGCCGCCGCTCATCCCCCGGTGTTCTGGTCCCAGGAGCGGGATGAGGTGGTGATGCCGGGACTGAACCCATCCATTAAGATGTACCTGGTGAACTTTACCTCCATCACCCGGCCCGGTATCGGATCCAAACTTCACCTGGATCGACGCCTGGGGTCGATGATTGTTTTACATATTTCCAGCACAGTGGAAGCGGCCGTTCGGCCCATTGTATTCTTGCTGACTCGAGGGTTAAACAGAGTAATCGAACTCTCGGGACAGTGCTCCATCTTTCCCCGTTCAGGCAGGACAGTGAGATCCAGATCTCTCACGTCCTCTCGGGGGGGGGGGCTGGGAAGTTTATTTCCATCCTCTCTCCATTGCTACGACTTGCCGAAATGCTGACAGTGTTTCCCGATATCTGGCCCTATTAATGCGAGAATTATGTCTTGTTCATTTATCCGGGTTTCTAGGAAATGTGTACAATCCCTCTGGAATTTCCAAAGGAGAAACCCAGGCTCTCTAACATTCCCACACGATTGAAATGGTGAATCTTTATTTCGTTAATCACGTACAGAGGTTGAGTGAAAATTGTGTCTCCGGTATTCTCCACACAGCTCAATACATTGCAGCAGTACATTGAGGTAAAACAAATCATTCTGGTTACAGAGATAGTGCAGTGCAGGTAGATATGTGGTGCAAGGTCACATCGATTTAGACTGTGAGATCAGGAGTCCACGCATCACGCTGTTCGCTTCTAATAGCAGAATGGACACCGTCCTTGAGCCCGGTGGAATGTTTCTGTTTTATTTTATCTTCGCCCCGATGGGAGGGTGAGAAGTGAGAATGTTCAGGGTTGTGGGGATCTTTCATAATTTTGGCTGCTTTACTGAGGCAGTGGGTAGTGTAGACTGAGTCCATGGAGGGGAGGTTAGATTTCTATGATGTGCACAGCTGTGTCCACAGTTCCCAGCAATTTCATTCAGTTAAAGGAAGAGCAGTAGCCGTATGAAGATGTGAAGTATTGATAAAATGTGTAGAGTAACAAAGAGCATATACAAAAATTCTGCTTGTTATGGTTTGTTCTGACTTTGTTATATTGGAATTTGTTACCTACTAGTGCGTATTATTACTTCAGGATCTGTGTATTGCGTGAGGACCATCAGAGTGCGCCCTTGATACCTTTCCTCCATCTGGTTCCATCTGCTCATCCTCTGCCCATGGTCAAACTCTGTCCAGCCTGCAGCTCACCACCTCAAAGATATATGTATATAAACTATCCTGTTCAATGCCTGTCCAGTCTGTATCCCACCACATCAATGATATATATCTACCATCATTTCCACCTCTGCCATTGCTGCAATGAAATATTTCAGCAATCTCTCTTTCAAACTTTGTCGTCTTTGTGAAGTGTTGTTTTTCATCTTTTCCAGGGTTGTTGTTGTCTTTTTTTTATAGCTAGGACTACCAGAAATTTAATTGAACACGGCATATGGCAGGGTAAATGCAACCGTTTGAATTTTAGATTCAACGTTACAAAACGGCTGCAGTATTAATCTTTGTCGTAATGGAACTCAGCATCTGATGTTGAGTTTGTTGTTTCCTCTTTAGTTCATTTTCAGTAAACCACTTCCTCCGTTTCCAGGGTAACAGCCAGTCAGAGCTGATGACATTGTTGCACATTTCTTTCGCTCTGCGTGCACCGCCTCTCAGCGTAGAGACAGTGGCCTCTAATGTCTTAATAATGACATAATGTAACTCATAGCATCTGAAGTTGAGTTTGTTATTTCATTTTTTTGGTTATTTTCGGTGAGACACTTCCTCCGTTTCCAGGGTAACAGCCCACCAGAGCTGCAGCAACTGTTGCAGATGTTATCGCTCTGTGGTCACCGCCTCTCAGCGTAGAGACAGTGGCCTCGGGAGCAAATGTAACAGAGTGATAGCGGGAGGAAAGGATGCTGTGATCATTGACTGTGTGGGATGTATTACACCAGGGTCAGAATGAACTCAGAACTAACAAATTAGTTGGGGTGGGATGTTTTTCTGCATCTTTGTTCAAAATGGCCTAACCCTTACTCTTAAACAGTGGACTCTAAATCTGGACTCACCCATCAGCGGTAATATGCTTCCTGCCTCCAGCATGTCCAGTTCCTTAATAATCTTATATATATCAATCAGATCCCCTCTCATCCTTCTAAATTCAAGTGTATACAAGCCCAGTCGCTCCAATCTTTCAACATATGACAGTCCCGCCATTCCAGAAATTAACCTTGTGAACCTATGCTGCACTCCTTCTATAGCAAAAATGTCCTTCCTCAAATTTGGAGACAAAAACTACACGCAATACTCCAGGTGTCGTCTCACCAGGGCCCTGTACAGCTGCAGAAGGACCTCTTTACTCCTATACTCAATTCCTCTTGTTATAAAGGTCAGCACGCCATCAGCTTTCTTCACTGTCTGCTGAACCTGCATGTTTGTTTTCGTTGACTGATATACAAGAACACCTAGATCTCCTTGTATTTCCCCTTTCCTAACTTGACTATCAATTTAGTTAGTAATCTGCCTTCCTGTTCTTGCCACCGAATTGGATAACCTCACATTTATTCACATTAAACTGCATCTGCCATACATTCGCCCACTCAACAAGCCTGTCTATGTCAGACTGCATTCTCATAACATCCTTCTGACAGTTCACACTGCCACCAAGCTTTGTGTCATCGGGCTAATTTGCTAATGTTACTTTTAATCCCATCATCTAAATCTTTAATGTATATTGGAAACAGCTGAACCTTGCGGTACCCCACTGGTCAGAGTCTGCCATTCCGAAAGGGATCCGTTAATTGCTACACTTTGTTTCCTGACAGCCAGGCAATTTTAAATCTATGTCAGTACACTGCCCCAAATACCATGTGCCCTAATTTTTCCCACTAATCTCCTATGTGTGACTTTATGAAAGGCTTTCTGAAAGTGCAGGTGCACTACATTCACTGGCTCTCCCTTGTCCATTTTCATAGTGTTACGGATTCAGCAACAATAAATATATGAGTGAGGCAGGGGTTTTTATAACAAATAAAACATTTATTAAACACTGAAAAACAAACCCCCAAAAGTAAAAAAAACACTCACGTAACCGGAAATCAGCTGCTGTGAGGCAGCTTAAACAGTTCTTAAAGCGATGTTGCGAAAACAGTTCTTCAAAGTAGTATTGCAAAAGTTCAAAATGCTTACAGTCCATTTAAGGGAGAGACTTTTTAAGACGATTTAAATTCTGTTTCACGTCGTGTTGCTGCGATTCCCAGTCGAACCACACTTTTCCCACGAAGAATTTACGAAGATGAAAAATGAAACGGCTTAAAGGCACTGACTTTTCCTTTACAAAACTGTACTCAATCCTTTTTGCTATTCACGGGGATTAACACGAGCACAGTCAACGAATTCCTTCCGATTGAGAAACAAACAAGGTCGAACCTATTTCATCGTCGAAATCGACTTTCCTCGATCTTTTAACTCCCGAACTCCGATCTTCACGCTCCACTGAATTTTAACTAGCAGTGTTATAAAAAAACTGCTGGCAATGGCCTTTTAAACTTTAAGCATTAAATAAAACTCCATCTTTCAACTAAACTGCGACATAACATTAAATCACGCAGTGGCATGAAGTCAACATGGCAAATCCAGGCACGAACTGCCCCTAATCACAGAGAGGGGTCCTCCCTTTATACCCTGTAAAAAAACTGTCACATGAGCTCTACTGGCGGAAAAATGCCGTCACTCCACTATCACATAACCATTACCTCAAGTCCAGTATAGCTTCATCACCTGTCACGTGACAAGTACACCACTGTCACGTGTCACGGATACTTGACACCTCCCTCCAATAAAAACATCTTGATCTGTCAAGAACAAAAATTTTAATAGTTATTTACAAGAAAATCAAATGTATAAATTTTATAACATACACAATATACAATAGAGTATCATCATATAACATCTTACAACTCACAATACAGTAGGAGTGTTACAATTGTAAAAAAAAACACTCCATTAAAATAAATCAGATTGTACATTCAACATCGAGATAGACAATCAGCAACCATATTATCTTTACCTTTAATATGAGTTATCACAATATTTTACACTTGTAACATCAAACTCCAATTTAATAACCTTGTGTTTTTGTTTTTTTTATCTGACTCAGAATAACTAACGGATTATTATCAGTGTAAATAATAAGCGATTTTTGGTTGTACCAACATATACCTCAAAATATTCTAAAGAAAAAACAAGAGATAAAAATTCCTTCTCTATTGCTGAATGGTTTCTTTGATGTTTATTAAATTTCTTGGAAAAGTAAGCTACTGGATGATGCACCTCATCACCCTCATTCATTTGCATTAATGCTGCTCCTGCAGCCACATCACTAGCATCTACAGCTAATGAAAAAGGTTTTTCAAAGTCAGGTGCCTTGAGCACAGGTTGTTGAAATATCATTTTTTTCAATTTTTCGAATGCTTCTTGACAAGGCACTATCCACACAAACTTCTCATTCTTCTGCAAAACGTTAGTTAATGTAAGGGCAACATTAGCAAAATTCTTACAAAATTTTCGATAATATCCGACCAATCCCAAGAATCTGTGGCAATATGTTTTCCCTGTTGGAATGGGAATCTCTAAAATTGCCCGAACTTTTGCCTGAGCAGGAGCTACCTTACCTTGACCCACAGCATAACCAAGGTAAGTTACAGTGGCATGTCCAAATTCACTCTTAGCTAAATTAATAGTTAAGTTGGCTTTTGAAAGCCTTTCAAACAATTTCTCTACCGCAATAATGTGTGCTTCCCAAGTATCATTTCCTGTCACTAAATCAACAATATAAGCAACAGTATCTTTCAATTCCTGAATCACAGAGTTAATCATCATCTGGAAAGTACGTTGGGCATTCATCCCAAATGGAAGAACATTATATTCATATAGCCCAGATGGAGTTATAAATGCAGAAATCCCTTACCTCTGTCCGTTAATGGAACACACCAATACCCTTTCAATAAATCAATCTTTGTAAGGAACTTTACTTTTCAAACTTTATCTACACAATCATCTGCTCTAGGAATTGGATATGAATCTGTTTTCGTTACAGCCTTCACCTTCCTATGGTCCGTACAAAACACAATACGACCATCTGATCTTTGCACCCTAACACAGGGTGAACTCCAATTCGAGTAAGAAGGTCTAATAATATTATTCTCCAGCATATATTTAATTTCTTCCTCAGCAAGTTCACATTGTTCTATGTTCATCCTGTATGGGTGTCGTTTAATATGTTTGGCATCTCCAACATCTACATCATGTGAAGGTATAGTAGTCCTTCTCGGAACATCTGGAAACAAATCCTTATATTTAAACATTAATTTCGTCATCTGTTGTTTCGGCTCTAGCTGTAAATGTGCTAGCTTCTCATCAATATTTTCCAGAATGGTTGAATTTGGTAACCTAACAAAAACAATATTGAATTTAGAATGAAATTCAGATGAATCATCTGTCATGTTCCTAGTTAAATCAAACTCATTATCATTAACCACAACAGTCACAGTAACGGATTGTTTCTCAAAATATGGTTTTATCATATTTATATGGCAAAGTTGTGTTGCCCTTCTAAGATCTGGAGATTGTATCACGTAATCCACATTATTGATTTTATACACAATTTCATAAGGACCATGAAATCCAGCTAGTAAATGATTCGTTTGCACTGGGAAAAGTAGCAACACCTTATCTCCAGGCTTAAACATCCTCATCCTAACTTCTTTATCATAAAATTTTCATTTTCTCCTGAGCCAATTTTATATTTTCCTTGGCTAAGCTGCAAACTTGATGTAACCTGTCCTTAAATTTCAAAACATAGTCCAACAAATTAGTGTGTACTTCCTTACTTATCCACTGTTCTTTTAATAAAGCTAAAGGTCCTCTCAGGTTCAAATGGTCTGAAACCTAAAGATTCTTGTACCGATTCACTTACTGCAAATAAAAGAAAATTTATACCCTCATCCCAATCACTTTCATTTTCCACACAATATGTCCTAATCATATTCTTGAGGGTCGAATGAAAGCTCTCCAAGGCATCTTGCGACTCTGGATGGTATGCAGACGAAGTGATTTGCTGAGCTCCCAATTTATAAAGTATCGGTTGAAACAATCCAGACATGAAAGTACTGCCTTGGTCAGGTTGTATTTCCTGAGGTAATCCAAAATAAGTAAAGAATTTTATAAGAGCCTTTGTCACAGTTTTAGCTGTTATATTCCTAACTGGTACTGCCTCTGGAAACCTAGACGAAGTACACATGATAGTCAACAAGTACTGCTGATAACCAGTTTTTTTCTTCGGTAATGGACCAACGCAATCTATAATAACTTTAGAAAACAGTTCACCAAATGCTGGAATCGGTTGTAATGGAGCCACTGGTGTAACTTGATTTGGTTTACCCACAATTTGACAAGTATGGCACGTTTTACAAAACATCGCCACATCTTTTCTTAGACCAGGCCAGTAAAAATGTTTTAAAATCTTGTCCACAGTTTACCTTACCCCTTGATGTCCACTTAAAGGCACACTATGAGCTAAAGTCAAAATCTTATTTCGATAAACGTTAGGGACAACTACCTGGTAAACAATATTCCATTCCTCACTTGCAGAAATTGTAGGTGATCTCCACTTCCTTATCAACACTCCTTTTTCCAAGTAATATCCTACTGACACCTTCTCAATTTCACTATCTAGTAGAGCTGTTCTCTTAATTTTATAATCTCTGGGTCTCTATTCTGATCTGCTATCATCTCCTTCCGAGACAGAGATAAATCTTCATAGTCAGACTTACTCCAAGAATCTTGTTCAAACAACGAATGTAAGATAGTCTCTGACACATCCTCAAAACTCGAATCCTGAGTTGAACATTCATAAGTAACAACCTCATTCTGCGCATCAATCTTTTTAGCCATAGCTCGAGTCACAACACAGGAAGAACCTGTGTTAGAAATCATCTCTGGTTCCTCTGACTCCATTGTCCAATGCACTTCAGGAAAAATTTGTCCACCTGCCAAGTTATTACCGAGAAATAAAGAAATATCCTTCACAGGTAAGCTAGGCTGTAATCCTACTTTAACAAATTCTGTAACTAACCCTGACTTTAAATTTACTTTATGTAAATGTACAGGCATAAAATCACTCCCAACACCTCGTATATAATTTACCTCACCAGTATCAGACTCTTCATTAAACCTCAATACACTGACTAACATCAGTGATTGAGAAGCTCCAGTATCCCTAAGGATTTTTATTGGCACCAGAGTTGATACTTCTTTCAAGGATAGAAAAACCCTTCAGTTATAAAATGATCATATCCCTTTTTAACTTGGTCAGACTCTAACAAAATCTCATTTGTGTTTATCGACCCCTGCAATTTTACAGGTGCTTCAGTATGTTGCACATAAGCATCTGGAACTGCTTCCTTCTCTTTATTTTTCAGTAGGAATTTGTTAGCTATTACATGGTCAGGTTTCTTACAATAGTTACAAATAAGACCAAACTGTCTTTCCTTCACAGGTTTTCCTTCCTCTTAAAAATTCTGCCCTGAGGAAATTTATTCTTATGGATTAAAACATACTCATCAGCTAATCCAGCACAGTCCTGCAATGTATCAGTATCCTTCTCATTTAAGTAGGTCCTTACTTCAACAGGGATGCTTCTTTTAAATTCCTCCATTGAAATCAGCTCTTTCAATGTATCATAGTCCTCATTTACATTTTTGGAAGAAACCCATCTCTCAAAACACACAGCTTTATCATAGGAAAATTCCACATAGGTTTTTACCACAGACTTCTTCAAACTTCTGAATCTTTCTCTAAACGTTTCTTGGACCAATTCGTATGCTTTCAAAATATGCTTTTTCACAATACCATAAGCTAGTGCTTGCTCAACAGTTAAAGTGTTATAAACTTGTTGTGCTTTGCCTTAGTTACACACTGTAACAACACTGACCATTTGTCTTTCGGCCACGCTGAAATCTGAGCAATTGTTTCAAAATTTTGGAAATATGTTTCCACTTCGGTTTCCCTAAATTGTGGGACCAATTTAAGTTCTTGACTAGCAACAACCGGTTTTCTAGAACCAGAAGACTGATTCCCAGACCTTAATTCCGTCATCGCATATTCAGGTTCCCTTTTTTATTATCAAATTCGAAACTACAACCCTCCAATTCTGCTTTACTTTGTTCCAACCTCATTTGTTCGATTGGCAACTGTATCTCTATATTACTTATTGGAAACGACTCTAAAATCGATTCATCAAAATCACCCGAAGTGCAGCAAGTGTTACAATTTTTATCGCTCTGTGGTCATCGCTTCTCACCGTAGAGACAGTGGCCTCAGGGGCAAACGTAACAGAATGATAGTGGGAGGAAAGGATGCTGTGAGCATTGACTATATGTGATGTGTTACACCAGGGTCAGAATGAACTCAGAACTAACAAATTAGTTGGGGTGGGATGGTATTGACAGTCTAGGGTGGCAATCAGTTACTATCTGTGCATTAAAATGAAGATGGAGAAGATACTATAGTTGCAGGAAATTTAAAGTAAGGAGGTGAAAATATTGGCAAAGGCTTTTGCTCCTGCGACACTGCAGGAAACATGGCAGCCAGTTGTGCTGGGCAAGATCCCACACAGCAAGAGATTGTGATCAAATGTGCTAGGTTTAGCTGCTGGGATCAGTCTGAACTGTATCCGCATCCTCTATACAGAGCGGGGAAACAGTCTGAGCACCGGCCCCGGCAGGGGGTCATTAGGTTGCAATTCCACCTTAGTTTGTGAATTGGAAATGGCAGGAACACCACGGCTAATCACCGGCACCAAAGCGTATTTGTATGTATAATGATATTGGGCTGGTGAATCTGAGGATATGGAACTGGCAGTATACGGGCTTTATTCCAGGTTGGTAATTCTGCAGTTGGGATCGGAATTTTCTCAGTCTGCAGTGAAGCTGAAATCCCGGGATGTTGGGCATTGGTTATGGGGAAATCACCGTGAACACTGCCCAATAGGACATCATAACTGTGAAGTATTTTGGAGATTCTTTAAGAGTTAACTAGAGAGTTAGGTGAAGTTGGGCAGTGATGTTGTACATCTGAACTTCGGTAAAGTTTGTAACAAGATCACACATGGCAGCTGATCGGGAAGGTTCGGTCACGTGGGAGTTACCGGGAGCTTGCGAGCTGGATTCACACCTGGCTTGGGAACAAGAAGCAGAGGGAGATGTTTGAAGATGGTTTTAACGAATGGAGGCCTGTGGCGAGTGGGATGTGTGGGTCAGTGTTGAGACCTCTGTAATTCACTATTT
Organism: Hypanus sabinus; assembly: GCF_030144855.1. Lineage (NCBI taxonomy): Eukaryota > Metazoa > Chordata > Chondrichthyes > Myliobatiformes > Dasyatidae > Hypanus > Hypanus sabinus. Next base: position 979,030 of record NW_026781651.1, read on the forward strand.
ATGCCATTGATTTGTATATGAATATACATGGTACTATTCTCAAGTTTGAATTGAACTGCATTAAATTGAATTGATTTCTTTCATCCTTCACATACATCAAGAGTAAAAATCTTTTCGTTACGTCTCGGTCTAAATGTGCGATGTGCAAACAAATTAATTTATAATAAATTGAACTGTCTATATAACATAGTGTATACTCAAATCAGCGTGAGTTAATTAGTCTGCTGGCCTGGTGGAAGAAGCTTTCCCCGAGCCTATTGGTCCTTGGGAATTGGGGTATAAATGTTTTTTTTTTCAGTTTAAAGACCATTATTAGGTTTACCAGATCTACTGGCAAATTGCATGAAACACTTCTACATAATCACCTTTTAAGGTTTTACACAATTCGACTGGAGTCCTGTCTTCCTGCAGCCTTACTATTGGCAATGTTTTCCACCGCCCATCCGACTTCACTTTCCAGAACGTCTGGCTCTAGATCGACGAGGGGTTGTTACAGGTGTCTTCACTATTCGGATATTTCCTGCACAATTCTTCTGTGTATTTCTGCCATCTCTTTTTAATGCTTACTACTTCTGTCCCCTTCCTCGTCTTTTACTATACTTTTTGGCATGAAAATTTCCTTTGATTTTTGCAATCGTCTTGAATAGATCTCTTGTTTCTCCAATTGAGTTTTTTTTTCAGCTTCTTTGCATCGCTCCTTTAAGTAAGATTCCTTATCTCAACATTTTATCTTCTTGAATGTTGTGTTGATTTGGAGGTTTTTTTCCCAAACTCCATCGGCCTTCCCTTCGTTGCTCAGCTTCCAGAGAAATCCATTTTGCTTCCCTGGTCTTCTTTTTGTTTTCACCTCTTGTATAATGCTCCTTATTGCTATCCATAGCTCTTCTGGCTTTCTCTCTACCAGCTTTAATCCATGAATCTGTTCTTCCCCCCTGATAATAAGAAGCATTGATCATGTGGGGATGATAAGAGGCATTGAACGTATGGATAGTGAGATGCTTTTTCCCAGGTCTGAAATGTTTGCCACAAGTGGATACAGGTTTAAGGTGCGAGGGACTAGGTACAGAAGATATGTCAGGGGTAAGTTTTTTTACGCAGAGAGTGGTGAGTGCATGGAATGGGCTGCCGGCAACAGTGGTAGAGCCAAATACAATTGAGTCTTTTAAGAGACTTTTGGATCGGTATGGATCTTAAAAATAGAGGCCCATGGCCTATTAGGCCTAGTAATTTCTAAGGTAGGGATAGGTTCGGCACAGCTTTGTGGGCCGAAGGGCCTGTATTGTGCTGTACGTTTTCTATGTTTCTATGTTTTCCACTGCATATTTTTGAGAGATGCTACCAACATCAAACTTTGCTGGTACGTTGGTTTTCCTGGTGCTCTTCAGTTTCATTCTGAATATTGTCACAAGCAGCTCATGGTCTGAGATTGTCAGAGAACAGAGGAAACGAGGATGCTAAGTGCACAGTTGGCTCAATGGGGCGACACAGGATGGTGCGTAGGTGTGTACCACGGCGTCCTTCAACAGTCTGGTTACCGACTGCAGGAGTTGGGGAGTTATTTTATTTGTTTTTTATTGAGATACAGCGAGCCGCGCTGCGCATTGAGTCCCCCAATTTGATACTAGTCTTCTCACAGGAGAATTTAAAATGACCAACTAGCCAGCCCACCGGTTTGTCTTAAGACTGAGTGGGGCGGGGGGAGGGACAGCCGGATCACCCGGAGGAAACCCATGCGATCATGTTGAGAACCTGCAAACTCTTTCATGCATCGGCGGGAATTGAACCCGGGTCCTTCGAACTGTAAAGACTTATGTTAACCACTGTGCTGCCGTTGTACAAGACGTTGGTGATAGGGTGCTTGTAGTACAAAGTATTGTTCTACCCGCTGTAAGTTTGAAAAGGCTCAGTTAAAGTGGAAAGAGTGCAGAGATTTGCAAGTCTGTTTTCCGGGCCAGAAGACCTCAGCGCTCCGGAGAGGATGCCACTCTATGTCTTTACTCCCTGGAATGTAGGAGACTGGACAGCGACCTTACAGAAGTGTTTTAAATTATGAAGGGCAGAATAACTCAAACACTCCGTTTTATTTGTGTAATTCAGATCAGCACCAGCAGCAGGTGGTCTCTTCCACCCGGAAAACAGACAAGAAGACGACAATTAACCAACGTCAGTCAGAGTCAGAATGGACACAGGTATGTTCATTTGGCTCTTTCTCATTAAAACGCTGTCATTTTCTCATTAAATCCGCTCCCCGGATTTTCGGCTTTTGCTCAATGGAGGTGAGGGGAGTTCCCAGTGTCTGTTTTCTGTGGCCAAATTAAAGAACGATCTATTGTGGGAGAATGGGCTGGGTGCAGGAGGCAGTGAACAAGAGAAATTTTAAACAGGGAATCTGATTGTGCCACCGAGGCAATGAATGTCCTTGGGAAATAAGATTAAAGTAAAACAAGAGTGTAAGTAAAGAGGGCAATGCACAAAATGGTGGAGGAGCTCAGCAGGTCAGGCAGCTCCTATACAGGGAAAAGAACAATCGACGTTCCGGGTTGAAGAATCTTCAACGGAGACTTTGCACACTGATTTCAGAGTTGTCTTCGTCACATAAAATATAGTCAGGACTGGAGGAGCGTTCTTTTGGGTGAAGGTCTGTGACCAGTAGTCTCTGCAAGGATCACTGGCTCGTTATGCATTTTGTGGGATGGAAGTAACTTCATGATAAACTATGTATTACTCAAAATAATTACGTATATAGAATCACAGTTGAACTGATTCGTCGATTTACAAACTCGGTGTAATTGTGTAAACTTGGGACTGTTGTCAAAATATTCAGCATCCAATTAGAAATATGAACAGAGAGTCACCAGGTACAGTTAATTCGGGCAAATGTGAGTAGTTCCAACTTGGGAGGACACGTTCGCAAGCGATGTGCGCAGTGAATGCTGGGGCCACTAGGAAGGCTGATGTTCAGACGGGTCTTGTGGTGGATGTGCATAGCTCCCTGCAAGTGGCAACACAACTGGTAGCGTGCTAACGATGAGTTGAGGTGTGAGTATGTAAAGTTGTGCTGTAACTGGATGAGCTTTGGTTAAGAGACAATCACGGCATTGTGAACAGATCTTGTAGCCACCACGAGAATGATGTGGAGGCTCTGGCGAGAGTGCAGACGAGTTTCACCACGATTAATGTAATGAACAGGATTTGATAAGCGATCTTGCAGTAAAGGAGCCATTAGGAGGTAGTGATCATAATATGATGTTTTTATCTGCAATTTGAGAAGAATAAGGGCAGCTCGGAGGTGTCAGTGTTGCAGTTAAACAGGGAAAACTATGGAGTCATGAGGGAGGAGCTGGCCAAAGTTGACTGAAAGGATAGCCTAGCAGAACAGACAATGGAACAGCAATGGCAGGTATTCTTGGGAATAATGCACAAGGTGAAAAATCAGTTCATCCCCCAGAGAAGGAAGGATTCAAAGGGAGGAAAGGGGCCACAGTGGTTGACAAAGGAAGTCAGAGATTACATAACATTAAAAGAAGGAAGTATGACAGAGCTAAGGTGAGTGTGAGGACAGATGATTTGGAAGTTTTTCAGGAACAACAGAACTTAACTAAAAAGACAATACGGGGAGAACAAAATGAGGTATGAACGCAAGCTAGCCAGGAATATAAATAAAGATAGCAAAAGCTTTTTTTTAGGTATGTGAAGAGAAAGAAGATAGTTAAGAACAATTTTGGGCCCTTGAAGAATGAGCTGGGTGAAATTGTTATGGGAAACAGAAAAATGGCAGAAGAATTTAATGAGTACTTTAAATCTGTTTTCACTAAGGAAGACACAAGCAATCTCCCAGATGTTTGGATGTGCCAAGGACATAGGGTAACAGCGGAAATGAAACAGATTGACATTAGGAAGGAAACAGTGATGAAAAGACTGATAGGACTGAAGGTTGACAAATCCCCAGGTCCAGATGGTCGGCATCCTAGGGTACTAAAGGAGGTGGCCCTGGAAACTGCGGATGCATTGGTAATCATTTTCCAATGTTCCTTAGATTCAGGATCAGTTCCTGAGGATTGGAGAATGACTAATGTTAACCCACTTTTAAGAAAGGAGGGAGGGAGAAAACAGAGCTATCGACATGTCAGCCTGACGTCGGCGGTGGGGAAGATGCAAGAGTCCATTATTAAGGCTGAAATAGTGGCATATATAGATAGCAGTGATAGGATCGGGCCGATAGAGCATGGATTTAACAAGGGTAAATCATGTGTGACTAATCTGTCGGAGTTTTTCGAGGATGTCAGACGGGGGAGATCCAGTGGATGTAGTGTACCTCGATTTTCAGAAGGCATTTGATAAGGTCGCACAAAAGAGATTGATGGGTAAAAACAAAGCTCAAGGTATCGGGGGGAAGACATTGACATGGATAGAAAACTGGTTGGCAGATAGAAAGCAAAGGGTAGCGGTGAATGGGTTTTTCTCGGAATGGCAGGTGGTGACTAGTGGGGTGCCATAGGGCTCGGTATTGGGACCACAGCTGTTTACAATTTACGTCAACGATTTGGATGAAGACATTGAAATAACATAAGCAGATTTGCTGATGATACTAAGCTGTGTGGCAGTGTGACATGTGATGAGGATGTTAGGAGAATCCAGGGTGAGTTGGAAAGGCTGGGTGAGTGGGCAGATACTTGGCAGATGACATTTAATGTGAATAACACTGAGGTTATCCACTTTAGGAGTAAGAACAGGAAGGCAGATTATCTGAACGGTGTAGAGTTAGGTAAGGGAGAAATACAAAGAGATCTAGGAGTCCTTGTTCATCAGTGACTGAAGGTGAATGTGCAAGTACAGCGGGCAGTGAAGAAGGCTACTGAAATATTGACCTTTGTTACAAAGGGAATTGAGTAGAAGTAGAGTAGAAATCCTCTTGCATTTGTACAGAGCCCTGGGGAGACCACACCTGGAGTATAGTGTACAGTTTTGTTCTCCAGGGTTAAGGAAGGACATCCTGGCTGTAGAGGAAGTGCAGCGTAGATTCACGAGGTTAATACCTGGGATGTCTGGACTGTCTTATGCAGAGAGGTTAAAGAGACTGGTCTTGCACACTCTGGAATTGAGGAGATTGAGAGGGGATCTGATTGAAACATATAAGATTATTAAGGGATTGGACAAGATAAGAGGCAGGAAATATGATCCAGATGCTGGGAGATTTCAGTACCAGAGGGCGTGGTTTGAGAATAAGGGGTAGGTCATTTAGGACGGAGTTCAGGAAAAACTTCTTCTCCCAGAGAGTTGTGGGGGTCTGGAATGCACTGCCTCGGAAGGCAGTGGAGGCCAATTCTCTGGATGCTTTCAAGAAGGAGCTAGATAGGTATCTTATGGACAGGGGAATCAAGGGATATGGGGACAAGGCAGGAACCGGGTATTGATAGTAGTTGATCAGCCATGATCTCAAAATGGCGGTGCAGGCTCGAAGGGCCGAATGGTCTACTTCTGCACCTATTGTCTATTGTCTGTTGTCTATTACAGGATATTGGCTTCCGGGACAGATCGGGCAAGCTTGGATTGCGTTCTCTGGAGCGTCGGAGACTGAGGTCTTATCTCAGAGGTTTCTTACATGTATGAGAGGCATAGCGCAGTTCGATAGTCTGTGACTCGATGCAAATGTCAAGCTCTGGAGTGAATAGGTGTAAGGTTAGACGGTCAAGTGTAAAGGGAATTTATGATGCAGGTTTTCTACAGAGAGTGATCGGTGTCTGGAATGAGCTGCCGAGGGAGGGACTGGAAACAGATACTCTGCAGCATCTGAGAGGCGTTTGAACTCATGAGTCGGCCGGGAACGGAGGGATATTCACTATGTTCCTGAAGATGGGATTGGTTTAAATTAGCATCGTGTCCGCAGGCGCAAGGTACACTCTACTATTTTATGTTCTATGATTGACTACAGATCTGAACTCCGGAATCTCCGCCTTCCTGTCAAATTGTGAGGATCACCAATTGTTCCTGTTGTCGAGATTCTACATGGAGCGACTGGAGCAGGCGATTGAGGAGGGTGTGGAGGGAGTCGGCTTCATGTTAATGGGCGAGGATCACTTCTCCGGGCCAGAGTATCACGTAAGTGGGAGGGACATAGACTGAGTGTTGGACTGACTGAATCTAACACAGACCGACAGAACCGGCACAACGGCATCTCTGGGGTATGAAAATCCTTCAATGTTTGTGGTCGACATCAAGAATGGAGTTTTCGTTTCAAGAAATCCTGAACTCTTACTAAACAATATAGGCCTCTGTCCATTTTTCTGAACACATTCACTTTTACACAGGTTAGGATACAGACAATGACGGAGAAGTGAATTTAGTGATGTGACACTTGGCAGACATTGCAAGTGGACAGAGAACCACCTTACACCACTCTTTCTGACATCAACTCATGTTTCCAATGCTTGCCCTTAATGACCATTCATCAGACTCTTTTGATTACCTCCGGCGTTTCCCACAAATCAAATATATAGTGACCTATTTCTCAGCTCATTTCTCCAGCCTACCTTCAACCACATCGTCAATTGCACAGGCAGTACTGAATATCGTCTCACTTTTCAACTACTAACCCTATTTCATTTGATCATATATCCAAACATGCCTCACGGTTCAATTACCTTCTGTTCTTTGTGACTGTTCCATTTGGAGTTTGTAATTATCACAGTCTGTCATGTTAACACTGGGAACTGCAAAATCTTACAATTGAAAATAGTCCAAGCATCTGCAGCTAACTTGGAATTACCAAGAAACGCCTTTCTAATGGTCCTCGTGTTACTGGGACACATTCACCTATTGCTCACCAGATTGAATTTTAGTAAAGAGCCAAACATGATCCCTAGCCCTAACATTCCACACGAGACAGCTGACAATTTTAATCCAAACTTCCTTCTCTGCATTACCACCATTTGACTTTGGTCTCTCTGACACGCAGAAAAGGCCTGCAATTGCTGTCAGCTCCTCACTGCCAGTTCTCTGCTGCGATTCACCGGGGATTACCCCAGGGAAAATCAACGGTGACCCTGTCATAGCTTGACTTAGCCATAGTCATCGAACTCTACAGTACAGCAGCAGGCTCTTCGACCCATCAGCTCCACACTGACCTATTATATGCTTGGTCACATTGACCTGCACAGCGACTAGAGACATCCATATCCCTCTCATTCATGTACTTAACCAAATAATTTTAAATGTTCAAATAGAATGCACATATGCCAGTTCCGGTGACAGCTCGTTCCATACTCTCACAAGCCTCTGAGTGAAGATTTTCTGCCTCAAATTTTCTGTCATCTTTCACCCTTAATCCAAGACCTCCAATTCCAGTCTCACCCAACCTCAGTAATAGATGCCTGTTCGCATCTACCGTCACTATCCCATTTACAAACTTTTATTCCTCTATCATATCTCTCCCGGTCCTCCTGCACTCTAAGACAGTCCTAACCTATTCAAACTTTCCCTATATCTCAGGCGCTCAAGTCCTGACAACCCTTTGTAACTTTTTCTGCACTCATTCAATCTTATTGACATCCTTCCGAGAGGTTGGTGCACACATTGCTTCAAATTAGCCTCTAAAACATCATTTTCGACATAATATCTCAACTTCTGTTTTTAATATTTTGATTTATGAATGCCCATATCCTAAAGGTTTTACCAGAACATCTACGGCTGACAAGACTTCTAAGCAATTTTGGATTAGTTTTTGGTTGTTTTTGTTTTTGGTTTTTCCGCACTGCTCAATGCCTTAGTGCTATCGTGGTTTGTCCTCAAATAGTGCAAAACCGCACACTTGTCTTGATTAAATTCTATCTGCTGATCTCCATTCTACCTTTTTCCAACTGTTTCAAGTCCTGCTGTAAGCTCTGCTAAACTTCCTCGCTGTTACTACATTGATGTCATCCACAGATTTACTGACCCAGTTTACCACATGTCATCCAGACCGTTTAGATATGTGACATAAAACACCAGACCCAGTACCGATCCCTGAAGCACACCACTAGTCATAGACCTCCAGTCAGAGAAGCAAACCTTTATTACCTCTCTTAGCTTCTCTCATGAATCCAATATCTAAACCAACTTCCTACCGTGTCATGAATGCCAAGCGACTTAATCTTATTGACCTGGTTCCCATGAGGAACCTTATCAAAGGGCTTGATGTCCATGTTGACAACATCCACTCACTTCCTCGAGAAACCATTAGATTGGCTAGACAGGATCCACCAGGAGCAAATTAGTGTTGACTATCCCTAGTGAACCCTTCTCCATCCAAATACTCATATCGAGTCCCTTAGAATACCTGCCATTAACTTTACCACCACTGGTGTTCGGCTCACCAGCCTATAATTCATTGGCTTATTCTTGCATCCTTTTCAAACAGCAGAACAACATTGATACCCTCCAATACTTCTGCAACTAACATTTTAAATATCTTTACTGGAGCTCCTGCAATCTCTGCACTAGCCTCAGACAAGGTACGAAGGAAAACCCTGGGGATTTATCTACACTATTCTGCATTAGTCAGCAAACACCTCCTCCTCTGTAATCTGTACAGAGTCCACGAACTCACTGTTGTTTCACCTTAATCTAAAGACACTGTATGTCTCTCAAGAAAATGTAAATGCAAAACATTCCATTTAAAATCTCCCCCACCTTTTCCAGCTTCATGCATAAAGGCCCACTCCGAACTTTAAGAGGACCAATTTAGTCCGTTGCTATATTTTTGTTCAAAATCATATTTGAATTTTGAATTTATGTCTGGGTTTCGGGTTCTCTTTTCCCTTGTCTGCTAGAGCAAACTCATTCCGTATTTTGGCCTTCCTGATTTCCTCCTTTAGTAACGCTTGCACTTCTTGTACTCATCAAGTACCTCATTTGATTCTTCAAGCCTATACTTGCGATGCGCTCAGGGCCGTGATATCACAAAAAAAAACATTGTTCCCTACACGAAGGTAACCTTGCCTTTTATTCTGTCGGGAACGTACAAACTCTCCACTTGTGGTCATTTATGGATTTAAAATCTGTACTCTCAAAATATCAGTTTTGGAGGCCTCACACTTATCAAGCACATCTGTACCACAAAACAACCTGTCCTAATCTGCTTTCGTCAGATCCTTTCTGGCACCATTAAAATTTTCCTTTCTCAAATTTAGGATCTTAACAGGCGGACAAGAGCCAATCTTTTCCATAATAATCCTTAAATAATGGCATTATGATAACCAGATCCAAAGTGTTCCCCTGCACACACCTCTCTCACTTGCCCTGTCTTGTACCCTGATCGGAATTCCAGAGTGCGTCTCTGCAGTTGTCACATGAATATATTGATTACAGAAACTCCCCTGGACACATTTGACCGACACTATTCCATCCAGTGCTTTCACACGGAGTGCCAGACAATAAATGGAAATTTAATTATCTACAATCAGAATCTTTTGTTTCTTGTTTCTGTGATCTCCCTGCACATTTGTTCCTGTAAATCCCGTTGACTATATGGTGCTCTATAATATAATCTGACTAACGTGGTAGTTCCTTTCTTATTCCATAGTTTAACCCATGTAGTCACACTGGACCAGCTATCCAGTTTGTCCTGTCGTAGCAATGCAGGGACATTTTCTCTGACTGGTTATGCCACCCCTCCATCTGTAATCCCTCCCGCTCTATCGAACCGTGTCTAACTCGACGGAACCCTGAAATGCTGAGCTGACAGTCCTGCACCTCCTCCAACCAAATCACATCAATGATTACAATGCTGTAACTCAATGTGCTGATCCATGCGCTAGGCTGATCTGTCTTTCCTACAGTACCCCTTGAATTGAAATAATATGCATTTTGGAAAAAAAAAGTTTCACAATACTCATTGTTTAATCTCCTGACTTTGTTTCTCGGCTTAACGACATCTTTCCCACACAATCACTCCACTATCCACTCTGGTTCTTCATCCCCACTGCAATTCAAGTTTAACACCTCTCCCTGCCCATGCAGCGCTAACAACCCTTCCTGCAAGGGTAGCAATCCTCCTCCAGTTCGGGTGTAAAACGATCACGTGTGTCCAAGCCCCAACTTACTTGTAAGTGAGCCCAAAGATCCAAACATCTGAAGCACTCCATCGTGCACCATCACATCAGCCACGTGTTAAAATGCGTTATCTTCCTATTTCAGGCCTCACTAGCACGAGGTAAGGATAGCAATCCTATGAACACAACCCCCGAGGTCCTGCACTTCAGTTTAGCATCCAGCTCCATGAACTCAATTTGTAGGATCTCATTACACTTCCAACTCTTGTCATTGGCACCAACGTGGACTACGACCACTGGCTGCTCACCATGGCCTTAAGGAAGCTTCAGATTCGTTGCAAGATATCACTGGCCGTGACAACAAACCATCCAGAAATATTGTTCTCGTCAAAAGAATCCCCTGTCTGTTCTTCTAACCACTGAATTCCCCATCAGTGCAGTTCTCTCTTCTCACCCCTTCTGAGTCACAAAACCAAACTCAGTGCCAAAGGGACAATCGCGGTGGCTTTCCTCTGCTGGTTCATACCTCGCAACTGTAAGCCGAATACCTGTTACAGAGGGTTTTCCTACGGTGTTTGTTTATTCCCTTCTGACCAATCCCCCTCCTTCTCCTGCTGACGGTGACTCAGTTACCTATGTCCTGCACCTTGGATATAGCTCCCTCCCTGTATAACCGCTCTCGAATTATCCTCGATTCATCCTGCTCCAGCTCCAGCAATTCCTGAGCACAGTCTGTAAGAAGGTGCAGCAGTATAAAATTCCAGAAGGTGCAGTTATCGGGGACAGTGGAGGTCTCCCTGCCTTGTCACACACTGTTGGAACAGCATTCCACTATCCTTCCTGGTATTCTCACTGTTCTAACCGTGAAAAGGAAAGATAAAAACTATCTAAAATCTACCTAAAGCCCCCACCACTCCTCACTGGACCCTCTCTGACACAAAGCCTCAGATCCCCACTCTATTTCTGGCTCACTCATGCGATGTGTGTTCCACTAAAACTTGCCAAGTGCATGATTCCACGCAGTCTATGGCGTTCAGAAGAGAATGACTGACCCCACCCACTTCTTATAAAATCTTACCCCTGCAATAAACACTTCAATGGCTGGTAGTGATCTGTGGCGAGCAGAATTTACCAGGTCAGTCCATGTTCAGGTTAGAGTTGTATCCATCCTTCCGCTCCTCAATATATTCCCCATTGTTCATTGCAAAGCGTGACTGTGCTCGCGGAGAAGGGAAACCGATCGGGCGCTTCCAAACTCCTCCTGGATCTGGTGATGGAGAAGGGCTCCGGGGCTCGGAGGGTGATGTGGGAATCCTTCGTGCAACTACATCACCATTTACCGAAGCTGAGCAGAATATTGAATGAAATGCAGGAACGTGGTAGGGTGAACTCTTTTGTTACAGATGTAAATGCTGATGAATTTATAGTATTGCACAGAACAGACTTCATGCCGTTTAATCTGTTTGAACAGGTGACGGCCAGTTCGCCTACATGGACACTGAACGGGGTTTATCTGTCGTGCCCAAGGATCTGAAAGGTAAGTGATGGAACGGAAATCTCAAAGTCTTTATTTATTTCACTCTGAGAGTCTGAATACCTGAATTAAGAGGACTGTTTTGAGATTGTCAAAGTTTGGAAGATTGTTTTTTTTTCCTGTGCCTGGAGAACAGGAAACCCTTTGGATTTGTCACATCTGGCACTTTCTGGGTCTCGGGCTGTGCAGTATCCGTTGTAGAAACAAACATTCCCGTCGGTCAGAGAGGAAGTCTCGGCGTTCCCCTCTCCCTGGTGCCGAATATCTGGAGATTTGACAAAACCGAGGCTAAACCTCTGGAATTGGAACATCCAACACCAGCATGCGAAGCCTCCCGCCTTGGCTCCAAAGATGAGATGAGATATGCTGTTAATCCTCAATCAGACCATTAGGCCATTCAGACTCGGCTCCGCCATTCCATCATGGCTGATCCCGGATCCCACTCAACCTCATAAACCTGCCTTCTCGCTATATCCTTTGATGGCCTGACCGGTCAGGAAACTATCAACTTCCATCTTAAATATACCCATGTGCGTGGCCTCCACCGCTGTCTGAGGCAGAGTATTCTGCGGAATCACTACTCGCTAGCTAAAAGATTTCCTCTTTAGCTCCAGTCTAAAGGATTGCCTCTCAGTTTTGAGGCTGCGCCCTCCAGCAGTGGATACTCCCACGTTCACTGCTTGACATTCGGTTGGTTTCAAGGAGATCCCCGCATTCTTTTAAATTCCAGTGAGTACAGACCCAAAGTTGCCAAAATATGTTAACCCCTTCATTTCCGGAACCAACCGCATGAACCTCCTCTGGACTCTCTCAAATGACGATACATACCTCCTAAGATATGGGGCCCAGAACTGTTGACAAGACACCAATTGCGGCCTGATTAGTGTCTTATAAAGGCTCAGCACTATACCCTTGATTTCATATTCTATTCCCATTCAAATATATACCAACATTGCATTTGCCTTCTTTACCACAGACTCGATTTATAAATTAACATTCCGGAGTCTTGCACGAGGACTCCTAATTCCCTTGCCCCTCTGATGTTTGAAACTTCACACAATTTTTCCTTTTACCAAAATGCAATATCATGCATTTCCCAACACTGTATTCCATCTGCACATTTTTGCCCTTTCTTACAATTTACCCAAGTCCTACTCCAATCACATTGCTTCTTCAAGTAGGTACTACCTGCCCTTCCAGTGGTCATATCATCCGCAAACTTTGCCGCAAAGCCATCAATTTCATTATCTAAATCATTGACAAACAACCTGAAAAACAGTGGTGCCCGAGGAACACATTGTCACCGGGAGCTAATCAGAAATCGCCCCCCTTTTATTCCCATTCACTCCTCTTGCCTTTAGCCATTTTGCTACCCATGCCGTTTTCTTTCTTGTTACACCATAGTATTTAACCTTGTTAAGCAGTCTTCTGTGTGGCACCTTATCAAATCCCTTCTGAAAATCCAAGTACGTGACATCCACAGCGTCTGTTTTGTCTTTGAAGAACTCCAACAGATTTGTTTGACAAGATTTCTCTTTACAGAAACCATGCTGACTTTGACTTATTTTATCATCAGTCCTCATCAATAACAGACTCCAACATTATCCCAACCACTAAAGTTCGATGAACTGGCTTATAATCCCCTTATGTTTGCCCCTCTCCCTTCTTATGGAGTTGAGTGACACTTGCAATCCTCCAGGCCTCCGGGGACATGTCAGAATCAAGTTATTATCGAAAGATGATGACCAAAGCATCCGTTATTTCTTCAGTAACCTCTATTGGGAGCCTGTGATATAGTCCATCTGGCCCAGTTGACATCCACCTTAAGACCTTTCAGTTTGCTCAGCAGATTTTCAGTGCCTGCCACCAGATTAATAGTGATGGCAGTCACTCCTGCTCCCTGTCACTCACGGACCTCTGGCACACTGCGACCGTCTTCCACACTGAAGATATATGCAAAGTATGCTTTAGCAGTCCGCACTTGAAATACTGTGCTTAGTTCTGGTCACTTCACTACAGGAAGGATGTAGAAACTATAGAAAGGGTGCTGAGGAGATTTACAAGGATTGGGGAACACTTCTTATGGGTATAGGTTGAGCGAACTCAGCGTTTTCTCCTTGGAGCGGCGGAAGATGGGAGGTGACCGGATATTGTTGTACACGATGATGAGAGGCATTGATCGTGTGGGTAATCAGAGGATTTTTCCCAGGGCTGAAATGTCTAGCACGGGAGGGCACAGATTGAAGGTGCTTATCGGTAACAGAGAAAATGTCAATGGTAAGTTCTGTTTTACGTAGAGAGTGGTGAGTGCATGGAATTGGCTGCCGATGACGGAGGTGGAGACGGATACGATAGGGTCTTTTAAGAGACTCCAGGAAAGGTACATGGAGCTTAGAACAATAGAGGGCTATGCGTAATCCTAGGTAATTTCTAATGTAAGTATGTATTCGGCATAGCATTGTGGGCCGAAGGGCCTGTATTATGCTATAGGTTTTCAATGTTTCTATGTTTCTTAAGTTCACCTGCTCTTTCTTTGTTCCCCATTACTAGCTCGCCAATATCATTTTCCATGGCCCAATATCAACTCTCAACTCCATTTTTCTCTTTATATAACTGAAAAAAACATGTTATCCTGCTTCATATTATTGTCTAGTCTACCCTCAGATTTCATCTTTTTCCCTTCTTATAGCTCATTTAGTTGTCTTTTGTTAGATTTTAAATGCTTTCCAATAATCCACCTTGCCACTCACTTTTGCTTCCGTATTGACACTCACTCACTCACTCAGGACGAATCACAGGACACACTAAAGGTGATCAATATAGATCACCAACATTTCATTCGAAGTTGCACTGATGATGTTGCCTAGCTGGGTAATGACGCGTCTACAAGCTAACAAGTCAGCTCTGCGAGCCACGCAACAACAAGATCTGGGTTATTACTCAACACCCAATCTAAGCTAGCCTTTCCCCAAGTAGGCTCATGCACAATCACAATAAATAACCTCTCCTGCGAACCGACACAGTAAGTATGCTTGATTTCACATTCCACTTGCATATTGAAGTACGCTCATACAAATGTGCCATTACCCTTATTACATGCCTTTCCCCCCTCTCTTTCCAATCACAAACCCACGTGTTAGCGAATATTTGGAGGCCTATACATGATTCCCATAACGTTTTTGTTACCTTTGCAATTTGTTATCTCCACCCACAAAGATTCAACCTTCTGGACCCTATGCCCCTCTTCCTGAAGATGTAATTCCATCTCGGAAACACAGCCTCATCACCACCTATGTCTTCCTGCCGGTCATTTCGATACAAAGTATACCTTTTGATGTTAAGCTCCGTACCAAGATCTTCCTTCAGCCACAACAGTGATGCCCACAGCGTCATACCAACTAAAATCGAATTTGGACTCTGTGGTACAATTTAACATCTGGCTGTGTCTGCATTTAATCCTGTTGGCTCATCCTCGGCTCTGTCATACTGGTTTCCATCCGCCTATCATATTAGTTCCAGTAAATCTGCCTGCAAGAATATTGGTCCCCTTCGGATTCAAGTGCAACCCGGTACTTTTGTACAGGTCCCACCTGCCGCAGAAATGGTCCCAGCTATCTGGAAACCTGAATCCCTTTTCCCTGCTCTAATTCTTCGGCCATGCATTTATCTGACAGCTCATTCTATTCCTATACTGTCGGGTGGCACAGTCAGTGAACCCGAGATTAGTACCTTTGATTTCCTGCTTCTCAGCTTCTTTCTGAACTCCCTATGTTCTGTTATCCACGCTCCTCCCTGTTCATTTCCTATATCATTGATACCAATTTTTACCAGGACTCGTGCCCTTCCCTTTTCAACATTCGTGGGCCTGTCCAGAAACATTTTGGACCCTGCCACCTGGGAGGCAAAGTACCAATGGTGTCTCCTTTTTGTGTCGGCAAAATTGCCCATCTGTCCCCCTGACTATAGAGTCCCCTATTACTGCTGACATCCACTTCAGGATTCTACTCTTCCGCGCATCATGCGGGAGTTGTCTGAGTTCACGTCCCAGCTCCTCGGAACAGAGGGGACTGTAGCGGTGTGGTAGGGGCGTATTGTCTGAGATCATGCACCAGCTCCTCGGACAATAAGAAACTGTAGACTTGTGCGTGGTGTGTTATATCCTAACTGGCTCGGCCTGGAAAGGAAATGGAAACTATGTTACTTTTCTGTGCCTCAGTACTGACAGCTTAAACTTAAAAGAGTGTCAAGAGTATCAGGTCCAATGTGAGAAATGTAAATGTCTGTAGAACAGGTAAATTGACATTCCCACCCCCCTGCGCAGGGTTGCACAGATCAGCAGAAGCTGAGCAACAACACTCTCCTCTCCAGAATCACGTGTGCACTTGGTGCTCGCTGGAACACCGGGGAAACTACCAACAGAGGGGAAAGTGGAGACTTTAACAACGGATCTGAATCAGATCAGAACTGTTTCTGGACTGTCGTTCTCTTTCAAACACTCTAATCTCTGATCTCCGAATTTCACTTAAACAATGTCTTTATTATTAGGGTAAATACGAGAGTGTTTCGTGTTCATCCTATCTGGCATTGACAAACTATTTCTGTCCATCCTAAGATGTTCAACAGAATCACAAGGAGACTCTGCGGACACAGACTGAAACACTGAGAGTGAACACGATCCTGATGAGAGAGAAGGAGAAGGTTTTCAAGCTGGTTGATCGATACGTTGAGCTCACGGTCATTTCTACTGTTCGAGATCGGACACTGGTGGAACATGAGCTGCTGGCAAGAGGCAAAGACCACGAGGAGTGGAGACAGAAACGTCTCCGCAGAGAGCTGGACAAAATCCGGACTGATCAACTGTTTCAGAATACTATCTCATATAGTCATTGGGACAAAATGAAAAGATTCTTCACACCATCAACTTCGGGATGTTCAGCAGCCGTGGCCGGAGTCCCGGGGATCGGGAAAACAATAATGGTACAAAAGATTGTTTATGACTGGGCCACGGGGAAAATATACCAACAGTTCCAGTTTGTCTTCAGTTTCAAATTCCGGGATTTAAACACCATTAACTGTAGAATAACCCTGAGGGAACTGATTCTGGATCAATGTCCTTACTTTGGGAATATCCTGAGAGAGGTCTGGAAGAACCCAGAGGGATTGCTGTTTATATTCGATGGTTTGGATGAATTCAAACACAAAATCGATTTTGCTGACAGTCGGAGAGATACAGAACCCAAACACCAGTGCCCAGATCCTGTGTGGTGGTGTGAAGTGTCTGACATTGTGTACAGTTTAATCCAGGGCAAGCTGCTCCCAGGGTGTTCAGTGCTGGTGACCACCCGTCCCACTGCGTTACATTTATTGGAAAAGGCGGATATCAGAGTCTGGGCTGAAATCCTGGGATTTGTTGGTGAGGAACGGAAGGAATATTTCAACAGATATTTTGAAGATCAGACGGTGGCAGCAGCAGTTTTCAAACACCTGGAAGAGAACGAGATCCTGTACACCATGAGCTACAACCCGTCTTACTGCTGGATCCTCACTCTGGCACTGGGCCCCTTCTTCACACAAAGTGTCAGGGACCCACAGCGAATTCCCAAGACCATCACCCAACTATATTCCTACTATATTTACAACATCCTGAAAAACCACGGCCGTGAGATTGAGAATCCCCGTGATGTGTTACTCAGGGTTGGTCAGATGGCCTTCAGAGGAGTGTTCGAGAGGAAGATTGTGTTTACAGATGGAGATTTGATCAAGTACAATCTGCAGCCTTCCCAGTTCCTGTCCGGATTCCTGATGGAGCTTTTGGAGAGAGATGATTCTGCCCGGATCGTGGTGTACACATTCCCACACCTCACCATCCAAGAGTTTGTAGCTGCAGTCGCACAATTCCTGAATCCACATCCCGGGGATAACCTGAAATTCCTCACTGAAACCCAAAACATGACAGATGGGCGATTTGATGTATTTCTCCGTTTTGTTGCTGGTCTCTCCTCCCCAATGACAGCTCGGTGCCTGGAGGAGTTTCTGGGTCCATTTCCTAATGAAACAACCTGCCGGGTGATTGACTGGGTGAAGGTCGAGGTTAAATACCAGAGTGGAAACACGGTGAGTGAAGCTGGTAAAAGGAGCCTCCTGAACACATTGCACTACCTGTTTGAGTCTCAGAATCGTGGACTGGCTCAGGCCACACTAGGATCTGTGGAAACACTTTCATTCCGTAGAATGACACTGACCCCATTTGACTGTGCAGTCCTGTCTCATGGCATCGGACTCTGTGATACGATAAAACGCCTCGACCTTTTCGAATGCCACATTCAGTGTGAAGGAATCCAGCGGCTGGGACCCGGGCTGCACAAATGCCAGGAGCTGGGGTAACTTGATTTATCTCTCACTCTGAACTGTGAAACTGTTCAATTGTGTTGCTTCAATGTGAAGGGATTTGGGTAAAACTACAGTAAATCAGATTGTGAGGAATTGTGACAAATGAACAGGGATCTGTCAATAGTTCTTCAAGGATGGGAGGTTTCCTTGTGAAGAAATGTTGGAGGCTTAATCAGATCAGTGAACAACAGCCACTGGTTAAATCAGAGCAATAGCTGTGTTTCTCGCTGCCTGTAACATGTCCATTGTCAATGTTCCTTCTCACTGTTACAGACATTGACTGAAGCAGGTGGGTCAGACTTTCTGTCCATGCCTTTTACCAGGTCATGGACAATTGAGCGTCAGTGAACAGTCTCAGTGAGTGCGAGAGAAATCCCTCATAGAGATTGTCTTCCCCTGCCCTTCCCCGTGTGTGACTATCACCATCAGTCCACCTGTGTGACTGCTCACTACCAGATACCCTGATCCCATGTGGGCATTTCATCTCCAGATCGTGGGTCGCAGTCTAGACCATCCTGCTTCGTGCAATCTACTTCCGTGATAATCTTTTCTCATCTCTATCCTCCCTGCGGAATCTCTCTTCCTTATGTGGGGTTCTGTGTTTCCCACCCGCTATATCCTGTTGGGGGTCTCTGTTCTACATTCCCATTCCTTTGTTTGTGATCTGCTTCCCATTCCCCATCCTTCCTTCAGGTCTGTCTTCCACATCCCTCTTCCTCCAGTGGGGATCTTTCTTCCCCATCTCCCTTCTTGCTGTGTGATCCCTCTTCACCATGCCCATTCCTTCTGTGGGAACTCTCTTCCTCATCACCCTCATCACCCTCATCAGTCTTCTCATTCCAATCCTGTGGGGTTTGCCGACCCCCATCTCCCTTCATTCAGTGGGAACACTCTTCCACATCACTCTTCCTTCAGTGCAACCTCTCTTCCCCAGCCTCCTTCCTCTGTTGAATCACTCTTGTCATCCCCCCTCCTCCTGTGCGGATTTGCTGTTCCCCCATCCCTCTTCTTCCTATCTGCTGTCTCTTCCCCGGTCTCTTTCCTCACTTCCAGCTGTGGGATCCCTCTTCCCATCACTTTCGCTATCTCCCATGGAAAAAGAAAATCCTACCTACAAGTCCTCACTGATCACTATCACGTATGCAACATTTTTTCTACCCGTCGGGGAATAAGACAGAATATGGGGCATATACACCGACAGACTAAATTACTGTCATTACTGAATACCCAGGAGCTGGACAGTGAGGGACATTGACAGTGATGGGAACTCCGATCAGTGATTTACTGAAGAGTTTAATGTTTCCTGAAATATCCAATTGAGAGAAATTCACTCAGACCCACGTTTTCAATCAATTTGTTCATCAATTTGTCTGTTTGTGCTTAGACTTGGGCGCAATAAACTGGGAGATTCAGGAGTGAAACTGTTGTCTGCGGCTCTGAGGAACCTGGAGTGTAAAATACAGACACTGGAGTAAGTGCCAAACTGTGGGAAATTGTGTTTAAAGTCACTGGGTGTCTGACACTGAACATTAATGTGATCAGTAATTGTGTTACTGATAAACACTGGGGATTTGTACCGTCTCCTGTCTCTCTGTGTCTTTCACCCTCACTCTCTCTCATCTCCAGGCTGATCCGTGTCGGTCTCACAGATTCTGGTGCCGAGGATCTCGTCTCGGCTCTCAGTACAAACCCATCACTGACGGAGCTGAACCTGAGTGAGAATAAACTTGGAGATTCAGGAGAGAAACTGGTGTCTGCGGCTCTGAGGAACCCGGAGTGTAAAATACAGAAACTGCAGTAAGTACCAGACTGTGGGAGATTGTGTTTACTGTCACTAGGTGTCTGGCACCGAACATTAATGTGATCAGTAATTGTGTTACCGATAAACACTGAGAATTCGTACCGTCTCGTGTCTCTCGGTGTCCTTCCCCCTCACACGCTGTCTCATCTCCAGGCTGAGGGATGTCGGTCTCACAGATTCTGGTGCCAAGGATCTCGTCTCCGCTCTCAGTACAAACCAATCACTGTTTGAGCTGGGCCTGAGTGATAATGAACTGGGAAATTCAGGAGTGAAACTGGTGTCTGCGTCTCTGAGGAACCCGGAGTGTAAAATACAGAAACTGGAGTAAGTATCAGACTGTGGGAGTTTGTGTTTACAGTCACTGGGTGTCTGACTCTGAACATTAATGTGATCAGTAATTGTGTTACTGATAAACAGTGGGGATTTGTACCGTCTCCTGTCTCTCTGTGTCCTTCACCCTCACTCTCTCTCATCTCCAGGCTGGAGAAGGTCGGTCTCACAGATTCTGGTGCCGAGGATCTTGTCGCCGCTCTCAGTACAAAACTATCACTGACGGAGCTGGACCTGGGATCAAACTCGTTCACACACCGATCTGTCCCCGCTCTCCGCCGTCTCATACTGACGCTCCCAAGTCTGGAGCGGATCAAGTGAGTGTTTGTTTTGATGTTAAATATGATAAAATATCAACAGATGCACGAGCTTTCTGATTATATTGGTCTGTCAAGGTTTTGATACGTTAACCCCAGTCCCGTGTTCCTAACACTGTTGTGTGATCTGTTGATTCCCTCTTTATTCTTCCATCTGTTTCAGGCTGGACGAGAATCAAATCAGTTGGACTGCACAGAAAGAGCTGAGGTCTTTGCAGGAGCCCAGACCTGGACTGAGAGTGATCCTGTGAACATGTGAATGTGTATCTTTCCGCGAGATGGAGACAGGGCGGCCAATTTCCTGCCCACACTTAAACAATAGTCCTTCCGTTTAATAGCCACGCGCCAGGTTTACGTCCCAACGGTTCTAACGGACCCCATCTCCAGCCTCTTGCTCTCTAACGTCAGAGATGGTCTTTGAGACGTGTAATTCCACCTCAGGTTCAGCGGCGTTGGTTTCGCCGGCTGTCCGGTCTGAGCGCTCCCCCAAGTGAGGTCCTGGAGAAATACAGACACAAGAAAAGCAAGAGGTGGGTCTCAGATTGGGAACCAGTGTACTGGGATTGTTTGTCGGGGCAGAGAATACTTTTGCTCACTCTGTTGAGGACAGTGCATTCCGACATCTGCCCGATACAATGACCACACCCGACTAGCCCTCGCCACATCCCTACAATCCAGCTCACTTGTGTAAAAAGGAAGAAGATCCCAATAAAGACAAATGTAGGACCTGTTTAATGAAATCATTGAAACATAGAAAACCTGCAGCATTATACAGGCCACTCGCCCTCAAAGCTGTGCCGAACAGTTCACTATCTTAGAACAACCTAGGCCTACCCATAGACCTCTATTTTTCTAAGCTCCGTGTAGCCGTTCAGAAGTTTCGTAAAAGACCCTATCGTTTCCACCTCCACCACCGTCGACGGCAGGCCATTCCATGCACTCGCCACTCTCTGCATTAAAAAAAAACTCACCTGACTTCTCCATCAGGGGTACGTTGTGGGCCAGGTCAAAGTGGGAGGATTGTGTGACACTGATTTGAAGAAGCACAAGAGAGATGATTTCCCACTGTTCAAACCCGAACACAGGTGCCAAGATAGGCAAGTGTTGCGCCTCGTTAATGAAGGCGTGGGCCATCTCCAAGTGGCAGGATTGCGTGACACTGGATCTTGATGATGAAAGGAAGAAACGCAGGGAGGATACAGAGTTACGCTGAGAAATGGGACTGTCACTCATTCAACCTGTCACTTATTGTCGCCGGTCAGTTAATTGTTTGTGACTGTGAGTGAGTTGGGAGCTGCTTATTTATTCCCGCACTTTAACAGGTCAAACATTGTTGAATTTACATTTGTCATGATGAAATCAATAAACCGCTGTCACTTCCTGTCTTGGTGTTGGACATTTATTTGAGGAGAATCATTGACCCGAGGTTACTGCTGGCCCTCCCACCCTGTGAACTGTGACAGTGGTCCACAGCTCCTCACATTGGCACGGTCGCATCTCACATCTGGCTCATGGAATCTGGTACCCAGGATCTGGTCACCCGACACTCACAGATCCTGCCCTCTCCTCTCTCCCATAACACCACCTCCCCACGTTCTCCAAGCTCCCTTTCGCCTCAGCACACCTTGCTACCATACCCCCGCGATCTCCCCACTTCCCCACACCACCCACCGACATTCTCCATGCTCCTCGTCTCCCACCAAGTTTATCCTGATATGGGCACTGAGCCTTCCCGGGACACGATTTAGATAAATACTCAACAGAATATTTTATCATCCCGTTATTATGAATTCCCCCTTATCCTGCTTATCTCTTCTTACCCCCCCACCTCGTTCCCCTGTCTCTTTCCACTCCTCCCTCTAAACTGCTCTCCCTCCTCTCTGTCAAAACCCCCTCTCACAAGCGCCCTCTCTCCACACCTTTCTCCAAACTTTGTCCTTCCCCAACACATAACTAGTCCTTCAATCCTCTTAATTCCCCCACAATCTCTACTCCTCTCTCTCTCTCTCTCTCTCTCTCTTCTTCTTCTTCTTCTCCTCCCTCCTGTACCTCTCTCTCCACTCTCTCAGTCCCCACACATGCTCCCGCAGTCGGGGGTTGTGTGGATGTTGACGACTTTGTAGGACTGATAGGTCCCAAACCCCTGGCGGACACAGTGGACATGATCGGAGTGAAAGAATTACGGCCCATTTTCCTAAAGGTCAGAGATGATCAGAAAGAGGTTTAGGATCTCCAGATCACACACCAGGAGTTGTGCTGCACTGGGTTTCCAGCCTTCATATCCCACACCGGGAGGTTTAAACCAAAAGGTACTAGTCACCTATCCCACACCGGGTGTTTTAAACCAAAAGGTACTAGTCACCTATCCCACACCGGGAGTTTTAAAACAAAAGGCACTAGTCACCTATCCCACACCGGGAGTTTTAAACCAAAAGGTACTAGTCACCTATCCCACAGCAGGAGTTTTAAACCAAAAGGTACTAGTCACCTATCCCACACAGGGAGTTTTAAAACAAAAGGTACTAGTCACCTATCCCACTCCGGGAGTTTTAAACCAAAAGGTACTAGTCACCAATCCCACACCGGGAGTTTTAAACCAAAAGGTACTAGTCACCTATCCCACACAGGGAGTTTTAAAACAAAAGGTACTAGTCACCTATCCCACACCAGGAGTTTTGCTGCACTCGGTTTCCTGTCTCCATATCCCACACCGGGTGTTTTAACGCAAAAAGTATTATTCATCTATCCCACAGCGGGTGTTTTACCACGCACAGTTCCCTGTCGCGTATCCCAATCTGGCTGTCCTAATGATTCCTCAGGGGACGGCGCTATCTCTGGATACCTTTTTATTCCCAATACAGCTGTAGAACCTCATTCGACTTTCCTTAATCTGAATTGCCAGGTTCCGCAGATGCTGGAAATCAGAGCAACACACACTAGATGCTGGAGGAACTCTGCAGGCCAGGCAGCATCTATTGAAAAGAGAACAGTTGACGTTTTGGGCTGAATTGCTTCCGCATTACAAAGAGCATAGTAATCATTTTTTATTCATCCACGAATTCATTCGATCCCAACCGCCTAAAACCGAAAGAGTGTATTCCCGATATCGACAACATCCACAGCCTTTCCTTCATCAACGTTCCTGGTAACTTCCACTTCCAGATAATGAATGAAACTCGTCAGATAATGTTGCCCCAACTCGTCATGTTTACCCTTCACGCTAACAGGAACCTGCTGCTGGTAAATATTTTCTATTCCATTCATTTAAGTCTTTTACTTACCATTCAGTCGTTTCCCTTCAAACAGGCTCACACAATCAAGCTATGCGAGATTCTATCTAATTCCCCCATAATTAGTCGCCCTCCGCTTAGAACCCTGACTTGTGGACCAGCACTATCTTAGACCTAGCAGAAGAGAAGTAACCAAAGTTATCAATACTTCCAAGAGGATCTTCATCAGCGAGGTAATTAGGCTGAGGAATGGGAAATGGTTTTCAATCAGCTAAATGATCTTTTGGAATTATAGCAAATAAACTCTCGTCGCTGCCTCTGCATCGCAGTCTGTCTGTCCTCTGCACTTACGTGCCGATACTATGAGAGCCCATCGTGACAGAGATGCTGTATTTTGTGAAATCAAACCCGAGTAGGACTTGCGAACGCGGACGGGCCTCCATCCATGAATCTTTCTGAATTCCCCGCTGCCATGTACAGCGGACAACATAGTTATGTATCGTCTTGTCCTAAGATCCTTGAATGATGCTCTTGTCTGATCGTGATGTATTTTGATCTCCCAGCATTAGTTATCATAGTCCTTGTACCTTCTGTGCTCGCAGAGAATACAGCACAAAAAGGTTTTCCGGATCATGTTGTTGTGCTGATCATACATTTAAATACTAAACTAAGCTGATCAAATCTGCTTACATATGGCACATATGCTGAAGTGCAAATGCCAATCAGAGAGCCTGACCCGTATTTACTGCCACAAACACTCCTGATAGCATATTGCAGACATCTCCCGCTTTCTCCGTATAAATATTCCCCATACATCTTCTTCGAACTTCCCCACTTACACGGCCAATACGTGATATCAGTATCGGGGCTGAGACAAAATCTGTGTAATCTACGGGCTCTCATAACCTTATAAATCTCTGTCTGTCCACCCTTCAATCTCCAACTGTGCATCCCTAAAACGAAACATCAAAGTTGCCATATAACTTCTCAGTTCTTGAACTTGATGCCTGAAACAATAAGGACAGAGATCTCATGCACTTTCATTATCACCCTATCAACCTGTACAGGCACCCTCAGATAGAGAGGGACTTGCACACCATGATGCTTCTGTTCAGCACACTGCTAAAGGTGTGGTCATGAACTGTGTGATTTCCTTTCATTGCAATTTCTTTGTATCTGTAGTAATATATTCTTAATTTGTTTCCTTTTTCCGTTTGTAGTAGATTTATGTTTTGAGTGAAATGCTTGAATGTTTGGAAAGCAAAGTTTTCACTGTATCGCAGTGTATTTGACAATATTATATTGAGTACCAATGACAGTAGATTTCTCAGAGACCTCGGGTTCGTGGTTCACCGCAATAATGCAATAAACCAATGGGTCAATGGACCCCTGGTCGTGAACCTCTGGGTTAGTGAGATATCGGCCAAATACAAACAAATTCAACCAGCTCATAAAACGTTGTTCGGAATTCATAGGCTGAGACTGTTATCGCCTACTTTTCCATTAAGGGCCCTTCAGATTCACTGTACATGTCACAGGTACCGAGTGTCAATATTGTTTAGAAACCAGTATACGCATGTCAAATATCTGAAGTTGCAGCTTGTAACTTGCCTTCTGATATGTTGGTTTTCAATGTAGATTTCTCTGTGAGATGTAAGTTTTATGATATTTCCACAGATATTGAATTCAAATGTTTTTCGGCAAAGCCCTGTTTCATCTATGAGGTTCCGTAGTCTAGAATATATGTAGGATCCTGGCGGCTCCTGTGATGGACAGCTCACTTTGCCCCTCCTACAAGGATGCTGTCTCCCTTTCACGTGACCTCCAGCGATGTAAAGGACATCTAGGTGCTGACGTGATAGCGGGAACATCAGGCTCTGACATTTTGTTTCGCAGCAGATGGACAGGAGAGAAATTGTGGGGCGGGGGGAGGTGGGGAGGCAGCGCATGCTCGGTGGAAGAGGTGAGATTTCTCTCCGGTCGGTGCGGTAGTGACTGAACCGAAGTGATCGGTCTGTACTTGTTGGGGTTTCGAAGAATAAGTTCTACTGTAAATGGCTTCTTCTGTGCTTTGCAGTTTGACGTGGCGAAATGGAGAATGCGGCAACTGCATCAGAAAAGCTGCCCTTTGCTTTCTGCCATTGCCACGGTGGGTGTAGGTGCAGACCTGTGCATGACCGCTTCTGCACTTCTGCTCAGCGATCAGCATGTGTCACTTAGTGCCGTACAGCACCTTCCCTGCCTCAGGTTTCCCGTTCTCACTTTCAGCTCGCATCCCTCCATGGTTATCAACACTTCACTCTCTCTAACCTCTCACTATCGCGTCTGTCTCTCACAGCTCTGCACTCCTACCACTGTGGAGCCTTCTGCATCATCACCTCCCACTCCCCTCTCAAGTGGTGTTCTGCCTGGATCAGTTTTTAAGGTGTCCCAGTGATTCTGGAGAGAGTATTCACGCTCTGATATCTTTAATTCACCCCGTAACCTGCCGACACATCTGTTATTCTCTCTCTCTCTCTCTCTTCCTGGTTATTGGGAGTTCTGCAATTAAACCTCTCTCATTTCGGGATGCCACCGCCGCCGGGCAATTCTACCGTGCAGCTCCCTCACCACTTTTACCTCCATATGGACCGTCTAAATCCTCTGTAAAGTGGAACGCTGAGTTGCCAATCCTGCACGTCTCTCACACAAGTCTCTCTAATGGACACATCACTGTGCTAAGTTCTTCTGTCTTAAGCGCAATACTCCCTGCATTGACATAAACATACATCAATCCCTGTATACACCATGACCGTTAAACTGGCCGCAGTCGGACTTCTCTTCATCATGACATGGCCTCGCCCATAACTTAAACTGAGTGCGACCTGCTGAACCGTATCTCGGGTTCCTTTCCGCACCCTCTGCTACAAGTTAAAACCCTGCTGGTCTAGTACCTGCAAACCTGGTTGTGAGGATATTCGTTCCACTCCAGTATAGCTGTACTATTTACTCCTCACCGCAGTCCGACCTGCCCGGAAATAAAGTCCTATAATCTCTGGATCTGAATTTCTTGCTCCAGCATCATCTGATTAGCTGTATAATTAACCACAGCACTAGTCTACCTCTTAATTCGGTAGCACACAACTCAAGTTTATTCCTGAAAATAGAGAATAACTGCGAGTGGATCACGACCTCTAATTATTTGCAGTTCTCTTGAATGGGTCGTGCACCGGTCAGAGACTCCCTTGGCTCAGAGACCAGGGAGGTAACCCACCATACCGCTGACACATTCGTTGCTAAAAATAAATTTGTCTGAGTCACTGGCAAATGTTCCTGTCAGTGTTACTCATCAGGAATATAGAACAAAGCAGCACTGGAATGAGTCCATCTTTCCAGAATGTCTACACTGAACACAATGCCAAATGGAAATTAATCTTCTCGTGTGATTCATATACTTTCAATCCCTGCATTTAAATATACCTTTCTAAAAGCCACTAAAATATTATCATATCTCCTTTCATCACTCCCACAGCAGCCCATGCATGGCCCCCGTTACTCTGTAGTATAAAAATACGAAAAGAAATGTTACTTGACCCTATCATTTTAAAGTTACAGTGTGCCTTCTTGTATTTAACATCTGCAAACTGAGGGAAATTATTCTGATTTTCTAACTTTTCTCCATTTCTGATAGCTTTATAACCGTCTGTCCAGCCACCCATCTGCCTACTGTGCTCCAAGGGAAATGAAAACAATCTCAGCCCATTCAATCTACCCTTGTATCTCAAACAGTCAGACAAAGGCAACATTCCTGTGGATCTTTTTCGCACCTCTCCCGCTTAATCACATTCTCCCGACAATAAACGAGAGATGACAATAAACGCACAGGATACTCCATGTGTGCTCGAAATAGAGATTCGCACAACTGTAGGGTGTTGTTCAGACTCCTCTCTGTGTCTGTGTAAAAAATGTCTGTGTACGTGAGCTCGGCAAAGTTCAGGAGGGAGCGTCGCCTCCCTTAGCGAGGATCTGGCCCCGGTCGTGTTGGCCTACACCCCGGAGCAACATCCTACCCCGTCGCCGCCTTCTACCTCTCCTTCAAATTGGGGAACTGCTGGTACCTAGCCACTGTTCCGGGATCGAAGACACCCGAAACTCTCGGACATACCGCGGGCTGCTGTTCCAGGCGCTAAGGATGCTGAAGGAGCGGGATTGCCCCAGGAGTATATACAAAATAAACTCTCTCCCCTTCCAGACCCAACAGGAATAGGCGCCATTTGGGGCGTTTTTCTCGGCCTCGGTTTCCCGCGTGGTGGAGGAGGCTTTACCGAAGTGCGTGGGACTTTCCAGCCTCTCACCCGCTTCTCCAGCGAGTGGGAGATAATGATAAGCCATTCTGAGGTGTTCGAAGTTGATTGGGTGCTGAAAGCAGGGTCCGCGGGGTGAGGTGGAAGCGTATAATTTTCCAGGGACTTTATTTTCCTCACCGTCAGACTGATCAAGGATGCGTGGGGCAGAAGGGAGAGTGGGGACCCGGGGTTCTCGGCACTCGTGGAACCTGCGCTGCTCCAGAGCTGAGGATTCCGACAAATAGCGCTCTGAAGAAGAATAGGATGAGAGCCCGAAATTGTGGATCAGCGCACTGACGCGAAGCTCCTGGTCTAAGTTTAACTCGCTAGATCACATTAATCATTCACGGAATGACTAATTATGATTAATTATGGAATGATCGAATTATGAGATTCTCTTTATTCCAGCAGCATCTCTTCAAAACAGGGAACACACGCTAATTCCACAGCCACGTGGCAGTCTCACTCACACTACCGTTAGTCCTCAAACAAAATATACTGCCCTGTTCATTTCCTTCAGGTCCATGTCAGTCCCCAACTAGTCTCCGGCTCCGCTCACACCTTAAAGCCCTGCGCCAGTCCCAAACTGATCCCACCACCCCGCTCCCTCACCACAGCCACAAGTCATTCTCAAAAGTTATTAATTGAGTAGAATAATAAAGCTGTTAGACTGGAACATTGGAGCATTGAATCGGAATGGGATATGCTCTGGGAAATGCACAACGGAAATATGGACGTATTTTTAGTCAGCACTTGCATGGGGTTCTGGGTAGGATTGTTCATTGAGCAGAGAAATGATCGTCGGGAGAAGGAGCCATGGTTCACAAAAGATGTGCAACATCTGGCCAAGAGGAGGAAAGGGTTAGTGTCTTCAGAATGTCTTTGTGAGAAAAAAAAAACAAGGCGTGCGACAATTATGTGAAAAAGAGAATGACTAGAGTGAGGGCAGGGCTGGCAGGGATAGAAGTTGGAATACGTACCTGGAGTCCAGGGAAATAGGGTAGGTTCTTAATGAAGATATTAATTCAATATTTATCAGTCAAGGGGTCTTTCCGTTTATGCAGACAGTGTTAAATGGGCAGATCTGCTGGAAAATGTCGAGATCAAAAGAGAGGATGAACTGGGTCTTTTGAAAAACATTAGCATAGAGAAGTACTCTTGTGTGGTCAGGATAACCCCAGGTTACTGCAGGAAGAAGGTGAAGAGATTTCTGCGCATTTGACAACCATCTTTGTGTTATCACTGTCCGCAGATTTAGTGCCAAGAGATTAGAGCGTGGAAAGTATTATCCCTTTGTTCAAGGAAGTGAGTAAGGATGCTGGGAAGTTTATAGTCCAGTGAGTCTTACTTCAGTGGTGGACAAACTAGAGATGGGATTTACGCGAACTTGGCGAAACCGAACCTGATTGGGGAAGGTCAATTTGGCTTTGTGAGGGTCAAGTCAAGTCTCACGAGTCTCGTCGAGGACATTGATAAAGATAGAGAAGTAGATCTGGTAAAACCGACTTTCGTAAAGCAGTTGATAAGGTTCAGCATGACAGTCTCCTTCTGGTGGATTTAGGATTGACTTGTCCATGGAAGGCACAGAAAGGCATTTTCTCGCTAGAGGTTCTCGCTTGTTGACCAGTGGTTTTCTGCATAGATCTGTTCCGGGATCCCCTAATTTTAGTGTTTTTTTTATATATATGAATGATTTAGATGAGGAAAAGTAGAAAGGAGGAGTTTGTAAGTTTGTAGATAATATGGAGCTTGATGAAGTTGTGGATAGTTTCGAATATTATCATAGAATACAGCGTCAGGATGCAGAACTGATCTGAAAAGTGGCAGATGGACTTCAACCTCGAAAGGCGTGAAGAACCTCACTCTAGATGGACGCATTTTGTGGCAGAATGCAGTGCTAATGGTAAAATTGTCCGCAGTGTAGAGGAACAGAGGCATAACAGGGTCCAAATCCATAGATCCCTCAATGGTTCTTCATAAGGTAGGGTGGTTAAAAAGGGGCAATGACGTCAACACAGTGATCCCAACAGGCTCAATAAACTGATGAGAAAATCTGGCTCTATTATAGGAGTTAAACTGGACACACTGGAGTCTGTGGTCGAACAGAAGACCCTCAGGAAAATCCTGGCTATTCTAAACAAAGTTTCCTGCCCTCTGCAAGCCACCTTGGCTGAACAGAGGAGCACTTCCAGTAATAGACTAAGACAACCGCGCTGCTCCAAAGACTGCTATATGAGGTCACTGAAATTAGTCAACCTGTAACAAGGGAAGTGATGACGCCCTCCTGTCAGACTGTTATTAACATCTGTTAACCAGAGTTCTGTTTACCAGACACTGCTATCGCCGACAACCAGTACAATACTTCCATTACCTCTTATCTGGATGGTGCAAACTTGGAAATCTTGTCAATTTTGAATTGTAAAATTGTACATCTTATTTTTAAAGTATTATTCTTTCGTACTTATCTTCTAATATTTGTATATCTGTGCACTTGTAATGCTACTGTGGCTCTGCAATTTCCTTTAGCATCAATAAACTATCTAACTCTCTTTAAGGATATGCCTGGACCATGCGAGAGAGTAACAAACTGAAAAGGGTAAATTACGAGAACAATCGGCAGGAACTAGGGAGACATAATAAGGGGAATAAAAACTGTTTTGGGGCAAGTCCACATTCAACATTTGGAGGGTGTTTGAAGTCTAAATGCACTGAACACAGGATATCTATCTTACCGTCAGAAAGAATGACAAAGATCGCAAGGTCAGCGAGCTAGGGATGTCGAGGGATGTCAAGATAAAAAAGGAAAAATATATAAAACTTCAGAAGCCAGAATCAAGCAGAGACTAGATAATTAAAAAGAAACAAGAACACTAGAGAGAATTACGAAATCCAGGATGGGCTATTGAAAGTCCTAGGCAAGTAGGATTACAGACAATCCCAAGGCATTCTACACATACATCAGGAACTAGGGAGAAGGTGGGACCACTGAAGGATAAAGGGCAAACAGTTGCTTGGATGCGAAGGATGTTGGTCAGGTCGTTACTGAGAACTTTTCATCAGTATTTACTAAGCAGAAGGAGGTTGATATTGGCAGACAAGTGCCAAGAGTATTACTATGCCAGAGCATTTGAAAGTAAAGAAGAACGTAAGGTCTCGTAAATAGCATTAAGTTGGACAATTCCCTAGTGCCTGATGGGATATAAACCAGCTTATTGAGAGAGACAAGTGAAGAGTTTGTTGGGGTCTTGACCAATGTCTTTGTGTCCACCTTTACTACAGGCAAGGTCCTGGAGGACTACTGAATAGCTAATTTTGATCCGTTATTCAAGAAGGGAACCTGGAAACTATAGACCGGTGAGTCTCAGATCAGTGGTGAGAAAGTTAATGGTGAGAATTCTTACAGATTTATGGTCATTTGTGAGAAACATGGCCTAATTAGGGACAGTCAACATTGCTTTGTGCAGGGCAAGTCTAGACTCACTAACGATGGAGTTTTTGATGAGCTGACGAGGTTAATTAGTGAAGGATGAGGTATAGATGTTGTCGGCATGAATTTTAGTCAGGGGAGTTTGATCCAGACTTAAGTTGCCTGGGGATTGTATTCAGAACAAGTTCACTGGGAAATGGTTGAAGGGGCTGATTCTAACTGGAGGTCTGTGATTAGTGGAGTTCCACGGGGATCTGCACTGCGATCTCTGCAGTTTGTGATGTATATAAATGACCTGGATGAAGATGTACATGGGTGCATCAGTAAATACGCAGTTGATACTGTGATTGGTGGTCTGATAGCATCACTGACTGGCAAAGAATGCAGTGGGATATCCTGTTGAACTGTTACAGATATGGGCAAAGAAGTGGCAGATGCAGTTTAACCCAGCCAAATTAGAAGTGTACACTGTTCAGGACAAAACCCAAAAGAACATGGTCTCACACTTACCAAGTTCTGATGAATAGAGGGATCAATGGGTCCAATTTCATCGCTTTCTGCAAGTAGCTACATAGGCTGATAGGGTTGTTAAGGAGGCATATTGTCGTTGAGATCAGGCTCATTACACAACTCCAGATCCACTGCAGCTCTGTCAAGTGTTACGTACCCGTGGGTACCTCGTGCCTGCCACATGACCATGATATAGTTAAGGCTATGCTGGGCATGATGTAATGGTCTTGTGATGGTGGAGTAACCTAATTTCATGTGATAGTTTTTTCAAAAGGGTATAAAAGGATAGCCCCTCCCTGTGACGTGGGACAGTTCGTGGCTGAATTCGCCAGTGACTCCGTTCTACTGCGTGTTCAATGTTATGACGCAGTTTTGTTTTAAAGTGGAGTTTTACTTTCTGCCGTAAGTTTCAAAGGTTATTACCGGCAGGTTTGCTACAATACTGCCAGTTAAAGTCCAATCGGAGAGTGAAGATTTATCGAAGATCGGCAAGCTGGAAAAATTGAGAAAAGTTGAAGTCGACGGTGAAACAGATTCGATCTTTATTTAATCTGTACGAGGAATTAGTGACTTGTGTCCATGATAACTCCCGTTTGCCAAAAGAGCAGAGAGCTGGATGCAGAGTTTCGTCAGGGAAATTTCAGTGCCTTTAAGCTGTTTTATTTCGTTCAATCGTAAATCCCTCGGCAAAGTAAACTTTGGCTGTGATCAGCAGTAACGTTGCGAAAGAGGATTTTAATTACTTCAAGGAAAGTCTCTCCTTTAATGTCTGCGTAAATCATTTTGACTTTTTTTGCAATACTACTTTAATGAACTGAGTTCGCATTTCTCGCTTTCAGAACCGTTCGAGCTGCCGTATCGCAGCTGACTTCCGGTTAAGTTAGTCGTTTTGTTTACTTTTGGGGATTTTTTTAACAGTGTTTAATAAATATTTTATTTTTTATAAAAACCCTGTCTGAATTATACATTCATTGCTGCTGGATCGTAACAATTGGGGGCTCGTCCGGAATGCAACATATCTCAAATTAAATGCTTGTTTAATATTTAATCGGTGTTTTGTAAAAGGGGAATACCTGATTCTTTTGTTTGATTGCCTTGTGAGTGGTATTCGGCAGCAATGAATATTGACGAATTCCTGTAATCGCCAGACGCGGTGTTGTTAGTGAAGGTGAAGAAGAGTGTTGTATCTGAGATTGCTAGTAGGTTGGAACTTAAAAGTATTTCAAGAACCTCATCGAAGCCTGTCATTCAGAGAGAAATTGCGACACACTATGTAGAATGGGGTGATTTTGATGAGTCTATTTTAGATATGTTTCCAATAAGTACTCTAGAGATGCAGCTACAAATCGAACAAATGAAATTACAACAAAGTAAAGCTGACTTGTTGCGTTGTAGGTAAGAAGCTGAAAATAAAAAAGAGGGAATTTGAATTTGCTACTGCGGAATTAAGGTCCGACAATCAGTCTCCTGTTTCTAGAAAACGTTTTTTGTTAGTCAGGAAATTAAATTGTTCCCTCCATTTAGTGAAACAGAGGTAGAGAATTATTTTCAACATTTAAAAACGATTGCTCTGATTTCAGAGTGCCCGACAGAGAAATGGTCAGTGTTGTTGCAGAGTGTAATTAAAGGCAAAGCACAACAGGTTTATACAACTTTAACTGTTGTGCAAGCACTTGATTATAATACTGTGAAACTGCACATATTTAAGGCGTATGAGTTAGTCCAAGAAGCATATAGAGAAAGATTCAGAAATTTGAAGAAATCTGTGGAAAAAATGTATGTGGAATTTGCCTACGATACAACTCTGTGTTTTGAGAGGTGGGTTTCCTCTAAAAATGTAAATGGGGAATATAATAAATTGGAAGAGCTGATTTTAATGGAAGAATTTAAAAGGTGCATCCCAGTTGAAGTAAGGACATACTTAAATGAGAGAGACACTGCTACACTTGCAGGACTCTGCTGAATTAGATGATGAGTATGCTTTAATCCATAAGAATAAATTTCCTCAGGGCAGAACTTTTAAAAGGAAAAATAACATAGTAAATGAAGGTAAATCAGAAATTAAATCAGAAGTTAGTGAGAAAGGTAAGGATGAAGGAAAACCTGTGAAGGAAAAAACAATTTGGTCCCATTTGTAATTATTGTTAGAAACCTGGTCATGTAATAGCTAATTGTTTCCGATTGAAAAAGAAAGAAAAGGAAGCAGTCCGTGATGTTTGTGTGCAACATACTGAAACACCTGTAAACTCACAGGGTTTGATAAAAACAAATGAGTTTTTTTTTTAGTCTGGCCAAGTTAAAAGGGTATATAATCATTTTATAACTGAAGGGTTTGTATCCTTGGAAGAAGGATCTACTCCGGTGCCAATTAAATTCTCAGGGATACTGGAGCTTCTCAATCACTGATGTTGGACAGTGTGTTAAAGTTTAATGAAGAGTCTGATACTATATTATATACTATGTGTTGGAAGTGCCATTATGCCTGTACATTTGCATAAATTAAATATAAAATCAGTGTTATTTACAGGACTTGTTAAAGTCGGGCTACAACCTAGCTTACCTGTGAAGGATATTTTTTTTTTATTGTTAGGAAATGATTTAGCAGGTGGCCAAGTATTTCCTGAGAGGTATTTGACAATAGTGTCAGAGGAACCACAGATAGATTCGAACACAGATTCTCCCTGTGTTGCAACTCGAGCTATGGCTAAAAAGATTCATGAGCAGAATAAGTTTGTTACCCATGACTGTTCAACTCAGGATTCGAGTTTTGAGGATGTGTCAGAAACTTTTTTACCTTCATTGTTTGAAGTAGATTCTTGGAGTAAGTCTGACCATGAAGATTTGTCTCTGTCTCGGAAGGCAATGATAGCAGAGCAGAGTAGATATCATGAGTTTATCAAATTAGAAGAACAAGCTCTTCTAGATAGTGAAATTGTTAAGGTGCCAGTTGCATATTATTTTGAGAAAGGAGTATTGATGAGCCTACAATTGCTGCAAGTGATGAATGGAATGTTGTTCACCAGGTAGTTGTCCCGAAAGTTTATCAAAATGAGATTTTAACTTTAGCCCATAGTGTCCCCTTATGTGGACATAAAGGAGTAAAGGAAAATGTGGACGAGATTTTAAAACATTTTTGCTGGCCTAGTTCAAGAAAAGCTGTGCCGACGTTTTGCAGAACGTGCCATACATGTCAAATTGTGGGTAAAACAAATCAAGTTACACCTGTGGCTCCATTACAACCTATTCCAGCATTTGGTGTAGCGCTTTCTAAAGTTATTATGGATTGTGTAGGTCAATTACCGAACAGAAAAACTGGTTATCAGTACTTGCTGACTATCATGTGCACTGCGTCTAGGTTTGCAGAGACTGAACCACTTAGGAATATAACAACTGAAAATGTAACAAAGGCTCTTATAAAATTCTTTACTTATTTTGGGTTACCTAAGGAAATACAATCTGATCAAGGAGTAATTCTATGTCTGGATTGTTTGAACAGATAGTTTATAAATTGGGAGCTAAGCAAATCACTTCGTCTGCATACCATCCAGAATCGCATGGTGCCTTGAAGAGGTTTCATTCGACCCTCAAAATTATGATTAGGACATATTGTGTGGAAAATGAAAGTGATTAGGATGAGGGTATACACTTACTTCTATTTGCAGTAAGGGAGACGGTACAAGATTCATTAGGTTTCAGTCCATTTGAACGTGTTTGGGCATAAAGTTAGAGGACCTTTGGCTTTATTAAAAGAACAATGGATCAATAAAGACGTACACACTAATTAGTTGGACTATGTTTTAAATTTTAAGGACAGATTACATAAAGCTTGTAGCTTAGCCAGGGAAAATTCAAAATTGGCTCAGGAGAAAATGAAAACCTTGTACAATAAAAAAGTTTGGATGAGGATGTTTAAACTTGGAGATAAGGTGCTGGTTCTTTTCCCAGTGCAAACGAATCGTTTACAAGCTAAATTTCATAGTCCATATGAAATTGTGTCTAAAATCAATGATGTGGATTATGTGATAAAAACTCCAGATCGTCGAAGGTCAACAGAACGTTGCCATATAAATATGATAAAACCATATTCGTCTGCGACTGTGACTGTTGTGGTCAATAATAATGAGTCTGATCTCACTAGGAACATAATGGATGATTCATCTGAAACTCATTCTGAAGTCAACGTTGTTTCTGTCAGATTTACAAACTCAGCCGTTGTGGAAAATATTAATGAGAAATTAGCTCATTTACTGCTAGAACAGGCAGCAGTTGAAACAATTAATTATTAAATATAAGAATTTGTTTCCAGTCGTACCTAGAAGAGCCACTGCAGCTTCACATTATGTAGATGTTGGAGAAGGCAACCCCTTAAATCAACATCCACATAGAATGAAGTTAGAAAAACGTGAACTTGCTGAGAAAGAAATTAAATATATGCTAGGGAATAATATTATTCGACCTTCTAACTTGGATTGGAGTTCACCTTGTGTTATGCTGCCAAAACCAGACGGTAGTATCAGTTTTGTACGGCCCATAGGAAGGTGAAAGCTGTGACGAAAACAGATGCGTATCCAGTTCCTGTAGTGGACAACTGAGTAGATAAAGTTGGAAAAGCAAAGTTCCTTACAAAGATTGATTTATTGAAAGGGCATTGGTGTGTTCCACTCACAGATAGAGGTAGAGAGATTTCTGCATTTGAAACTCCATCTGGGTTATATGAATATAATGTTCTTCCTTTTGGGATGAAGAATGCTCCGGGTACTTTCCAGCGGCTGATAAACTCTGTGATTAAAAGATACAGATGCTTATATTGACGATTTAGTTACAGGAAATAATACTTGGGAAGCACTCATTACTGCGGTGGAGAAACTATTTGAAAAGCTTTTAAAGGCCAACTTAATTATTAATTTCGCTAAAAAGTGAGCTCCGAAATGCCACTGTGACTTAACTTAGTTATGGTGTAGGTCCGGACTTGATTAAGGAAATACGTTAAACTCCAATTTAGCAACAAAGGTTTAATGTTACAGGAGTACAATATTTTGATAACATATTAATGGCAAAGATAATGTGATAGCTGATTGTTTATCTCGATGTTGAATGTACCATGTATTGTTTATGGAGTAATATTGTAATATTTGTAACACTCCTGTATACTATGTTATAAAATGCTGTATAATACGATGTATACTGTGTAGGTTGTAAATTTTATACATTTGCATGTTTTCTTTTGTAAATAGTTAATTGTTAAAATTTTGTTCATGACAGATCATTTTTTTTTATTTGGAGGGAGGTGTTACGTACCCGTGAGTATCTTGTGACTGTCGCATGATGTAGTTGAGGCTCTGCTGGACATGATGTAATGGTCCTGTGATGGTGGAGTGATGTAATTTTCCCGCCTGTGAGATGTCATGTGATTGTTTTCTTCAACAGGGTATAAAAGGAGAACCCCTCCCTGTGACGCAGGTCAGTTCGTGGCTTAAGTCGTCAGTGAATCTGTTATGCTGCGTATTTGATTTTATGGCACAGTTTCATTTGAAAAGTGGAGTTTTAATTTCTACTGTAAGAATTGTTGTGCCGGCAGTTCTGAAAATCACTGCCAATTGAACACAACGTACACTGCAGATGCTGTGGTCAACTCAAAACCTACAATCAAGCTGGATGAACTCAGCAGGTCGGGCAGCATCCGTTGAAAGGAGCAGTCGACATTTCGGACCGAGACCCTTCGTCAGGACTAAAGAAGGAGGGGACAGAGTCCTCTAAAGAAGGTGGGGGGAGGGTGTAATGTGCAGGTGAAAAACAATCAGAGGAAGGATCAATACCTCATACACCATCTGGGTAGTCTCCAGCCCCTTGGTGTTAATATCGAATTATACAACTTCCGGTAATTCTCTCCCTCTCCCTTCCCCTATCCCACTTTCACTCTGTCTCTTTTTCTAGCTGCCTATCAACTCTCTCATGATTCGGCCTTCTTCTACTGCACATAGTGCTTTCCACTTAGATTCCTTCTTCACCTCTACTGCCTATCCCCTCCCTCCGTTGATCTTTCCTCTGATTGGTTTTTCACCTGGCACATTCCACCCTCTCCCACCTTCTTTATAGGGCCCCTCCCCCCCTCCTTCTTCAGTCCTGACGAAGGCTCTCGTCTCGAAACGTTGACTTCTCCTTTCAACGGACCTGCCGAGTTCATCCAGCTTGTTTGTACTGCCAGTTGAAGTCCAGTCGGAGAGTGAAGAATTATCGAATTTCGGAAAACCCGAAAGATCGAGAAAAGTTGTTTTTGTCGTCGGTAAACAAGTTTGACCTTATTTGATCCTCGTTCGGAAGGTATTAGTCCCTGCTGTAAGAGCAGAAAGGACTGGGCAGTGAGTTATTCGCCAAAAGGAAAAGGTCATTGCCTTTAAGACGTTTTATTTCCTTCGATCGTATATCCTTCGGGCGAGACCTACTCCGACTGGGATCAGCTGTAAGGTCATGAAAAAGAATTTACTACTTCAAAGAAAGTCTCTCATAACCGACTGTAAATCATGTTGGACTTTTTGCAATACTACTTTAAAGAACTGAGTTCGCATTCCTCGGTTTAAGAATTGTTCAAGCTGCCGTCTTCCAGTTAAGTTAGTCGTTTGGTTATTTTTTTTAGCAGAGTTTAATAAATGTTTTATTAGTTATAAAAACCTGTCTCAATTATATATTCATTGTTGCTGGATCGTAACGCTATGGACGCATAATCGGAGTGGCAGAAGTGTACTACATTTTTGCATTCATTGATTGGGGCAGTGGGTACAAGAGCATGAGGTCATGTAGTCCCGGCAACATCCTTGTAAATTTTCTTCGAACACTTTCAAACTTATTTAAACCTTTCCGGTAGGCAGATATCCAAAACTGCACACAATACACTGAGTTCTCACAAATGCCTTATGCATATTGATCTATGAAGGCCAATGTGCCAAAGGTCTTCTTTCCGGCCATATCTACCTGTGCGACACTTTCGATGGATTCTGTAACTGTATTTCCAGATCCCCTCGTTATACCACACTCATGAGCGCGGTAAATCTCAACGTCTAAGACCTGCCCTGGTTGGTTCTCGCAAAGTTCAACACCTCACACTTGTCTGCATTAAATTTCATCGGCCATTTTGCAGACTATTTTCCAGCTGACTCAGATTCCACTGTTCCCAACCCTAGATCTGGGATCCAAGGTTCGGCTAGCGGCTTCATCTCGGGGAGGACAGCCCCAGCCCCGGCCAGACTTAAGAAATATTGTTTGGGTGGATGCTGCGTGATGTTTCATTCTGTTACAAATCAGTAGCAGGAAGTAACAAACAGTACACAATATGCAATCAAACGATTTAGCTTTATAATTCTTAATTTGACCGCATGGTTCGTAAAGAAACTGAAAAGGAAAAGGGCCCATTCTCATGAAACAGTCTAATGTGCAAAGTTGGAGCTCATGGTTCCGTCCATTCGTTCCCTGCCGACACTCGGACCCTCGCTGTAAGTCCACTCCGTACGGCGGTCTACCAATTCCCTCCATTCGCATCTTCTCTCTTAATCTCTCGCCAAAAAACTTGAATCCCTTTTCTCAGCCCCACAGGAAAGAAACAACATGCCTCTCATTGGATAGCAGAAATTCCAAAGCCTCCCCCCCCCATCTCCCGCTATAACCCAAACACTGCTGCGACAGAGAAACATTAGCAGTGAAACCTACAGAGAGTCCGTTCCATTAGCAGTGAGTGTGTGGATGCGGAGAGGATGTTTCCGATAGTGGGGGTGTCTCGGACAAGTGGTCCCAGGTTCAGCATAGAGGACATCCAATTTAAACAAAGATTAGGGGGAGAAAGTCCCCAGTACCTGGTGAATCTCTCGAATACCTTGGCCCGGGTGAATGTGCAGTCCAAGACTTTGTTTATATTTCAGCTGGAGGATGACAAGTTCTTGAGTAATCAGGGAGTCAAAGGTAACCGGGCGAAGGCATAAGAATGGGGTTGAGGAATAATAGAGACAGTCATGATGGAATGGCGTAGCAGACCCCGTGGGCCGAATGGCCTAATCCTCCTTGTATGTTTTATGGTCTTACATTCTTCTTTTCCGCAACGATTCTGAAATGGGTGTACTACCACAATGGCGCATTGCTATCTCTTCTCTCAATACATTCAAATCACTTTGCCCGAGTCATTGACTTTCTGCTGCCTTGCTTGTCTGCTGAAGTTACTCCGACTGACTTCTGCATCGCCTTCCTGCTTCTTTTGCCTCCCTTGTGCTGCTGAATCCATCCACTGGTCAACTTAATCGTAGCATAGCAAACCTCGGGTTATTGCCCCTCTACCGTACAATGCAAACTGTCCTTCTTGTGCAGATCACTTCCAGAGTAAAGAGGTGCCAATGTTAAAAAAAAACTGCCTTTGCACATTCCACATTTTTCAGCCACAGATTCATCTGACAACCTCAACTCTGAACTTCTCTAGGAAAAGACACTCCTTTTAATCCAGACGAATTGAATGATTCCATTACCACTTAAGCAGCCTGATATTAATTTATCTCCTATCTCATTATTTTCATGCCTAAGTACTTATTCGCTTTCTCTGCCTGTGCCTTTTGTCCAATCGTGTGCAACCAGTCCCCACTAAATGTGGAGAAAGAACACGAGAGCATCATAAACCAACACCAGAGCGAAGGACACAGAGCCAGGAGATAATGAAGGATGTCTCAACTGATCTGATCCAAATACACTGCTGTCTGTTCTCTATATGATAAAACCATCGGAGGTCGAGCCGCATTCCTACTTGACCATTGTCATCACGGCGTGAAACCAGCGAGAGCTCATTTGCTTGTCGCTGAAGGGGTGTCAGGGTGATCGATCACCAAAAACCAGCTGAATCAGCGCAGGCTTTTACAAGCAGTATTTGACACATCTACCTTTGACATCATTCAGTGCCCTTGAGATTCGGGGGCTTAGTGTTGATGAGTACCCATACGATGGTTACTTGTCAGTTCGGGCAGAGGCGCGATCTGGAGTACCAGCCTTAGAATGCAAATAAAGTCACGCTGAGCACTCGAGACCCATTAAGCAATGAAACTTTTTCTTTTGTTTCGGTTAATTTGGCGGCGATTGTGATCCTGACTCGCAGAAGTTGTGGGCTCTCCAAATGTATCAGTCGCTACCTCGTGGCCATGGCGGCAGCAGATCTGATGGTCGTTGTCCTTGGTGTTGTATTGTATAAAATCAATAATCTTTACATGTATGCTGACTTCATGTTGAAATCTCAGCTGCGAGCTCTGGAACCTATTCTGGGGACTGCAACATTGGATTCTTCCGTTTGGCTGACTGTCGCTTTCACTTTCGATCGCTACGTCGCGATCTGCCTTCAGAAGCTGCGGCCCCGATATTGTACGGAGAGAACAGCGACCGTGGGGTGATCGTGGCAGTGGCCGGAGGCATCTGTGTTCAGACATTTCCATTTTACTTTGCAGGAGAACCAGGGAAGCCCCAAACCGAGTACTATACGTCATTCCTGTGGAGAGGTTACGAGTTATTTGACACCATCATGACCCCATTATTACCAGTTGATTTAATTCTGCTGTTCAACGTTTTAACCACCAGATCTATTATAGCAGCGAATATAGTTCGCCGTGGGCTTCGCAGCAATACAGACAACAAAAGTGATCCAGAGGTTAAGAACCGGAGAGAGTAAATGTTTTTGTTATTCGCTCTATCTGCTAATTTCATATTAATGTGGATAACCAACATTGTACAGTCGATGACCTGTAAACGTGTTTTTCACTGACAAATATTACAACACGCCTACATTGCCAGCGGGGTCCACACACAGTGTATTCGTCAACAGAAAACCTCCCGTCCCTGCAGTCTTTGTCTCCTGGTAAACTCAACACCCTGACAGTGTGGACCATAGATACCCCTTCCTCTCAGGGTCAGGGAATCATTCAGACAGCTGATCGCTGACAGGAATTATATTTATTGGTCATTAAAGTTCAGCCAGATTCGTTTGGACGGATTTGATGTGGAGTTCGGGGTGTCACAGTGAAAGGGCCGGACGGCCGAACTCTCTCCGTTGTCCAAACATCCTTCCAGGTGAGGCGACACTTCACCTGTGAATCTTCTGGGGTCGCCTGTTGTGTCCGCTGCTCCCGATGCGGCCGCCTCCACACTGGTGACACCGGCTCCTCCGCAGTTGTGAGGGGTGGGAGTGCTATCTTTATCGGGGTTCGATCTTGTTTTTCCCTCTTTTGCGCGAGGGGTCGGTTTTGGGGGATAATGATCGGGAGGGCGTCCTTTTTAATGCGGGGGCATTAGGAGTTTCATTTTTTTTTCTCTCTGTGCGACTTTCATGGTCTTTCTTTGTTTCGTGGTTTTCTGGAGAAGGAAAGAACTCAGCGTTATTTATGGATAACTGTTTTAATAATAAACTAACCTTCGAACTCTCCGCTCCGAGCGGAACTTCTCGGTGTCCAAACATTTCAATTCCGATTCCCATTCCTGTTCCGCCGTGTCAGCCCATCCCTTGCCAAGATGAGGACAACCTCAGGGTCCGGAACAGCAACTTATACTCTGTATGGGTAGACCCTCCCACAACCTGATAGCTCAATATCGATCTCTCCTTCCGGTGAACAAATTTCCCTGACACCGTTCCACCACCCCCCCTTCCTCTCTGACTTTTCACGTCCTCTCACCTCCTTATCACTTCTCTCTGGGACCATCGCTCCATTCCTTTCTCCGATTCTCCACTCTCCTCTCCTATTAGACTCTATTTTCTTCTGCTCTTGAGCTTTCCCACCGACCTGGCATCACCTGTCACCTTCCAGCGAGACATTTCCTCGCCCGCACCATTTTATCAAATCCGGTCAAGTCGTCTTTTTTTTCTTTTTACAATATTTTTGTTCAGAAGAAAAAAACAAGAGTGCAGCACATAGCTACATCTCAACATAACTTGTGTACATTCATATATTGTGATAAAATTGATCAAAATGTTATAGCATAACACATAAAGGTAAACCACTCTGCAATCAAAAATTTAAAGATAGGTCATACATCATAAAATACATTTTGTATATTAAAAAGTCAACACCCTACCAACTACCAAAGAAAAATGCTGATGGATTATAATGGATAAATTAGAAAAGAAAACATAATCGCTTAAGAAGAGAAGATAAAAATATACATAAAAGTCTGTGCACTGTTAAACTTTAAAAATTGGAAAAGTAATTTAGGAAAGGTCCCCAGATATCATAAAACGATTGTTTCGAATTTAAGACTGAGTAGCGGATCTTTTCTAATTTTACATAAGACATAATATCACGTAGCCATTGAAGATGTTTAGGAGGAGTAAACTCCTTCCATTTAAGCAAGATTGTCCTCCTTGCTAAAAGAGAGGTAAAAACTAAAACCTGTAGGTTAGAAGTATTTAACGTTATATCTTTATCTGCAATAATACCAAACAAGGCAGTCAGGGGAATTGGGTCAAATTGGACCCTAAAAAGTTGTGAGAAGGGATGGGATACTTCCCGCCAAATCTTTTCAAATTTAGGGCAAAACCAAGACATATGAATTAAAGAGGCATCAGCAGAGTTGCATTTATTACAAAGTGGCGAAACATTCGGATAAAAACTGGACCGCTTCTGTTCAGAAATTTAAGCTCTATGAACCACTTTAAATTGTAGCAGAGTATGACGAGCACAGAAAGATGATTTATTAACCCGTTTAAGAATTTTATTCCATCTATCATTAGAAATCTGACAATTTAGGTCACCCTCCCAAGCTTTTTTTATTTTATCTATAAAGACTTGTCTAGA
This sequence comes from Hypanus sabinus, assembly GCF_030144855.1. Classification (NCBI taxonomy): domain Eukaryota; kingdom Metazoa; phylum Chordata; class Chondrichthyes; order Myliobatiformes; family Dasyatidae; genus Hypanus; species Hypanus sabinus. Next base: position 1,022,723 of record NW_026781651.1, read on the forward strand.
TTCAATCAACAAGCTATAGATACCGGTAATAGAACCATTAACAAAAGGTTTTAAAGTTAAAAGATCGTCCAGTACATTTTATCAGGGCCTATAGGAAAAGTAGTTAATTGGAAACGTAAGATATCTCTAATTTGAAGGTATCTGTAAAAATGTGTCTTTGGGAGTGCAAATTTAGTTGACAATTGGTCAAATGAAGCAAGAGATCCTGAGATAACAGGTCCCCAAATACCGAGTCCATCACAATCCTTAAAGACTTTGTCAGTCATGGAAGGGATAACAAAAATAATTAAGGAGAATGGGAGAAGATAATGAAAAATTCGCTAAACCAAAATAATTCCTAAATTGAGACCAAATCCTTAAAGTTTGCTTAACAATGATGTGATCTGTTATTTTATTTGCTGAAAAAGAAGAATATGATCCAAGAAGAGAGACAATAGAGGAATTTTTTTACAGAATTAACTTCTAAGGAGAGCCATGATTGGCAATATTTACGATAACTATAATAAAACCAGAAAGTAATATTCCTTATATTGGCAGCCCAATAGTAAAACCTAAAATTGGGTAGGGCTAATCCACCCATCTCTTTATTTCTTTCTAAGTAAACTTTACTTAAACGAGCTTGCTTATTATTCCAAATATAAGATGTTTAAATTGAATCTAAAGAATCAAAGTAGATCTGAGGAATAAAAATAGGTAAGGCCTTAAAGAGATAGAAACATTTAGGGAGAATCTTCATTTTAATCGAATTAATTCGGCCAATTAGGGATAAAGAAAGAGGAGACCATTTAGAAAGCGACTTTTTCACATAATTCAATAAGGAGTTTAAGTTTTCTTTATATAAATTCTTGAAGTTTTTAGTAATTGTTACACCTAGATATGGAAATTGACTTGTAACAACTTGGAACAGAAATTTGGCATTTGATGACATTAGGTCATTTAAAGAAAATAGCTCTGTTTTATGTAAGTTCAGCTTATATCCTGAAAAAGAACTAAACTGGGAAATTAAGGAAAGAACCGAAGTTTCAGTGTTAGAGTTAAAGAGTAAAATATCATCAGCGTATAATGAAATTTTATGAGTCATACCTTCCCTCAATATACCAGAAATGTCCTTAGATTCTTGAAATACTATTGCTAAGAGCATATAGCTGAAGCAAAAAGTAAAGGAGTAAGACGACAACCTTGTCTAGTCCCCATTGTAATTTAAAGGGCTTAGAAATTTGAGAGTTAGGAATAACTTGAGCGGTAGGAGACAAGTAAATAATTTTAACACAACGAATAAAATTAGGCCCAAAATTAAACTTTTCTAAGGTCTTAAAAATATAATTCTACTCAATGTTATAAAAGGCTTTTTCTGCATCTAATGATAATATACACTCTGTTATTTTTTGGATGGTGAATATATCACATTCAATAACCGACTAATGTGAGTAATGTGAGTAATGATTTTTAATGAATCCTGTCTGATCATGTGATATAATAGATGGTAAAATATTTTCAAGTCTTCGAGCTAAGATTTCTGATAAAATTTTTGCATCAATATTTAATAAAGAGATCGGTCTGTATGAAGAACATTCAGCTGAATATTTAGTTTTTTAAGAGTAAGTGAAATAAAAGCTTCATAAAAAGATTGAGGGAGTTTACCTGATTTAAAGGACTCTGATAAAACAGAGGATAAATAAGGTGTAAATAATGTAATGAAAGTTTTATAAAACTCCCCAGGAAAGCCATCAGGACCTGGGGTCTTACCAGAATGTAAAGCACGTATGGCCTCAGCCACTTCTTCATTGGAAATAGGCTGACCTAACCGTTTTAGGCTATCTGCAGACAATGTAGGAATGTTGATATTACTGAAAAACATTCATATAGCTATCATCTAAAGAAGAGTCAGACTGATACAACTTAAATTAAAAGTCTTTAAATACGTTATTAATTTCAGAATGGTAGGATATCTTAGTGCCATTATCTTTAAAAATCTCTGTGATTTGACGATCATCTGTAAAAGATTTTAAGCGATTGGCTAATAAACTACCTGTTCTATCCCCGTGAATATAAATTGAGTTTTATCTCTCAACAGCTGTCGTGCAATTGGGTAAGTCACCAGAAGATTATACCTGGATTGGATTTTAATCTCCTTACTATATATACTTGGATCCGGAGATAGGGCATACTTTCGATCAAGATCTTTTAATACCGCTGCTCGGTCAGACCTTTCTTTATCAGCTTTTTTCTATATTTAGGTAGAGTAAGAGATAATTTCTCCACGAATATATGCTTTCAAAGTATCCCAGACTATATTACCAGCAGTATCTCTTTTAAAATTTTATTTACAGTAAAAAGTAATATGGTTTTCCAAAAACTTTAGAAAATTTTTATCAGATAACAATGATAAGTTAAAACGCCAACTTCTATTTGGTACAGAGTAAACAGGTAATCGTAAAGTCAGAAACACAGGTGCATGATCAGACAAAGCAATACCCTTATAATCGCAGTATCGAACCAGTGGAAACAATATTCTATCTATAAAAAAAATTAGTCAATCCGAGAGTACATATGATGAACCTGAGAGAAATATGAATTTTCCTTTTTCTGGTGGTGTAAAAATGCCACACGCCGAGAATACCACATTGAAATAGAAAAGATTTAAAAAGTAGGACTGATTTATTAGTGACAGGGGTTTTACTTGAAGAGCGATCTAATATAGGTTCAAGCCAAAAATTAAAATCTCCACCCGTCAATAAGGAATACCGATTCAAATCAGGCAGAAAAGAGAAAAGAAGTTCAAAGAAAACGGGGTCAACTGTATTTGGAGCGTATACATTCGCAAATACGATTAGTTTATTCTCAAGACTAGCCTAAACAATAAAAAAGCGCCCATTTGTATCAGAACTTACATTATGTTGAATAAAGGATACATTCTGATCAAACAGGGTAGAAACTCCTCTCGATCGAGATTGAGAGGGTGAGTGAAAATGTATCCATGTATACAACATCCACAGCCTTCCCTTCATCCACTTTCCTTGTAACCTCATCGAAAAACTCTAATAGATCTGTTAAACATGACCTACCAAGCACAAAACCGTGTTGACTCTTCCTGTCTATCCAAATACTTGTAGGTTCTGCCTCTTAGTATTCTTTCCAATAATTTACCCACAACTGACGTCAAACTTACCGGCCTATAATTTCCCGGGGTCAGTTTGTGTGCGTACTGTTCGATAACTCTACAAACTCTCCTTAAGAATCCTGCCAAGTAACTGACCGACCCGTGACGTGAGCTTGGTCTATGTTTTGCAAGAGCAACCATCTCGCTTCTAAATTAACAATAACATTTATTATTGGCTTTCTGGAATCTTGCTTGCGCGTAAAGAGAACCCAAATGCATTGGTCAAATCTGCAGTATACCCATCTACTCCCTCTCAAAAACTTGAAGTAAATCCCTCCAGTCGCTGGAAACATATCTGGCTTAATGCTCTTTCAGAGACCCACCACGACCTCCTTAACGGCCACATGCTTACACAAAATTAAAAGATTTTTTGTATCTCCTCATGGTTTTGTATGCTCGCGTGATAGTAAAGTTTTGGTCATACAGACGGCGGTTAAAAAGACCCTTCAGCGAATGTGCAAAGCGACGGGTGTATATTCGAGCCAAATCCTGTCCCAAGGGAGAAAGGTCAAACTTGTTTTCTCACAATTTATTTTTTTATTTTTCTAGTTTAGTGTCATTTTGTATCTTTTCCCGAGATCGATGCGGAAAGAAAACAACCTGTACAACACAGTAATTTACAAGTTCAACCATAATGTTTTCATGAGATGTGCGTTGCAAGTGTTTTGTTTTCGCACTCATAGTGGTGAGTGTCTGGGATGAACTTCAGGGGCGATGGTAGAGGAAGAGGCGTTGGAGGATATTGGAATCCGCAGGAATATAAGGAAAATGAAGGGATGTGGAATTTTTGTGGGCAGACGGGAATAGTTCAGCTCGGCATGAAATTACCAGGTCAATCGGTTCAGGACACGCTGTGATCCGAAAGGCCTATTCCCGTTCTGCTCCATCCGCTTCTGGTCCACATCCCTGCTGCTCCTAATGTCCAGGAGCTGCCGGTCCATGGGAGATCTCTCCATGAGATAAACACATGAGAGACCCGGCGGTGAATGTGAGTATCTGGGGTCCGGACTGGAGTCACTGCGGCCGCCTCCAGACTCCGCTCAGTGCGCGGCTTGATTAATGATCTGAATCACCGAGGTGAACGGATATTTCACTGCGCTGATCACCTGCTCCCTGAATTTCGACTGAGTTACCGCGTAAATAAATGTGTTCGTGCAGCAGCTGAAATTCTTCAGCAAGGCTCCGACGAGGTGAAAGACCCATTCCGAATTATTGAAATTGAATCGTATTCCTTTGAGTTCATAATACATGAAATTCAACACCCACGTCATCCACAGGAGGATGAAGTTGCCGGAGAGGGTGAAGAGTAAAATCACTGACCTCCTCCGGCTCTCCATCTCCGGGTCCCTGCTGTTCTCCCCCTTGCTCTGACCCCTCAGCCCCTTCCGGACACGACTGGCCACAACAATGTGCCTGACCGTCAGAGCGTTGAGCATCAGAACCACAACGAAAGGGATGAATGGATTTAAAAGTATATCGAGCCAACGGTTTACTACCCATCCGAGGTCAGTGGAAGTGCTGGCTGTGAGTTTACAGAACCATGGTACATTGTTAATTATCTGTCCGGGTTCCCAGAGAAAGTAGCGGGGAACGTTTTTCAGAAAGGACAGCACGCCGGTTGTTGAGAGAACCACAGCCGCAGTTTTCCCGGAGCAATATTTTGTTTTCATGTTTTGACAGCAAATGGCGACAAACCGATCAAAAGTGAAAGTCACGGTGAACCAGACAGAACAGTATGTGGCTGTGAGCCTCAGTACCTCGACAACCCTGCAGGCAGGTGTAATCCTCAGAAAATTCCACGGAAAGTAATAATCTAAGACTTGACGCACAAGGACCTCTATGACTACGGTCAGCAGATCTCCCGCTGCCATGGCCACCAGGTAGCGAGTGGTGCAGGTAGAGAGGCCGCACTTTCCACGGGACAGGATCAGAATCGCCGCTAAATTCACTGCAGGGAGAAAGTAGAGAACAAACACCGGACATTATTAAACACGTTCTCCGGGAATGGACACAGGTTCGGGTTTCAGACAGAGGTCAGGAGAGTGGATGCGGGGAACGGCATCCAACACCAAACGGCCTCTCTCCGACGTGCATTCTTCAATGTGGAGATAACGGATGTGACGGTAATTTTCGGGGTTTAACACGAGCTGCAAGAACAGCAACGATCGGTACTGAACGTGAATCTTGTCGCTTATTCTGCCATTTTCACTGATTTCCAGGGACATGATGGGGCCGGAACAGGAACACAGAACTCAGCATTTTTTGCGATATTGAACTGACACTCAAAATCTTTCGTCAGGGCCGAATGGTGCACCGTGCTGGGTCGGGTTTCTGAGGGAAAGGCGGGACAACATAATAACCAGATGCCGAGTGGCTCCGTTAATGGATTAGTTCTCCAGCGCAGCTCATTTCGATAATCCACGTCAGTAGATCCGTGATCTCAGGTTCAGGAGATCAGACCCAGTCATTGACAAACAGACAATAGAATGCGATTGGGACAGGTTCCACAGGGAGAAGAGAGACACAGGAGCAAGGGTTCAATCTGATCGATAACACAATGACTGAAATTCAGTCTCTGGAAATCGCTCCCAGTCACACTGTCCCGGAGATCTGCCCGTTCCCAAGACTGGGACAACTCTGGAGACGGTGTCATTGAAAGACTCCTAGACTCTGCTTCCTGGAAAGCTGCCTGTCCCCAGCACTGGCACAACATGGACAAGGTGCCAGAAAAACATCCCAGTCACACCTTCCCGGTGGATTCCCTGCTCCCAACACTGGCACAACATGGACAGTGTTTAATTAAAGACTAAGTATTCACTCCGGTCAATAACTCATAGACAGCCAAGACTACAATGTATAACATTCCTAGTCTCACATTCCCGGAGAGCTGCCTGTCCCCAGCATTGGTACCACTCTGAACAAAGTTCCATCAAATGCAAGAACAACGTTCGAGTCAATCCCGTGAGTTAGAGGAGAGACAGGGCTTTAATTCCGTTTGTCATTAAATCAGAATATTGAAGAGTCTGGATCCATATCACTGATGGATATTACTGCCACGAGCATCAAGCGGGAAGATTGTAAAATGTCCCCAAACAGACGTACACCTGTTAACAGAACAAAGTGCCAGACACGAATATCTGTGCTCACTCACCAGGAACTCCAATAGCGACAATAAACACGTTCAACATTTTATACACAGGTCGGAACCTATCAAACAATGCAGGCATTTTCGCCGGAGAGTGATCTGGCTCTGTGTGCTACAGAAGATCTCTCGGAATGAAATGTCGAGAATGAATTATACCTGGGGTTTTAATGCTATTCCGCGATTCCACGGGGACAGGTTTGAACAGCTTTAAAAATAAACATCTTTTCCAACCTGATTACGTCAGCGTGCAATCTCCGATTACAACACTGTGATTACCTCAGTGAATTAATCGTGAAACTGACACAATGGAGATTGTGATGTGACTAAGGGTTGTAAATTCTGAGTGTCATTCCTCCAGCAAAGAGGACATTGTTTCAAACTCCATCAGACCCAACTCTCCAACTCACCTCGTGTCAGTGCGACTCCTGTTCATCGACTGAGCAGATAAACTGAGATTAAAGCGGCCTCTCCACTCTGATTCTCCACCTGTTGTAATCACAGCTCATCTCACTGTATCCGCCCGTAAACTAATCCCAATGCCCCTCTTTCTCCACAGTACTGTTTCAGCCATTAAACTAATCTCACTGCCCCCTCATTTTCCACAACACCGTATCAGTCCCTAAACTCATCCCACAGTTCCCGCTTTCTCCGCAGTACCGTATCAGCCTCTAAACAGTTATTACTGCCCGCCTCTTTATCATCCTCTCAACTGTTCCAACTGCCCCATATGTCAGCACAGTACGGTGTCTGCACCTAAACTAATCCCACTGCCCATCTTTCTCCCCAGTACTCTATCAGCCAAGAGACCCTGACGCCCACCAGTGTCTCTCACGAATCTCAATCCGCCCAGTTTTCTCTAGAACCTTCTCGCTTTCCACCAACCTGATTGGCTGACACATTGGTTGAACATCACTTTCCCTTTGTGCAACTGAAACCCAAACACTACCAACAGGACAGATCGCTTGTACAGAAAGCTACAAAATGTAACCTTCTGCAGCGTTCGCAGTAGTAATCTTAACTACAGCATCACATATATCTGAAAATCCTTTTGGTATCCTTCTTATTATTGTTGGCTAGCTTTCCTTCATATTTGACATTTCCCCCTATGGCTTTTAAGTTATCTTATTGTGTTCTGCCGAAACCTCTCTGATCAAATCCGGGTCAGTACACACGCCCTATCCAGATTAGCTCAGCCCCTTGTGGGTCAAACACGAGCTTCTCTGAAATGCCATCTCGTTGGTCTTCTGCGGAGTATCTCTCTTCAGATCCAGAGGCAACCTGTTTTTCCCAAACAACATTCATATTAAAATCCCCCAAGACTATAGTTAGATTGCCCTTTTGACATGTGTTTTCTATTCCCCCATTGTAATGTGTGGTCCAGGTCTTTGCTACTGTTCTGAGGTCTGTGTGGAACTTCCATCCGTGTCCATTTCCCTTGCAGATTCTCATTCTACCCGGAAAGATTTTTCTACTTCCGATACTATAACACCTCTTCTCCATGATTTTATTTCACTGTTTTTCATCTTTTCTACCAACACAGCCATCCCATCAACACCGCCTATCTCCCTGTTCTTTCGATACAATATGTGTCCTTATACGTTCAGCTTCCAGCTATAACTTTCTTTCTGCCACGATTCAGTGATGCGCAAAATGTCACGCTTGCAAATTAATTTCCCTTATTCCGCACACTGTGTGCTTTGAATAAAACATCTTCAGTCCTGTATTCACCAATCGTTCTGATTTTGTCCAGTTCTTACTTTGCAACATCGCCTTGGCTACACCTTTGCCCTGTCATCGGCCACTTCTTGCTAACAGGATCACTGCGCACGGCGTCCGTTTTTAAACCAACTACCCCGTCGTCAGCCCGACTCTCCCGGTCCCATTCCCTCTGACAAATTAGTTTGAACCCTCCCGAGCAGCTCTAGCAAACCTGCCAACAACGATGATGGCTCCTATTTGGTTCAGGTGTAAAACGTACCTTCATCAGAAAATATCCCGATGAACCAGAGGCATGGAGAGACAGAGGGTAACGGGAGAGGGACGAGATGGGAGAGGAAGAGTGGAGAAAGACGAGAGAAACAGGGCGAGAGAGATCTGGTGCATATGGGAGATAGTGAGAGAGCATGAGGTGGAGGGGGAAAGAGTTTTGAGAAAGACCGGTGTACAGAAGCTATAGAGACAGGGCGACAGATGGGGAGAAATGGAATGAGAAGGGAGATTGGTACGTAAAGCTCGAGAAAGAGGGGGAGAGAAAAGAGTGGCGCGCAGGATCGAGGGAACTGGGTGGGTTGAGCGGAAAAGTAAGAGTTGTAGGGAGAGGAGAGTTGTGGTTAGGGTCACTGTTGGTGAGGGAAGTGTTGAGGGGCTGAAAGACTGAATGAGCAGAGCGGGGAGGAGCAGAGACGGTCTGGCGGGTGGAGATGGAGAGATGGTGCGACGCTTCCTGGTTCTCCTCCTCCGGTGGCGTTTCAAAGGCAAAGCCCAGTGTCACGTGCACGCAACAATGTAAAAGTATCTTCCGCAATAGAACACTCCTGGAGCCCGGTTGTGCTATTAGCAATCACTATTTTATTAAGATCTGCGTAATATATTAACTTAAAACATGTTAACCAGGGGTTAGCAGTGTTCTGCATATATAGGTGTAAAAATAAAGTTCCCAAACTCAATCAAGCTCAGGTGGCAGGAGTTACAGTCTTCCGATGGTATGTAAGAAAATTCCGTTCCATCCACGGAACTGAGGTAAGAGAGACTTATTTGTAATCCAACTAAAAAGTTGTCTTTGATATTCACGTTGTATTCCTAATCCGTCATATTAGCCAAATATGACTACACTAAGGGTATCGTCTTCAGGCGAGGGTTAGACACACCTGTAGTTGGCACAGGGTCACCCTGACCCACACCCTGATGGCCACTGATCGATCCTCAGCCCACCCTCGTGTGCACTGGAAGAGTTGATCTTGTTTAAATACACACACGCTGAACACCAGGGGTCCATCATGTAACTCCTCCTCTCTCTCTCTCCAGCAACGCAGTCAGCAGTAGGACAGCTGTTTTTCGTAACGCTGTATTCAGTTTCTCTCTCTCTCTCTCTCTCTCTCTGTCTCGCTCTCTCTCTCTCTCTCTGTCTCTCTCTCTCTCTCTCTCTCTCTCTCTCTCTCCCTCTCTCGCTCTCTCTCCTTAAAGGCATAGTCCATAACAAATGGAACTCAAGATCCAATCAAACCTGGTTCATTTTTTTTATTTGGCCTACGAATACAACACACAACCTTGTGATTAGCATCCTTGCAGGTAGCCACAAAATAAAGAAGAAGAAAAAAGATCGTAAAACCCCCAATGAGCAGAGAGAAAATAAAATCAAAATCGTGCAAACAGCATAAAACGAGCACACATTTGAAGTTCCTGAACGTCTATATTCACGGAGCCATCTTCACCGTAGTCTGAGTTGCCTATGACTCCACAGATATCGCCCTTTTGAAATGATATTTCGGTTCCCCCTTTGTAATGTGCAGACTATATCCGAGACTGTAACACCTCTTCGAGGCGATCCCGTGAGTTAGAGGAGAGATAGGGGTTTAGTTCTGTTTGTTATTAAATCTGATAAATCAGAATATTGAAGAGTCAGGATCGATATCACTGACGGATATTCCTGACACGAGCATCAAGGCGGAAGCTTGTAAAATGACCCCAAACAGTTCACACTGGTTTACAGACAGAAGTGCTAAACGCGAATAGCTCTGCTCACTCACCAGGAACTCCAATAGCGACAATGAACACGTTCAATATTTTATACACAGGCTGGAACCTATCCAACAATGGAGGCATTTCCTCCGGCGAGTTATCTGACCCCGTGTGCTACAGAAGATCTCTCGGAATGAAATGTCGAGGCTGCACATACCTGGGGTTTTATTGCTATTTCACGACTCCACGGGGAGAGGTTTCAACAGATTGAAAAATAAAAAAATTCTTTAAATTTATTTACAATCAGATTACGTCAGCCAAGGGCAGTCCCTGGTTGCAACACTGAGATTACCTCAGTGAAAATGACACGATGGAGATTGTGATGTGACTGAGCGTTGTAAATTCCGAGTGACATTCCTCCAGCAAAGGGGATACATTATTGTTTCAAACACCATCAGACCCAACTCGCCACCTCACCCGCTGAGCAGCCTGACTGTCCACTCTAGTTCTCCACCAAATGTAATGATAGCTCATCTCACTATAATCTTATCTCCCAGTCCCGATGGCAGAAACCATCCTCAGCTTGTTTGGATGAAGTCTACCAAACTTTGTCATGGGTGGTAAAGTTGTATAGTGTCATCACCACTAAGAGGAATGTTTGCTCTGAGGAAAGAAACTTCTGCCTTCTGATTGTTAGACTTTGAAAACAGAAAGATAAACAACGGGGTCTGGCCCTTCAGCACACATTCACTGTGCCAATAATGTCTTCGTATTAAAGAGAACCCACCAACACTAGATTAGTTCCCCTACACACCCTGACTGTCCACGCATCAACCAATCCAATAGTAATCTTGGGCTTCTGGAATCTCAGTTCTCAGAAGCGTTTTGACCATCTGTATGGATTTGTTGGAACAACCAAAAGCGACTGAACCTTCTAAGCTGTCTCATTAACTGAAAAGTGCTTCCACTGTAAATCTGTACTTCAAAGGAACCGTTCGTCAGACAAAACAACTTGAATTCTAACATTGAAGCTTCAGACTGTATTGAATCACATATCGTTACCATTGTCAGCAGGATTAAAACCTTTTGACGTAATTTCAGTTTGAGAGTCACTGCCGAGAGTGTGCCCAAGAAAATGTCTATTTGTGGTGATGAATAAACACTTACAAATCTACCAACCTGTCAAGTGTCTTCAGTGACTCCTTCACAGTCAGAATATTTAGGTCTCCTCCAGGACCCACCCATGAACCTAATGCATGGTCTCCAAACTCAGTAGTCTAAGGAAATGACTGTGTGTCAAAGACCTCGACGGAGAGCTGGAAGAGCAGACAAGAGAGGGTAGCTGTGTATGTGTGCTGTCCACAGCACTGTATCGGTACCTAAACTAATCACACTGCCCCATCTATCTCCACAACACTGTATCGGTCCCTAAACTAATCACACTGCCCCATCTTTCTCCACAACACTGTATCGGTCCCTAAACTAATCACACTGCCCCCTCTTTCTCCACAACAGTGTCTCGGTCCCTAAACTAATCACACTGCCCCATCTTTCTCCACAACACTGTATCGGTCCCTAAACTAATCACACTGCCCCCTCTTTCTCCACAGCACTGTACCAGTCTTATTCACAGCACTGTACCAGTTCTAAACTACTCCCACTGCCCCGCTCTCTCTGACGACGTCACCATATACGTCATAAACTCACCCCCCCCCCCCAGTCCCCTCGCTCTCCACAGCACTGTATCGATCCTCAAACGGGTCCTATTGCTCTGCACCATCTTCACCGCTCCGAGTCGATCGACACTGTCTGTAGCGACAGCCCGGAGCCACTTCCCAAAATAATCCATCGGCAACACTCTTTCACCACAGGTGGAGAGACAAAGAGAGAACTGCGGAGCGATGGGCAGAATGGCGTCGGGGAGAAAGAGGGTGCAGGAAGCGAGAGGGTGGGGGTGAAGGGAGAAACGAGTGAGACACATGGGAGGAATAAGAGCGAAAGAGAGAACGAGAGGAAAAGAGTGAAAGGGGAACAGAGAGACAGAGACGGAGAAAGGGAGAGAGATAGAGAGAGTGGGGGAGATAGAATGAGGGAGGACAGCAGAGACCGTGAAGCAGAGGGGGGAGTGATGCAGCAGAAAATAAGGGCGTGTGGGGGATGGGATATAGAGGTGGGGGAAGACAGAGGGCGGGACATGAGTAAGGGGTTTGGGCTACTGAGAGAGAGGGTTCTGCAGCTGCGAGGACAGACGGAAGAGGGTGAGAAGGGAGGAGTAGACACATGAGGCAGGGGCGGCGAAGCGAGGAGAGAGGGAAATGTGAGAGGCTGAGATGATGAGGTGGGACCAGCATTGGTGGATGTGGTAGCAGGCTAGAGGTGTGGGAGAGGGTGTTGTGGTCTGAAAAAGCAGAGGGAAGCGAGAGAGAGAGAGAGAGAGAGAGAGAGAGAGAGAGAGAGAGAGAGAGAGAGAGAGAGAGAGAGAGAGAGAGAGAGAGAGAGAGAGAGAGCGCAGGTAGTGCGTAAAGACACTATGAATATTTAGAGGGGACGAGGGGACTCTGGCTTTATTGTAGTGGAGTCCTTGTGCTTGGGAGAATGATTTGCCTCGCGTTGCCGTTCGGTCATGTCTCCGGTGCTCTCTTGTCCAACCATTTTTCCATTTTTTTCCGTCTCTACGTGGGAATCTGCCAAAACCTGCTCTCCTGTGCTGACTCGTTGTCCCCGCTCCCCGTGACACGTCTGCAATTCCACCGCACCTGACTCACGTCCGGCCAGTGACCACAGTGACACAACCTGCCTTTTGTCCATCACCCAGAAATCTGCCGGTCTCTAAAATACACGCAGCCTCCGCCTGTACACTTGCTCGCTGACATAAATATCGAATCAGCCAATCATGGGGCAGTACCTCAATGCATTAATGTGTGCAGACAAGGTCAGGAGGTGCAGTTCCTGTTGAGACCAATCTTCAGAAAAGGGAGGAACTGTAGTGAGGGACCGTGGAATGATTGGTGCTACCTGACGGGGTGATTTGAGGACCCCTGAAACGAATAAACTCTTGGGAGTCTGACGCATGACAGTAATTCAAATTAACAAATGTCTAACAGTTACACAATGCTGGTGGAACGCAGCAGGCCAGGCAGCGTCTTCTGGAAGAAGTACAGTTGGAGTTTCAGGCAGAAACCCTTCGTCAGGACTAACTGAAAGCAGAGATAGTAACAGATTTGAAAGCGGGAGGGGGATGGCGAAATCCGAAGTGTTAGGAGAAGACAGAAGGGGGAGGGTTGGTGCTTTTTTCATCTCTAGGGAGAAGTACAGTCGACGTTTCATCCCTCCCCCTCCTTGATGCTACCTGTTCTGTGATGAGGTCGTTGCGAGAGAGTTTTCAGTTTGTGCAGGAAAATATTATTTCCCTGAATTCTGAGATTAAAAAAGACGAAGCGTCAGGTAGCGGATATTTCAGCTGCTCGGAAAAGTCTCAAATTAAGATTATCGATTTGGAAGCAAGATCTCGTCGGAATAATATTCGCATTGTTGGTCTGAAGGAAGGATCTCGTGGGGATTTATTGGACTATTTTGCTAACTTGTTTCAATCTCTGTTTCCACATATTTTACCTCAATCTCCCGACATCGAAAAAGCGCATAGAATTTTCACTTCGAAATCTCGGGATCCGAAAAAGCCAAGGTTAGTTTTGGTCTGATTTCTTCGTTTCAAAGTTAAATACCAAATCATAAAATATGCAGGGAACCACAGAGTTTCTAAATTCAGGGGTTCCGAGATTCGTTTTAATGAAGATTATCCACGGGAAGTTATGGACCTACGATCTAAATTCGCTCCAAACATGCAGATAGCATATGTTAAGGGATTATTCCCATCACTTCACTAACCAGACTGATTAAAATTATTTCCCAAAGATTCGGCACAACGAAATATTTGTTAATTCGGAAAGAAAATACGCTTTGAGGATTTCTGATTCGCTTAAGATGTCCATTGATCGATGGAGCATTTAAAGAAGATGTGATCTTTTTGATGTGACTGATGAATGACTTTTACGAAATCAGTTTGTTCTACTGAGCGAATTAATACAGCGGGCAGATTGTTAACCGGATTCCTTATTTGTTTCTATCCTCCTCTTCATTAATTAAATGATAGTTTTCATAGTTCATAATGATTTTGTTTCTTAAATATACATATTTGGGAGGGTTCTGTAGATAGATACTTAGTTTTTTCCCTAAAAGCAGTTTTTCATTGGGCGTGCAAGTTAAATGTTAAATGGCGCTGAGTTTTGTTCTTTAGAGATTACACAGGCATTCTTTTCTTTATTTAATTTCACTGTTTTGGAGTTTTCGTAGACTGTTTCTGCATTCCCCAGCTTATTTTTAAGGATAAAGCAATAACATTTTTTCTCCTCTGCAGGGCTTTACTGTTTTATGCCGTATGTCTTTTTTTTTAATTGGGGGGAGAAATTAAGAAAAGCTTTTAAAGTTAACATAATAAAATGGGCAGCTCGCGAAGTCTTCCTCTTTTTTTTACTTCTATAGGGATGCATTACGCTTTTCTTTGCCGAATTTGGGCTTTAAAGGGTGGTGGGCGGACTGGAGTTAGTTTTGAGTTATAAGATTAATTGTGTGATTAATTTTAGTTTTCATTTTTATATTATTTCCCGTTACGGAGTTCCGGAGCTTACATGTTTTGTATCTGGTTATATTTATCACCGCCAGATTTGATTAGCCCATGCTCGTATGCGTGCATTTATGTTTTAAATACGATAGTTTTCATATGGTAACTAAACATACAAACTTTACAGGTTACGTGGTTGGAGTCATCCTATAAGCACTAGAAGACTTTTTAAATCGATTCCAACCCAATATAATTTTTCTTCGAGAAACGCATATCAGAATGTGCGATTAAAATAGATCTTTTTAAATTGTGGAAGTGCTTTCAATTTCACGCTTCTTGTCAACATATATCAAAAGGATCATCTATTTTTATTAAACCTAATATATTCTTTATCCAAGAAGACATGGTGTCAGATATTAATGGCAGGTTTTTGATTGTTAAAGGATCAATTTGTAATAGAAAAATGTCCTGGTTAATCTATATGGACTAAGATCCTTCTTTTTCTTGTAAAAAAAGGTATTTCCTTTATTGCCGGATTTGAATTAATATATGTTTTTAATGGGGTGTGATTTCGACTCTTATTTAAATCCTTTGAAAAGAGTTCAACCAATCAGCGGATTCCGAGTTGTTCTGCATCACTTATTAACACTTTCTTAATTGATTTTGGCCTGGTTGAAATTTGGAGACATTTAAATCCTAATGACAGAGATTATTTATTTTTATTCACACATTCACAAAATAAGTATTCGAGAATCAATTATTTTAAAGCTGATCCCCGATTTCTTTTCCGAAGTCCAGAAATATGATTATGATGCTATCATTCTCTCGGATCATCCGCTTTTAGGCTTAGCTTTCGAAATGAATGATATTGTTATTGCAAATTTACCGTTTTCCGGGAAATTCATCACAAAGTTCGCACTTTGCCAAATTTATTGAGAATCAGATAATAGGTTTTTAAAATTCTTTTTAATAATAAGGGAGATGTGTCCAAATTGATTATATGGGATGCATTTAAAGCATTTTTGCGCGGAAGGATAATCTCCTATTTAGCTAAGCTAAAGAAACAGACAAAAACAGAGATAGATAATATTTCAAAAACAAATTAAAGACTTGGATAATATTTATGCGATTTCTCCTAACATTGATTTATTGAAGCAAAGAGTTGAACTCCAATCACAATATAATTTATTCTTAACTTATTCTATTGAAAGAAATTTGCTCAAATTGAAAAGTCCATTTTATGTGTTTGGGGATAAAAAAAATAATAAGATATTAGCATCACAATTAAAAGCAGCTAGAGCTAAAAGTCAATTTTTAAAAATTAGTAAGAGAGATGGTAGTTTGGCATGTAATTATGAAGATATCAATATTTTTTCAAGACTTTTACTTTGAACTTTATAAATCTCAGTTTCCAATTGACTCTTCCAAAATGAATGCCTTTTTACAACAGATCGAATTTCCTCGAATTTCTGATGAAGGTCAACAGACTCTTGCTGCTCCTATTACCAAAAACAGAATTCACATGCCTATTCTTTTTTCAATGCAATCTGCTGAACCTCCTGGGCTGCATGGCTGTTCTGTAGGATTTTATTTAAAAAAGTGAAGAATTGCTTTCTCTATATATGTTGGAAATGCTTAAAGATTCTTTTTCGATAGGAGAGTTACCTCCCACATTTTTATGAAGCTTCTATTTATTTAATTCTTGTGAAAGATAAAGACCCTAGACTGTGCTTGAGAAAGACCTATTTCATTAATAAGTGTGAGTGCTAAAATTCTTTCAGAAACAATGTCTATTGGCTGGCGAAATTTCGAGCTAAAATTATCTCTCAAGACTAAACAGGTTTTGTAAATGGCCTTTATTTATATTCTAATGTTCAGAAACACTTAAATGAAATATATTCATCCTTTTCTAAATCTCCCCAATGCGTCGTGTCTGTCGATGCTGAAAATGCATTTGACAGAGCTGAATGAAAATAATTATTTAACATTTCATAGCAAATCAGCATAGTCATTAATTTTAATAAGTGGATCAGAATGATATATAAAAGCCCATTTACTACTGTTATTACTAATAATTGCAGGTCTCCCTTTTTTCAGCTTTCACGGGGTACGCGATAATGATATATGTTAATTCCCTTGTTTTGTAATATGGTGCTGGAACACTTGGTTATTGCACTTCGTGAAGCTAAAGATATACATGGAATTTTCATAAATGGGACTATTCATAAGATCTCCCTTTATGCTGACGATCTCTTAGTTTATATTTCGAGTCCTGAAGAATCCATTCCTAGTTTATTGAAACTATTAAAAGAATTTGGGAAGTTTTCGAGATGTTAACTAAACCTTCATAAAAGTGAATTATTTTCCCTGAATAATTCTGCTCCAATATATGATGACATTCCTTTTAGATTTACGGGCTCTTATAAATATTTAGGTATTATTATTACTAAAAATCATAAAGATCTTTCTAAAGCTAATTCGGTTCCTTAGTCGATTTTATGAAGCAATTCCTTTGTAGATGGAATTCACTTACACTTTCGTTAGACGGACGAATTCATGCTGTTAAAATAATGATTTTACCAAAATTTTTATATGTATTTCAAAATGTCCCTTTTTTATCTAAGAAGTTTTTTGATCAGGTTGATGCTATTAACTCATCTTTTGTTTGGAATAATAAAAGACCAAGATTTGATGAATATCATTTACAAAAATTGAAAAATGATTGAGGTCTTGCTTTGCCTAATTTAAGAATGTATTATTGGGCTTTTAATATAAGTTATGTGCGTTTTTGTTTATAATGGGCTGATAAAAAAATGGACGACCACCTTATGCTGATTTGGAATTGAGTGCTGTGAAACAGTTTCACGTAATCTCGTTATTATGGGTTTCTCTACCTGTACAACTGGCCAAAATTACTAATTTATATTTATACCTTTTGTTTTTTCAATCTTTTTATTAAATTTCATATATAAAAAAAACACATGATAATGAATAGATTACAAATTCAATAAACTTGAAATTACATTAGTAATAGGATAATAATATCCTATTAAACATCAATCAACAAAAGGTACATAAATCAATCAAGTCTATATAAATATATATGAAAAAAAAACAAAAATAATCATCAAAAAAGAAAAAAAAATTGAAAATATATAGAAGAAAATATATATTAAAAAAATACTAAACTAAACTAACATGGGCAATAATAACAGTTTATAAATATGTGATAGTGTCAAGAAAAAACTCCGGAACTCCATACCTGAACAAGGATAAGTAGAGAAAAGGATCTGAAATAGGCCCAATTAATTCATATGAAAATGTCGAATAAATGGTCCCCAGGTTTCTTCAAATTTAATTGAAGAATCAAAAATAGTGCTTCTAATTTTGATTAATTAGTCATTACGAATTTGATTCCAGTTTTGTTTTTTTTTCAATCTTAAAAATATTAACACTTTATTTTAATTTATCAGAATTATTTATTTAAACCGTTAAGTGATCCTACCTTCCTTCTTTGGAGGAATAAAGGAGTTTATTCCTTCATGGATCTGTTCCAAGATCGCTGATTGATGTCTTTTGAGAATTTAGTAACTAAATACTCTCTCTCGTATTCACATTTCCTGCAATATGTTCAAGTCGGACTCATCTTACAAGAATATTAAAGTAATTTTCCACATATACACAGGATTCTGACCTGTTAGATATAATTTTAAAAACGAACCCTTTAATGAAAGGTTTTATTGGGAAATTTTATAGCTTATTGTTACAACAGCACAATTACCCTTTACTTAAGATTAAGCAAGATTAGGAGAGAAAGCTTAACAACACCTTGATAACAGATGACAGGTTTCGGATTTTGAAGTTGGTTAACGCTTGATTGATGTGTGCTAGTCACCCTTTAATTCAATTAAAATTAAAAAGTGTTCATCGTTACTATTTGACAAAGGGGAGACGGTCTAAAATGTTTTCTAATGTCGGCAGTCACTGTGACAGATGTAAAACCGAGACAGCCACATAGACACATATGTTTTGCTCCTGTTCTGTATTGAAACATTTTTGGAAGTTGACTTTCTCTACAATTTGTAAAGTTTTAAAAATAAATTTACAATCTAATAAATTGTCGGTTTTATAATCCCTCAATATATGCACGGTACTTCTCCATCAGACCAACCTGTAATTGCATTCGTTACGTTATTGGCCAGAAGGGCAAAAGTGGAGAATCTCGCATTCCGTACGTTGAAATACATCCGAAATACTTTTGCCCTCTCTCCGAACCTGTGCATATCACTGTGCAGACTATCGATATCCAAAATCAAATCTACTTTTCAGTTTCGTGTCGTCCAAACTGGCGATATGGAGGGTGAACTGTTGTGGGCACAGGTCTGACCCATTTAGTTTCCCGCTCGCCATTGAAGTTCAACCAGAGGGACATCTATGGGAGGAGTATCGCTGAGAAACTGGGGTTTGTAGGATGAGAGACGGAGTCAGAGAGAGGAAGCTGCAGCGTCATTGGGAGCAGGGGTGATCAGTGGTAGACGGGGGAGCGGTTCCCCATCACAACCGCTCCAGTGTAATCATCTCACATCTATTCTCGCTTCTCTGCCACTTGTAAAGAAACTTCGCCGTTAGTCGGTTCTGCTGACAGCCACAGTGTCACCTTTCTCAAACAATGTAAGTCTAGGGGTGGTGTAATTTCGGTACCAGCAAACAAGAAATCTGGGATGTTCCCAATAACGGAAATCCGACTTGAGCGTTGGAACTGTAAGTATTACCCATATGCAGTTGTGCATCGGCAGGAATAGCAGATAATACACCGCATACAATTGTAACGTACGCATATTTAAAATTACAGCTTCCGTGAACAGTTATTAAGAGAAAAAGAAGAAAAATCAAAGCGTCCATTAACAATTAAACCAGGATAAATGCACAGAGCGATGGAGCTCATATCTTGCAAAAGCTGGGTGTGCCCATTGCTCACGGCGCGGAGTCACATCACCGTCATCTGTAAAACTTCCCATCTTGGCCTCCTTCGGATCGGGCCTTCCCGTCGGATCAACCCCTATGGCTGTCTCCCCTGATGTTCCCCTCTCCCCAGCTCCCGCCAAATGACCCCGTAACCCAGCAGTGTCCCTCACAAATCGCTCTCGGCCCAGCTTTCCCTGGAACATTCTCCCAATCTACCATCCTGAATTAGTGACACATTGGTTGATCATCATCGTCCCCTTATCTTTAACTGAAACTTAAACACTGCCTACAGAGCACGCCGCTTCTACAGAAAACGACAAAATGAAATCTCCTACAGCGCTCGCAGTGGAAATATTAACTACGGCAATACATATACCTGGAAAATCTTTGAAATTGTTGCTAGCTTTCCTTCTTATTTCATATTTCCCGTTATGCTTCTTTAGTTACGTACTGGTGATTTTTTAAAAGTTTTACAATCCTCTAAGTTCCCACCAATTTTTGTTCTGTTACATGACCTCTCATTTGATTTAATGTTAGCCTTCACTTCCTTGTCAGCCATGATTTCATCATCATTCTTTCTTCTTATTCGGGATGTGTGGATTTTGGGAATTGCACATAGAAACTCCAGCCATTACCGCTTAGATCTGGTTCCTGCGAATGTCCCCTCCCAATCAGCTTTGCCCTGCTCATCCCTCATGCCGGTTTAATTCCCTTTACTCCACAGTAATACTGAAAGATCTGACTTTCCCTTCTCCCTCTCAAAATGCAGGGTACCATCTATGGTATTTTTTTAAATTCATTGACGGGATGTGAGCGTCTCCAGCTAAGCCAGCATTCATTGCCCATCCCTAGTATTTTAATCACTGTCTCCGAAGAGTTCCTCCACCGTAAACTTCCTAATCAAATCCGATTCAGTACGCGCACCCGATCCAGATTAACTGAGTCCACTGTGGGTCAACCACGAGCTGCTCTGAACTGCCATCTCGCAGGTATTCTACAAGTTCTCTCTCTCCAGATCCAACACCAAACTGACTGTCGCAAACTGCCTACCTTTTGTAACCCCCTATAACTCCACAAATATCGCCCTTTTGACATGCGTTTTCCATTCCCCCTTATCTGTCCTCAGCCCTAACTTCCCATTTCATTCCTTCTGACAAATTAGTTTAAACCCTCCCGAACTGCTGCCTATTTTGGTTCAGGTGTTCAATGTCCCTTTTGTGCAGGTCGTACCTTCCCCAGATAATATCTCAACGATCCAGGGAGGGAAGGCGAGAGAGAGAGAGAAAGAGAGAGAGAGAGAGAGAGAGAGAGAGAGAGAGAGAGAGAGAGAGAGAGAGAGAGAGAGAGTGAGAGAGAGAGAGAGAGAGAGAGAGAGAGAGAGAGAGAGAGAGAGAGAGAGAGAGAGAGAGTGAGAGAGAGAGAGAGAGAGAGAGAGAGAGAGAGAGAGAGAGAGAGAGAGAGAGAGAGAGGGAGAGAGAGAGAGATGGGAGAGTAAGAGGGGAGAAAAACAAGAGAGACTGGGCGAGACAGATCGGCTGCAGATGGGTAATGGGGTGAGTGTATGGGTGGAGGTGGGGACGGTTTTGAGAAATACCGGTGTAGAGAGGGCGAGAGCTGGGGAGAGGTGGAGAGAGAAGGAAGATCGAGGGGAATTCGGCGGGTGTGGAGCAGAAGAGAGAGTTGTGGTGGGGAGAGTTGTGGGCTGGAAGACTGATGGAGCAGATAGGGAAAGCGGATTGGAGATTGGAGATGGAGATGGAGATGGAGATTGGAGATGGTGCTGCGCTTCCTCGTTGTCCTCCTCCTGTGGCGTTTGAAGTCTGTGTTCAGAGCAGAGACTGGTTAACCCCGTGGAGCAGCGAAATGAACCGGCCCCGCCCTAGCAAACGGCCTGTAAATCCGGAAATCTTCCATCGCGCTCGGCCTTTGGACCATCCAAACCTCGGGCCGTTCCACGCTCTCGGAACCCCTCCAGCTCTCAGGCCTGTTGACGTTCCCAAGATTTCGCTTTTCAAAGGGTTTCTATTCCTGCCCCGGCACTTAACATGATCGGTTCTTCTCTCACTCTCGCGTCTTGGCCCGGTCCCGGCCACCTCCTCTCTATTTCGGCTCTGTTCGCCTCGGTTCTACCGCATCAAATCGCGAAACGCCTCCATTTCCTTCCGGCTACGGCCAAACATCGGCTCATTCCCGGCTCTCAGTCCTGGGCTCGGACGCATCGATTTGTCCCACAACCGTCTTGCACCCTCGATACTTCAGTTCACACCGCAAACATGTCGGATCATACAGGCGATTCAAAAACTCCACTCAATTCATAGTCTCTCTCAGACATTTGACCTGTTGCTGTTCCTGCCCGGATTAAATGAAGCGGACAGTGGATAAGACTTCCGACGCGAAACTGTCCTGCTTCACTGCGGTAAATCTTCGTCAGTCAGAATTGATTGGCTCCAGGTAGACTGATCAAGGTAACGTCTGTGCAAGGAAGCATCACAAATTTGTGAGAGGTACGGTCGAGGGAGGAAATGAAGGAGACGGGGAGTGCTGTAGGTGAAGGACGCGGTGATTGATCACCGGAGGTGTGTAGGGGAGGGAGGAGTGACGAAGGTGGTGTGAGATGAAGGATAAGGAGGGAATGGGCAGAGAGGGAGTTACGAATTCGGAAAGAGACTGGGAGACGAAGTTTTGTTGGTGTATCTATGAGGGAGTGGGTAACGGAGGCGAAATAGGCTGTAAGGGAAGGGAACGTTGACGTGGTCGGTGAGGGCTGTAGGTAACTAATGGAGTGATGAACGCGCTAATGGCTTCAGAGAGGGGAGAGGTGATGGGTGGGGCAGTATGTTATCGGGGAGGGGGCGGTTGCAGGTGTGGGGCACGGGGGAGTTGTCCAGGGGAGGGTGGGTGCGACCCACACGCTAAGGAGCGTAGCAGGTGCAGGGGTGACATAGGCGCGGAGCTCTTTCCTGGAAAAAGGAGTTCTCAGAGTGCGAGAGAGTCATTGGGAAGGGAGCGGCAACGGAGATGGGGGTTTGGTGAAGAGGTGGATGGAGGATGAGCAGAGGGGCGATGTAATGACAACCTCTCACCGACTCTCATCCCCTTCGATATCTGAGTAACCTTAAATTATCTCCACGTTAAACCGCTTTCTCGGGGTTTTGAAGAACCGCCCCTCATCGGACTTCAGGGAAACTACGCGAGGAACAATCTTCTGACGAACGAAGATGTCCCCGTGTTTCTGCATTACGTGTTGGATAAAATGGCGTTTACGGAGTGTGGCGATCTCACACTAATGGTTTCTAGGTAACGAGTTTTTAGACCATTTGGTTTCCTTTTGATTTGCGAGGAGAGTGGGGTTTGGAGTCCATATTTTTATTCTGTTTTTCGCGGGACAGGAGGAATGGGGGTTGGCAATCGGGACGCTGTTCCTTTCACTGTGGTGTGGGGTTGATGTGTCTCTCCGAACGGCTTTTCTATTCCCTCATCGTCTCGTTCCTGTCTCGGTAGGTGCACGGATGTCAAGGGGTGTGGACGGCTATTCACCCGGTGCACGCTGGGAGGACGAGGCTAGAAAGCAGGTCGGCACAGATTGGAAGGGCTAATAGAACCACAGAACCATAGAACATTATAGCACAGAAACAGGCCTTTTGGACCTTCCTTAACTGTGTCGAACCTATTTTCTGCCTAGTCCCACTGACCTGCACCTGGCCCATATCCCTCCATACAACTCTCATCCATGTACCTGTACAAGTTTTTCTTAAATGTTAAAAGTGAGCCCGCATTTACCACTTATTTTGCCTGTTCATTCCACACTCCCACCACTCTCTGGGTGAAGAAGCCCCCCCAATGTTCCCTTTAAACTTTGCCTTTAAACTCACCCTTAACCATGTACTCTGTGTTTTTTTTCTCTCCTAGCCTCAGTGGAAAAAAACCTGCTTGTATTCATTCTCTCTATACCCATTACAATTTTATATACCTCTATCAATTCTCCCCTCATTTTTCTACGCTCCAGGGAATAAAGTCCTAACCTATTCAACCCTTCTCAGCAACTCAGTTTCTCAAGTCCCGGAAACATCCTTGTAAACCCTTTCTACACTCTTTCAACCTTATTAATATCCTTCCTGTAATTCGGTGACCAAAACTGCACACAATACTCCAAATTCGGCCTCGCCTTGCCGTATACAACATCACCATAACATTCCAACTCTTATACTCAATAGTTTGATTATAAAGGACAATGTACCAAAAGCTCTCTTTCCTAACCTTTCTACCTGTGACGCCACTTCTAGGAAATTCTGTATCTGTATTCCTAGATGCCTCTGTTCTACTGCACTCCTCAGTGCAATGCCGTTTACCGTGTATGTCCTACCTTGCTTTGTCCTTCCAAAGTACAATACTTCACACCTGTCCCCATTAAGCTCCGACTGACATTTTTCAGCCCATTTTCCCAACTGCTCCAGATCCCTCTGCAAGCTTTCAAAACCTTCCTCACTGTGCACTACCCCTCCAAACTTTGTATCATCAGCAAATTTGCTGATCCAATTTAACACATTATCATCCAAATCATTGATAAAGAAGACAAATAACAATGGACCCAGCACTGATCCCTGTGGCACACTACCAGTCACAGGCCTCCACAAAGAGAAGCAATCCTCCACTACCATTCTCTGGCTTCTTCCATTGAGCCAATATCTAATCCAATGTACTAGCTCACCATGTAAACCTAGAGACTGATTTTTCCTAACTAACCTCCCATGCGGGACCTTATCAAAGGCCGTACTGAAGTCCATGTAGACAACATCCACTGCTCCCTTCATCTAATTTCATTGCAACCTTCTCAACACACTCAAATAGATTTGTTAAGCATGTCCTACCACGCGCAAAGCCGTGTTGACTCTTCCTAATAAGTCCCCGTCTATCTAAATACTTGCAGGTCTCGTCTCTTAATGCTCCTTTCAATAAATTACCTACTACTGACGTCAAACTCACCGGCCTATAATTTCCCGGGGTCAGGTTGTGTGCGTGCTGTTCGACAACTCTGCAAACTCTCCTTAAGAATCCTGTCGAGTAACTCACCTACACCTGACGTGAGGTTGGCCTATGTTTTTCTAGAGTACACACCATGCTTCTAAATTTACAAATACATTTATTATTGGCTTTCTAGAATCTTGCTTGTGGGTAGGGAGAACCCAAATGCATTGGTCAAATCCGCAGTATACCCATCTCCCCCCTCTCAATAATGTGCAGTAAATCCCGCTAGAAACATATTCCGCTTAATGCTCTTTAAGAGACCCAATATCACCTCCTTAACGGCCACATGCTTGTTCAAAATGAAAGGACGTTTTGTATCTCCTCATGGTTTTGTATGCTTGCAGGATGGTGGAGGTCATACACACCGACGGCGGGGAGAAAGATCCTTCCGCGCATGTGCAAAGCGGCAGGGGTATATTCGGGCCAATTCCTGTCCCCGGGGAGATGGGTCAAACGCAGGCTCTTGTTTTCTCACTATTTATCTATTTATTCATTCATTCCTTCAGAAATCTATTTATTTATTTGTTTGTTTACTTGTGTTTAATTTACTGTCATTTTGCATCATTTCCCGAGACTGACGCGGGAGAAAAAAACAACCTGCAGAACACAGCAATTTTAAAGCTCAGTCATAATGTTAAACCTGACCGGTAATGTTTTCAGGAGATGAGCGTTGCAAGTCTTTTTTTTTTCATACTCATAGTGGAGAGTGTCTGGAATGAATTTCAGGGCCGATGGCGGAGACAGAGGCGATGGAGGATATTAGAACCCACAGAAATATAAGGTAAATGCAGGGATGTGGACATTGTGTGGGAAGTCGGGATTGGTTCGGCTCGGAATGAAATTTCCAGTTCAATTGTTTCTGAAGACGCAGTGATCGGAAAGGCCTGTTCCCGTTCTGTCCCTTTCCGGTTTGGTGAGACCACAGCTGGAGAACGTGTGACTCGCCCGACGCAGAAAGGGCCTAATTAACATAGAGAGGCGCCCTAAGGATTCAGGTATTTTGTTGACCGGACGGGAGGACTCGAGTCAGGAGGAGACTGGATAGTGACTGTGCTCTGATCCCAAATATGAGCGTTGTCCAGCAATGGTTCTCCCCTCTGTCGCAACAAATCCCACTGTCATGAAACATTTGTGAGTTAATGTAAACTGAGGAAAATGACACAAGCTGTTCGTAAGTGGAAATGCTCCAGATCATTCACAAACTCCATCATAGAATTGTTGTGTTTACTTTACGAGGCGTTGCCTGACAGGTTGACGAAAGTCTTGAGCGACTGGCTTTTGTTTATTTGGAATCAAAGTAAAGGTCTCCGGTTTTTGTTATAAACTGAAATGTCACGGACATGTTCTACTCGCAAAATCCTACGAGCCTGCGTTGACTGCGCACTCATCACAGAAATCAGACCCAGCACTACAACCTCACGGTGCACTATGTCCCGACTGCAAAACTACGAAAATGCAAGTGAATTGTCCACCTTCCCCATCTCCAGCCCATCATTGACGGTGGGTAGAAATTACAAACAAGACAGGTCACTCATGAAGGAGAATAAGAACCCAGGCTGGCCAAATTCTATAGCTCAGCTGCCCCAGCACACTTCCTGGCATCATCTTCAAACACACACACACACACACACACACACACACACACACACACACACACACACACACACACACACACACACACACACACACACACACACTCACACACACACACACACACACACACACACACACACACACACACAATCTCGCTTGTTTTCCCAATCACCCCAAGCCCATGCGAGTACCGCACCCGCTTCCCCACTTCTCTCAGCCAATGTCTCACAGCTCCCCCTCCCATCCACACCCATTTCTCACTCAATCTGTATGCACGTTCCTTTATCCGCTTCTGCTCCACACCCCTGCTACTCCTGATGTCCAGGAGCTGCCGGTCGATGGGACACTCCTCCCGGAAATAACACATGAGAGATCAGGCGTTGAATGTGAGGATCTGGGGCCCGGACTGGAGACACTGCTGCCGCCTCCAGACTCCGCTCAGTGCGCGGCTTGAGTAATGAACTGACTCACCGAGGTGATGGGATATTTCACCGCGCCGATCACTTGCTCCCTGAATTTAGATTGACTGACGGCGTAAATAAATGTGTTTGTGCAGCAGCTCAAATTCTTCAGCAAGTATCCGACGAGGTAAATGATCGTTTCAGAATCATTGAAATTGAATCGTAATCCTTTGATCTCATAATACAGGAAATTTACAACGTCATCCACAGGAGTATGAGACAATCCTACTGCTAGTATTAAAATAAACGGATATTTATCAAATAGTCTTACCCTAGAAAGGGGCACGAAACAGGGCTGTCCATGGTCACCACTACTCCTTGTGTTATATCTGGAACCATTAGCTCAATACATCGGACAAATTGAAGATATCAGGGGAATTACTATTAAATGGACGTAGCATAAGTTGGCTTGTTATGCGGATGACATTTTGGTCTATCTAGGGCAACGAACATACTCTTTGCCTAAATTGATGCAATCCTTTGATTAATATGGTCAATTATTAGGATACAAGATCAACATAGATAAAACCCAATTACTTTCATATTACTATAGCCCACCAAGAGAAATTGAATGTCTATACCCCTGGGCATGGCACACAGAGTCTTTCAAATATTTGGGCAGCATTATGCCAAAAGATTTGGCAAAATTATCAGAATGTAATTATCAGCCTTTATATATTAAAAAAGTAAGGAAGATGTGGCAAGATGGAACCTGATCCCTTTTTTTCAGATTCAGTTCAAGGATTGAGTCTATTAAAATGAATGTACTGACCCGGCTGTTATATCTCTTTCAGACCGTACCAATAGAGATTAATCCAAATCAATTCAATGAATGGAACAAAATGCTATCAAGGTATATTTGGCAAGGTAAAAGTTCGTCTCAAAACATTGCAATTAGCAAAGGAAAAGGGGGGATGGGGCCTACCTTCCCTTAGAGATTATTATTTTGCAGCATAGTTTAGAGCTGTGATATGTTGGTGCAACCCATCATATGACGCTCAATCAAAATGCAAATCATTATCATATTTTTTGGGACTGCCCTGTTATCAAAACTATTGGAGGGGGGATACACAATGCCCTACAAGACATCTTTAAATGTGAAATACCCTTAGAGAGTATAACCATATATTTTGGATATATACCTCAAGAATGGTTGAAAAAAGATAAATATTTAATGAATATAATGTTGGTGGCTGGTAAAAGGACTCTTACTAGGAAATGGTTATCACAGGAGAGCCCAGCTTTAAACTCCTGGATGGAAATTACAATGACATTTACAAATGGAGAACATAACAGCATCTGTTAATCATAAGCTGGAAAAATGTGATTCATGCTGGGGAAAATGGTGTAACTACATAATGCCTCATAGGCCTGATATTATACTCACAAATCAATGAATGTGTTGTAAAAAAAAAAGGCTACTTCCTACTTGTACCAAATTCTTTCCTTTTGCTCGTTTTTCCTTTCCACGCTTTTCTATGTGTATACCTCAGAAAAGTGCTTTGTGGAGATTTGTGATATTTATGATTATAAGATATATATGTACAATGTCTGAAATACATCATATGGAAATGTATTTTTGATGATGAACTTCAATAAAAAAAATAAATTACAAAAACAAACAATGGAACCACATGGGAAATACGCCAATGCTCCGGCACCATCCCCATTTATAATGACATTTGAAATAATTTTGTCAGAGCCCTTGCTATTTCTACACTAAATTCCATCAAAGTCCTAGGGAATATCCTGTCAGGATCCGGAGACTATTATATTCTTTAAAAGCGCTAGTACTTCTTTTTTAACCATTATAGTTTCTGTAACTACACTACTTGTTTCCCCTACCTTATACAATGCAATATCCTTCCCCTAAGTTAATACCGAAGAAACGAAATTGTTCAAAATCTCCCCCATCGCTTTCGGCTCCACACATAGCTGTCCACTCTGATGCTCTGAGGGACCAATTTTATCCCTTACTATCCTTTTGCTATTAATATAAATGTAGCAACCCTTTGGATTTATTTTCACCTTACCTGTCAAGGAAACATCATATCTTCCTTTAGCTTTTCTAATTTATTTTTTAAGATTCTTTTTACATTCTTTATATGCCTGGAGCACTTCAGTTACTTCATGCTGCCAATATTTAATGCAGATCTCTCTCTTTTTCCGAACCAAGTTTCCAATATTCCTTGAAAACCGTGACTCTCTCAAACTTTTAACCTTTCCTTTCAACCTAACAGGAACATAAAGATTCTGTACACTCAAAATTTCACCTTTAAATGACCTCAATTTCTCTATTACATCCTTCCCATAAAACAAATTGTCCCAATCCACTCCTTCTAAATCCTTTCACATCCTCTCAAAGTTAGTCTTTCTCCAACCAAAACTCTCAATCCTGGGTCAAGTCCTATGCTTCTCCATAATTATATTGAAACTAATGGCATTGTGATCAGTGGACCCGAAGTGATCGGTAACACGTACGTCAATCAATTGACCTACTTCATTCCTAACCGGAGATCCAACGCTGCCCCTTCTCTAGTTGGTACTTCTATGTATTGATGCAAAAACTATCCTGCACACATTTTACAAACTCCAAACCATCCGGCCCTTTGACAGAATGGGCTTCCCAGTCTATGTGTGGAAAATTAAAATCTCTCACAATCACAACCTTGTGCTTACTACATATATCTGCTATCTCCTTACAAATTTGCTCCCCCAATTCTCGCACCCCATTAAGTTGTATATAATACACCCCTATAAGTGTTACTACACCTTTCCCATTCCTCAATTCCACGCAAATAGTCTCCCTAGACGAGCCCTCTAATCTAACCTGCCAAAGCACCGCTGTACTATTTTCTCTGACAAGCAACGCAACACCTCCTCCTCTTGCCCCTCCGATTCTATCACACCTGAAGCAACGAAGGCCAGGAATCAGTAGTTGCCAATCACACCCGTCCTGCAGCCATGTTTCACTAATAGCTACAACATCATATTTCACGTATCAGTCCATGCTCTAAGCACATCCACCTTTCGTACAATGCTCCTAGCATTAAAATAAATGCATTTAAGAAATTCTCCACCCCATACTGTCTGTTTATCCCTAACGATGCAATCAACTTTACTATCTTCTTTTTCTTTTTTCTCCCCTCCATCTTCTGTCTGAGCGCTCCCCTTCTCTATCACCTGCCTATCCTCCCTCACACACTGTCTGCAAACTTTCTCTATTTGTGCACTAACCTCTTCTCTCCAAGTCTGTTCAATTTGATTCCCACCTCCCAGCCATTCCATTTTAAAGTCTCTCCAGTAGCCTTAGCAAATCTCCCCGCCAGTATATTGGTCCCCATAGGATCCAAGTGCAACCCTTCCTTTTTGTACAGGTCATACCTGCCCCAAAAGAGGTTCCAATGATCCAGAAAATTGAATCCCTTCCTCGTGCCCCGGTCCCTCAGCCACGCATTTATCCGCCACCTCATTCCATTCCTATTGCTCTGTCGCGTGGCACGTGGCCAGAGATCACTACCTTTGCAGTCTCAACTCCACTCCTCCCTCCTTATATACTTCTTTCAAGACCTCTTCCCTTTTCCTACCTATGTCATTGGCACCTACATGTAACACGACCTCTGGCTCCTCACCCTCCCACTTCAGGATATATCGGATGCGATCAGAAACATCCTGGACCCTGGCACCAGGGAGGTAATCTACCATCCGTGTCTCCTGACTGCGTCCACAGAATCGCCTATCTGACCCCATAACAATCTAATCCCCTATTACTACTGCCTTCCTCTTCCTTTCCCTACCCTTCTGAGCCACAGGGCCAGACACTGTGCCGGAAACATGGCCATTGCCGCTTCCCCCAGATAGGCTGCCCCCCGATAAGAGTTCTCAAACAGGAGTACTTATTCTGAAGAGGTACAGCCACTGGGGTACTTTCCAGTACCTGACTCTTCCCCTTCCCCTTCCTAACCGTGACCCACTTGTCTGCCTCCCGTGTTTCTGTTGTTGACCACCTGCCTGTAACTCGTCTCTATCAACTCCTCACTCTCCTAGACCAGACGAAGGTAATCGAGCTGCAGCTCCAGTTCCCTAACAAGGTCCATTAGGAGCTGCAGCTCGGCGCACCTGGCGCAGATGTGAACGTCCGGGAGGCCGGGAGACTCCAGGACCTTCCACATCCGACACCGAGAACAGCAAGCTGCCCTCACACTCATACTTCCCCTTTCCTCAAATAACAGGAAAAATTGAAAACTGATCCTAACTTGCCCCGCCCGTTTCCCCCTAAGCCCGTTCAGCCAAAGCCCTTAAGCCTCCACTCTGCTCCCGGCTCACTCCTCTGCCCGCAAACGACGCTACCCGCTGTATAAAGCTGTGTTCCTCTTATTCTTCCGTGCTTCACCGCCCGAAGACACACGCCTGCGCAGTCCCGCCTGTCTGAACCCCGATGAGAAGAAAATATCAAAATGGCTTCCTCAGCACTCCCGTTCCTATTCACTGACTGCCTTCTCCAAATTCGCTGCTAGAGAGTCGACACTCATCTGGGACAACCATCTAAACCGCACGTGCTCCAGTTGAGTTTCAGACTCACAGCGTCGGCATTTCCCCACCGTGTACTGACATTTTGCTAGTGCCACGGGGCACTACAGAGTCAATATGCGGCTTTGAATATCAGAAATGCTGGATGGGAAAAAAGAAAACTTTTCTGAAGAATTTTTGCCTCCTCTTTCAGAGAGACAAACACTCAATCTGGAAGCAGTTTGGGGAAGAGAATTGAATAGCTGGCCCGAAGGGTGACTAAGCATCTACTTGAAAGAAATGTGAAAGTTTCTTCAGAAAACACCATCACGGAATCCATAATTGAATAAATCACAATTTGACCGCCCGCGCCAATGGAGATTTTATTCCTTGACAATAGAAACCTTCCCTTCTCTTAAAGCGAACAGAAGCGGCCCCAACGCCGACCCCTCCCGGACACCACTAATCAATTCTGTTCATTCCCACTTCTAGCATTCTGCCGTTCTGACAATCTTCCATCCATCACAATACATTTTTGCATTAAGGGCGTTTTATACTATTCAGAAGGCTCAAGCGCGGCACATTGTCAAAGGCCTTCTGAATATCCAAGTAAACAACATCCACTGACTGTACGGAATCTGCCTTTTGATTTCCTCAAATAATTCCAACAGATTTATAAAGCAACATTTCCCCTTTAGGAAACCACGGTAAAATCCGCCTTATATTATCTTTACTCTGTATAGACGAGAACTCTCATCATTAATAATTGAGTCCCACATCTTTCTAACCACTGAGGGCAGGGTATCCAGCCTATAGTTTCCTGTCATTTGCCCACCTCTCTTCTCAGAGTGGAGTGGATTGACATTTGTTACTTCTTACTCTTCCGGACTATTCCAAAATCCAATCATTATTCAAAGTTCACTGCTAATGCCGTCCTCAGTCACGTCTTTCAGAAAGCGCAGGCTGTTGTCAGATCCACAGCCCCAGTTTCCCCGGTGCAAATACTTTGCATCTGGCAACAGATGGCGAGAAACTGATCAGATATCAAAGTGACAGTCAACCAGACAGAGGGTCCTGGTCTCCTCCATCTGGTCCAGCTGATTAGTACTTCGAACTTCTCGTATTTCAGCCTCTCAAGCATCTTCTCCTTAGCAATAGCAACTACAGTCACTTCTATCAATAACAGTCCCAACTTTCATTCATACTGCTGGTGTCATTCACGCTGCAGAATGATGTGAAATATTAGGTTCATCGTTACCGCAAAGGAAAGAGGGATTATATGAATTATTGTATTAATGGGCGTGTGGTTGAATCCCAGAGCTTGATTAGACTGTGGAATATTAGTGGGTGGGTTGAGAGAGATGCGAAAGGGATTATAATGGGTACAGTATTAAGGGGTGTGTGGGAAGGATATTATGGATTTACATTAGGTGAAGTATACAACGGTAAGTGGATAAAGCAGAATTCGGAATTCTGGCTGTTCGGTTATTAATTCAGGTCTGGTCTGAGGAGGTGACATGGCGCAGGGTGAGGCATTAAGGGGTGTACGGAAGAGAAGAGGGTTGGAATAAACGGCGAAATTCTTTTTTTTTTCCGAAGGGAGGGCTAGGTGTAACAATACCCATTGGTGGGTTAATGGGTGTATAGAGGGAAGGGATGTTAGAGGATGGGAGATACTAATCGGAGTCTGGAGGAAGTTTAGAATGGGTTTGTAACACTAGTGTAGTAATCGTTCTGTATAGGGAGAGGACGTTAGGGGATGGGAGATGTTAATCGGATTGTGGAAGGATGTTAGAATGAGTTTGTAATACGATTGTAGAAATCGTTGTGTCGGGGTTGTTAGGTAACGGGAGATATTGCTCGGAGTGTGGAGATAGGTTAGAATGGGTTTGAAATAATGGTGTGGGAATCTTTGTGCAGAGGGAGAGAAGATTGGTATTTGAGTGGTGATATTAATGGTTATATGGATGATGATAATACGTGCAGTGAACTGGTGTGTTATGGGATGGGAGACTCAATAATGATTCTCAGTCGGTCAAGCAACATCTATGACAATGAATAAACAGTCTACGTTTTCGACCATGGTCTTTCATCAGGGCTTGAAAAGGAAGTAGAAGTTGCCAGAATATGAAGGAGATATGCAGGAGAGGAGTATACCAAGGTGGAGAAATGAGGAATAATAAAGGAAGTAGGGAAACATATCGGAAGTTAGAAGAATCGATGTTGTTTCCATTAGATTAGGGGATACTAGACGGAATATGAGGTGTTACTTATCCAAACTAAAAGTGGCCTCATAATGGCACAAGATGAGCCCATGGACAGACATGTCGGAAACGGAGTGGGGAAATGTATTGAAAGTGTCTGCCACTGTGAATTCCCGCATTTTTGTGGATAGAGCTGAGATGCTCGGGAAAGTGTTAATCAATATGATCAACAGTTTCATTGCGTTCAGTACAAGTTCACAATTTAGATTTGTACCTTGAGATTTTACAATTTAATGCCATACCGCATCACAATTGGGATTTGACTTGACGAGAGTTGAGGCTGCCAGTGTTTTGTAACTGCATTCCCTAATTTTTAGAGTCGATATATCTTCATCTTTGAGATTTTGCAATTCCTTGTCAATCTAACCAGGCCTCATCACAGTTGGGATTATTCTTGAATGACATCATGTGTATTTTCACTCCAGCTGTTGGAAGACACTCAGACTTGTGGAATATCGAATATTCAGCGCGCTGGAGTGAGTATAAATGATTGACCTTGGAGATTCATCAGCTCAGAGTTTCTCCAGTGAGATCGCGGACAGCTGGAAGACAGGCTGAATTTCACACAACATGCTTGAAACGTTTTACCGTGTGAGAAAGATATGGTACATGATCATTGCCGTTATCGGTGTTCCTGGTAAGAACATGCGTGAAGTAACATTTGCGGCCGTGACTGCGCGTTCTTTAGACTCGTTCGGTTGTTATGCGGTTGCGAGTGCGGTGGAGATATTGTGACAACACTCCTCGTTCGTTCAGAAGTTTCTTTGCAGTTTGATCCGTGTACTCGGCCGAAAATAGATCGGCAGCTGAAACAGATGTAGAGTGGAGGATCGCAGTTATGAATTCATTTTGTGGGTTCATGGTGGGCAGTTTTGATTTATCAATGTGAAGCACCTGCTAAAGTAAGTTCCGATAATCTGGAGCGTTGGGCACCTTTACGGACTATTCATGTAATTCCCTATCAACACTGTAACATACTTTAAATTCAAATTTAAAGGTACTGCTCTGTTCTTTTAGAAATTGCTGCATGTTTGAAGGGAATGCGAGAAGAGAATCGCAGCTGAGAATTAGGGTAGAAACTTAGACATCACTTGTTTGTCTCAAGCATCCGGAATTTCGAAAGATTAAAGAAAACGTTCTGTGTAGGTCTAGTGTAGCAGGATTTGTTTTATCCCCTGTTATCCGTGAAGTGAAGAGGGAGTGAAGGGACAACATAGCGAAGTCTGATGGAGCTCAGCCGGGGTAAGGTCGCTGCGATATTCCGCTCAGGAACAATGAGCTTTGAAGTATTTGGAACAATGCTGTAGCAGTTTGCAGCAACTCATGACAAGACATGCGAACGGGGGAAATCTGCTTTTCTAATGGACAGAGGCGGATAGGTGCTGCTTCGCTGAATGAGGAGAGCGTCAGTACATCGCTGACGGGTTCGCGGCAGTGAGAAATGCAGAAGATTATCCAGACTTTACACATCAGCCTGAAGGAGGACGATGTTTATGAAGTGCCAATGTTATTCCTTTTTTTCTTTATGTACTGGATGTTCAAAGCACGAACGTGCAAGAAACGTCAGACGTTCAGTGACTCAGGCAAAATGATTAAAAGGGCGAATAGGAACTTTCTGATCGGACACTTTGACATGGTGTGAAGGGCCCCGGGATGGAGTAGCTGCAGAATTTAAAAGAAGCGAGGCAAGCGGGGCCCCTGCGGGCGGGTGACGAGCAGAAATCAAAGAGGGGTCGAGGACATGAGACGGGTGGCTGTAAATTTGCTTTGGACTGTGTAAGTGGACAGAGGCGGAGGGAGCGGGACCGCTGTATCGGGGGAGTGACAGACCATAGGTGACAGTGACGCGGCAACCATCATCGCTGAGAAATTTGCCCCTTAGCCAGGCTGCACGTATCAATCGAAAACCTGATTGCTGGAGATTTAGATTAATTTCTCCAAAGCCCTCTCGGCAATCAATTGACAATGCCTTCTTTCCAAACACTGCTCCTCTTCCAGTACCGAGCAGCGCGCCGTTTTACATTTGTAAACTTCCAGAAATGAGTTGTCTGCAGAGTTGGAATGTGCTCAATTTCCTGCTTATCTGTTGCTTCAGACCCACGGAACGGTGAGACAGTAATTCACATTTTATTTTTTGCTGTTCCCGCAGTCAATTTAGTGGCGATTGTGATGCTGTCCCGTGGAAAGTGCGGCCTCTCCACCTGCACCACTCGCTACCTGGTGGCCATGGCAACCGCGGATCTACTAACCATCAAATCTCAGGTTATACTGTGGCGGCTCAGTTATTATTACTTCCCAGGAACTTTCCTGGACATCACCCCCGTGTGCAGTGTGATCTTTGCCCTAGGACAGGCAGCCACTGACTGCTCAGTCTGGTTCACCGTCACTTTTACTTTTGATCGGTTTGTTGCCATTTGTTTCCAGAAGCGGAAAGAAAAGTACTGCACCGGGAAAACTGCGGCTGTGGTTCTGACAACAACCGGCGTTTTGTTCTGCTTTAAAAATGTACCCAACTTCTTTATATACCAAGCTGTGACAGTGATTGACAATATACCCTGGGACTGCACTGAAATACCGGACTACTATACGAATCCCGGGTGGGTGGGATTTGACTCGCTTTCTACCGTCCTAACGCCATTACTCCCGTTCGTGTTAATACTGCTGTTCAACGCTCTGACAATCAGACACATTGTAGTGACTAGTCGCGTCCGTAAGGGGCTGAGGGGTCAGAGCAAGGCGGAGAACCGCAGTGACCCGGAGATGGAGAGCAGGAGGAGGTCTGTGATCTTACTTCTCACCATTTCCGGAAGCTTCATTATCTGTTGGCGAATTTCTTTATTGCACGATTTCCGGATTAGATCAGAATAATTACAATGATTCAGAATATATATTTGGACACACAGGAGATATGTTGCTGGTGTTAAGTTGCTGCACAAACACGTTTATTTATGGGGTAACTCAGTCCAAGTTCAGAAAGCAGTTCATCAGCGCAGCAAAATTTCCGCTGTTGTCAATTATTCAACTGATTAATAAATAATATATATTGAGTTGTTTTTACAGGCGGTCGCACTGTTTTCCATTTTGACACTGCAGAACTGGCTGTCACCGGACAACGGTCCAGCGGGGGGAAAAAAACTGGGGGAACAGGAGGGGCAGGACTGGCAACTCAATGCTCCAGGGTTCAAATGTCTCATACGTGTTAGAGGCAGAGGAAAGACGGATAGCGGGGCATTGCTAGTCAGGGAAAATATCACAGCAGTGCTCAGGCAGGACAGATTAGAGGGCTTGTCTACTGAGGACAAATGTGTGGTGCTGAGAAACAGGAAAGGTATGACCACATTAATGGGGTTGTATTATAGACCACCCAACAGTATGCGAGAATTGGAGGAGCAAATCTGCAGAGAGATTGTGGAGAACTGCAGGAACATAAAATGGGGATAGTAGGGGATTATAATTTTCCACATATTTATTAGGACTCCGATATGGTTAAAGTTCTAGACGGTTTAGAGTTCGTAAAATATGTTGAAGAAAGTTTTCAAAACCAATATATAGAGGTACCGACTAGAGAGGATGCAATTTTAGATCTCCTTTAGGAAATGATTTAGGACAGGTGACAGAAGTGTGTGCAGGGGAACACTTTAGCTCCAGCGATCATAATACCATTAGCTTCAACATGATCATGGATAAAAACAGATCTGGTCCTCGGGTTGAGGTTCTAACCAGGAAAAATAACACATTTCAAAAAGTGAGAAAGGATCTAAAGTGCGTGGATTGGGACAGGTTGTTCTTTGGCAAGGATGTGATTGGTAAATGGGAGACCTTCAAAGGAGAAGTTTTAAGAGTGCAGAGTTTGTATATTCCTGTTATGATTAAGGGCAAAGTGAATACGATTAAGGAACCTTGGTTCTCAAGAGATATTGGAACTCTGATGAAGAAGAAGAGAGATGTATGTCATCTATTGGCGACAGGAAGCAAATAGGATGCTTGAGCAGTATAAAATTGCAAATATAAAATACTTAAGGAAGAAATTAGGAAGGCTAAAAGAAGACATGAGGTTGCTTTGGCAGTAAAGGTGAAGAATAATCCAAAGCGCTTCAGCAGGTATTTTAAGAGCAAAAGAATAGTAAGGGATTCAATTGGTGCTCTTGATGAACAGAGTGGTCGGCTATATATGGAACAAAAAAAAGGGAGATCTTAAATGGGTTTTTTTTTGCATCTGTAGTTACTAAGGAAACTGACATGGTGGCTATGGAAATAAGGCAAACAAGTATTGAGGCCATGGAGGTAGTAAATTTGATGATAGGAAAGAGAGGAGGAGGTGCTTGCTATTTCAAGGCAAATCAGAGTAGATAAATTCCCAGGACCTGACAGGGTATTCCCTCGGACCTTGAAGAAGACTGGTGTTGAAATTGCAGGGGCCCTGGCAAATATATTAAACATATCGGTATCTGCGGGTGTGGTACTGGCGGATCAGAGGATAGCTCATGTTGTTCCGTTAAATAAAAAAGGCTCTAAAAGAAATCCGGAAATTTATAGACCGGTAAATCCGAGGCCATTACTATGTGAATTATTTGAAGGAGTACTAAGAGATAGAATCTACAAATATTTGGTTATACAGGGACTTATTAGGCAGAGGCAACACGGCTTTATGCGTGGTAGGTCATGTATAATCAATCTATTAGAGTTTTTCGAGCAGGTTACCAGGAAAGTGGATGAAGGGAAGGCAGTGGATGTTGTCTACATGGACTTCAGTAAGGCCTTTGACAAGGTCCGCATGAGAAGTTAGTTAGGAAGATTCAGTCGCTAGTTGTACATCGAGAGGTAGTAAAATGGATTAGACATTGTGTCAATGGAAGAAGCCAGAGAGTGGTAGTAGAGGATTACCACTCTGAGTGGAGGCCTGTGACTAGTGGTGTGCCACTGGGATCAGTGCTGGCTTCATTGTTATTTGTCATTTATATCAATGATCTAGATGTTAATGTGGTAAATTGGATCAGCAAATTTGCTGATGATACAAAGACTGGAGGGGTAGTGGCCAGTGAGGAAGGTTATCAAAGCTTGCAGAGGGATTTGAACCAGCTGGAAACTTGGGCTGATAATGGCAGATTGAGTTTAATGCAGACATGTGTGACGTATTGCACTTTGGAAGAACAAACCAAGGTGGAACATACAAGGTAAATGGTAAGACACTGAGGAGTTCAGCAGAGTAGAGGGATCTGGGAATACAGATACAGAATTCCCGAAAAATGGCGTCACAGGTAGATAGCGTCGTAAAGAGATCTTTTGGAAATTGGCCTTTATAAATCAAAGTATTGAGTATCAGAGTTGGAATGTAATGGTGAGGTGGTATAAAGCATTGGTGAGGCCGAATTTGAAGTATTGTGTCCAGCTCTGGTCACCTAATTACAGGAAGGATATTAATAAGGTTGAAAGAGTGCAGAGAAGGTTTACAAGGATGTTGCCGGGACTTATGAAACTGAGTTACAGAGAAAGGTTGAATATGTTAGGACTTTATTCCCTGGAGCTTGGAAAAAATGGGGCGAGAATTGATAGAGGTATATAAAATTATGATGGGTATAGATCGACTGAATGCAAGTAGGTATTTTCCACTGAGGCTAGGGGAGAAAAAGAAAACGGAGGACATGTGTTAAGGGTGAAGGGGGCAAAGTTTAAAGGGAACATTGGGTTGGGGGGCTTCTTCACACAGAGAGTGGTGGGAGAGTGGAATGAGCTGGAAAAATAAGTGGTAAATGCGGGCTCACTTTTAGCATTTAAGAAAAACATACAGGTACATGGATGAGAGGTATATGGAGGGGTATGGACCACTTGCAGGTTAGTAGGACTAGACAGAAAATGGTTCGGCACAGCCAAGAAAGGCAAAAAAGGCCTGTTTCTGTGCTGTAATGTTCTGTGTTTCTATTGTTCAGAACCTGAGGGAGACACAGCTTCGGAACAGACGTCACCCAGCCCTCGACAACCATCTCCGACCAATTATTACACTCGCCTTTCCCTTTGTTTTCATTTATTGTTTTCATAGTCCCGCTCTCGTCACCCGGCATACCGCTTTCGATATTGAATCCCGCACTCGAACGTAAATGTCCATCGGTTAACAGTTTACTTCCCGGCGAAAACTCCGGAGAGGACAGGTCGTAGGATCCGATCAGGT
Source organism: Hypanus sabinus (assembly GCF_030144855.1). Classification (NCBI taxonomy): domain Eukaryota; kingdom Metazoa; phylum Chordata; class Chondrichthyes; order Myliobatiformes; family Dasyatidae; genus Hypanus; species Hypanus sabinus. The sequence goes on from NW_026781651.1 coordinate 1,062,307, forward strand.
GGGGACCGTGATTCGGTGGAGACAATGTGGGGAGTCTGCTGCGGATCGATGAGTACGGGTCTTGGAAATTTTGGGCTCCTGCCTGTGCACATTCAGTAATGTTTCAGCTCTAAATAAACTTCTTTTATTTGCGTACCGTGTGAATTTGTTGTCTCGTGTGACGAGCTGTAACAGGGCAGCAAAACACAGAGCATTCAGACAAATGCTGAGGCCTGGGTGGGCCGCACATCCCGATCTCACGGACTGGCGGGACCCAGCGTGTAAACCCCAGACGTACCAGGCTGGAGAACTGCGGGTTTCTCGGCGCTGAGTTGGAGACTGCTGGCGAGGGGGAAGGAGCCGTTTATTGAGACGTCCGGGAAGAAATGGGGTTTCCGAATCAATCCTGAGATTCGCCACGACCCCAACTCCAATGGCACCCCCATATCGGTGATCGTACCTGTATTTGACGACACATCCCGAAATGCAGACATTGTCAAATCTCTGTACACCCGCAAACGCGCTAACATCCCCACATGCACACTTCGCCGTCCGAGTGAAAAATCATAATAATCTCAAATAGTTCAAAAAATTGTTGTCTCCTCGTTAAAGAAAGTTCAGTTTAAAGATCATTTATACATTTATTAATAAAGTATCTAGAAATGAAACATTCCTGAGACACGTCACGTGTCCAAATGCACCGACACTCTGCAAATTCGTGCGCAGCCGCAGATCTGACGACACGCCAATAAATCAGCGCACACCCCGAAGTGCTTGTGTATCCTAAATCCGCGTACACCCGCAAACCTGCTCAAACCCCCATCTGAATATTGCATTATCTCAGAGAAAGTGTCATTTCAAACATTTCACGGAATTTCTGCCTCCATATTAGAGACGTAAACAGAACAAGTTTCAGTTTAAGCCCATCTGTTATGAAAATACCTGTAAATGAAGTAATTTCGAGACCCAGGTCCACTGGCAACCCCAAATCCGTGTGCATCCATATGCGCCAATAAATCCATAATTCTGCGCGCATACTCCCACATCCGAGTGCACCCTAAATTCCTCTGCGCCAATATTCCCCGACACACTCCATAATCTGCGCACATCCCTAAATCGATATGAACCCCAAATCCGTCACGTCGCGAAACCTGTTGACTTCCCACACGCACATTTGATTGTCCCAGAGCAAGAAACCTTTCAAAAAGTTCAGAAAATAACTCTATCCACATTACTAATACAGCAAGAACAAAGTTCAACATTGAAAGTGCATTTATTGTTTCGGCGTCTACAAATGAAACAGCTTCAAGATTATCATATCTCCAAATCAACCGACATACACACACTTGCAACCGTTTTTAACCAACACACCCCTAAATCTGTGCACAGCCCCAAATCCACACGCAACATCAAATCAGTGTGCAGGCCTAAATCCATGTGCACCACCAAATACGCCTGAACCCCACAAATCAGTGTGCAGCTCCACACAGCCCAACAGACGCAAATCTCCGCACATCCCCGAACTCGTTTGCAACTCCAGAGAGGCTGACACACGGTTAAATCAATGAACATCCCCAAATTAGTGCGCACCTTCATATTGATGGACATATCTATAAATCTCAGAGCAGGAATCATTTTAAACAGTTGTGAAAAAAAAATGACTGCCTCAACATTAAAAATCCGCACATAACATAACATTGCTTTTCAGCTCCAGATCCGCGTGCACCCCCTTTTTCCAGATCACACCCCTAATACTGCGAGCATCCCCAAATCCGTGCACCCAGCGAATTCTTCCGCGCTCCCATATTTGAAGCATACACCTAAATCTGTGCGATCCGAAATTCAGCTTGTAGCCCCATATTAGAGAAAACACCCTAAGTCTGTCCGCATCCCGAAACCCTGACAGCTTTGTGGTGATTGCTGGGGACTTTAACCACACCAGCTTAAAGACTGTGTTCCCCAATTTCCTGCAATATTTGGATTTCAAAACCAGGACAGACAAAACACTGGACTTGGTTTATATCAAAACACCACAGGCATACAAAGCAGCACCCCGCGCCCATCTTGGCCACTCTGACCACATGTCTGTCATGTTAACACCAGCACATAAACCACTGCTTAAACGTGTGAGAGCAGAGAAAAGGGTCTGTCCAAAAGGAGCAGACTCAGCACTACAATACTGTCTTTTGCACTCAGACTGGGACAAATTCAAAACAGCAGACTCCTATGATGACCATACAGACATGGAGGAGCATGCGGAGGCTGTAATCAGCTACATAGCCAAATGCACGGCGGATGTCACTGAGAAGAAAATGCTCACCGCACGTGGTTATAAAAAGCCATGGATGACAACAGAGGTGCCTTCACTACTGAAGGCCCGTAATCACCCTACAGATCGGGGACAGGGGTGCGCTTCGCTCAGCCAATTCTGCGCTTTCACCAGGGATCAGGAAAGCGAAAAATGCATGGACACTTCTGTGACACAGGTGACACCAGACGGATGTGGCAGGGAATTAAAGCTCTGACAGACTACAAGATCAGGCAGAAAACCGATGACAGCGTTGTCTCTCTTCCAAACAGGCTTAACAAACGCTTTGCACGCTTTGAAGCATCAAACACTACAGCAAGTGGGAGAGCCAGTCCCTTCTTACCATATGACCCGCCGGCTCCAATCATTGATTCAGAGCACACACAGAGGACCCTTGCCATGGTCAACCCACGAAAATCTGGAGATCCCGACAACATCCCTGGAAGTGTGCTCCAGGAATGTGCTGATATGTATTAGCAGATGTCCTGACAGACATTTTCAACATCTCCCTTAGACAAACCAATGCCCAAGATGCTTCAAAACCTCCACAATCATCCCTGAAGCAAAGAAATCAGTTGTAGCCTGTCTGAATGATTACCGTCCCGTCGCCCTGACCCCCATTGTGATGAAATGTTTTTAACGGCTTGTCAATCCTCATATCACAGCCGGCCTCCCCTCACCGCTGGATCCTCTACAGTTTCCTTATCGTCCAAATCGCTCTACGGAGGATGCAATATCCACCACACTGCACACAGTTCTCTCGCACTTGGACAACAAAGACGCTTATACCAGAATCTTGTATATTGATTTCAGTTCAGTGTTCAATACCTTCATCCCGCAGAGAACTAGTGGAGAAACCGTCACTGCTTGGCCTTAACACTGCCATGTGTCACTGGATTCTGGATGTCTTAACAGAGAGACCACAGTCAGTCCGTGTTGGTCGGAAGATCTCTGACTCCATCACACTGAGCACTGGATACCCACAATGCTGTGTGCTTAGCCAATTGCTGTTTGCATTGCTAACACGTGACTGTGCAGCCAGATTCAAGGCGAACCTGATCATTAAATTTGCTGATGATACCACAGTGGTGGGGCTCATCAGCAAAAATGATGAGACAATGTACAGGGAGGAGGTCAAACACCTGGAGAGCTGGTGCAGTGACAACAACTTGATGCTTCATGTCACCAAAACCAAAGAGATGATCGTCGATTTCAGACGGTCTCAGCCTGAGCACACACCCCTCAGCATCAGCGGCTCCACAGTGGAGACAGTGGAAAATATCGAGTTCCATGGGGTGCAGATCTCTGACAACCTCACCTAGTCCAGGAACAACACTGGGATTGTGAAACGAGCCCAGCAGAGACTGCACCTTCTGAGGAAGCTTAAACAAGCATCACTCCCCGCTAACATCTTAACCACATTCTACAGAGGCGTGGTTGAGAGTGTGCTGACCTTTTTAATCACAACCTGGGACTCCCGCTGCAGTGCTGCCGACAAAAAAGCCTTGCAGAGGGGTGGTTATGGGAGCAGAGGTTATTGGGGTCTCCCTACCTTCTGTCCAAGACCTCTTTCAGAGTCGATGCCTCCAGCAGACACAGTACATCATTAAAGACCCGTCACAGCCTCTCCATGAACTGTTTGTTCTTCTGTCACCAGGCAAACGTTAGAGAAGCATCAGAACAAAAACCACAAGACTACCAAACAGCTTCCTCCCACAGGCAGCCAGACTGCTAAATAGCTGTTATGCCTCACTCAGCTTTCTACGCTTTTAACTTGCACTGGACACTTATAACTTGACTTTAACTGGCATGTGGCTGTTGTATTATACTGTTTATTGATATGTTTATTTTTATGTGTTGCGTTTGTTATGTTATGTTTGCACTGCCCCTGGGAAACGCTGCCTCAATCTGTCCTGCAGAGTTGATGTACGGTTAGAATGACAATAAAGTTTTTGAATCTTGTATATTGAATCTTGAAAAAATCCCATCATGAACACTAGCTTGCCTATCATCGAGGATCCCTTCAAAAAGAAACATTAAGGACACAAAATCACACATGATACACCTTCCTCTCATTAATGCCATTGGAGAGGAGGTACAGACGCATGAAGACACACACTCAATTTTCACGACCAGCATTTCCCCCTCCAGTATTATTTTCCTGGACGAGCAGGAACTATTTTGGTTTGGTACTACTTATTTATTTTTTGTATTTTTATATTTTCAGTTAATTAAAGCATCAGTTAATTTAGGTAGCAATTTATTTGGGACAACTCTTGAAGAATATAAACGAAGTAGTTAAAATGTCCGGAAATTCCCTTCATTTATTGAGGACACTATGCCGCTTAATTGAGACCTTCATCTATCTTTGTATCATCGGCAAATTTAGCTACAATTCCATTAATCCCATAATTCACATCATCGACATATATCTTAAAAAGGAGCGTGTCCAAAGCAGACCCCTGTGGAACCCATCGGTAACCGACAGCCAGGCAGAATGGGATTCCTTTATTCCCACCCCCTGGCTACTGCCGAGCAAACAAAGATCTACTGATGCTGGTAACTCCCCTGTAATTCGATGGGCTCTTGTGCTGCTAAGCAGACTTGTGTGTCAAAGGACTTCAGAAAACACAAGCGCACCACATCCACTGCATCTCCTTTGTTTACTCTGTTTGTAATTTCCTCAAATAATGTAGTAATTTTAGGACACCATGCTGACTTTGGCCTATCTTGTCAGGTGCCTCCAGGTACTCCGTAATCTCATCCCTTAAAATCGATTCCAACAACTTCCAAACCGCTGATGTCAGGCTGACATGTCTATACTTTCAGTTCTGCTGCCTCCCACCTTCTTAAGTAGCGGAGTAACATTTGCAATTCTCCAGTCATTCAGTACAATTTCTGGAAGATCATTGTTAATGCCTCCGCAATCTCTCCAGCTACTTCTTTCCGAACCCTGGGGTGCATTCCATCAGGGCCAGGTGATTTATCAAACCCCAGACCATTAAGCCTCCTGAACACCTTCTCAGTCGTAAATTTCACTGCACATACCTCACTTCCCTGACACTCTTGAATATCTGGTATACTGCGGACGTTTTCCACTGTGAAGACTGATGCAAGATATTCATTTCCTCTGCCATCTCTTCGGCCCTCATTACTATAACTCCAGCATTAGTTTCCATTGGTCCTATAGCTACCCTTTATATCTTACCTATATCTATATCTTTTACCCTTTATATACTTATATACTTTTTGTATAACTCCCTACCTTCTTTGATATCAGACACCAGCTTCTTTTCATAATTTATCATTTCCTTCTTAATGACCTTCTTAGTTTCGTTTTGCAAGTTTTTAAAAGCTTCTCAATCCGCTATCTTCCACTAACTTTGGCTTCCTTGTATGCTGTCACTTTTGTTTTGGCTTTGGCTTTGATTTCATTTGTCAGCCACGGTGGTGTTCTTCTTCCATTCGAAAATTTCTTCTTATTTGAAATAGATCTCTTTCACTTCGAACATTTTTCGCAGAAACTCCAGCCAATGCTGTTCTGCAGTCATTCCTGCCAGTGTCCCTTTTCGTTCTGCCTTGGCAGTTTCCCCTCTCATACTATTGCCATTTCCTTTATTCCACCGAAATAACGACACGTTGGAATTTAGCTTCTCCTCCTCAGATTTCAAAGTGAACTCGGTCTTATTGTGATCACTGTTCCCTTAGGGTTCCTGAAACTTAAGCTGTCTCATCACCTCCGGATCATTGCGAAACACCCACTCCAGCACAGCCGATCCCCTAGGGGCTCGGCGACAAGATGTTCTAAAAAGCTGTCCCTTAGGTATTCAACAAATTTCATGTTAAAATCCCCAATGATTATCATGACATTGACCTTCTGACACGCCTTTTCAATCTCCTTCTGGAATTTGTAAACCACATTCCGGCTGCTGTTTGGAGGCCTGTATTCAGCTGCCACTGCGGTATATTTACTCGCCAGTTGTTTCCTCAACCCACAGAGACTCTACAACTTCCAGTCATATGTCATCCTTTCGAATGTTTTAATATTATTTCTTATACGCAGGGCCACTCACCTCTTCTGCCAACTCTACTATCTTTGCCCCGATACACCGTATACCTTTGTACGTTCAGCTCCCAAAGAATGGCCATTCATTAGCCAAGTTTAAGAGATGGCCACAAAGTCATACTTTCCAACCTGCAGCTGAATTTCACGATCGGCCATTTTATTTCTTATTTTGCGTGCATTCAAATACCACACTCTCAGTCCAGTATGTGTTTTTTCTATTGTAACTGCACCAAACTTCTATTGTCCTGTAACTCATCCCAGTGGCTGTGATTATGTCTCATCTCCTGCCTGTCCTTTCTGTCATCTATGTTGCACACGATCTCGGATTTATTTCAGTTTTCCCCTTCCTCAGTCCCATCACTCCGCTTCCCATCCCCCTGCCAAATTTGCTTTATTAAATTACACTGGTTAACGTTTTCTTCCGTAGTGATGATTAATTTTTCTGAACTGGCCTCTCATTTAAGTTTTCTGGTCTGTATTTCTTAGCTGACTTCCATATACTGTCATGGAGTGCTGAATCCTGTTTATTTTTTATATACAAGTACGTACTTTAGAAGTGTTATCAGACTGTTGGGTGATTTTTTTTTAAGTCTGTATAGCTTTTCCTCCTTCTGCCCTCGGTAGTGTTAAACTAAAGGGGCTTCTTGCAAACAATATTTTTTTTAATTTGTCATTTCAGTTCCTATTTTTCATTTGTAAATTTTTCAGATCGGAATGGGAAATAGTAAATTTTGCCGAAATAATACTTAAGCAATTAATGCTGAAGTGTTTATTGCCTTTGATGTATTTGCTATACAATGGAGATCTGCTTGGTAAATTTTCTTAAGCCTTGCAGTAAATGTTCTCATGTTTTCCCTTTATCGCACTACTTTATATTTCACTTGCCTGTTGGTATTCCAGAAACCCGCGTATCATGAGTTCTGATGCAACGTCTTAGCCCAAAACTTTGATCCCGTCCATAAATGCGGCCTGACCTACTGAGCCCCTGTACTGCACTAGATTCCCAGCATCTGCAGTATCCAGCAGATCGCATGTGTCCGATGTACTTGTAAGTTTCTAGAAAGGACGCACAGGGACGCAGAAAAGGTTGCGTAGCTCTGTTGGTGAAAAATAAAATCAAATTTTAGCATTCATTTCAAGAGGACTTGAAGATAAAAGCAAGGACTTAATATTGAGGCTTAATAAAGTACTGGCGAGGTTTCACTTGGAATACTGTAAGCAGTTTTGGGCCCCGATCTTAGAAAGGATGGGCTAACATGACGTGAGTTTAACGGAGGTTTACGAAAATGATTCCAGGATTGAATATCTTGTCATAAGAAGAGAATCTGATGAGTGGCAAATTGAAACCTATCTGATGTCTCAATGGATTGGATGTGGAGAGAATGTTCTATGATGGGAGAGTCTAGAACCAGAGGACACAGTTTCTGAATGGAGGTGCGTCCTTTTGGAACGAAGATGAGATTAGCCAGAGAGTGATGAATCTGTGTAATTTGTTACCAAAGGTAGTTGTGGAGGCCAGTTCAGTACGTTTATTTCAGACAGTGTTTGATAGCTTCTCCATTGGTCAGGAGATGAAGGGATGTAGGGAGAAAGCAAGAGATTGAGGCTGCGTGGAAAATTAGATCAGCCATGATGAAATGGCGGAGCAGACTCGATGAGCCAATAATTGCTCCTACGTCTTATGGTCTCATGTTTCATGCTCATCTCCTGCTTGTATTGTATCTTGCTGATTCTACCAGCTCTATTACAACTTCCATGTTTTACTTTGTCCAATGTTCGTGTTATATCCTTAGATATAAATATTATTGATTAAATTAATTGCTCTGCCTTTGATGATGAAGCAGCGTTCGTCCGCCTATGGAGGATTTGTCAACATATAAAAACAATTATTATTTTTTTTGTTTCTCAGCTCAAGCTGGTAAAACTGGAAGTTCGGGCATCGCGAAACGGACTGACTTCTCAGTTTGCTAGGAACTTGTCTGCTCACCTCGCCGGGATGTTTTCAATGGAGAGACATGAGCGGTTAACTTAATCTTCTATAGTGACCATTTCGTCATTTCCCTGGATTATGTTTATCTATCTATACTTATTAGTTTTACACATGCCGTCATGGAGTTCTGAATCCTGGTTTCGTTATAGAAGATATATCCTGAGGAGATATTTTACTTCACCAACGCCCTCCCATTTTAATCAATGAACCACCTTGTAAGTCCACCCCTGCCCCATACACCTCTTACTCTGACTTACCATCTATTTCGCCACGAATACCAATAATTAAAGCGCAGAGGGGGCAGAAGTGAGCATAGATGCGATTACTGAGGAGAAAATGTGCTTTGGAAGCCGAAAGTCCTGAAGGTAGATAAGACTCCTGGACCATTGTTCAGAAATAGGTAGCTGAAGAGTTTGTGTAGGCACTAGAGCCATAGAACACTAAAACACAAAAATGCCATTCGAACAATTTAGTCTGTGCCAACCCCGTAATCGGTCTAGTTCCAGCAATCTCCAGCCGGACCATATCCCTCCGTACCCGTCGCTTCCATGTATCCATCCAAATTCACTGAATTGTTGAAATCGATACTGCCACTTGCTCTGGCAGCCCATTCCACATTATCACCGCCTCTGAGTGAAGAAGTGCCTCCTCATGTTTCAATTACAGAAGGAGTAATGATCTTTCAAGAGTTTTTTTGATTTTGGAAAGTTTCTGCGGGACTAGAACGTTGCAAATGTCACTCCACTCTTTTAAAAGGAGGGGGGAAGAAGAAAGGACATGATGGAACAGATGTTCTGACTCCAGTGGTTGGGAAGACTTTGGATTCCTTTCAGGATGATTTCTCGGTCTACTTAGAGGCGCAGGAGTTTTCCTTTGGGGAAATCTTTCCTGAGAAATCTGTTGGAATTCTTTGAGTAATCAATAAGCAAGATAGAGAAATGAAAGGCAGTGGATGTTGTTTGCATGAATTTTCAGATGATCTTTCGCAAGGTTTTGCACACGAGGCTGCTTAACAACATCACAGGTCATGGTATTACAGGAATGATACTGGCATGGATCGATGGTTGGATTACTGGCAAGAGCAAAGAGTCAGTACAATGCGAGCCTACACTCTTTGCAGCCGGTTGCTAACGGTATGTTGCTGGGGTCAGTATTGAGAACGCCTCTCTTCATGTTAGATATCAACTATCTGGATGAATGATCAGTTCTGGATTCTGGATCAATGATCAGAATTTATGGCCTAGTGACCAGCTTTTCAGATGATACAAACGTAAGTGCAGGACAGGTAGCTGAGAGCAAACCAGGTGTCTGCAGAAGGTCTCAGTCAGGTGTGGAGAACAGGCAATGAAGTTGCAGATGGAATACAGTGTAAGGCCTGCAGTCTGCAGACAGGTACTCAGGTTCTCTCAGTATAATATCGCATGATCATTATTAGCAAAAAAATCTCCGCTACAATATAAGTTTCATTTCGTTACAGATAGAAATTCCACCTTGGTACTACGAGTAAAGTACTTTTCCACAGTGGCAGAGAAACACCCAATCACCCCTCGCCATCCGTAAATCCCTTTCAACCCCTACATCACTCCCCAATTCTGTAAAACCCTCCGACCCCTACAGCACTCGGCAGCTCAGCAAAACCCTCCACCATCCACACTGGAGCATTTAACGACAGCTAACCCGAGAAAGACACTGTCCGTGGCAGAAGGAAGGGCTCATAAAACACCCGGCTGACTAAAAGAAACTACTGTCTGATCAAGGACAGGGGAAGCTGACAAAGCAGTTCTCTCTGTTTCCCCCGCGAGTTTCTCTACTCTTGGATAATCTAATCAGAGAAACTGAATGTGTACACAGGAAGCTTCAGGTGAAGATCTGCTAAACCTGAGACCATTCTCAAACAAGTCGCCATTTGTTATGTTGGGACTGATTTCTCTAACCCCCCCCCCCCACCCCCACACCATTTTGTGGACTCTGAACTGATTCTTGCTTTTGGATAATCTAATCAGAGCAACTGAACGTGGACACCGAAAGCTTCAGTTGACGATCTGCTAACCCTGAGACTACTGTCAAACAAGTAGCCTTGTGTTATGAAAAGGCTCTGATTTCTCTACCAACCCCCCCCCCCCCCCACACACACACACACCATTCTGTGGAATCAGTCCAGATTCATGCTCTTGGATAATCTAATTAGAGCAACTAACTGTGGTGGCAGGTTCAGGTAATGATCTGCTAAACCTGAGGCCATGGACAGTTTAGAGGGATTTGTGCCAACCACATAAAACAGGGAAATAGCTAATGCAGACACAGACGCCATGGACTTGCTAACGCAAAAGGATCGATTCCGTGCTCCGTAACTTGAAGAACCTGTGAGTGTTTTGAGTTGTAATATAAGATAAATTGATGAATTAAATGAAATTTCCGTAGCTTTGTCATTATATCGCTCGATTTCATGTAAACAGATATTATAGGAATTTGGCATCAGGTTAGAGAATGACGTCTTTCTGTGTACTGGGCAAATGCAATAACCTGATAGCTACCACATTACAGACACGCTGAAGGGCTCGTCCGGCTGTGCTGAGCAGCAGATCCAAGCATCCTAACGCTTTCCCGACACAAATGAATGGTTACACGGTTCTGGAATAACAGACCAACGTCTGAAATACCTAAAAACAAATCGAGTTCACTCGATCAACAATGTATTGAATGTGATGGACCATTGTCACTGATTCCAATCCCAGAATATATCGCCGCTGCAAAAGACAGTGACGTGTGCCTTTGACAATTCCTTTCTGTGTGACAGAAATGGAATATTGAACCGCCCAAAGCAGGAATGCATGGAGAGATATTGACACAACAAATGGTCGAATGTTCACCTAGGAATGAAATCACTGCAGGCGAGTACTTTTAGCTCGGTCAACAAATGATTTTACAGGTGGAAACGCCTTGCAGCAGTCAGTGTGTTCCCTATTTTTCCCCTTGGCCTTTCTCGCAGAATACGGCCGTGTGGCCTAATGGATAAGGCGTCTGACTTCGGTGCTTGAATGATGGAAGTCATCAGAAGATTGCAGGTTCGAGTCCTGCCACAGTCGTTTTGACAAACTGTCGGATTCTGTTCACTCCCTGCAGCATGGTTGTCCGCGTGGGGATTAATCGGAATACTCCACCCCCGGGGAAAACGTAATGCATCGTCTTCGTTCTACGCAACATATAATTTTAAGTGTCTAGTCTGTGTAGTATTTCTGCCGACACGTAAACAATTTGCTGGAGCTTCTCAGACCTTCAGGAGGAGCTGCTGCTGGGAAGGCAAAGTTAATTTCACATTCAGCTCCGACTCCGAGCAGATTTTATCGGCAAGAATTCACCACACAGCACTGAGGGTGATTTCTTCTGGTTCCAACCCTCGTCCTCTCGGACACAGCACGCTGGTTATCTGCCTGCTGTGGGATGTCTTCATCACTAATTCCCGAGCAGACATCAACCGCCTCAACATTAGGAATCTTCACCGCTTCTGGAACCTTACCCCCACTGAATTTACTGCCCTCTAATCTCTCAGCACCGGTCCCAAAGTTACCATCCAACCTGCTGACAAAGTGCTGCTGTTTTAGAGTGACGGACTGACCTCCAACTGGCTGAGACTAGGCGGGAACTTTCACACCTATCATGATGCATACACCTCGAAGAATCCTGACACTGGATCTTCAGAGAACGGCATCCGGCATTATCACTGATATCATCAACTCCGGAGAACCTCCATTCACTGTGGATAACTCGTGTTTCCATTGCCCTGAACTGTCCGCCTTCGACCTCCTACTTGATTCATAAGCCTAAATGTCCGGTTAGGCCCATTGTCTCTGCCAGTTCCTGCCCCACTATCCTGTGTTCTTACAGCACCAGTCCAAACTATGCTCCATAATTCAGCCCCTTCCCACCTACATTCGCGAAGCTTCCTGTGCTCTCGATCAACTCACAAACTTTCGACTCCCTGGCCCCGACCGTCACATTTTCTCCATGGCTTTCCGGTCCCTCATCAAGAGGGCCTTAACACTCTCCACATTTCGAAAGGAAACCACCAACCAGTTCCCCTCTATCATCACCACCCTCCGTCTGGCAGAACCGGTCCTCACCTCAACAGTTTCTCCTTCGGCTCCTCCCGCTTACTCCAAATTCAATGGGTCGCCATGGACACCCGCATGGGTCCCAGATATGTCTCCCTTTTCGTTGCCTAAGTAAATCAATCTACCAAACCAATGTACCAATCCTTCCCCGGTAACTCACCCCAACTGCGTCGACCAATGTATTGCTGCCACTTCCTGCATTCACACTGAGCTCGACAATGTCAACCACTTCGCCTCCAGCTTCCACCCCGCCCGTGAACGTCCCACTCAATGCAAGCAAAGCAAATGGATAAGAAACCAGAGGTCCAAGAGCCAGTCCTCATCGGAGGATCAGTGAGGGTGAGCAACTTCAAATCCCCGGGTGTTCCTATTTCAGAGGGTTTGCCCCGGACCCATCACGTGCAAATGCGAAGGAAGCACGGCGGCGCCTTTGGTTTCGTCGGAGTTTGCGGAGATCGGCTGGACAGCTGGAAACTTGACACATTTCTGTAAATGTGATACCGAGTGTATCGACTGGCTGCCTCATAGCTTGGTATGGGAACATCAATGTCATTGAACGTAAGTTCCTACAGACTCTGGTGGGTTCGGCCCAGTACATGTCCGGTAAAGCACTCCCACCATTGAGCACATCTGTCTTTACGGACTTTGCCATTGCTACTTGGTGGGTGGTGGGCGCTGAAGATTTTTGCTGAAACGTTGGGGGGTGGGGGGGGGGCTATTGACTCCTTTGTTGTTGCTTGTGCTGCTTCATTATTTCCCTCAACCCCCATTTTCCCGCCTTCTGCCTGTGACCTTTGATGCCCTGACTGATCAGGAACTTTTGCTATATAAAGAACCCAATTGGTCCGCCTTTTCAGCCGTCCATAGCAATGAGTTCCCGAGATGGCAGAACTTTATCCTCATCTTTGTTCTAAAGGGGCGCCCTTGTATTCTGAGGCAGTGCCGTCTGGTCCTAGACTCCCTCCACTTGGTGAATTATTCCCACCACATCCATACTCTCGCAGTCTTTCAATATTATGTAGTTGTCAATAATATGCACCCACATTTAATCAAACGCTTCTCACACGTAATCCCTTTAATTTCGGGATCATACCGACCCATTGCATCATCAATGGGGACGGAGAGGTTCCGGAGGATTGGAGGGTTGCCAGATGTTCTTCACTTATTCAAGAAAGGGAGTAGAAATAGCCCAGGAAATTGTAGACCAGTGAGGTTTAATTCAGTAGTTGGTAAGCTGATGGAAAAGATCCTGAGAGGCAGTATTTATTGACATTTGGAAAGGCACAATATCGTTAGGAATAGTCAGCATGGCTTTGTGAAAGGCAGGTCGTGCCTTACAAGCCTGATTTAAATTTTTTGAGGATGTGACTAAACACATTGATGAAGGTAGAGCAGTAGATGTAGTGTATCTGGATTTCAGCAAGGCCTTTGATAAGGTACACCGTGCACGGCTTATTGAGAAATTAAGGAGACATGGGATCCAAAAGGGCATTGCTTTGTGGATCCAGAACAGGCTTGCCCACTGAAGGCAAAGAGTGGTTGTAGACGGGTCATATTCTGTATGGAGGCCGGTGACCAGTGGAGAGCCTCAGGGATCTGTTCTGGGACCCCAAGTCTTTGTGATTTTTATAGATGACCTGGATGAGGAAGTGGAGGAATGGGTTAGTAAATTTGATGATGGCACAAAGGTTGGGTGTGCTGTGGATAGTGTGGGGGTCTGTCAGAAATTACAATGGGACATTGATAAGATGCAAAACTGGGCTGAGAAGTGGCAAATGCAGTTCAACCCAGTTAAGCGTGAGGGGATATTGCCGCAAGGCCGCTCTGTGACGTTCAGCCGGTAAGGAGCTCCACTCCGGATTTGCTGTCCGTGCTAATCCCATAGCGTTTGTCTCTCCCGACGCTGCCCATAGGGATCTGTACACGAGCACCAGGACGTGTCCACGCACCGGTGGTCCTGTGAGCTACGTGTACAGGAGCCAGACGTCCTCCCTGTCCTTTGTAGTTCAGCCTGCGTCCAAAAGTAATTCAGTTTGCCTGCGTCGCCAGCGAGTAGACACTACATGAGGCTTTCTGTCGGAGAGGCTATGCGCTGGCAGGGAGAGAATTACACGTTCAGCTCTCTTTTTCTCTTCGCCGAAAGTGAGAGCCACAAACACTACCCACTATACTATCACACTAGACGCATCACAACAAACATATTGACGTCTATCTGTGACCGTCGTGAATGTCATCCCTCGGCGTCCTATGCAGCAAGGAGAAATCTCTCAGCTTACACAAACTATCCTTATATAATAATCGAGTTTTCAAAGAAATATTCTCATGAAACTTTCCCGGTATGTTTCCAGTCTCATGGTATCCTTCCTATGTCTTTTCTACGTGTATAACCGGTTTCAGCGAATATGCATCCTTCGGCTTGGTTATCCGATTCTGCTATATTCCCTGTGTCCTGCCATTTACTATGCAAGAACTGCCCTGCCTTAACTTTACATAGTGCTACATCTTGACAAATTAAATTCCACCTGCCAATCCTTGACCACTTTCTAAGTTGGTCTATCCGCTTCATTGTCCAAGACACCACCGACACTGATGTCATTTACAACTTTAGGAACCACCTGATTACCTCAAATTAGCCTCTGCCTGTCTAAATGCTGACAGATCCCAACACCCGCATCCCCTCCTGTAACTCTTCCACCAACGCTGTTAGACTCAATGCCTGCATTTTATACATCGCTGTTCCATTTGCTGTACAGATCAAAGACAGGTCGTATTTAACCATGATCTGCGAGGTGATGCGTTTTGTAGGCAAAAGTAAGAGAGGGATGTCTACATTATTGATAAGTTTTTAGCGACTTTGAGATTTGTTTATAAATCCAAATATCCACGATGGCACTGGCGATACACGCGACGTATTGGCGACAGCTCGCAAAATGTCTGGATGTATTTCATTTGAACTACTGTCACTGCAATCTGAAACCCCTAATTTCCCTTTAAGAAATGTTCTGTTGATCTGTCTAAATTAATCGGCAGTTTAACGAGCTGCTGAAGGACCAGGTGGACTTGACTCTCGGGAATGCAGGTGCGGCACCTTTCAGCGATCAGCGAAGGTCAGCCATTACCATTGCCGGAAAAGAAGTCGGTTCGGAAGACTTCAAGCCAGACTAAATCGCCGGGCTATGAAGCATCCTCTACCGGCATCTTGTTAGCCAAAGGCTAATGACTTGAAAACAAGATGCATTACGTAAGCGCAACATTGCAGTTTCGGAGGGAGATGAGGGGCAGCTGTCTTCTCTGTTTCATGGAGACATGCTCAGTTCGGTGGAACAGCCGGAAGGCTTCTCAGTCCACCGTTCGGGGAAGATAAGAAGGTATTGTGGTGCGGGGGAGGGGGGTCTGTGCGGTAACGTTTCATGACTAAATCTTCACCTTCTCCATACATAGCGGTCTTGCCGCACCCTTGTTCCCCCAATCACAACATCCAATGATTGAGTTCTGTCGGTGCTGCTTACCGAGAGGTTCTCCTCATTGATCCGGACGGCACTTCACAAACCGCCAGAGCAGATGTTAAGCAAGCAAACCATGTACTGAGTGCCGCGGGTAGCAAACAAGGAACTGCCTACCCTGAGGACTTTCAAATCATTGCGGGGTTTCTATCAGGCTTATTTGAAGAAATCTAGGCTTATTTGTCATCAGCACGTCATACTCAGTACCAGCGGCTCCCGCACTCTCGACCACTGTTAGGGCACGATCAGGAAAGCCTACCATTCCACCCCCAGACCATATTTCGGGCATTCTGAACGTCTGGTTTTCTTTCTCCTACCTCCACTCAGGCGAAGGGTGAGGAACAAGACACCAGATGTATCGGCAACAATGTCACGGGAATCGGAGGGCCGGCTACTGAGTTGGTTTGAGGCGATGGACAGAAACAAAAATGACCCAGGACTCATAAGAGAATCTGAATGTCACCATCTTTATAAAGACACTGGAGAACGAGTGCTTCCCACCGATTCATTCAGAGTCCAGAGACCTGAAGCATTGGGTGAGCACGCGGTCTACAAAGTGCTGAGCAGTAGATTCGTGACAATATTTATCACATTTATTCATTATTATTCATCTATAAGTTTCATTTCATATTTTGCTGGTTTGGTAGTTGTCTACTGCTTTAGTCAGAATTTTATCATCTTCCCTGGTGGTTTAGTGGTTAGGATTCGGCGCTCTCACCGCCGCGGCCGGGTTCGATTCCCGGTCAGGGAATTAAGAGATTGCCTGCTATAATTTAATGTGTTTATTTTAAATTATTCTGTGTATTAACTTGCTTCCACAACAACCCGATTCCTGTCTATGCTTAACCTGCATCCGCCTGATTCAGCACCATAAAATCACAAAATATACGAGCAGAACATGACATTGAGAAAAATATCGCAGGTGCTGTCTCAATAAAGCTGGAAATAATTGTGCGAGGTCTTGCAGGCAATAACTTGCAATTGATACAATGTAGGTTTGATCTTCTTCACTCCTCACTGCACCTCAATCCACTCAGAGACGCTGTCTCTCTGTAGAAGAGGGTGACCATACATTTCCCATATTGGATTCTGGTCCTACTCACTCAGTTTGCCGACATCACCTTGACTCATCTGCCCGGGGTCATCACTGCTCAAATCTCAGTGAGTATTGTCAGTCCAGTCGGGTTTATTGCCGTGTGCATAGGGACGGTGAGGGACAGGTACAATGAAACATCTTGCAGCATCATTGCAGGCTCGAAAAGACAGACAGTACTCAACGCATAAATTGTACAATTCTGCGTCATTAACAAAAGATGGATATAATTCTTGTGCCAGTTTCAGGCTTGGAAATGATTCCTCAGGCAAACTGATGCCATAGATTGCGAACTATTATATCCACGGGAGAGCATCCAGGCCCAACAAAGGCCTGCGTATTCCTTTTCTTTAAACAGACAGACAACAGAAAGAAGGGAAGTGTCTAGTCCTTTTCAGCCAGCCCCGGCATTCAGTAAGATCAGGCTGGCCCAGACTTATTCTCAATCCTCCCCCCCCCCCATACAGCAGTTGCCGGTCAAAAGTCGGCCGGTCACCTCCACCAAATCTTCGACCGTCTCACCAGGTGAGAGGAGATAAACTTCTGTCGCCGGCCTTTATTTCGACGCCCTGACAGCGCCCCCAGATTCGATCAGAAGCATATTGATATTAATGTTATATAATGGGACATTGTACTGAGTTTTGGATTTTGGGAGGCAGAAGCAGTCAGAGTCTGTGGGAGGGAACAACACTTGGTGAAACCCTTTCCGCAACTGGATAACACGTTGGATTGACATCTGCATACACGAATGGGAGCTAGGTAGGTTGCACGTCATTTGACGAGATTTGTTGATGTCGGACAATTACACCGCTCAGTGACAATTGGCGAGGGTGATTTTGACGGAAGGTCAGCGAACCGATTTGTCTATGGCAATAGGTGGGGTCGCTCGCTGGACAAAAGAGCAATGGGGAGTCTGTACAGTGAGTGATATAAAACCGGCGAAAGCTTTTCACGTTCAGAGACCGTGCTGCCCACTTCAGTGAAAGGATGAAGTCCACTTCTTTACACTGACGCTGAAATATCCGTTCTCTGCATTTGATTCTTTTAGTTTTCCAAGTCGGGAAAGCTGCAAACTACAAAGCGTTTATGCTGCCCAGAGGGGGATTGGTCAGAGTCGTAATAGAAATGAAAGTTGCACAATGAAAATCTCTAAATCTGCCGGCTGGTACGTAGTTGTCAACTGAACACAGACAGCAGCCAGGATGTTAAATTTTTATTGGCAGTGAGGTTTCTATTCCCTGGCGCTGCAGTTTGAGCGCTGCAAACAGGATTCGAACATGGCGCGGAAAATCCCCATTGGATTTCAAATCCAACGCCTTAACCACTCGGCCATCGCAGCTCCATTAATGTTCATTGCACCCACCGTAGCACTACAACTGAAGTGATGGTTGTACTTATTTTCGGTAATGGAAAAGGTGATTCATCATTCCAATACAAATAGTATAATTCGACAGCTTTGGAATTTGTTTCAACACAGTTACGTCAGAACGTGAATGTGGAGCGATAACACTGCCGTCAGTATCGTAACTGAAGGAGATTTCCATTGTTGGGGATAAAGGTCGGGATCAGAATCAGGTTTATAATGACGGACATATGTCAACATTACATTGTTGCTTATATATTCTACCCCTCCTGAACCGAATTTTAAAATTGCATTTGCCTTCCTTTACCGCTGACTAAGCCTGGAAGTAAACATTCAGGGAATATTGCACAAGGTCTCTTTGCACCTCTGATTTCAGAAAACCTTCTCCATTTAGAGACGTTTTAATCCTTTCTTCCAAAGTGCATCACCGTACCGCACGATGATCTATTTGACAAATCTCCTCCCTTTCTCCTCAACTGTCTTTGATCTTCAAACTGCTTGGAATCTTTTGAGTTATCTATCACGTTCAAGTCAGGCTATCTTTCTTTTATTGTCCTTTCTTCAGCCTAACTTCCTTCTTTCAGAGTGGAGTGACAGTCATAATTCTCCAGTCATCAGCATCTATTCTCGAATATCAAGTCAAGTCACTTTTATTTTCATTTCGACCATAACTGCTGGTACAGTACATAGTAAAAATGAGACTACTTTTTGAGGACCATGGTGTTACATAACACAGTACAAAAAACTAGAATGAACTACGTAAAAAGCAACACAGAATAGAACTACACGAGACTACAGACCTACCCAGGACAGCATGAAGTACACAAAACAGTACAGGCATTACAATAAATAATAAACAAGACAATAGGGCAGTAAGGTGTCAGTCCAGGCTCTGTGTATTGAGGAGTCTGATAGCTTGGGGGGAAGAAACTGTTACATCGTCTGGTCGCGAGAGCCCGAATGCTCCGGTACCTTTTTCCCAAACGGCGGGAGGGAGAAAAGTTTGTAGGAGCGGTGCTTGTGGTCCTTCATAATGCTGGTTCCTTTGTGGATGCAGCGTGTAGTATAAATGTCCGTAATGGCGGGAAGAGAGACCCCGATAATCTTCGCAGCTGATCTCATTATCCGCTGCAGGGCCTTGCAATCATTATTGGTTCAGTTTCCGAACCAGGTCGTGATGCAGCTGCTCAGGATGCTCTCAATACAACCCCTGTAGAATGTGATGAGGATGGGGGTGTGGGAAATGGACTTTCCTCAGCCTTCTCAGAAAGTAGAGACGCTGCTGGGCTTTCTTTGCTATGGAGCTGTTGTATGTAAATAATGATACGTGAAGGAGTGCCTACAGAAACTCTCCAGTTACCACTTTCAGGACCATGGGGTGTAGTCCAACTGGTCCCGATGACATCTAACTTCAGACCTTTCAGCTTCACGGGCACCTTCTCCAGGTGATAACATCCACTCTCACTGATGCCCTCTGACACGTGTTTCTCGCTGCCATTATGCTGGAGTCTTCCACAGAGCAGCCTGGCGCAAAATATTCATTCAGTTCGTCCCTTTTCTTTTCCCCCCATTACTGCTTCTTCCGCGTCATTTTCCAGCTTTCTGATACCCACACTCGCATCCCTTTTAATATTCATATGTCTGAACAAAGGTATTTTCTCCAGTATTGGCCATTTTGGAAAGCGTCCCAAACCTCCGGCTTCCCTCTAATGCTTGCTACATTATAAACCCTCACTTTTGGCTTTATGCTGTCTTTACTTTCTGGTATCAGCCATGGTTGCCTCATCCGCCCTTTCCAATATTTATTCTTATTTAGGATGCACCTTTCCCATTAACCCGTAAAACACCAACCATTGTGGATTTTCTCTCAGCCATGCTAGTGCCCCTTTCCAATCCACCTGGCCCGCTCCAGACTTGGGTCCCCGTTCTTTTCTGCCAGTAACAGGGTCGAGGACTATTATCGTCCCTGTTTTTATTTCTGCGAGTGACGGGTTCGAAGACAGTTCTGGTCCCTGAGTTCTTTATTCTGCGAGTGTGTCTGACCATAAGACCCCGGGGCACAATCAGACCGCCAAGCGATTGAAATCCCGCCAGGCCCGTTGGCCATTGTTTTTTGGACGTTTCAAGTTTACCCTCATGTACCTTCCAGGATCCAAGGACGGGGAGTCGGTCGCGCTTTCCCGCCAGCATGACTCCACGGATATCACCTCCATTCCCGAGACGATCCTCCCACCATCCTGAGTGTGGCCACCCTCACTTGGGAGATCCAGGCTAAGGTAAAGGAAGCCCAGCGAGACGAATCCGCCCCTGGCAATGGACCCGGCGATCGCCCGTACGTGCCTGTCTCCGTCAGGTCTCAGGTTCACCAATGGGGGCACACATCCCGGTTCACCTGCCACCCCGGGAGTGATCGGACCCTGGTAACGGACCCGGCGATCACCTGTCCTTGCCTGGTCTCCGTCAGGTCTCAAGTTCTCCACTGGGGACACACATCCCGGTTCACCTGGCACCCCGGGAGTGATCGGACCCTGGTAACGGACCCGGCGATCGCCCGTACGTGCCTGTCTCCGTCAGGTCTCAGGTTCACCAATGGGGGCACACATCCCGGTTCACCTGGCACCCCGGGAGTGATCGGACCCTGGTAATGGACCCGGCGATCGCCTGTACGTGCCTGTCTCCGTCAGGTCTCAGGTTCTCCAATGCGGGCACACATCCCGGTTCACCTGGCACCCCGGGAGTGATCGGACCCTGGTAACGGACCCGGCGATCGCCTGTACGTGCCTGTCTCCGTCAGGTCTCAGGTTCTCCAATGCGGGCACACATCCCGGTTCACCTGACACCCCGGGAGTGATCGGACCCTGGTAACGGACCCGGCGATCGCCCGTACGTGCCCGTCTCCGTCAGGCCTCAGGTTCTCCAATGGGGGCACACATCCCGGTTCACCTGCCACCCTGGGAGTGATCGGACCCTGGTAACGGACCCGGCGATCGCCTGTACGTGCCGGTCTCCGTCAGGTCTCAGGTTTTCCAATGCGGGCACACATCCCGGTTCACCTGCTACCCCGGGAGTGATCGGACCCTGGTAACGGACCCGGCGATCGCCTGTACGTGCCGGTCTCCGTCAGGTCTCAGGTTCACCAATGGGGGCACACATCCCGGTTCACCTGCCACCCTGGGAGTGATCGGACCCTGGTAACGGACCCGGCGATCGCCTGTACGTGCCTGTCTCCATCAGGTCTCAGGTTCTCCAATGCGGGCACACATCCCGATTCACCTGCCACCCCGGGAGTGATCGGACCCTGGTAACGGACCCGGCGATCGCCTGTACGTGCCTGTCTCCGTCAGGTCTCAGGTTCTCCAATGCGGGCACACATCCCGGTTCACCTGGCACCCCGGGAGTGATCGGACCCTGGTAACGGACCCGGCGATCGCCTGTACGTGCCTGTCTCCGTCAGGTCTCAGGTTCTCCAATGCGGGCACACATCCCGGTTCACCTGACACCCCGGGAGTGATCGGACCCTGGTAACGGACCCGGCGATCGCCCGTACGTGCCCGTCTCCGTCAGGCCTCAGGTTCTCCAATGGGGGCACACATCCCGGTTCACCTGCCACCCTGGGAGTGATCGGACCCTGGTAACGGACCCGGCGATCGCCTGTACGTGCCGGTCTCCGTCAGGTCTCAGGTTTTCCAATGCGGGCACACATCCCGGTTCACCTGCTACCCCGGGAGTGATCGGACCCTGGTAACGGACCCGGCGATCGCCTGTACGTGCCGGTCTCCGTCAGGTCTCAGGTTCACCAATGGGGGCACACATCCCGGTTCACCTGCCACCCTGGGAGTGATCGGACCCTGGTAACGGACCCGGCGATCGCCCGTACGTGCCCGTCTCCGTCAGTTCTCAGGTTTTCCAATGCGGGCACACATCCCGGTTCACCTGCCACCCCGGGAGTGATCGGATCCTGGTAACGGACCCGGCGATCGCCTGTACGTGCCTGTCTCCGTCAGTTCTCAGGTTCACCAATGGGGGCACACATCCCGGTTCACCTGCCACCCTGGGAGTGATCGGACCCTGGTAATGGACCCGGCGATCGCCCGTACGTGCCTGTCTCCGTCAGGTCTCAGGTTCTCCAATGGGGACACACATCCCGGTTCACCCGCCACACCGGGAGTGATCGGACCCTGGTAACGGACCCGGCGATCGCCTGTACGTGCCTGTCTCCGTCAGGTCTCAGGTTCTCCAATGCGGGCACACATCCCGGTTCACCTGCCACCCCGGGAGTGATCGGACCCTGGTAACGGACCCGGCGATCGCCTGTACGTGCCTGTCTCCGTCAGGTCTCAGGTTCTCCAATGCGGGCACACATCCCGGTTCACCTGGCACCCCGGGAGTGATCGGACCCTGGTAACGGACCCGGCGATCGCCTGTACGTGCCTGTCTCCGTCAGGTCTCAGGTTCTCCAATGCGGGCACACATCCCGGTTCACCTGACACCCCGGGAGTGATCGGACCCTGGTAACGGACCCGGCGATCGCCCGTACGTGCCCGTCTCCGTCAGGCCTCAGGTTCTCCAATGGGGGCACACATCCCGGTTCACCTGCCACCCTGGGAGTGATCGGACCCTGGTAACGGACCCGGCGATCGCCTGTACGTGCCGGTCTCCGTCAGGTCTCAGGTTTTCCAATGCGGGCACACATCCCGGTTCACCTGCTACCCCGGGAGTGATCGGACCCTGGTAACGGACCCGGCGATCGCCTGTACGTGCCGGTCTCCGTCAGGTCTCAGGTTCACCAATGGGGGCACACATCCCGGTTCACCTGCCACCCTGGGAGTGATCGGACCCTGGTAACGGACCCGGCGATCGCCTGTACGTGCCTGTCTCCGTCAGGTCTCAGGTTCTCCAATGCGGGCACACATCCCGGTTCACCTGCCACCCCGGGAGTGATCGGACCCTGGTAACGGACCCGGCGATCGCCTGTACGTGCCTGTCTCCGTCAGGTCTCAGGTTCTCCAATGCGGGCACACATCCCGGTTCACCTGGCACCCCGGGAGTGATCGGACCCTGGTAACGGACCCGGCGATCGCCTGTACGTGCCTGTCTCCGTCAGGTCTCAGGTTCTCCAATGCGGGCACACATCCCGGTTCACCTGACACCCCGGGAGTGATCGGACCCTGGTAACGGACCCGGCGATCGCCCGTACGAGCCCGTCTCCGTCAGGCCTCAGGTTCTCCAATGGGGCACACATCCCGGTTCACCTGCCACCCTGGGAGTGATCGGACCCTGGTAACGGACCCGGCGATCGCCTGTACGTGCCGGTCTCCGTCAGGTCTCAGGTTTTCCAATGCGGGCACACATCCCGGTTCACCTGCTACCCCGGGAGTGATCGGACCCTGGTAACGGACCCGGCGATCGCCTGTACGTGCCGGTCTCCGTCAGGTCTCAGGTTCACCAATGGGGGCACACATCCCGGTTCACCTGCCACCCTGGGAGTGATCGGACCCTGGTAACGGACCCGGCGATCGCCCGTACGTGCCCGTCTCCGTCAGTTCTCAGGTTTTCCAATGCGGGCACACATCCCGGTTCACCTGCCACCCCGTAAGTGATCGGATCCTGGTAACGGACCCGGCGATCGCCTGTACGTGCCTGTCTCCGTCAGTTCTCAGGTTTTCCAATGCGGGCACACATCCCGGTTCACCTGCCACCCCGGGAGTGATCGGGCCCTGGTAACGGACCAGGCGATCGCCTGTACGTGCCTGTCTCCGTCAGGTCTCAGGTTCTCCAATGGGGGCACACATCCCGGTTCACCTGCCACCCCGGGAGTGATCGGACCCTGGTAACGGACCCGGCGATCGCCCGTACGTGCCTGTCTCCGTCAGGTCTCAGGTTCTCCAATGCGGGCAGACATCCCGGTTCACCTGACACCCCGGGAGTGATCGGACCCTGGCTCTCCTGAGGAAGCACATATGGTGGCCGTCCACGGAGGGGAACACCCGTTCTTATGTCTCGGCTCGTTCCATCTGTGCCCGGGGAAAGTTCTCTCATCGACCACCTGCGGGTCTTCTTCGTCCTCTACCTGTTCCTGGTCGTCCCTGCTCACACATCGCCCCAGACCTCGTCACTGGTCTACCCCTTCCCGCGGAACCACCAGTATCCACACCGTGGTAGACCGATTTTCTAAGGCGGTGTACATTGTGGCCCTCCCTAAACTCACTTCCCCTCAAGAAACCGCAGGTCTTCTCATCCGCCAGGTCTTCCGCCTCCATGGAATCCCCGCGGATATCGTCTCCGATCTAGATCCCCAGTTCGCCTCACAGGTATGGAAAGCCTTCTGTCAGGCCTCAGGTGCATCAGCCAGCCTGTCATCCGGCTTTCACCCCCAGTCGAACGGGCAGACGGAACGGGTCAACCAAGACCTGGAGCGACCACCTCCCGTGGGTTGAGTATGCCCCCAACTCTCTGGTGAACTCTGCCATTGTGCGCTCTCCGTTCGAGTACTCCCTTGGGTACCAAGCCCCGATGTTCCCTGCGCAAGAAGGAGAGATTGCGGTACCGTCGATTCGGGACCATATTGATCGGTGCCGTAAGTTTTGGGAGGAAACTCGCGCGGCCCTACTCAGATCAACAAATCGAAATAAGAAGACAGCCGACCGAGACCGGACTCCGGCGCCGGAGGTACCAACCTGGGCAGATGTTTTGGCTTTCCTCCAGGGACATCCCGCTCAAAAACGAACATAGGAAACTCGCCCCCCGCTTCCTGGGACCATCCAAGGTTGACAGGATTATCAATCCCACAGCGGTCCGCCTACTATTGCCAAGGTCCATGCGCATCCACGCAACTTTTCAAGAGTCTCAGATGAAGCCAGTTTCCGTCAGCCCCTTGTGTCCCCCACCTGGGACTCCCCCACCTGCCCGTATCATCGACAACCATCCGGCATACACCGTCCGAAGACTACTGGATGTACGCCGTAGGGGCAGGTGTCTCCAATACCTAGTGGACTGAGCTTTCCTGGGTCCCCCGCTCTTTCAGCTTAGACCGTTCCAGGACTTTCATCGGGACAATTCAGACAGGCCTGGAGGATCGCACGGAGCCTCCCATTGTGTGGCGGGGGATTACTGCCACGATCCCTTCTCGTTCCTGGTTCTCTTCCTCCGGAATTGGGCCTCAATCACGTCGTTTATTTTCCATTCATTCCTATTTTCCACTAAATACAAACACCTGCTTTCCATCAGCAAATACAGTGTAAATATCCTGTGACCACAACTAGGAGCTGCCAGTTCGCTGGTCGACTCGTGTACGAGTAATCTCGTGCCATGGTTCTTAGGACGATCAGTTACAAATCCAGCATCTTTCCTGAATTCTCTACGAAAACCAAGACTCCAGGTAATGACTCCCTTGGCACCCATTCCACGCCCCTGTTCAGCACTTGGGTTCGTTACACTGCCACATCCCTGTAACACTCTACCTATACCCATACTCCAGGGAATAAGTTCCTAAACTAATAATACGTGTTACTGAGAACGGAAAGTAACAGTGGGCAATGTTTTGTACTTATTGCTGTACTTCAGAGCAGGGTGGGGAGGCGATGTCTCGGGTCATTGCTCAAGAGCGCAAAGCATTGAGCGCTTTGCACGGTTTCTGTGGTGCAGTGGTTATCACGTTCGCCTTACACGCGAAAGGTCCCCAGTTCAATCCTGGGCAGAAACATTGTTTGGGCTTCAGTGCTTCAAATGAACTTGAGACTCAAATTTTCAGTTTGTGTTCAAGTTTACTGTCATGTGCATCCAGCTGTAAAAATAATGAACATTCTCTTTTCTTGCAGTAGCGCATTGTATTTCAAACCTGGCAAAGGTAAATTAAAGCAAGAAGAATTAATAGAAATTATATTTAATTTACAGGAGACCATAAAGGGATTTAAACCTAAGGAGGTTCGTGGATAACGTACACTGCGTAACGGGAGAATCAGCCTTCAACCTTATTGTCATGTATTGCCGCATGAGGATGCATTGTGGTTTCAACGAAGCTCACACCTCAAATGTTCCCATCCAGAGCAACATCAGAAATAACTTTGTGCTGAAAAATTTCAAACCTACTTTAAAATAGCAAATCGCTTTCGTTTTCCACACCCCTGTATTCCATTCCTTCCTCGTCTCACCATACAGACTCTCCGTTCAAATTCTCCACCACAGTATTCTGGGTTCCACGTTTTCAGTCTGCCTCTCCCCATCTCTCTCTATTTCTTTATCTCACATGCATTCAGTCTCTCTGCTTCTCTTTGTTTTCTCTGTCGCGAGCAGCACCACAGCAACCACACGTCAGACGCGCAAATATTTGTGCTCAGTACAGTTACAACTGTGGAAACAGTTGGTAACATCAAGACCTAAAACTTTCAAGACTGGAATCTGTGATCTTCCGGTGATATTGCAGCGCAGACAGAAGTCAAATATCTTACCATTGGTATCGCTCATTCCATTCCTGTTAAAGGTCCAAGGAGGAAGAATTGATCACAACTCTGACATCGTAGTTCTGCGGGAATGTCGAAAAGTATGGTAAAAATCTTCCTATATAATGACTTTAATGTAGAACAGGAAAACTGGGCACTTTTTAGTTTTGAGACGAGGTGATGGTGGGAGATCTCATATCGGTACAGAGTTGGGATCAAGGTCCATTTCAATATATTGAAGTGGTTGTGATTCCATGTAAAATTAAAACGTGGGCGAAATATCCCGCGCCTGCATAAGGGTCAGTAACTGGCCGTGGAGGTTCATCCGTAACGTCAACGTCAGGAATAAATACTTATCTCGGAATACGCTCCGCCCCTGATTCAACGCGCAGCCCGTGTAGAGTTACTCCGAAATAACTCCCGATCTTTCTCCAGTTACACTCTTAACGTTATCACTTTATTAAAGTCTTACGGCCGGACATTCTGATCAAACCAGCCACAATTATATTGTTTAGCATTTTGGCAACGTAATTACCAGTGATGCTTTACTCCGGGATCCCCACGGTGGAAGTGAAATGTTTGAAATATATGCCACTGAAAAGTGATCAGTGAAAATGTATCCTGGGGTATCAGTGGAGTCCAGTTGGAAAATAACACCTCGCCTTTGGATGTTACGGAACAGATGGGTAGTATATTGACAGTCACACACAAGATGCTGGTGGAACACAGCAGGCCAAGGAGCATCTATAGGGAGAGGCACTGTCGATGTCTCGGGCAGAGACCCTTCGTCAGGACTAACTGAAAGGAAAGATACTGAGATTTGAAAGTAGTGGGGGGAGGGGGAAATGCGAAATGATAAGAGAAGACCGGAAGGGCTGGGATGAAGCTAAGAGCTGGAAAGGTGATTAGCAAAAGTGATACAGTGCTGAAGAAGGGAAAGGATCAAGGGACGGGAGGCCTCCTGAGTAAGAAAGTGGGGGGGGGGGAGTGGAAGCACCAGAGGCAGATGGAAAACAGGCAGAGTGATGGGCAAAGAGAGAGAGAAAAAAAAACAACAACAACAGCTAAATATGTCAGGGATGGGGTAAGAAGGGGAGGAGTGGCATTAACAGAAGTTAGAGAAGTCAATGTTCGTACCATCTGGTTGGAGGCTACCGAACCGGTATATAAGGTGTTATTCCTCCAACCTGAGTGTGGATTCATCTTGACAGCAGAGCAGGCCACGGATAGACATATCAGAATGGGAATGGGACGTGGAATTAAAATGTGTGGCCACTGGGAGAACCTGCTTTCGCTGAACACCTACCCTCGGTCCGCCAGAAAAAGCGGACCCGTACCGCGGTGAAGATTGAAGGAAAAGGAGAATGGATTTATGCAACGAGGTGCAAACCGCACCAGGAGTTGGAAGACAAGAAAGCTTGAAGCTGACTAGTCAGATGTTTTTATGGGGACTGATAATGCGGGGAGTCAGTGTGGCCTTGTCCGGAAATACATCTTTGTTTTTATGTCACACTTATGCCAGTCTTTGCGGTGAAGAGTTGGACTCTGTTGGGTGTGTGTAAAAATACAAGAAAGCATGAAGCTGACAAGCCAGATGTTTTTATGGGTGTGTGTTCAGATACATCCGCATGTCGCCCAGTGAATATCCCGGGAAGGGGTACCCATGAGCGGAAACGAAATGCTCTCTGTGCAACGTGTGAACCTATTTACCACATCCTGTTCCAGCTTTAGAACGAGAGATTGGCAGTGATGACAGTGAAGGGGATTGTGGATGTACCTGTTTCAGTTGATGGTACCTCCTTACCCCGACGGAGGGAAAAGGGATGTCCTCCTTCGAGTTAGTAAATGCACAGAAAACTGTAAATGGGATTTGACATTGTAATACGGCGGGGAAAATGGGACATTTTTGGGTAATAGTTCTTGTACCGAACGGAGGATGGGTCCTGCTCGGCACACTCCTATTGCGACTTACTGGGGATGTGGGGAAAGAGCTTATCCTTGGCACCCAGGGCCGTCAGGCGGAAGTGGGAATGTGTCCGCAGGAATTTGGACGGGCTGCAGTAATCTGGTCTATATACTGCCCTCCATGCATCCTATGGAAGATATATCGCAAAATCCTTTTTTGAAGGCGAAGTAAGCGAGGGATAAGTGTAAGTGAAAGGCTTTGGTTGATAGCATTTCCCTCATACGGTGTGGCCCGAAATTCGCGAGTAATTATTAATATGGCAACCGTTGTAGAGAAATTGGCCGATGCCCCTCACTGACCTGCAGACGCAACTGAAAGACCTAACAAGAGAGGTAGTTGCCCTTAGAGTGGTAGCCTTGCAAAATAGAAATGCCCTGGACTTGGCCTGAGCCGAAAAAGGCGGGACAAGCGCCGCGGTAGGGCAGGAATGTTGTACTTTTATTCCCGATGCCTCAGAAAACATAACTGACCTCAGTCAACACATCAGGGGAAAGATTAAGGAGATTAGGAAGATCGGGAAACAGTTTAATTATTTTGTTTCAGAAACGAAATGGTGGGAAATAATAGAGGGATGGTTTTCTGACTGGGCAAGCTGGATTACCCATGGTATAGTTATAGTGGTAATAATATGTGTTTTAGGGTGCTGTGTATTTGGAGCATTGTGATTGTATTGTGACCAGTTAATGAAAAGAGCCCATGATACACCAGATGATGAGGGAAATGCGCATTAAGCGAAATACCCTTTCCGGAGGGATCTGAGCCACCTGTGAGGAAGACGAGGAAATACCTCATGAGGAGTGTTGATCTGAAAGCATCAACAACGAGGGAATTGTGGAAGAATTTAAGACTCTTTGGATATGTAGGGGTTAACCTAATCGCTTTTGAATGCTCTTAAAATGTATCTAAATTTCTTGCAGGTCTTGGAATTCACTGAAGTCATTCCAAGAAAGATGCTGCGGCCCCGCATCTACGTAAAGCTCTCGTTTGTTGCAATCAAGTTCTGAGATCAAAATCACGTTGTTTACCCCTAAGTTCAAAGTCAAGCAATGTTCCTGTTAAGTGCTTTTGGTCACGTACTCTGTGTCTATATAATGAAGCGGGTCTGCCAGACAAACAAAGTCCCCAAGCACGGCTCTTCGGTAAAGAGACTCTCCGTGATATCGCGTATAAATAAATTACTTTAGTCTGAAACGTTTCTCTGAGTCGGCCTGGTTTGTTCTGTCCGCTGCTGCAGGGGTTTATCCGTAGCAAACTACATGTCGTATATGCACTTTATGTCAACTTTCATAACTACAGCATATTCTACCTGTTAATATTGTATTATTGCGTTAATATTATTTTACGTGCTGTACGTGATATATGTTCTGTGATTTGCACCTTGGTCCCTGTTTCGTTTAGCTGCATACATGCGTACAGAACAATACGAGTATATCTGAACTTCAGCTTTATATTGAACTTGAGTGTTGAACAATTTCGATAATTCACTCTGACGCGATCTTTAGACCATAAGACCATCAGCATAATTAGGCCCTTCAGCCCATCGTGTCTGCTTCGCCATTTCATCGTGGCTGACCCCGGATCCCACACAACTCTATAAACCTGCCTTCTCACCACATCCTTCGATGCCCTGTTCACATTAGGAAACGATGAACTTCCTCCTTAAATACACCCACGGACTTGGCTTCCACCTCAGTCTGTGGCAGAGCTCTCACAGACGCGCTACTCCCTAGTTAAAGAAAATCCCATTTGCTTCTGTTCCAAAAGGTGATCCATCAATTTTGAGGATATGTCCTCGTCTGGGTGCCCCCACTATAGGAAACATCCCCTCCACATCCACCCTATCTCGTCCTTTCAAAATTCGTTAGGTTTCAGTGAGATCCCCGTGTATGCTTCTAAATTCCAGTGAATACAGACCCAAACTGCCGAACGCTCTGCATATGCCAACCCAGTCCTTCCAGGGATCATTCTCGTGAATGTTCTCTTGACTCTCTCCAATAACAACGGATCCTTTCTGAGATCTGGGGCTCATAGCTGATGACGTCACTCTGTGCGGCCTGACAACTGACTCATAAAGGCTCAGCATTATCTCCTTGCTTTTTTATCATGTTCCACCTGAAGTAAATGCTGGCATTGCATTTCCCTTCTTTACCACAAACTCAGCCTGTAGCTTAACCTTCTGCAAGTCTTGCATGGGGACTTCTACGTTCATCTGCATCCTGAAGTTTGAATTTTTATCCATTTTGATAACAGTCCACACTATTGTTCCTTTTACAAAAATGATTACCATTCTTTTCTCCACACTGTATTCCAGCAGCCACATTTTTGCCCACTCTTGCAATTTGTCTAAATTCTGCTGTAATCGCATTGCTTCCCTGGCAGTACCTACTCCTCCTGCTATCATTGTATCATCTGAAAATCTTGCCACAAAGCCATCAATTCCATTATCCAAATCATTGACAGAAGTTGGAAAAGTAGCGTTTCCAATACTGACCTCTGAGGAACACCACTAATCACTGGCAGCCAGCCACTGCTGCCTCCTGTCCGTCAGCCAGTCCACAATGCATGCTGGTATCTTCCCTGTAACGCCGATACTTCCTGAAATTTGATGTCTTCGCAGTTGCAACAGACTTTGAATCTATTGGAATGATGAAGCACATTGAGGGTGGCTGATGCTCAAATTGGCGATCGTGCTGATTTACACGATGTGTTTGTAGAGAATTGCTTAATGTAAATAACCCCGCCAGTGAGATGGACCTGACATTTGACTTACCTCAGCTCCGAAGGCAGACAGAATATCATACATCATCGACCTAATTCCGATGTACTCCGACATACACGTGTGTACATTGATGACCTGTCGAAATTATCTCACGAACAGTGGCCGATCTGCCTGGTTGCTGGCGTACTCTCGTTTCGTATTACATACCCGCCAGCGCACATACACTCTGTGGTTCATCACCACACTGCGCGAATTTATCTAATTTACAAAATGTACTTCTCAGGAGTGGGGATCACTGATAGTGTTCAATGTGCATCACCGCTCAAACTTGTAGTCTGACTCCTTCTGAGGCGCCGACATCGCTCCGCTCAAGCACATTAATCCCCGGTCCCTGCACTGAGCCGGTAACTTTGTATATAATAATGTATGAGATCATAACAAAAAAACAGCATTCAGTGTCTCACTACCTCCAACAGTGCATGATGTAGGAAGTTCCTTATCACCCATATACTTTGTAGATGAAAGGTGTAAGACAATCTTCCACATGGCTTTTTAAACTCTGAATATCGTAGCGAATACTCGGGTCATACTAATCTCTGCCAACGGAAGCAAAATCGCCCTGGCAACCTCTTGTATTTCATTGGTAATGTCGATTGCCCAATGAAGGTGCAGCTTTGTAATCTCTCCGGCGGAGTCTGAGAAGTTTCATGGGAATAAGCGGCTTCGGTCCCCACACCGAAGTAATGTGGAGGCACAGGCGGCTCTAAACGCTTAAATATCAGCATTTTCAGTGCTGTTGGAGGTGATTTATATCTGCTTGTTTGGAGTAACCATATCATATATAACAGTGACTCTCCACCAGCTATAACAGAATATATCATCAGTGACGTTAGAGTCGCGTCACTACCCCATTGCCGGGATGCTGCATCAATTGTTTGGTTTCAATGACGTCACATTCAGGAAGGAATCACAGCCTGTAAGGTTAGACAGAGACTAACGGGTTGATATTAGACTGGACCCATGATGGGAAAAGTTATTGAAGAATTATTATGTGAAAAGTAAAGTGAAGCGCAGCATCAGTAATGTTATAGTCAGTGGGAATCAGCAGAACGCTGTGTAACAAGTGCAGTTACGAAACGGAGCGGGACCTATTCATTGAGTTACTGTGGGACAACGAAAGGACCCTCCTGGAACGATGCTCTCCGCGGGCTAGGGGAGCGCTGACATCACTCCCTCGGGGGGGGGGGGGTGCTCTGTTGTGGAATGTGAATGAAGGAGCTTCATGATCCAGCTGCTCAGTCCATCAGCTGGGGAACAGGAGCGGAACATCAACCCTTGTTTTTTCATCGGCTGTAAGTAACGTCATTCATTGCACAACCCGCTTAACCGTGACGGAGAATTCGTGTTCCCTATAAATTAGCAGGGTATCGTGGTCCGAGTCACACGCTGATGTGAACTGCACAACGGGAGATAATTCAAGGAATCGAACATGAATCGACCGGCGATCCTACAGGTGAAAGACGTTTGTTACCCTGTTCTAGCGGTGTTTGGTTTACCCGGTAAGTCGTATTAATACAGTGTCTAACAGCTATTGGCCTTCTGCAAGACACTGTTATTTTTTATGAAGTATGATCCGAAGATGCGCCGCAATGTGTCCATTATACAAGATGCTCAATAGTCGCTGTATCGTTCCGTGTCCACACGGCCGGTGAGGAGACTTTCCTCTGGACACAGGTGGGCGTCTCCTCACGTCCGGTGCAAAGGGAACGGAGGGACGCCATCGCTGAAATAGCAGTAGTGTTTCTCTCAGGAGGTAAAGTCTGTTGCGAATTTTGATATAATTCCCGATATAACTTCCATACGAAGGTGAGTAGAATTGTAAACAATACTACGAATTCGGTTTCAATTACGTATTGTACAACTTCAACTCAATAACTCAGCCCCAGTGCTCAGAGTCCTGATTTGTGATGGCCGATGTGCAAAATGATCTCTGTGCCGCCCGGTTTACCCAGTGTTTTACTTTAAATGAATGATGGATCTGTATTTACAGCTCCGTTTCTTTTATGCGGATCACCTCACAGCCTACCATTCACCATACAATGGTAACCTGGTTTACCCTCCTGCAGGGCGGCACATTACCCAGGCTCCCAGTACATTACACGGGCTGTTTCTCAGCCCGTTTCCAGCTGGTGAAGATCACACTGCGAAGTGCCAATGCTCACTCTCAGACCACCTGACTAAACAGAAATACATCCGAACGTATTTCAGAAATAAGTTGTAAGATTCCCCTCTTTTCCTCCTTCAGTGATGTCTTTATCTGCTGGTGTTTCTTTCTGTTGCAGCTAATTTGTTAACAATTATTATTCTGTCCCGGGGAAAATGCGGTCTTTCCAAATGCATCTCTGCCTACATGACGATGATGGCTGTGTCAGATCTATCGGTCATTCTCATCAATGTCCTTGTCTATGAGATTTTAATATTCCGTCTGTCCAGTTCATTTCTGCATTATACGGAAGTCCTTAAAGCCACGATCTACGTGCTGGCGGTCACTCTGGAACTATCACGGTGGTACACGGTGGTCTTCACCTGTGATCGATATGTTGCCATATGTTGTCAAAAGTTTAAAACAAAATACTGCAGAGTGAAGACAGCCAGAATCCTGGCAGCAGTAATACTGGCGGGGCTTTGTTTGGAGAATATACCCCTCTTGTTTGCATTTCAGCCTCAACGAATAATTGGAAATATTTCGTGGGGTGTCCGCCCGAAATTGGACATCTTCAACTTTCCAATGTTCGTCGCGCTCAGCAGATTCAAAACCTTTCAAAACCTGCTGTGCGCATTTGGTTTAATACTTCTATGTAATGGGATGACTGCCAGGCATATCTTCGTGACCAGCAAATCCCGGCGTGGCTTCCGAACCCATAAGAGTAAGATTGAACGTGACCCGGAAATGGAGAACAGGAAAAAGGGCATCATATTACTGTTCTGTATATCGGGCAGCTTTATACTATTTTGGCTGCCGTCGGCAGTGACCAATTTTTTCGCCAGCCTAAACATGTATTTTGATCGCGACTATTACTCTGCCCGATATATCGCTGCTCAAACCGGGACTCTGCTCGCGAACATGAGTTCTTGTACAAACACGTGTATTTATGCAGCGACACAAACTAACTTCAGGGCTGAGTTGAAAACGTTGATACTGTCTCCTTGGACGCTTATCCGGAAATTGATCAAGAGAAATGTCAGATCACCTAAGGCTTTCTCCCATGAGTAGAACTCAGTTCCAGCTCGCACACGTCTTACAACAGGCAACGTTTTGTTGAAGATCCGCGCTTTTAGTTTGATAATAAAATAAAAATTATCATTTAAAACATCCCGATGCTGGCAACTGAAAGTGTCTCATTCGTATCTGATAAGAATTAGCTCGAGGTAGGAATAGAATGTATGAATGTTTGGAATGGGCCGGATGGAACACAGTATTGAATTAGGACAAGCGTCATTTCAATGTTAAAGAGACCAGACGATTTGCATCCGACATTGGATCTCCATAAAGCAACAGATAGCTACGGTCAATAACATCCTTATTCCAGATTTTCCGATCTGTCAAGCGGTATCATCCGAAACAGCGAATAAAAGGGGCAAAAACATTTCGAATACTGCACAACAGCCTCCAAAAACTTCAGCAGATATTGAGAATAGAAAATATTCTTTCTCAATAATTTGTACAAGAATACAAATTTTGGAAAGGCGTTACATAACCTTTCAAAAGATCCTGTGTTATTTTAGCTTATTTCGTGATCGGCAGTGCCACTCAGCTGTACCAGAACCTCCTCAATTGACCAGCCACCCCTCAGCAATAGAAGGCGATCTTCTATTCCCGATCCTGTAGACATTATATTCGATGTTACCCCGCGATATGCCTTGTTACGGAAATTAGCCCTTACAGGAGTCAGAGATCAACGCCTAAATATTTGAGTACCTTCTATGAAAACTAATAAATAAGCACACGATTTATTCCTTTTCAAATTGATTTTATTAAATCATGTACAGATGACCCACATTCACTTTCTAATTAAATCTGAATATGGTTCATATTTCAGGGAAGCGATACTATTGCCAAAGCTCCACAGCACGCCCAGCAAACCCATCCCCAAAATGCCGGGACTCCATGAAAACTGAGTTATTCAGGTTTTTAACATGCAACACGAGAAGCTGATTCTCGAGGAGTCTCAAGATGGCGCTTATGGAGTGAAACAGTTTTAGGCTTCGCTCCAATCCTTTTACTTTTTTCTACCTGCAAGCACCCGCTAATTGACCAGTTTATACCTATTCTAAAGGGGTTCAAACTTATAAAATCCTTTTCATCTGTTTGAATCATTTTCAACCCGTTGAAATGTCTAAACAAAAGGAATCGAAACAGACGAGAGAACCGTTAACTCTGGAAGCAATTGCTAAACTTATGGACGAGAGACTTGAAAAACTGGAGAATAAATTAACCTCAAAGCCTTCTACGTTCGATGAAATTTTAAAGACAGTCGATGCAAAGCTTCAATCTCTTACACTGGATTCACAACAACAAGAAGCAAGAATTTTAGTTCTTGAAGATGCCGCTCGCCAGAAAGATCGCAAAATTGAAACTCTGCAATAACAGCCAGCTTCGACTTCCCAACTGCTGGATCGTTATAAATCTAAAATCACTGATCTTGAAAACCGCTCTCGCAGACAAAATCTCCGGATAATTGGGCTTCGGGAAAATTTTGCGAACGGTGATCTCACTGTATTTTTCTCCAAATTTTTAATGGATGTGTTCGGCTCAGAAGTACTGGATACCCCTCCAATAATCGACCGTGCGCATCGCATTTCCCGTTTTCAACCAGCTTCAGGTACGAAACCACGACCAGGGATACTCCGGATTCATTACCCTCATACCAAAGAACGTTTGATTCGGGCTGCCCGGAAAAAGGGTATGATCAGTTTTAATGATTTCAAATTTCGTATTCTGGAAGACTATAGTTCCGAAGTTTTAAGGGCAAGAATGGCTTTTAAATCGGTTATGTCGGAAATTCATCAGGACGGCTACAAGCAAGCGCTGTTATTTCCTGTACAACTGAGAGTTACCCTCAATGATGGGACCTATCGGCTGTTCAAATCTCCAGCGGATGCTCAAAGATTCCTTAAAGAATAGTACTTTTTTTTTTTACTACGGGTTGGCTAATGTAATAACTAGTATATAGATCTGGATCTTTTATAATTTGATGATTTTTTACGTGATGGTTAACAGTGTATTTCTTACCAACGGTAAAGGTGCGTTTTTTTTGGTTTATCCTGAGTTCGTTCCTTTAATATTATTATTCTGTTAGTTCTGAAAGTAACTCATTAGGTTTTTTTTGAAGTTTATGTACACTTTTTATACTTTTGACGTTTAAATATTAAGGTTTTTTTATAATAAAAAACTTTTCTAAGATGCCGTTTCTTTTCCCCAAAGACCTTAGTGCTGGGATACGTCACATACGTTTTGTTGTGTCTGAATGAGTTTAAGGACTTTCTTTTAAAACACTAATACAATATTATTCATTTATGGGTTTTAACGTTTTAAATTTTTCCCTTTGTTTAAATCCTTTTTATATATATAAAATTATAATTTTATAGTTTAATCTTTGTTATACTAACCCTTTCCTAAAATATGGGTGGTTTGTGTCTTTTTTTTACTTTTGTGTTTGAGTTGCCGTCTTGAGACATGGGGATGAATTTAGTATTAGATTGCCTGCTTGCCACTTTTTGGCTTTTTTTTCCCTGGGGTTTTGAGGGTGGAGGGAGGGGGATCTTTCTTTTTGCTTGCTTCACGCTTAGTTATATTTCATGGGCTGACTCGGAACTACAAAAATGGTTGCAATGTCAGAACTTCCGGTTCCTCCTTGATCTTACTTCCCTCTTCCGGATTCATAAGATCATTTTTTTTTTAACCTTATGTGTTAATTGTAATAAATATTGGCAATATGGATAAGATGATTTATTTTGTTTCTTGGAATACTAATTGTTTAAATCATCCGTCAAACGGAAAAAAATATTCAAAGTATTCCACCGACTGAATGCTAATATTGTCTTTGGCCAAGAGACCCATGTGAGGAAATGGATCGTGAACGGTTTTTTCAGGTTTTGGAAGGAAAAACTGTATCACTCGAATTCCCAAGCCAAAGTAAGAGGCGTTTCCATTTTTATAGATTCTTCAACCTTCTTTATACACTATGAAACAATTTCGGACCCACAAGGTAGATTTTTGCTTATTACTAGCTTACTTTTTAATCAAAAAGTTGCTTTAGTTGACGTTTATGCTCCAAACACTGACTGCCCTGAATTTTTAAGTGTCTATTTACATCCTTTCCTAATTTGAATCAGTACATGCTGATGATGGGTGGGGATTTTAACTGCTGCTTAAACCCTTCGTTAGATAGATCTAAGTACACCCAAGCTCTTCCGAATAAATCAGCCTTTCCTATTAATTCCTTTATGATTGATTCTGCAATTTCCGAAATTTGGCGTTTTTTACACCCCAATGACAAAGAATTTTCATACTTTTCTCATGTTTATCATAATTATTCAAGAATGGACTACTTCTTTATTGATCTTCGTTTACGTACCGGTTATTGATTGTAAATATGATTATATTACCATTTCTGACCATGCCCCTTTGAAGCTATCTGTTAAGAGAATGGATTCAACTTCTAACGCTAAATCTTGGATGTTCAACACCTTTATTGCAGGACTCAGAATTTCTTAATTTTATTAAACAACAAACTGATTTGTGTTTCTCAACAGATTCTACTGCAGAGATCCCTAGTGGATCTTTATGGGACACTTTTAAAGCATTTATTCGTGGACAGATCATTTCGTACTCTGCTGGAGTTAGGAAACGAACTAATTTTGAAATATCAACATTAGTTGATAAAATTAAAGCAATTGATAAGATTTATTCAGTGACCCCCAGCAACGAACTTTATATAGAAAGAGTTGAACTTCAGATGGAGCACAGTTTGTTATTATCCTCTTCGATTGAAAATCAGTTAATCAAATCTGGAACCCAGTTCTATGTACATGGAGATAAATCTGGTAAACTATTGGCTAATAAATTGAAAACTGCTTCAGTTAAACGACAAATTACTAAGATTCGTAAACGAGATGGCACATTGTCGATTGATCATAAAGAGATAAATAAAGCCTTTCAAGATTTTTACAATTCTTAATATCAATCAGAATTTGTTGAGGATTCTTCTATAATGGATGATTTTTTAAGAAAATTGAATATCCCCAAATTAACAACAGAATATAATGTATTTCTAGATACACCTATAACAGAAATCTAAATAAAAGATGCGAATTTTTCAATGAATTCATGGAAAGCCCCTGGTCCGGATGGTTATACTGCAGAATTTTTTAAAATCCGTTTTCTCTTTCCGTTTTGGCTTTGTAAAATTTTTAAAAATGTGTTAATTTTATGTAAATTCCCACAATCTTTTTATGATGCCTCTATCTCCTTAATTCTTAAAAAAGATAAAGACCCCACTGAACGTGTACCCTATCAGCCCATATCCTTGCTGAATAGGGACTCTAAGATTTTTAGCAAAGTTTTGGCCACTAGATTAGAAAACATATTACCTCGAATTATCCCTGAAGATCATACTGGATTTATTAAAAACCGTTATTCATCTTTTAAGTTCATACGTGCTGAGGTAGATATGGTTGTTGCATTGTAATCGTTGGAGAGTAGAGAGAGAGAGAGCGAGCGAGATGTACCAGCTACAGTCAGGCAAACCATCCTTTGCGTTCTTGATCCGTCGTATCGTTGTGGCCATTCACTTATGACCCCTCTGTCATTCAGTTAGACCGTTCTTCTGTGGTGAACTCATCACTATGGCATGAGTGGACACACACACAAGTCCCTGCCGGCCCTGCGATAACACTGTGAATTTAACTGACAGAGCTCCTGGTTCAGTCTCCGATGCCCCACACCTTCCCGTCGGTTCCAACTCTCAAACAGTGTCCACTAGTGTGTCTCCTGGTGCGTCCGAAGGGTGTCTCACCAGCCCTGACTTTTATCCCTCCTGTCCACTGAGGAATGTTAATGAACAGAATGGTACAAGATAAATAACCCTCTCAGAAGTCATAATACGGTGAATCAACAAGTCTCTCTCCACTCTCTTATCTGTAGCAGATGTTCTTGCATGTTTTCTTTTCCAGCTCACTCTGTCATGAGCAGCATAGCAACAGTAACGGTTTGTGATTCTGCCGGGGGCGGGAGCCATGGGTAACACTGCACCCTTCTGCCCATCCAAACTGTTCATCCTTCATAACAGGCATTAAAATTACCAAGAAACATTAGAATTCATTTAAAGTTATTTTTTTTACCTTTAATTGCCCAAATTAAGCAACTTGTTAGTAGGTGGCCCCCATTATCTTTGTCATTGGTTGGTCGAATTAATGATATTAAGATGATAGTATTACCCAATGTTTTATATTTATTCCAACCATTACCAATTTTTTTCCTAAATCTTTTCTGATGTTATTGACTCCAAAATATCCTCGTATGTGTGGCAGAATAAAAATCCTAGACTACGCAAAAAATATTTACAGAAGCCTAAGAAGGAGGGTGGTTTGTCTTTGCAAAATCTAAGATATTACTATTGGGCAGTTAATATTCGATATTTAATATTTTGCACACAACAATCGAATATAGCATCTTGCCCACAATGGGTAAATTTGGAATGCAAATCTGTACAAGACTATTCATTGTTTTCAATTTTAGGATTTTTACTTCCGTTTTCTTTATCTAAATTGAATAAACAAATAACGAATCCTATAGTTAAACATACATTGCGAATATGGTTCCAATGTCGTAAATTTTTTAGCTTGAATAATTTTGTCCTATCAAGCACTATTATCTCTAACTTTATTTTTTGGCCCTCTTCTATGGATCAATCCTTTGTATTATGGAAAATAAAAGGTATAACATGTTTTCGTGATCCATATTTAAATAATAGTTTTCTGTCCTTTGAACAGCTATCTAATAAATATAATTTACCTTAAACACTTATTTTAGCTCTGAATCCTTGTGAGAAGGATTTCGTAGCCACCATATATAATATGATCATGAAAATACAGTCAGAAGTATCAGAAAAAATTAAGAAGGAATGAGAAAAAGAACTTCATTTTCTTATGCCCACTGAGCAGTGGGAGAACATTATTCAATTAGTCAATTTTTCCTCTATTTGTGCTAAATATGCCCTAATACAACTTAAGGTTGTACATAGGGCTCACATGTCCAAGGATAAACTTGCTCGATTTTATTCTTGTGTTAATCCAACCTGTGACAGATGTCATTCTGAAGTTGCCTCATTGACCCACATGTCTTGGTCTTGCCCTTGCTTGCAAAATTATTGGGAAGATGTTTTTGGTCCTATATCAACAGTTCTGAGTATCAAATGGCAAACTATTACTGCAATTTTCGGTTTACCAGTGGTGGATAATAGTTGTTTATCCCCCTCAGCCTGGCGGATGATTGCATTTGTCACAATAATGGCTAGATGATCTATCCTATTGAACTGGAAGGAAATTAATTCTCCAACTATATTTCAGTGGTTTTCTCAAACTATTTCTTGTTTGAGCTTAGAAAAAATTAGAAGTGTTATTTTGACCCCAGTTAAATTTGAAGAAACTTGGAGACCATTTATTCAACATTTTCATATGAGCTAAACTGACTTCCCCTGAACCTTACTTTTATTATCCTTAATTATTTGGATTGAGGTGCGGAGTTATTGACGCTACTGTGTATATTTGACATAATGCAATGGCCCATGTTGGTTAGGTTTCTTCATATTCTGCTTTTTTTTTATTTACTCACTCCATTTTTCGGAATTACTATGAGTTTGGGAGGTTATTATATAAGGATTATTATCTATTTGTATTTGTATTTTAACCTATTAATTATGTACTCTCAGACTCTCTGTATTCATGTTTCATTTATTTGTTTAAAATTAATAAATATATTTAAAGAAAGAAAGACAGGCGCATACATGTGAGGAAAATGGACAGAGGTGGATATTATGCTGCCACAAAGATTCAGTTTAATGGCCATTTGGTTGCTAATTTCGTTGGTTCAGCACAACATTATGGGCCGAACTTTGTTGACGTACTTTCTTACACCCACGATGTTTCAATGTGATTTCCAATTTTGTGTGTTGTATTACCGTACCGAACTTCAGAACTACTTTCAGCATTTTGTCCACCTTTGCTAACTTATTGCTCATTTCCACAAAGGATTCCCACATCACTCCTTGGGACTGGCAGCCTTTCCCCATCACCAGGTTTGAGGAAATGCGAGGAATCCTCTGTTGCGGTTTCTTTCTCTGTGA
Source organism: Hypanus sabinus (assembly GCF_030144855.1). Classification (NCBI taxonomy): domain Eukaryota; kingdom Metazoa; phylum Chordata; class Chondrichthyes; order Myliobatiformes; family Dasyatidae; genus Hypanus; species Hypanus sabinus. Next base: position 1,104,250 of record NW_026781651.1, read on the forward strand.
GTTCTGTGATTTCCTGTAAATATGGAAAGTGTTGAGTGACAGACTTAGTGAAAGAGAATGGAGAAGACAATATCTGCTCAGTGATGGGACGTCCCAGTAACACTGAGCACAGGAAGAGTCACTGAGCAGCCTCTTCACCAATTCTGTAAATTACCGGGTTCAGTCATTAGCAGCAAAGCAATGACTGGGGAAATTACAGTTCAGAATATTATTAGAGCCACAGAGCCCAGCAACACTGAAACAGGCCGTTCGACCCTTCTAGTCAATACCGACCCGTTTTTGTTTTTACTGTCAACTACCTGCATAAACCTCCCATCCATGTCCTTACCCAAATTTCTCTTCAGTGTCTCAATCGAACCCACATATACCACTTCCACTGGCAGCTCATTCCACAGTCTCACGAACTTCTGAGTGAAGAATTCCCCTTCAGGTTCCCCAAGAATATTTCACCTTCCACCCTGAAATATCAAGTGTGACAGTGGGGAAGTATGTATGGAACCGGAGGAAATAGCAGAGGTCCTTAATGAATACTTTACTTCAGTATTCACTAAGGAAAAGGATCTTGGTGTTTGTAGTGATGATTTGCACCAGACTGAAAAGCTTAAGCATGTTGATTTTAAGAAAAAGGATGTGCTGCGGGTTTTGGAAAACATCGAGTTAGATACGTTCCTGGGACCGGATGAGATGTACCCCAGTCTTCTTTGGGAGGTGAGGGGAGAGATTACTGAGCCTCTGGCGATGATCTTTGCATCATCCATGGAGACGGAAGAGGTTCCAGATCATTGGAGAGTTGCGGGTGTTGTTCCTTTATTCAAGAAAGGGAGTAGAGAAAGCCCAGGAAATTATAGACCATTGAGTCTTATCTCATTATTTGGTAAGTTGATGGAGAATATCCTGGGGGGGGGGCACGATTTATGAACATTTGGAGAGGTATAATATGATTACTAATAGTCAGCATGGCTTTGTCAAGGGCAGGTCGTGCCTTACTAGCCTGATTGAATTTTCTGAGGATGTGAATAAACACGTTGATGAAGGAACAGCAGTAGATGTAGTGTATATGGATTTTAGCAAGGCATTTGATAAGGTACCCCATGCAAGGCTTATTGAGAAAGTAAGGAGGCATGGGATCCAGGGGACATTGCTTTGTGGGTCCAGACGTGGCTTGCCCGCCGAAGGCAAAGATTGGTTGTAGACGGGTCATATTCTGCATGGAGGACGGTCAGCACCGGAGTGCCTCAGGGATCTGTTCTGGGGCCCTTACTCTTCGTGACTTTTGTAAATGGCCTGAATGAGAAAGTGGAGGGATGAGTTAGTAAACTTGCTGATGACACAAAGGTTGGGGGTGTTGTGGATAGTGTGGAGGGCTGTCAGAGGATACAGCGGGACGATGATAGGATGCAAAACTGGGTTGAGAAGTGACAGATGGAGTTCAACCCAGATAAGTGCGACGTGGTTCATTTTGGTAGGTCAAATAAAATGACTGAGTATAGTATTAATTGTCAGAATCTGGGCAGTGCGGAGAATCAGTGGGATCTTCGAATCCGAGTCCATAGGACACTCAAAACAGCTGCGCAGGTTGACTCTGTGGTTAAGAAGGCGTACGGTGTATTGTCCTTCATAAATACTGGAATTGAATTTAGGTGCCGAGAGGAAATGTTTCAGCTATATAGGACCCTGATCAGACCCCACTTGGAGTACAGTGCTCAGTTCTGGTCACCTCACTACAGGAAGGATGTGGAAGCCATAGAAAGGGTGCAGAGGAGATTTACAAGGATGTTGCCTGGATTAGGGAGCATGCCTTATGCCAATAGGTTGTGTGAACTCCGCCTTTACTCCTTGGAGCGATGGAGGCATGAGAGGTGACCTGAAAGAGATGTTGAGAGGCATTGATCGTGTGGATAGTCAGAGGCTTTTTCCCAGGGCTGAAATGGTTGCCACAAGAGGACACGGATTTAAGGTGTTGTGTCGTAGGTACAGAGGAGGTGTCAGGATTATGTTTTTTACTCAGAGAGTGGTGAGTGCATGGAATGGGCTGCAAACAACGGTGGCGGCAGCAGATACGATAGAGTCTTTTAAGAGACATTTGGATAGGTACATGGAGCTTTGGAAAATAGAGGGCTATTAGCCTAGTAATTTCCAAGGTAGGGACATGTTCGACACATATTTGCGGGCCGAAGAGCCAGCATTGTGCTGTAGGTTTTCTATGTTTCTTTCACCCTGAACGTCTGCCCATTGCGGGGTTGAGAGAGAAGACGGGGCAGAGAGGGAAGACAATAAGGGGAGGGTGTGGTCGAGTGAGGAGCGAGAAATGGAGGGGAGTGTTTATACTGAGTATCTTTCAAAAACAGTAATTGTTTGAAGTTACTTGCTGCAAATTCACTATCCATTGCCTGTACACTCTGAACCAAATTATTGGTAGAGATGACAAGTTGCAGTGTGCAAAGTCAATTTCATTTTCAGAGTACATACATTTCACCACATACAACCCTGAAATTCATCTTCACGCGGGCAGACTCAGCAGATCTATAGAATAGTAACTGTACAAGGATCAATGAAACATCAAGTAGAGCACCGAAGACAACAAACTGCAACAATGCAAATATAATTAAATAGCAATAAATAAAGAGATCAATGAGTGTAACCCCGGGGAATACCGCTAGATTCGGGCCTCGAGTCGAATAATCAGCCTCCCACCATCACTCCCTGCTTCCTGCTATCAAGACAGCAGTGCATCCAGTTAGCCAGCTCTCCCTGGATGCCGCGTGATCTACCTTTCCACGGAATATTACCATGCTGAACCTGACGAAGCCCGAAACGTCGACTGTACTTCTTCCTATCGATGCTGCCTGCGTTCTACCAGCATTTAGTTTGTGTTGCTGCAGACCAACTCCTCACTTGAGACGACCGCCTAAACCCGGGACACAGGAAATCAAATAATGGTCACTCTATTCCAGTTGCTACATCCGGGAAGCATAAAAGCCAGGACCTGCAGGCTCTGGGACAGTTTCTTCCACTGGGACATGAGACTGATGAACTCACACTGATTTGAGAACACTCTAGATTACATTGACTGTTATATTTGTTTTAAGCTATTATAAATTACTATATGTGCACATTTCACATTTAGATGATTTTTACTCCTCATGTATGAGAAGGATGTAATAAGTGAACTCCATTCAATTCAATTTCTCATTCTGTTTCTGACCTGCTCACCTCCGGGCATCCTCCGCCAACAAGCTTCTTCCTCAGTCACCGTCTGTGAGATTATATAAAGGAATTAAAACAATCTATCAGACAGCTTCTGTACCCCTTTACCCCTAAACATGTTCCCCTATTAAAACTCTCTCTTTAGCCCTTTGCCTACTCCCTTTCCCTTTCAGACTCCCGATATGCCACCAGATCTGAATCCACTCTGAGGACATTGATATCTCACAGGAGGCTGTCCTTCTCTGATGCAGAGGTCAGTGACCCCATTTCCAATCTGCACTCGCTGTTCATGACGGTGACAGCTGTTCCCAGACTCTGAGGCTCTGGAACAAGCACAGTCTTAATAACAAGGTTGGACAGTTCCTGTAATTAATATGAAAGAGGACTGATGTTTCCTGAATCTGTTTCCAGACTCTGGTGCTCTGTAACAAACAAAATCTTAACAGCAAGGTTGGACGGTACCTGTAATTAATGTGAAGAGAGTATTGATGTTTCCTGGAAGGACCCGCGAGCTGAGCTGGCTGACCCAATTCACCAGATCCTCCCTTGTTTACAACTTAGTTTGTCACGAAGTTTCCTATCATCCCACCTTCACCCAACAGACCCCAACCCGCCTACGACGACACACCATTCCAACTACTCACCCCACTCACACACGTCCACCCATAACCTCTACTGACACACAGACAGATCCCCTTTACCCCAAACCCCTTGGGGATCCACAACTAACTGATCCCACAGCCCGGTCTCCATCGCAAAGCTAAAACCGGGGCAGCGGGACAGGAGATCACAGAACCACCAGCCGTTCGGCAGAGCACAGTCCCGGCCCCTCACACCGCAATCGGCCCCCGATTTACACAAACCCGGTAATAGCTCCTTCCTCAGCGCCGCCCGGACGGTACAACAGGGGGCAATACTTGGTGTCGGCAGTGCGCCTGCGCTTCTCCGAGGCTCGATGTTCCCACAGCGCAGAGAGCTCGGCCGTCCGGCTCTTTCACTGGGACACCCCGAACACCATATCCATTCCATGTCCGAGCGAAATTTAATGACCAACAAATATAATTCCTCTCACCGATCAGTTGTCAGAATGATCCCCTGACTCTGAGGAAGGGGTATCTATGGTCCACACTGTCAGGGTGTTGAGTTTACCAGGAGATAAACACTGCAGGGAATAGAGGACTTTTGTTGGCTAATACACTGTGTGTGGACCCCGCTGGAAATTCTGATTCGTATTAATTTTTTTTTTTAAAGAAAAAAGCGGTTGTTTATTAAAGTACTAGACACCAAGATACTGCACTGACTGAAGCCATCCCAAACCGGATCACTCCCGAATGTCCTCTCCTGAAACATTTAACACAAGAGAAAAACTGCAGATGCTGGAAATCCAAGGAACGCACACAAATGCTGGAGGAACTCAGCAGGCCGGGCAGCATCTACGGAAGATATACAGTGGACGTTTCGGGCGGAGACCCTTCAGCAGGACCGCTGTGTTCCTCCAAAATTTTGTGTGTTGCCCAGAAACATTTGTGGATTTGTGACTCAACTCGAGACAAACACCACGCTGCCCACCCTCCACGAATAGCCAGACAAATAGAAAGGACTTCACATCACACAACAGGGGATTCAGACCTGAAACCCTAAATAAGTCATGCTGTACCAAATCGTACGAAACGAAAGGTGTTTTTAAATAGAAGCGCTCCCCCTCACGTGACGTCACAGAGCAGCCCCCCACGCGCCAGATGTCACGCATGATCTCACAGTATCTGCATCTGCTGTCACAAGCACCGGGCCTTACGTCACACACGCACTGCTGTGCTACAGCTTTTTCGGTTTAACGGCTGAACTACTAATCACTTGCCAAAAACCCCCTCCCTGCTCCCCACCCCCCAGCAGTCAACAGAGGAATTGAATTGAATTGATCTGCAAGCGGGGCCAATGGTTCGGGCAAAGTGACAATTATTTGTACTTTCTTGAGATTGTACCAGGAATATGGTGTAAAATCCCGCTCCCCACACTAACACAAGGTTTATATAGAACAAAGGACAAACTGCCGGAGGAACTCAGTGGGCCGGGCAGCATCTGTGGAGCGAAATGGACCGTCAACATTTCGGGCCGAGCCCCTCGCTCTGGACTGAGAGTGGACGGGAAATAGTCAGAGAAAAGTGGTGAGGGGTGGGGATGGGGCAAGAGCTGGGGCGTGAGAGGTGGATCCAGGTAAAGGGGGAAGGTGGGGAGGTGGAAATAGTGACAGGGAGGGGTGGGCGGAGAGTGGTTGGGGCTACACGGGGCTGCAGAAGATGGAAATTAATTCCATAGAGGATCAAGAGAGGTTAGAGAGTATTTGTTATAGAGAGTGCAATGAGGATTCACCAGATTGATCCCTGGAGTGGTGGGGTCATCATATGAAGAAAGATCAAATGTGATAACCTAATGTGATTTGGAGAATCGAGGACTGAGAGGTGAACACATTGAAATGCACAACATCATTACCGGTTGAACCAGGGATCCCAGTCTCTGAAAAAGGGGGTGGAATGTCCGGGACTGCGATGAGGGGAAATGTCTCCACTCCGAGGGTGGTGAATGTCTGAAAATCCCCTCCACAGATGGCGGTGAAGACTCGGTGATCGTCCTCACATAAAACCGCGGCCGGCAGATGTATGGAGACCGAAGGGATCGAGGAAATAAGGATCGGACAGAAACATGTGGCTGAGATGGGAGAAGAGGCGCCATCTTGTTGATGGTTAGAGGGGCTGAATGCCCACCTCCTGCACTTTCTCACAGATGTTTTAGTGTTGCTGTCCAGCGAGGCTGGAGAAATGTGAATAGAAATTAGTGCTTATAAACATGGACTGTTTTAAATGAAAGCTGGAAATTTCCGGTTTGGGTCTGAAAACTGCTTCGGACCAGAATCGGAACGGAGCGCGTGAAACTGTGACCTGAAGGTGGAGGGAAAGGGACTTGAAAGATAAGGCGGGAAAAACTAAACACGTATCTGGTGTCAATATGGAATAATGTGGGTAATGCGGCGGATGGGTCGGGCAGCGTGTAGGGGGCGAGGAGCAGAGTCACCGGTTCAGACGGGAGACCCTCCACCCGTCACCTGATCTCGTTTACAGCAGATCGTAATGCAAGGTTGAAACATTTTCTAATTATTTGTGTTCTTCAGAAATGCCAACAGTTCAGTTAAGTTTCCCTCTGAATTTCCGAAGCAGAAGGTCAGTCTGTCTAATATTTCCACACAATTAAAATGGGGAATTGGTTTATTCTAATTACGTACTGAGATACAGTGAAAATCTTGCTGACGTACCATCCACACAGATCGATACATTACAACAGTACATTGAGCTGATATATGACCAAACATTAACTGTAACAACGCATTATGACTGCAGAGCAAGTGCAGTGCAGATAGACATATGGTGCAGGGGCACGTCGAGTTACATTGTGATTTCCCGTCCATTTTATTACTCTTTTGGCTTATAATCACAGGAAACCGTCCGTTGGTTTGCAGCAATAATATCCCGGGTTGTGGGTATAGTTGAGTGCACGGTCTGCTTTTCAGATTCAGGGGGAAATTTAGGAAGAGTCCAGGCTTGTTTCTCTGATGTTCTCTGCCGTTCTTTGCAGTCATGGGCAGAGCAGTAGCCATACGAAGGCGTGAAGTATCGACAAAAAGCTCAAAGACCTCGGCCTTCACCCTGCCTTGTGCAGCTGAATCCTGGACTTCCCGTCAGATCGCTGGCAGGTGGTAAGAGTGGGTCTCTCACCTCTGTCTCTCTGACCTTCAGCACACATAACCCACAGGGTTGTCTCCTTGGCCCCCTCATTTACCCTCTGTATACCCATGATTGTGTCGCCACCCACAGCTCCAAGCAGCTGATCAGATTTGCTGACGATAGTAGACGGATTGGCCTAATGTCAAATAACAATAAAGCAACGTACAGAGAAGCTGCTACCTCCTGGGAAACGGTACCTCAGCACAAAACTAGGATTTCCTCCCCATTTGGGAAATTCGCTGTACAACCTGTATCCCACCAAATCAAAGATATATATCAATCGTCTTGTTCAAAGTCTGTCCAGTCTGAATCCCTCCACCTCAATGATATATATCAACCATCTTGTCCAACCTTTGCCCAGTCTGTATCCCATCACCTCAATGATTTATATCAACTATCTTGTCCAACCTCTGTCCAGTCTGTATCCCACCACCAACGATATATATCAACCATCTTGTCCAAGCTCTGTCCAGCCGGTATCCCACCAATGATTATCTATTAACAGCCTCTCTTCTACCGTTGTCTTCGTTGTGACGTATTTTCCCTCACTCTGAGGCTCACTCATTCTGAAATATGTGTTTGTTACTTGGAACTAGGAGAAGATTTATTGAATACATCACCAGGTAGGGTAAAGACAGCCATTCCGACTTTAGCTTCAACGTTGCCAAATGTCCGCCGTGTTAGTCTTTGTCGGAAGGAGGCTTGGCAGCAGAGATAGCAGATTGATAGTGGGGTGGGGAGGAAGTTGTGTGCATTGACTGCATTCTCCCGGAATTGGATTGAAGAGAAATCTAATGTATTACATTTGCGCTACTTTGTTCAGGCCGTTATAAATAACTTGTTATCAGTTAATAGTTGTGCATCATTTAAAGTAAAAAAAAAGAGAAAATGCTGGAAACGTTCAGCGGATCTGGCAGCATCTTGGACCTTCCCAGTTCTGATACCGGATCTTCCACAGTTTCTCTTTACACACATCCAATCTGATGTACCGAGTTTCCAGCTCTTTACATTCAATTTTATTTTTAAAAGCGTTTTATTCCTGTTAGACTACAGGAAATGTGGTGGTTAATTGTGCTGGGCAAGATCTCATTTAACAATAGGATAATGATAAAATGTGTTCAGTTTAGCTGGTGGAGACAATGTGAAACATTATACCCGCCTGCTGGTGCCCCGCGCCCAGGTTTTCCAGCCCGCTATCTGGCCCAGTCAGAGGTTCATCAGGTTCCCGTTCAGACGCAGGTTGATGTCGGAGTGTTGGTGTTTGAACTCTAAATGGCCGGGACACTGCAGCATATTACTAGCAACAAGGAGTCCTGACTGAGCTGTAATCCTGGGAAACACTTGGCATTTAGACCTGACAGTGTCTGGGATTTGGCCCAGGTCAGTACTTCACAGATGGGGGCTTGATGTTCCTCCCTTCACAGTGAATCAAGAGGCTTGGGGTGCTGGGCATTGGTTGTGGGGAGATTTCTGATTACACCGCTCGCTGTGAGATGTGAGGACGATGTCTGAGGATTCGGGGGTCGGTGAGTGTCAGATTCAGCAGTGTGACACTGTGAGGTTGGGTCCTGAGATAACACAGTTTTAGATCCAACTACAATGGACCCGGGGCTCAACCTGCCCAGGTTTATGAGGTGTTGAACGAGTATTTCTGTCCTGGGTTCAGATGTTTGTTTCTGGAATTCCTTTGGAAGTAATGACTACTTTTCTGAGGAGAGGATATGTTACCATCCCATCCCTTACAGTTAGAAATTGTGGGAATGGACTGTTCCGTGTTTGCAACAGTAGAAATAGACCCGTGAGTTTGGTGTTCAATCTGTGTTTGGAAATTCCTCCCCGCCCCCCGCCACTGTCACCTGTCTGTCAATCGATGGAAATTCGGCGGAATCTCAGGATGCTGGAAACCTGCACCAAAAATGGAAAATATTTGAAGCCATTCTGATGAACGATTATGAACCCAAATCACTAAGCTTGTTCCTCTGGAAATGGACGTATGCACAAGCGCATGTTTGCTGATACTTGGTGGAACAGTAAAGAAACCGCAACTTTTCCCCTGTATATTGTCCTGGTACCACATTCCGTGTTCAGTAGAACTGTTGCTCACGTGGTTCACAGGAGTACTCTCAGGAATGAGAGCGTTTCTGTCGGACAAGCATTTGATGACTCTGGGCCTGTACTCTAAGGAGTTCAGAAGTAGAGAGGAGGACGGGATCATATTTAAACCTACAGAATGCTGAACAGCCAGGAAATAGTGGACATGGGGAGGATATTTCCATCAGACGGAGAGTCTGGGGTCTGAGAGGACAGCCTCGGAATAAGCAAGCTTCCCTTTAAAACTGAGATGAGAGAAACTTCTTCAGCCAAAGAGTCGCCGATCTGTGGAGTCTTTTGCAACAGATGCTGAATGAGGTTGTCACTGGGTATATTTCTGGCAGAGATTAGTACATTATTGATCGCTAACTATTGATCATTTTTGTTAGCCAGACTACTAGAGAATTAAGTGAATGCAGAACGTTAAAGGCAGACTATACAGTTTTAGATTCTTCATTCCAAAATGGCTGCAGTGTTAACCTTTGTCATAATGAAACTCATAGCGTACGATGTTAGGTTTCGGTTTCGGTTACTTTTGGTGAGCTGCTTCCTCCGTTTCCAGGGTAACGGCCCACTAGAGCTGCAAGAAGAGTTGCACATTTTTTTATCGCTCTGTGTTCACCGCCTCTCAGCGTAGAGTCAAAGGCCTCGGGAGCAAATGTAACAGCATGATAGTGGGAGGAAAGGAAGCTGTGAGCATTGAATGCATGGGATGAACTGAGAACACAGAACCAGAGAAACGTAGAGAACCTACAGCATAGTAAACACAGCAGCATGATAGTGGGAGGAAAGGATGCTGTGAGTATTGACTGCATGAGATGAACTGAGAACACAGAAGCAGAGAAGCGTAGAGAACCTACAGCATAGTGCACAGGCCCTTCGGCCACAGTGCTGTCCCAAACATGTACTTACTTTAGAAATTTGCCTGAGTTACCCATCAACCCTCTATTCTTCCAAGCTCCAGGTACTTATCCAAAATTCTCCTGAACACCTTACTTTATCCGCCTCCACCACCAGCGCCGGCAGCCCATTCCACGCACTCACCACTGTCTGCGTACAAAAACCTTACCCCAGACATCGTCTCGGTACTATTTCCAATCACGTTAAAACTGTGTCCTCTCGTGTTAGCCATTTCAGCCCTGAGAAAAAGCCTCTGACTATCCACACGATCAATGCCTCTCATCATCTTACACATCTCTATCAGGTCATGTCTCATCCTCCATCTGTCGTAGGGGAAAAGGCCAAGTTCACTCAACCTCCAGCCGTCAGGCTCTCAGTCCCGGCCCTTCACACCGCACTCGGCCCCCGATTTACACACACCCGGTAATAGCTCCTTCCTCAGCGCCGCCCGGACGGTACAACAGGGAGCAATACTTGGTGTCGGCAGCGCGCCTGCGCATCTCCGAGGGTCCAACGGCGCCACCAATGGTTCGATGTTCCCACAGCGCAGAGAGCTCGGCCGTCCGGTATATTCAATTAGTAACTGGACATTCGCCCCGTCAGTCCTGTTCCGTCATTCTCTATGATCACTGTAGGATTGTGATCTCAGTGACACATCCCCGCGACCGTTTGCAACACTTCACTCCCTTGCCTGTCAATAATCTGTGTTCTGCGGAATTAAACACATTAAACACTTTTTCTTTGAGGAAGCGAATTTCAAAGACGTACTAATTCCACCTCAGAAAAATAACCTCATCTATCTTCACTTGTTTCAGCTACCCCTACAGTAGCAAACATGTTCTCGATATTCCTCTTCAGAATCCTCGTGATGTTCAATGTCTCCAGCAAAAGCTTATTTCATTTATGTAACCACCAGCGGATAAAATCTCCTCACCTCCATCTAAATAACAGCGAAAGCAATCAAATCCCCGTCGTAATCGAATGCCAGCGAATACAGCGCAGTGGTCAGCGTTGGAATGGACGGGGAACAGTAGAAGACCCCGGACATGCACTCAGTGGCCACATTATTAGGGACAGGAGGTACATGGTAAAGCGCCCAATGAGTGTAGAATTTGCTATTTTTATCTGCTGTCAGTGAGAATTACCACAACATTTGTTAATATCACTATCACTGCCAGTGCTTCCTCGTCTTACCTAAAAACACACACACTTACAGAATAATCGAGCACCCAGATCCGTGAAGCCGCGCGATTTCAGTATTAATATTGATATGGTAGAAATATTAAAATACTGCCGTTACAAGTGTGCTTATTAAAACATCATTACACTGCCGAATACAGTCCATCTTCCTGCCTGATGCAGGACTCCTGGGTCTGGTTTCAGCGAATCCAGTCATCTGAATTTTATGTCGCTAACACACCCTGAGCAATGGTCAGTTGATAACACGCTCATAAACCTGAACTTCAGTCTGTTCAGCACGTAACGCCACACCTTGTTCCACAACGCCTGTGTTAAACCACACAAAGACTCACCCTGCTTGAATGAGTCTTTCTAACTTGTGGTCCGAACCAGAATTAATACTTCAGTGCGCGAAATTTTGCCACCTCTAGAGGGGAATCATAACCCGCATCCTGTTTCCGTTTGGTTGGTGCCGTCATATTGAAATTATTGTTCACCCGGGGACCAGTTTATTGTCGGATTATAAACCCCAGCGACAGCCCAGGGGAAAGATCGCTCTTGGTTTATTGCACAGAGACAGCAGAAGGAAGGGCGCTCTCAACTCTGATGGAATATTATGCATTTGGAATAATGTCCTCTTTCGATCAGCGGACATCCCTTTCTCCAGATTTAACTGTGCCCCTGTAGCCTGGACCTGCAATGATTTTTTGTTGGTCCTTTTAAAAGCCATCTTTAACAGTTGTCCGCAGTTGTAACATTTTGGCAATGGGCAACTCGTGAGCGGCTGTGCCGAGATTACCATCTTACAGAGATAACTACTCGTCAAAGTCGACAGCAAGACAAGGATGCCCTTCTGCTTCAGTTTATTGTTCACTGACAGGAAACGAATTGCTCGATTACAGCGCCATCATATGAAATTTAGACCATTTCCCGGCTGCTGAATTTGCCTGACATCGCATTTAATTTACACCTACATCAAACGTTTTCTTATCAGTGACGGATGGAAAAACTCTGAACATTAATCTCACTGGGACTCTTATTTGGCGGAGACTGCTGCTGGCATTTTGGATTAGTAGCAGGACATTCGGCCTCTCAGTTCTGTTCCACCATTCTCTGATTCTCGGATCTCAACTGAACTCTGATTTCAGCGGCCCAAGCCTGCACAGCCTGCAACACGTCACTCCCTTGCCTGTCAAGAAACTGACTGTGTTCTGCGGAATTAAACATTAAAAGAAAACTCCTGCTCTTTCTTTTTTTCCTTTGAGGAAGAGAATTCCAAAGACACACTATTCCCCTTCGTAAAAATAATCTTGTCTATCTTCACCTGTTTGAGTTTCCCTTACAACAGCAAACATATTGTCCACATTGCTGTCAAGATGTCTCGTCATGTTACATATTACTAGCAACCTGTCAACTCATTTATATAAACAAGTGGATAAAGTCTCCTCTCATTGATCTAAATAGCAGCGAATACCATCGTCTCCCAACCTTTATCTAATACCCGCGAATACAGTAAAAATTCCGACATTCATCCATTTCATCCGACACCTCCCTCTGCAACAGGATCCTAGAATTCCTGAATGGGAGACCTCAGTCGGTCCGGAACGGGAGCAGCATCCCCAAAACCATCAAACTGAACATGCCCCCCCCCCCCAGGTCTGTGTGCTCAGTCCACTGCTGTTCACTCTCCTGACCCACGACTGTGCTGCAACACACAGCTCGAATTACATAATCAAGTTCGCTGATGACACGACCGTGGTGGGTCTCATCAGCAAGAATGACGAGTCAGCTTACAGAGAGGAGATGCAGCAGCTAACGGACTGGTGCAGAGCCAACAACCTGTCTCTGAATGTGAACAAAATAAAAAAAAAGGTTGTCGACTTCAGGAGGGCACGCAGCGACCACTCCCCGCTGAACACCAACAGCTCTTCGGTAGAGGTCGTAAAGACCGCCGAATTTCATGGTGTTCACCTGACGGAGAATCTCACCTGGTCCTTCAACACCAGCTCCATAGCAAAGAAAGCTCAGCAGCGTTTCTACTTTCTACGAAGGCTGAGAAAAGTCCGCCTGCCACCCCCCATCCTCATCACATTCTACAGGGGTTGTACTGAGAGCATCCTGATCAGCCGCATCACTGCCTGGTTCGGAAATTGCACCATTTCGGACCGTAAGACCCTGCAGCGGATAGTGAGGTCAGCTGCAAAGATCATCAGGGTCTCTCTTCCCGCCATCACGGAAATTCACACCACACGCTGCATCCGCAAAACAAACAGCATTATGAAGCAGCCAACGCACCCCTCATACAATCTCTTGTCCCTCCTGCCGTCTGGGAAAAGGCTCCGAAGCATTCGGGCACTCACGACCAGACTATGTAACAGTTTCTTCCCCCCAAGCTATCAGACTCCTCAATACCCAGAGTCTGGACTAAAACCATACTGCCCTATTGTCTTGTTTATCATTTATTGTAATGCCTGCACTGTTTTGTGCACGTTTTGCAGTCCTGGGTAGGTCTGTAGTCTAGTGTAGTTTTTTTTTCTGTGTTGTTTTTTTTTTAACGTAGTTTAGTGTAGTTTTTGTACTGTATCATGTAACACCATGGTCCTGAAAAACGTTGACTCATTTTTACTATTTACTGTACCAGCGGTTATGATCAAAATGACAGTTAAAAGTGACTTGACTTGACATGACTTGAAAATTGATGCAAAATGCTTATTCAGTGCGTCCACCATTTTATTATCCCCCATTACTGCCTCTCGATCATTGCTTTCCACTTTCTCCTCTCTAGTACATGTTGTGTATCTGAAAAAAAGAATTTTTGGTATCATCTTTAATCATATTGGCTAGTATTATATTGCATTCCTTCTTTAACTTTTTAATGGGTTGCATTTTGCGTTCTGCTGGCATATGAAATTCCCCAATCATTTAACTTCCCGCTAATACTTGTACTGCATTCCTTCTCTATGCCTATGATGTTGGCGTTGAGCAGTGTTCTGCGCCACAGTGTATCATCTTCCTTTATAACATATCTCCTCTTTAGACAGTATATATCGTGTGCTTTTGAAATTCCTTTCAGAAACTACTGCCAGGTTTGTTCTGCCGTCATGCCTGTCTTGCTTCTTTTCCAAAACGATTCTGGCGAACTCTCTGTAATGTCTCTGTAATTCCCTCTACTCCACTGTAGTTTTTATGCATCCTTTCTTTTCAAATTTGAGGGTGAATCCGATCATATCGTGATCATTTTCACCAAAGCGCTCTGATCAATTCCGGCTCGTTACACAGTATCTCCCGGTGGGCTCAACATCGAGCTGCTCTGAAAAGCCACGGCGTAGGCATTCTAAAAATTCTGTCTCGGAGTTTAGGATCAACGTGATTTCCCCAGTCTTGCGGAATATTTTAAACCCTCATGACAATTACCATACTGCCCTTTCGGCAGACATTTTCTATCTCATGTTATATTGTGTAGACCAAATCCGTATTCTGGTTTGGGTTGACTGTAAATATAGCTCACATAATGGTTTTTATCATTACAGTTCGTTGTTCTATCCACAATGATTCAACACCTTGCAACCCCATATCACCTCTTTTAAATGACTTAATTTCACATTTAACCAAAAGAGCAGCACTGCCCCTTCTGCTTTCTTGGCTATTTGTCCAACGTTAATGGATGGTCGCATAACCGGGTCCTATGATAAACACCAGCTGCTCATAGGACCCTCTTCCACCAACTCACATAGCTGCATGTACCTTTGATCGGTGGGGTGGAGGGTGGAAGTGGGCTAAGCAGGTTTGCTAACCATGTTTGCTCAAATGTGACCTGCAATCTAGCGGAGGAAAGGAGATCTTTACAACTTTTATTTGGTCCATCTGCAGAAAAAAAATAATTCTGGGCATTTTCCAGTGGAGAAGTGGATAAAGAACCTAAAGTACGTTTTCAGCTTGTTTTCCGTGGTGCAGATAATGGAACACAACGGGAAAAAATAAAAATATCGTGTTTACTTCAATTACAGATTTGGACAGATGCACTTTTTCTGATGTCCACAGGTGTCAATAATATAGTAAATATAACTTAACGTATACTGATGGATGTTTATTTCTGTGTGATCTTCAATCGAGGGTAAATTGTACAAAGTTACAGCGACACGTTTGCTTGGCGATAAATACAAAGTCACTTTACAGAAAAATGCTGATTCTGTCCGGATTAAAGCGCATCCTCTCACACCGACACATTGCACACAGCGGAACAGCATCGACTGCCACACAGGGAAATCCCTGTAGGTCTGCGGCCTGGGCTCTGTATGGGATGTGGGTAGGCTTATGGACCGTAAGGAAACGACTTGGTTTTTCTTGCTAATTTCTGGTTCAAAAGCATCAGGATTTAACAGGAAAGTGAAACACAAGTAGATATGTTGAAGATTGTTAATCTACTTGTATATCAGGATGACATGAAAAATAATAATCAGCCTCTTGTGAAACCACAGAAAGACCGTCGCAAAGAATCCTTATTGACGACTCAGTGATCTGATCCGCATTGCGCTGGAGGGAACCCAGTTGCCGACAGTTAATTCCTTCGTTATTGTCTCTCTCTGTCTGTCTCTACCTCTCTCTCTCTCTCTCTCTGTCCCTCTCTCACCTCTCTCTCTCTCTCTCTCTCCCTCTCTCTCTCTCTCTCCGTCTCTCTCTCTCCCTCTCCCTTTCTATCTGTCCCTGCCCCTCTCTCTCCCTCTCTCTCTCTCTCTCTCTCTCTCTCTCTCTCAATCTCTCTCTCTCCCTCTCTCTCTCTGTCTCTCTCTCCGTCTCTCTCTCTCCCTCTCCCTTTCTATCTGTCCCTGTCTCTCTCTCTCTCACTCTCTCTCTCTCTCTCTCTCTCTGTCTGTCTCTCCCACCCCTCTCTCTCTCTCCGTTCCTCTCTCTCTCTCCTTCCCTCTCTCTCTCTCCCTCTCTCCCTCTCTCTCACTCTCACTCTTCCTTTCCTCCCCTTCTCTACCTTTCTTTTCCACTTGCTCCTCCTGTCGAACATGACAGCACGTTTGTACAGACGGCTGACAGTCCTTTTCTCTCTCATCAAACCTCCACTTTCCAAGCTAATGCCGCTCTCTTTCAGAACCGTTCTTTTCTTCCATTCATCTTACAGCAGCCAAGGATGGATCAAATATGATTTTTGACTAATTTACCGCTTTCCTAAAACGGGGGTTTTAAAGGAAATGCATATATTTGCTTTTGTTGGACTTATTTCCACTTCAAACTGTGTTAAACCAGGGCAGTGAGAGATTTAAAAATATACATATTTTAGTAATTTCAGGATATTTGGCCACACCAGCATTTATCTACACACTTCTTCCTCTGCCACCTGGTAGACCAAGGGTTAACTCTTCCTGTAGCTTTACGGAAAATAATTAGAGTCTGTTCAGGGTAGGCTGCTGACGTCACCGGAGATTATTTTTCTCTCTGTTTAATAAGAGCCCCGTTCACCCGGTTCCCTCAGTTTCAGCGAGAGCAGCCTCACCTGCCACGGACAGGTAACCGGAGCTGCAGTGTCAGGGAGAGTGAGGACGGATTGGCTCGTTCTGTCATGGATCGGGTTCCGGGAAGCGCAGCCTGGAATGTAACGGGAAATGGGAGAAGTGTCTTCTGGATGATTCCATACATTTCTACAGTCCATTGGGTGCGGGTCGATTTCCGAGTTACATATGTTCTCGTGCCATTCAAGTGGTTTTCTTCCCCGTCCTCGCCATTATTGCTCTTCCTGGTGAGTCTCTTTAAAACGTCACCGCTTCTTTCTTATTACGTGTACCTCTCATTATAATAATTAATGATGCTGTCGCACTACAATGTGTTAATTAAACAAACCTTTTTCCTATGCACTTTGGCGGTTTTCTGTTCAAGAAAATATGTGGTGGCAGTGGTGATGATCCAGAGTAGGTTTACGAGAATGATCGAGCGTTTAAACGATCTCATGTATGAGGCGCGTACGATGGCCCTGTGCCCGTATTCACGCAGTTTAAGCGGTTGTTAACTGAGACATCAATGTTCATGTAGAGAAGTCAAGAAGACCGTTTTGGAAGGGAAACAAGTCAATCCTGACTGAGTAGCTTATGGTCCTGTGGCGTGGTCAGGCTGCCTCAGTTAATGTTCCGGGTGTAAAGGTTACATTTCTGACGAGTGAACCTACTGACAGTCGCTCGGCACAGACGCTCAGATGTTGAAACATTCAGTCAGTCAGCCATTCCACCGTCAGTCGCTCAGACGTTGAACCATTGCATGTTAAAATGGATCTCCGCTTTGCATTTGCTTTCTCCTCGCCGCGAGAATATCTGCTATGAATCAAGTTCTTTTTTTCCCCTCAGTTGAGGGCCAATTGCAATTAAACTAGTTTCCAACCCTTAGTCTTTTCGTGGCTAATCGGTCTGATCGGTCATCTGTCGTCCAGGATTTTCGTGAACTGAACCAGGTCCCTCGGCTGTCAGGACCTTCGGCCGTGCCGGCCACATTATCTAAATGTCATTCGCATTTTGGCTCCTATCTCGCCCTATAGGCTTGCGGGAGTTCCTTAGAAAACGTCGTTCCTTCTTCACGTTTCCACATTGGCTGTCGTTCAGCAGTGGCAATACGTTCTCTAAACTGTGAACATTTATCTTCATGGCTCCGCTTCCGGGCGTTTTGCGTTCGCCAGCTCTGTATCCACATTTCTTTTGCTATTGTTTCCGTTGGCAGCGTGAGGCTGTCGCAGAATTGTGTTGGATAAATCGTCTAATTATCTGCCTTCCAGCAGAAAGAATAACGTTAGTGTGACGACCCCTCCTCCATTTCTCTCTGATCATTATCAACTACATCGGTCGGATTAGAAAGTTAATAAATTCGTTAGTTCCTTTCCAACTTTCATGTGCTGACCGGTGCCACTGAAGCAAAGGAAACATTGTCTCAGGAATATAATCACTGGTTGCCTCTTCTGACTCTGGCCACCCTCCTGCCCACTGTGTTCATAAAATGCATTTTCCGATTGGGACCAAAAATTTTAAAATGCAATGATCTTTAATATATATTTTCACGCCAGCTGCATTTGACCGCGTGTAAAGTCTAAGGAACATATTTCTGAAAACATGATAGACCACTGTAAGTTCTTGAAATGCTGACTGTGACGTATTGTTCTGGTGACAAATCAGTTTCACTGTTGCTGAAAAAAATAAGGCATTTTCGAGACATTAATGAGTGGCATAGGATTGTAAAGGCAGAAGTACAAGGAGGAGCTGGTGAGACTCGTGATACGATTTCAAGGTAATACTCCCTCAATGTTGGCAAACAGGAAGTGACGTGCAAAATAAGGTTGTGGACTACATCTGCAAATTCAGCCGCCCTGACTAAGGATCAGGGACGGGAATTTGCGCCTCAGCCAGAGATGGTGGGTGTCAAGGATAATTATTTCACGGAAATTCCGCGGAGCATCATTCAGATCTTTTCCCCTCAGCATATACGGAATTTCACAACCATCTACCGTCGTTATCTGTGTTCTTCGCTTTCCGTTTCGTTGCTGATATTCGATCGAACAGATTGCGCTAAGATTACACTACTTTGCAAAAAGTTTCAATTTTATTCAACTGGTAATCGCTACGATTATATTATTCCGTCAGGTACACTCATTTCAATCATTGACACACATTACACTCGTTTTAAGAGAACTCTTCCTGTTGTATTTACCCTGATGGTTTATTCTGTTTGGCAGTGAACATGGTGACCATATTCATCCTGTCTCGGGGAAAGTGCGGCCTCTCCAGAGTTGTCACGTGCTATCTGGTTGCCATGGCAGCGGCGGATCTTCTGGTTCTTATCCTGGACCTGATATTGAGCAAGATTCCACTTACGTACATTCATCCCTTTGTTTTCGACCGTTAAATGCCCAAGGTGTGTAATGTCCACGCTGCTCTGATTTACACCGCAACCGACTGTTCGGTCTGGTTCACCGTCACGTTCACCTTGGATCGGTTTGTCGCCATTTGTTGCCAAAAGTTGAAAACAAACTATTGCACGCGGAAAACCGCGGCCGTGGTTTTGGGGACAGTGACTGTGATCAGCAATTTAAAGAATATTTACTGGTATTTTCGACTGTCAGAGGAATACACATGGATAATTGCTCCATTCATTTGTCAACAGAGATATCATAATTTCAATTACACGAATCAAATTGACATATTTTATTCCTTCCTCACCCCTGTATTCCCATTTGTGCTGATTCTGCTGACGAACGGCCTCACTGTCAGGCACGTCTTAGTCACAAGCAGAGCCCGCAGGAGACTCAGGGTTCCCGGTAACGGACAGAGTGCCAGAGACCCGGAGATGGAGAAACGCAGGAAATCCCTCGTTTTATTGCTGATGGTCTCGGGTAATTTCATCCTGTTGTGGGCACCTTTCAGTGTGTTCTCTGCGTGGGATCGGCTGAGTTATCTTCCCATACGTTTGCTTCCGCCAGATTCCCTTCGAGAGCTGGGCATCATTCTGCAGCTTCTGAGCTGTTGTACGAACACGGCCCTTTACGCCGTTACACAGGCCAAGTTTAGGAAGCAGCTAAAGAATGTCGTAAAATCACCGCTTGCCCTCATTGTTCCGAAAAAGTCTTGACTTAGTGGCGTCGCCCGTCCAGATAACACGAGGTTCTATATATTGCGGGCACTTTCTGTCCCTCTTGGCCTAGCGTATCTTTATTCCTATCACACCTCACAAGCGGAAATTGCATTGACAAGCCCCTTATGCAGCCGCAATGCTGGTCCCGAATTCGCTGGCTCATTTCCCTTCTTTGCCCTACTGATTGTAGTGCATTTCGCCCCATGGTTCCACCGTACATTCCTCTGTTCTCCCGATACGTTGGTCCAGCTGCAAGGCCATATTCCTGCGAGGGCATCAGTGTTCCCGAAACAACCCGTTCATTCCCGACAGTGGCGGCTGAATTGATGCTACAAGTCCATTGACAAATGAATTGGTGCCTCTTCCTGCAGCCACGCTGAGCTCGTCATTCTCATGTACATGGCCTACAATTTGCCACACCGCCCGCAGATCAGGTTGTACCCGGTCTGACACCATTCTTGTCTCTCGAGATCTCTGTTCCCAACTCCAGGGAGAGATTATCTACCGACATCTCCTCCAAAGCCATGCAACTGACTCTAACAGTTATCCTGAAGATACCAACTGAAAAACGGACACTCGCAAAAGTGCTATTCCATTCTATCATTTCCTTTGATGAGAATTTCATCTCCAGACATTTTACAGTCAATGGAGATTCCCTTCCACCACGATCGATGCTTCTATCTCCATTCTCTGACGCATTTCCCTCAGGTAACATCAGTCCATTCCACCCAGAATAATAAAAGAGATTGGGTCTCCTTGTCCTCAGGTAACACGCCACGAGCCTCCGCATGCAAGATATTTTACCGTAGCTTCGATTTCAACGTAACTTCCACCATCTCCATAGCCACTCTACCACCAGGCACAACTTCTCCTCCCCCATCTCCGGTTTCTTCTGATCGTCCACTGCGCGTCTCCATTGTTTACCAGCGGTGCTCACAAGTCTCCCTTATTCCTGTAACCATACTGCAGACATTATTTCCAGCAGGTACTGGTTATTCAAGGACAACGGAGATCACACTGGCGACACACTGCATTTCCAATGTCCGCTGACATGCAAGAAATAAAATGCTGATACTCCATCCAGTTACAATCGTCAAAACCCATTGTCTTCAATGATGTCATCTACAATCCCTGTCAGACCAGTATGTTACTGTTGCCGATGACAGAGTTCTCCTGAAAGCTGTTATGAGATAGATATTATCGAGTTTGGAGGAGAGATATTTTTGAACAAGGGCCCCATCGAGTGGCCACACAGACGGAGGAAGATAGACGCATTTAACATTAATTGTTGTTATTCTGATCGCAATCATATCGGGAATAGCCCAAACAGTTGACAGTAAAGCTCGCTGTTTTATTTTTAAGTATCACATTGTATCGTGTTTATACTTGGAGGATTCTGATGTGACCGGGTCTTCTCCAGACACATAAATAATTCTACTAGTGGTGACATTTCCTCACATTAATTAATCTGCTCATGCTGCTTCACTTTATTGTTCACAATGAGAGGGTCGCTCCTCATCCTGTCAATCGCAAACATAACGATGATATCTGAATATGAACACGTCCGTCAGCTGAACCATACTACTAAACATGATTCGCAGATATCAGTGGCCGTAAGGACAGTGTTTATCCAGACCCAACTCAGATTTGATTCGAATAAATGTGTTGAACTGCCAATTGTCGGTGAACGGATGACAGGTACAGAGCCTGTAATAATATTCACATTTCACACCGACCCCCCTCCCCACACTTTGAAGACCCTTGTGGCCATGGGTACAGAGCCTGTAATAATATTCACATTTCACACCGACCCCCCTCCCCACACTTTGAAGACCCTTGTGGCCATGGGCACTCGCATGGATCCCAGCCGTTCCTGCCGTTTTGTTGGCTACGCGGAACGGTCCGTGTTCGGAGCCGACACCGGCGTCACTGTCCGACTTCTCCCGCGCGACACTGACGACAGCATGGCTGCCGCTTCCTGCACACTGCTCGTTGGCTTCATCAACCAGCTCCAATTTCCACCGCGCATTTTGTTTTACCTGATCCATTTCCAACAGCTCACTCCCCTTCTCAATCTCCCTTGCTCCGTCTCCTGAGCCAGCTTATCTACTGTCGTACACCATAATCCCATCGACTCACACAGCTGCCTGGACTATATTTCACCCATCATGTTACTGGTAAAAATGTCATCCCCTTCTCAATCTCCCTTTCTCTGTCTCCTGAGCCAGCTTATCTACTGTCGTACATCCCAAACCCATCGACTCACACAGCTACCTGGACTATACTTCACCCATCCTGTTACTGGTAAAAATGTCATCCCCTTCTCAATCTCCCTTTCTCTGTCTCCTGAGCCAGCTTATCTGCTGTCGTACATCATAAACCCATCGACTCACACAGCTCCCTGGACTATACTTCACCCATCCTGTTACTGGTAAAAATGTCATCCCCTTCTCAATCTCCCTTTCTCTGTCTCCTGAGCCAGCTTATCTACTGTCGTTCATCATAAACCCATCGACTCACACAGCTCCCTGGACTATACTTCACCCATCCTGTTACTGGTAAAAATGTCATCCCCTTCTCAATCTCCCTTTCTCTGTCTCCTGAGCCAGCTTATCTGCTGTCGTACATCATAAACCCATCGACTCACACAGCTCCCTGGACTATACTTCACCCATCCTGTTACTGGTAAAAATGTCATCCCCTTCTCAATCTCCCTTTCTCTGTCTCCTGAGCCAGCTTATCTACTGTCGTACATCATAAACCCATCGACTCACACAGCTACCTGGACTATACTTCACCCATCCTGTTACTGGTAAAAATGTCATCCTCTTCTCAATCTCCCTTTCTCTGCCTCCTGAGCCAGCTTATCTGCTGTCGTACATCATAAACCCATCGACTCACACAGCTCCCTGGACTATACTTCACCCATCCGGTTACAGGTAAAAATGTCATCCCCTTCTCAATCTCCCTTTCTCTGTCTCCTGAGCCAGCTAATCTGCTGTCGTACACAATAAACCCATCGACTCACACAGCTACCTGGACTATACTTCACCCATCCGGTTACAGGTAAAAATGTCATCCCCTTCTCAATCTCCCTTTCTTTGTCTCCTGAGCCAGCTTATCTGCTGTCGTACACAATAAACCCATCGACTCACACAGCTACCTAGATTATACTTCACCCATCCGGTTACAGGCAAAAATGTCATCCCCTTCTCAATCTCCCTTTCTCTGTCTCCTGAGCCAGCTTATCTGCTGTCGTACATCATAAACCCACCGACTCACACAGCTACCTGGATTATACTGCACCCATCCTGTTACTGGTAAAAATCTCATCCCCTTCTCTCAACTCCTCCCCCCTCCGCCGCTTACGTTCTCATCCTGGGGCTTTTCATTTCAGAACAACGGAGATGTTTATTTCTTCTTCAGAGAAGGGTGCTTCCCGTCCTGCACCATCAACGCTGTCCTCAAACTCATTACTTCCATTTCGCACAAGTCTGTCCTCACACCAACATACCGGCACCTCACGAAGGTTAGGGACCTACCATCCCACCAGACACCGCGTCGACCACATAATTCTCTGTAATTCCGCAATCACTAACGTGATCCCAACAACAAGAACATCTTCCCTTCCCCTACTCCCAGTCTGCGCTTTCCAGGGATCTCTTCCTACGCGACTGTCGTCACTGATCTCCTTCCTGGCACTTATCTTGCAATCTGAACAATTGATACACCCTCCCCTGCACATTATCCCTCACTAATA
Organism: Hypanus sabinus; assembly: GCF_030144855.1. NCBI lineage: Eukaryota > Metazoa > Chordata > Chondrichthyes > Myliobatiformes > Dasyatidae > Hypanus > Hypanus sabinus. The sequence continues at coordinate 1,127,776 of NW_026781651.1, forward strand.
TTCATGTCCTCATACTGTCCTCCTAGGTGAGGCGGCACTTCAACTCTGGGCCTGTTGGGTCATTAATTGTCCCTGCTGCTCCGGTGTGGCCTCTTGTATATCTGTGATACTGGACGTTGATTGAGAAATTGCTTCACCGCGCACATCCGTTCCGTCCATCAGAAAAAGCGGGACCTTCCAGTAGCCACCTACTTAAATTCCACTTCCCATTCCCATTCTGACTTGCCCGTCCATGGCCTCCTCTACTGTCGGAGTCAGGCGACATACATTGTTCTAGTGGAGCAACAGCTTATATTCGGCCTGTGAAGCCTTCAACTTGATGGCATGAATATCGATTTTTCGGAGCTCTTGCAATGTTCCGCTACTGCAACATTCCCCATTCCGATTGCCCTCGCTAACCTTATCTGCCCCCGCCACTAACTACCCCCTGGTCCTACTCCACCTTTTCTTTCTTCTATGGCCTTCTGTCTTCTCCTATTAGAATCATCTTCTCCGCCCATTAACCTCCAAGCTCGTTACCTCACCACTGCCCCCATCCCGGTTTCACGCATCCACATGTGGTTCTTCCTCCCCTTCACCCAACATCGAAATCTGTCTCCAGTCCTGATGCCGGGTACAGTTTGTAATTACGTGTCAATAATTTCTAACACGTTATCAATGTACGGTATCCACACAAACCGGGGTTTAGGGCGGGAAAGCTGTCTCAATCACAAGCGTTTGGCGGGAACGGAGACTGTCTTCCCTAGACCTGTGTAGCCAAGGAAACCGCGCGTTTTGATTCTGCGGCTCCTCCAGGATTGATTTTGTTGGAGGCTTATATGATTACTCAGCATTGTTCCAGTGGGTTGTGTGTCTAAGCCCGTGTCTGGTAAAGTAAATACGATACGGCGTTAGGATTGTACAGGGGGCAGTGTGCTTTCCATGCTTTCCATGGGGAGGATATTGTAGGCGAGCATGGTGTACCGCAAGCCGAGCGTCCCATTGCTGAGGTTGGGGACATCTGCAAATGAAACAACCTGGAGATACGGCACAACTCTGAATCCGCTGACACCACAGACGTGCACCTTCATACTGGCGGTTGCATCACTGAATCTGTTCGCATCCTTAAACCAATGTGCATCCCCATATTTGCCGACACCGCCCTAAAGCTGGCTGACACTCCTAACAGGCTGACACTCCAAAATCCATAATAGATTTTCTCCGTGCAAGACTCATTTCAAACGGCACAGAAAATGATTGTTTCCAGAATAAAAATCCGCACGCATCCCAAATCCGTCTGGAACTGCAAATCCGCCGAAACACCGAAACCCGGTGTAACCCAAAATCCGTGTGTAACTCCATGTTCGACACAAGATGCATAAAACTGCGCACATGTCGAAATGAGAGCGCACACCTAAACCCATCTGCATGCCAAACCCGATGACAGGTTCACATGCCCATTGGATTATGCAAAAGCAAGAGTCACTTCATGCATTTCACAAAATAGCTGCCTCAACGTCCAAAATCTAGAACTAAGTTTTGCTCTATGTACACTTATTATGAATATATCTATCAACGATACGACCTTGAGATTCATCACACATCACGATCCACCGACATCACCAAATCCGCATGTACCCAAACCTGCCGCGTATATCTCCAAATCTCTGCGCAGCTCCAAATTCGAAGGCGGCCCTATAAGTACAAATGTTTCTCCCAGAGCGAGAATCATTTCAAACTTTTCTCAAGATAGCTTAATCCACATTAACAACATCAAAGAATCGAAATGGAACGTTAAGGTGCATTATTTATTGAAGTGTTTGTAAAAGAAATAACCTTGATATTTGGCATTACTCCAAATCCACAATTGCTCAGAAATCCGTGAGGACGCGCTTGAGATTCGACACGACCACAAATACACCACATCCCGGAATCTGTGAGCACCCGAAGACCGTGTACACCGTCAACCCGACTGAAACCCAGGGGTGCACATTCGATTTCCCCAAAAGAATCATTCACAAAATAGCAGCCTTCACCTGAAAGAAATAGCTAGAACAAAGTTCAACGTTTAAAGATCAGTTGTTATTAAAACTCAAATAAATGAAACGACTTTGAGATTTGAACAGCTCGAAATCGACTGGCACCCACAAATCCATGTGCACCCATATGCGCCGACCGACACCTAAACCTGCGGACATCACCAAACCGCGTGCACCACAAACACGCACGCACCCCTAAAATCCCTGTGCGCATATACTCGGCGACATTCTCATCAATATGTGGGCACGACGTAATCCGTATGCACCCCCAAAGCTGCTGACATACGCACTTGCACATTAGATTATCCCAGTGCAAGAGACATTTCCAGCAGATCACAAATCCGACTTAAACAACCAAACAGGTACTGTATAAAGTACAAGATTGAAAGTGCATTTGTTAATAAATTATCACTAAACGTCCACCGATAAGCTAAATCCCCATGCACAATGACGGCCATCAGCGGAGCGGCCATTGCACACATGTAGGCTAGTCGGCGAGTGTAGAACCGACAGGCTTTGTCTCAAAGGAGCCTTTGGCTCTGTGTAAAGCGTCCGTAAGGTTCCATTTTTGTTATTTTTCTCTTTCTCACTGGACCATTTAGACGCCTGTGGTCTGCTCTTCGTGCCGGATTTTGGAGAGCTGGGGGTCCCAGGGTGTCCATGAAATGCATCCGGCTACAGCTCCATGAAGACCGTGTTAGGGATCTGGATCGGAAACGGGATGACCTTCAGCTTGTGCGGGAGAGCGAGTTACAGGGATGTAGTCACCCCTAAGTTGCAGGAGGCGATTAGTTGGGTGCCCGTCAGGAGAAATGGTAATAGGCAGTTGCAACGGAACACACCGTGGCCATTTTGTCGCAAGGTGTGGCATTGGGACCGGACCCAAATGCAAGACACAGACAGTGAACTACCAGGAACAGGACTAGGCGTGCGAAGGAAGCAGGGGAAGAGAGGAAGAAAGGACGCTGGACATGACACAGGCACCGGACGAGACAGGGATTCCGGGCCTGGGCTAGGACTTGACCTGGATACCGGAACCAGGACATGGAACTGGGAACCAGGAGCTTGGTCTTGGACTTCGAGCCAGAGACTGGACAAGGACACAGAACCTGGGTCTTGACTCGAACTTGGACACCAGAACTAGGCGAAGACATGACGAGGTTACAGGATGAGGGGAGGCAACAGGACTGGACGTGAGATTCATGAACAGGACGTGGGAACACCAGCACTGGGCTGGGCAAGGTACTTCTGGGCCGGGCGTGGCACATGACAAGACGTGAACAGAAAGCCGTGGCTTCGACAAGACAAGGACCTTGACTAGGACTGGATGAGGCCCCGAAGCCTTGACATGGTCGAGGAAGAGACAAGAACGAAGAACACTGAGCCTTGGACGAAGGAGAGTCAGGAGCATGGAACACTGAGCCGGGACCTCTCCTTGGGTACAGGACTTAGGGCCGGGTCTCATCACACCGAACACAGAACCCGACGAGACAGTTCCTAACGCTAGTTAGCGGCAAAACAGCCGGACCTAACGAGCGAAGGCGTGGACACAGACAGTTCCAAACAGGGCGAAGCTCCAAACACAGGCAAGGTGAGGCGGGGCTCCAGACACAGGCAAGGCGAGGCCAGGCGGGGCTCCAGGCAGAGGCAAGGCGAGGCTCCAGGCAAAGGCAGGGGGAGACCAGGCACCAGGAGGAAGGTGAAGGGAAGGGATGCAGACAGGAGGATCTGGGCAAGAGGCTCCAGGCAGGAAGGTAAAGGAAAGGGATGCAGACAGGGTGTTTTCACAGGAACAATCCAGCAGCCTGAGGCGTAATCCTGAAGGTATTTATGAGGTCAGCCAAACAAGAATAAGCTGCCTCAACAGAATCTAGGGAAACCCGGAAAACCTGGAATAAGGTACATAGACCGGACAGTGAACCGGAATGCGGATTTCACGGACCATACCACGACACATTGCCATGAAAAGAAAGTATACCGCTTTGATACATTTTTCAGGGGTGACGTCCTGGAAGAATGCCGCGGCAACCTAGTTACAGGCACAGAACATGGGACGGTGGCGGAGAAGGGAAAGGGACAGAAGAAGGAACTGTAGCGATAGAGGATTCGATAGTGTAGGGAACAGACAGGAGACACTGTGGACGTAAACTGCACACACGAAAGGTATGCTGCCTCCCAGGTGTCAGGGATGGGACGGCTCAGATCGCGTCCACAACATTTTTGGGGAGGGAGGTAAAAGTGAATATAGCATTCAGTCACGTTGTCAGGAAGGGCAGGCAGGTGATGGACTTATTTGCAGCCAAAAGGTTGAGTCACAAATCATTAGGTGTGCAGGATCAGAACGGACAGCAAGGTGTTGAATCTAAATGCTCGTCGTATCAGAAATCAGGTGGATGATATTGTGGCAATATTACAGATTGCCAGACATGATGTTGTAGCCATCACTGAAAGGCGGCTGAAAGATGTTTGCAGTTGGGAACTGAATGTCCGAGGTTACATGTTATATCGGAGGGATAGAAAGTTAGGTAGAGGGGATGATGTGGGTCTACTGGGAAAGAATGCCTTAGAATCAGTAAAAGGATGTGATCGAGTATGGGAAGATCTTGCATCCTTGTGGGATGAGTTAAGAAAAATGCAAGGAAAAAGAATGTGGATGCCAGTTTTATACAGCCTCCCAACAGTGGCTGGGAGCTGGACCGTAGGTTACAACAGGAAATAGAAAAGGCGAATAAAAAGGAAATTATATGGTAGTCATGGGTGACTTTAACATGCAGGCCGATTGGGAAAATCAGTTTTGTAATGGATCTCAAGCAAGTGATTTCTTTGAATGCCTAAGAAATAGCCCTTTAGAGCAGTTTACCGTTGAACCTTCTAGAGGTTTAGGTATACTGGATTGGGTGTTACGTGAGTCGATTTGGCAGCTAAGGTAATAGAACGCTTAGGAAGCACTGATCACAATATGATTGTGTTCTACTTGAAATTTGATAAGTAGAAAGTGAAGTCTGAAGTAGCGGTATTTCATTGGAGTAAGGGAAATCACAGTGGTACGAGAGAGTAGCTGGTCAAAGTACAATCGATTGGTAGGAGCTACAGGCAGGGAGGTCAGCAGAGCATAAACGTCGTCTGTTTCTGTGAAAATGAAGAATGTGCAGGACATGTGTATCTCAAATTTTGATAAATACTCGAATTGTAAAATAGTACAACTATGGCTGACAAGGGAAGTCAAGGCTATTGTAAAAGCAAAAGAAAGGTCAAACAGCAAAGCAAAAATTAGTGGCTAGATAGACGATTGGGAAGTTTTGTTTAAACCTACAGAGAGCAACTAAAATGATCATTAAAAGGGAAAAGACAAAACATAAAAGCAAGGCAGCAAATAATATCAAAGAGGATTGTAAATGATTTTTCAAGTCTTTTAAAAATAAAAGAGAAATGAGAATGGATATTCGACCGCTAGAAAGTGAGGCAGGAGAAATAATCACGGGGGACTGATGAATTAAATCAGTATTTTGCACCAGTGTTCATTGTGGCAGATACTAGCTGTATGCCTGATGTTGTGGCGTGTGAAGGAAGATAAATGTGTGCAGTTACTGTTAAAAGAGAGAAGGTGCCCATAGAGCTGAAAGACAGAAAGTTACGTAAGTCACACGGATCACAAGAACCGCATTCTGGGGTTCTGAAAGAGGTAGCATTAGAGATTCTGGTGCATTAGAAATGGCCTTTCAAAATCATTGAAATCTGTCATGATGCCAGAGGACTAAGAAATTGCAAACGCTACTCCTCTCTTTAGGAAAGGAGGAAGGCAGCAGAAAGGAAATTACAGAACAGTCACCTAGCTGCCATACCCTCTCCAGCAGCCCCCCCCCCCCACTCAATGTGATCCGCCTATACGGCCCCAATGACCACAAATCCCACTACGTTGTTTTCCACTGACTCTACCTCCCCATTTTCCAATGACCACATACCTCCCACATTTTCGCTGACTCCACACCTCCCCGTCAGCTCACACTGCGACTATTCCTCCCCAGCAGACCCCACAGCTCCCAAGCATCTGACATTGACCTCGGGCCTCTATCGAACAGCAACCAGCTCATACCTCACCTGTCAGACACTGAAGCCGTCCTCATACACCACCTCCCCCATAAGCAGCGCGACTGCATCTCCACTTCCGGACTGGCTTGACCTGAAAAACAAGATCAGTGTGTCTAATCTTGATTCATAACCGCACATCAGCCACTTCCAGAGCACCCATCTGACTCCTCACGCTCAACGGACGCCCATTGTTCAACGACCACAGAACCCCACCACCCACCAAAAACATCCACAAGAGCAGCAACGCACAGCACACTCGCACCCCCAGTCATTTAACTGAACACTCTGCTCCCTCGGGATCCAGTATCTGTGAATCCTCGGGAGGACGCCTTTCGGCATTTTGAACCCGTGATGCTTCGCGCGTCATTCTGCAGTTTCCCGTGGGCAGGAAAAGTCAACGTTGATTGCATCAGCACAAGTCAGGTTTAGTAGAGCGATAAGGACGAGAATCATCTGATACCGAATGGGGAAAGGAGAGAAAGAGGGAGGGCCATTCTTTGGAAAACCAGCATCCTTGACCACCACAGAAATAACCCAGAGAACGCTATGGAAGGTGGTCACTCGCCCAATTCAATATAACGTTGAGACTTTATAAAGCACTGTTAGGGCTGCACTTTGAGTGTTGTGAGCAGATTTGTGCTCCTCCGCTTAGAAAGGATCTGCTGAAACTAGGGAGTGCTCAGTCCTGGTTTACGAAAATTATTTCCGGATTTAACGGCTTGTCATATGAAGACGGTTTGTTGGCTCTGGCCCGGAATTCACTGGAAAACTGCAAAATGAGGTGTGACGTCATTGGAAATATTGAATGGTGAGAGATCTTGACAGAATAGATGTGGAATGGATAATATTTATGGTGAGAGAGTCTAGGACCAGAGGACGCTGCCTCAGAATAGAGGAGCGTCCTTGTAGAACGGCAAACAGAACTAATTTCGTTAGCCAGAGAGGGCTGAATCCTGTAATTCCTTGCCACGGGTAACTGCAGAGTCCAAGTCTTTATGTATATTTAAGACGGAAAGTGATAGATTCTTCATTCTGCAGGTCATGGATAGAAAAAAAAACAAGACATTGGGGCAGAAAGGAAAATTGGATCAGCCATGATTAAATGGCGGAGCAGACTCGAGAGACCAACTTGACTAATTCTGCTCCTATTCTTAATGTCCTTATGGCCTTAACTGCTTTGCGCTGATGGTTATATGAGCCGTCTCGTTAACTTTGCTTCCTGTATCGTTTCGATATCTACACATGAATCGCCCGTCATCTGTGTGTGCAGTTACATTTGAAGACACCTGGTGACCCCATCTCTACCACAGGAGCAGGCAGCGCCTTCCAATCACAATCACTTATTGTTTGTACAACACCGCGTGTGTAGCCCAGGTGTATCCTGGTAAATCTGCTCTTCACGCCCTTTAACGTTTCCACCATCTTCCTAAGCTCAACATCTCAAGTGTGGTCTAACCTGTGCGTTACAGATCTGCAACATTTTCTCACCATGTTTGAGCTCGATTCCAGTCAAATGAAGGCCAGCACGCCTTCCTAACATTGGTCTCAACTTGTTCATAGTTCAGAGTACATTTACCATCAAAGTATGTATACAGTAGACAGCCTTGAGGTTCGTCTTGTTGCAGGCGGCCACAAAGCAAAGAACCCGCTTAATGAAAATAAAAACACACATAATTCAGGACTAAGGAAAACCCCGAGGTATTCCACAAGTATGTGAAGAGCAAGAGGATAAGATGTGAGTGAATAGGACCAATCAAGTGTGAGAATGGAAAAGTGTTTATGGTACCCGTGGAAATAACGGAGGTACTTAAAGAATAATTATTCACTACGGAAAAGGATCTTGGCGATTGTAGGGATGTCTTGCGGTGTACTGAAAAGCTTGAGAACGTGCCGGAGATTTTGGAAACCATCCAGTTGGATAAGTCTCCGGGACCGGACGGGATGTACCCCGAGCTGCTGTGGGAGCGAGGGTGGAGATTGCTGAGCCTGTGGCAATGATCTTTGCATCATCAATGAGGAGGGGAGAGGTTCCGGAGGATTGGGGGGTTGTGGATCTTGTTCTTCTATTCAAGAAAGGTACAGCCCGGGGGACTATAGGCCAGTGAGTTATACTTCAGTTGTTGATAAGCTGATGGAGAAGATCCTGACAGGCAGAACTTATGAACATTTATAGAGGCATAATATGATTCGGAATATTCTGCATTGCTTTCTCAACGGCAGTTCATGTCTTACGAGCCTGATTGAATTTTTGAGGATGTGACTAAGTACATTGACGAAGATAGAGCTGTAATGTCGTGTATATGGATTTTAACAAGGCATTTGATAAGAAACACCATGAAAGGCTTATTGAGAAAGAAAGGAGGCATGGGATCCAAGTGGGCATGGCTTTGTGGAACCAGAACTAGCTGTCCACAGAAGGCAAAGTTTGGTTGTAGACGGGTCATATTCCGCATGGAGGCCGGCGACCAGGGGTGTGCCTCAGGGATCTGTTATGGGACTCCTATTCTTTGTGTTTTTTTTACTGACCTGGATGAGGATGTGGAGGGATAGGTTAGTAAATTTGCTGATGACACAAAGTTAGTGGGTTTTGTGGATAGTGTTTTGGGCTGTCAGAGTTTACAGCTGGACACTAATAGAATGCATATTGGTAGGTCAAATTATATAGTATTAATGACAAGACTCTTGGCAGTGTGAAGGATTAGAGGGATCTTGAGGTTAGAGTCCATAGGACACTCAAAGCAGCTACGCAGGTTAAGAAGGCATACAGTGTATTGGCCTTCATCAATTGTGAGATTGAGTTTAAGAGCGAGAGATAATGGTGCAGCTATTCAATGTGGTGATATTGGCTTCTAAATTGAATTTTCCTAATGTGTGTCCTTAATTGGCGATCCTGCATTTAGTTCTACCAGTGCACTGCGGAGGTAATCCCAAATACATAGGTATTTTATGTTAAAGCAAGAGATGAAGACATCTGTTTACGGAGTTGAATCTATGAAGAACAGAAAATATCATGCCAGTATTTACACCTGTTGGAGTCCGGTCTGGAGCCCACCTTCCGGGTCTTGCTCCGGTCCGCGGACATCTGACTCCGGGCCTTGCAGCCAGCTCTCCTATAACACGGAGCCATTGGATCATCTTGGCTTAAGTATGTATACCTGTTGCCTATTAGGAGGATGGTGTTTATCAGGGGCTAGGGGACTGAGCCTAGTTGTGGGGTCGTCCTGCTCCGAAGCTGGGTTAACCCGCTCTGTACCTGGACCGCCGGCTCTGAACCCTGTCTGTATCCTGCTCTACCCTGGTTGCCGACCTGCTCAGAATCCTGTTCTACCCTGGTTACCGCCCTGCTCGGAATCCTGTACTACCCTGGTTGCCGCCCTGCTCGGAATCCTGTTCTGCCCTGGTTGCCGCCCTGCTCGGAATCCTGTTCTACCCTGGTTGCCGTCCTGCTCGGAATCCTGTTCTACCCTGGTTACCGCCCTGCTCGGAATCCTGCTCTGCCGGGTTGCCGGCCTGTTCTGTATGTGTTCAATCCGGTTGGTCTTGTTCCGATGCTTCTCTCCTGTGCGCTGGTCCCGCTGTTCTGCCTTATTCTCCTTGCTCGCGCTGCCACGCTGTCGGTCGTCTTTCCCAATGTACCGTCGTATCACGGTAGTCCTGCTGTTAACCCTGGACCCAGTTTCCTTCTGATCCCTTGGCCCCGTCGGGCAGCTCCAGACGGACTGCCGCTGCCCGGCGGGGGTTCTGCCCTTTCCACCCATCTGCCTTTTCCTACGCGTTGCCTCCGTCGGGGAGTACGGCCGGACTGCCGCTGCCCGGCGGGGGTTCTGGCCTTTCCACCCATCTGCCTTTTCCTACCCGTTGCCTCCGTCGGGGAGTGCGGCCGGTCCCGCTGTCTGGCGAGGGTTCTGCCCATTCCTATCCGTTACCTCCGTCGGGCAGGTCCGGCCGGATTGCCGCACTCTCACACTATAGCAGATACTGATAGGATGAAATCCACACTCTCACACTCTAAAGGAGAAGGACAGATACAGACTGAAACGCACACTGTAGCAGAGACAGACCGATACAGACTGAAACCCACACTCTCACAGTGTAGCAGAGACCGACCGATACAGAATGAAACCCACACTCTCACACTGTAGCAGAGACCGACCGATACAGAATGAAACCCAGACTCTCACACTGTAGCAGAGACTGACAGATACAGAATGAAACCCACACTGTCACACTGTAAAGGAGACGGGCACTGTAAAGGAAATGCCAAAGAAACTGGTATTGTTATGACAAACCATGAGATCATATCGGAATGGAATCTATACATGATTTTGTTAAATCATGCCGGTATTTACACCAGAGAGAAATTGTGTTGATGGTTGTGCTTGTAACCCAACGGCAGTGAATACCAGCATTATCAGCCCATGATAGGTACTCCTACAGCTAATTGAACGCCACAGTGTTTCAGCATCAAACTGTTCTTCAGCTGGATTCAGCAGCGGCTTTGTCCGTCACTTTACCATTTAAAAATGGACAGCACGAGCAGGTAATTTTATTCACATACATTATAAAATGTATAAGAGGTATTTCAGTGAACACACACACACACACACACACACACACACACACACACACACACACACACACACACACACACACACACACACACACAAACTAAAAATATGTGGAAAATATAGGTTACCAGATGGACAGAACGGTGGACAGCTCTAGACTAACAGAAACAGACTAACTAAACATCGATATCGCCCAGGGCTGATGGAGAACTGGACAGAGTGTCTGTGTACTCAGCGGGGATGAGTTATATCCGGGAGCACATAAGTGGATGTGGTGTGGTGGGTTTAACAGCTGAGCGGTCAAAGTGAAGCTGCTGAATTAAATAAAAACAAATTGAATAATATTGACTGAAACTCTGCAGAGGGAGACTGAGAGTCTCCCTGGATCCGGAGCACACTGAGGGGAAACCAGGTCTATTTGTAGATTAAACAATAGGTATAACAGTGAAGATTGCCAAAAATGCCGGACACACCGATTCCCGATTGCTCGGTGAAAGAGGACCGAAGTGAAAGTTTCATGTAGGAAAATAGGAACAGCCGTGACCGCTGCCAACACTATTGTGGAATGTTGTAAACACAGCCGATCATTGCTCACTTACTGGTCTCATTACACATTTTGGTAGAATTGAATGTAACACAATGTAACACATTAATACAATTGGCATCACCTCAGTCAGATCGCAGAGAGATCGCAGAGGGATCTGACTGAGGGAATGCCAATGGTATTATTGTGTTTGTGTTACATGCCCAAAACATCTGCACCTGAGACACTGCCGGTGATGTAATTTGTTTATTCAGTAACAATGGTCAGATGTGGGACCTTGTCACTGGAGATCGATCCCCTGTATAAATCAGAGCCTGTTGCAGTACGTCAGCCCAGAGTGTCTTGCCGAGCTGAGGAATTCAGAGCAATCTCGTTCACTGCGTCACTCAAATGGGATATCCAGTAATCTGGCGGATTGAAAACATTTACTACCCTGTTATTTCAGCCGTTTGAATTCCCGGTAAGCCGCTGTTACTCCTGCAAACGGCAGAAACTGATAGTTAACTCCGACGTTCCGAAGTGTTTTTCTCGCTACTTGTTTCCACAGCCACCTGTTCAGTCCCCTCATTTCAGTCATGGTCAGAAGGCGCTGACAATATTAATCCCATTGCTTTCGTAGAGGACAGCGCTCTGTATTGCAGCCGAGATGCTGCCTTTGACTGAAACCCTCTCGCTGCCTTGATGTGGAGGAATAATCGTGAATTGAAATGTCTGAAAACGAGGACACCGGGCGACACTGCATCCTGGGGAACAGCCGTCCTTCTTTCATGTCCCTATGAATCGTCTGTAATTTGCGTGACTGGCTGACGGAACGACGCGAGTAGCTCATTTATTTGAGAAATATGAGCAGAGTGAACTGCAGATGTGGATTTCATGTCATTCCTGTGCTGCGCAGAGCCAGTGATGCCGGTATTTAATGCCCATCCCTTACTGCGGCCGCGGTAGCATTTCAGCAGCTCATCGTTCGTCAGTCCTGGAAATTCACCCAGATTCAACAGAACTCGCAGGAAGTCTCTGTCACGCCGATAATGCCACTCTCAGTCGCTCCATATGTCCTCGGTCCGGTTTCCACCCTCTGAGGCAGATAGCAAAACACAAGATCTAATCTGATTCTATCACACTGCGGCTCGATTTTCCTGACTAGTCAGTAATGTCCCTACCTCCTTCCCTCTCTCTTGCAGTTAACCTGGTGGCGATTGTTATCCTGTCCCGAGGAAAGTGCGATCTCTCCAAATGCATCACTCGCTACCTGCTGGGAATGGCAGCGGCCGATCTCCTGGTCGTTATCTCTGACCCTCTGCTGACTTGGACTGTCTTCATATATTTTAGTTCTTCCTTCCTCTATTGGACTCCCGCTTGCAGGGCCGCCCGTTGCCTACTCATAGCAAATACCGGGGTCTCTGTCTGGCTGACAGTCGCGTTCACCGGTGACAGATTTGTGGCCATTTGCTGTGAAAAGCTGAAAACAAAATATTGCACCGAAAGAACGGCGGCTGTGATTATCGGGACAGTGAGTGTTCTGGGCTGTTCAGAAAGTATCCCTTTCTACTTTACATTGGAGCATTTGATGAGAATTAATGGAGTTTTCTATGGCTGTGCGAACAAAGAGAGCTTCTCTACGTCCCCCTTGTGGGCCACACCTCGCATGATTCATCGCATTTTCATGCCTTGTCTCCCCTTTGTTCTGATTTTATTGTTCAATACTCTTACGGTCAGACGAATTTTGTCCGCTAATAAAGTCCGGATGGGGCTCCGAGGCGGCAGCAACAGAAAGAATGACAAGGACCCGGAGATGGAGAACCGAAGGAAATCGGTGGTTTTACGATTCAGTGTAACCGGTAGTTTTATATTTCTGTGGTTAACACTGGTAGTATTTGATATTTACACACGGATAGTAAACATCCCTCGCTACTCGGTCGTGGGTACGATTTATATCGCAGACTCCACGGCGACGATGCTGCAGATCCTCAGCTCCTGCACCAACACATGTATTTACGCCGTGACTCAGAGCAAGTTCAGAGAGGAGATGAAGAACGCGGTGAAATACCCGCTGGAACTGTTAAGCAAATTCGTTAAATCTTAGAGTGACTTGTTACTTTCTGCCGGAGATTTCAGTCAAGCGCCATGTTTCCTCCATAATCTATCCACTTGCCGATATGTAGAACCACGGGTAACAACTGAGTGCTCTGAAATGCGCATGCGTTTTGTGATGATATATTTCACTCGCTGTTTACCCCGTACGAGTGAGATGTGTCCTTCATCGAATATGTAATATGTAGCGGTCACCTCAGCTGTAATTCACCCCGATGGAGGGTCTATAGTCAGGTCCCGCCCTTTTCAGTGACGCTCACGGTGTTTTACCCCCAATATCTCTCACGTCGTCCTCGCTCACTCCTTCCCCCACGCCAGTGAGGGGAACGTGATCAGACTGACACATAGCGATGGTGTGTGTGTGTGTGTGTGTGTGTGTGTGTGTGTGTGTGTGTGTGTGTGTGTGTGTGTGTGTGTATGTGTGTGTTTTCTTTACTTTACCAACTCCTTTTCCATCTCCAGTCTGCTCCGCTTCGTCCTTTCCTATCTCCCTCTTTATTTCCGTTCACATCCTGAGGTCCCGTGAAAATCTGTTTTCTCTGTTCCCTGTTTCTCTCTGTCCACACGTTCGGTCACGTTCGGAACAGAATTTAATCTCATTGCAGATTGAGTGAGGTTCATCGTGAGGGAGACATGATCGGGCTGGAACAGAGCGTGTGCGGGTTCTTTTCCTTCTTTTTCAACTCCATCTCCATCTCCGATCTGCTCCGTCGTTGTCCCCGCATCTCTCCGGCTTTATCTCTGTTCACATCCCAAGGCCCCGTCACAGTCTGTTTCTTTCCCTCTGTGTCTCTCTGTTCTCTGTTTCTCTCTGACCACACCTTTCGTTCCGTCGCGTACTAATCAAAGTAAATCTCATTGCAGGAACATATATTTATATTGATAATCAATGTACGCTGAAATTTAATCAACTTCCAGAGCCACGGGAAAAAGTAATTTGTTCATTTTGTCTCTCTACATCTAACTAATCTCTACCTGGAAGTTTTATCGATGTATGAAAAATAAAAGAATGATACTGGAAATCCGAATTAAAATTAATTTAAATGATGTTTTACCGCTTTCTGACGGAACATTACCCACTCTGTTGCATTACCAGTTCCGTCTCACTGATGTCTGCCCTGCCATCGATCATTTAATCACCGATCACCGATGATTTAATTTCAATTTAACACCCCCACCCCGCAACTGAATCAGAATCAGAACCAGATTTAATATCACAGCCATACGTCATGAAATTTGTCAACTTTACGGTAGCAGTACAATGAAATACAGGATAAATAAAAATAGAGAAAAAATACTGAGATACAGGTGGCGGTGGGAAAGTAGCTGTTCCTGAGCTTTCCGGCTTCTGACACTCCCTCCCGGTGGTAACACTGTGCAGAGGGCGTGTCCTGCTGCTGAGCAACTTTAATGATAGACGCCACTGTTCCAAGGATCACCCCGTCTAATAATGATCAGTGAGACACAGAGAATCTGTATTTAACAAGTAACTTTTATTATTTCAACTAAAAAGCGCGTATGTTCACATGCTATCTACCTGTGTGCACCCGACTAGAACCCCTGGCACTCCATGAACAGTCAATGAAGAGAAAAAGTACTACACGGGAAAGGCGCCCATACTGGTCAGGCTTGCCTCGTGATCCCGATCTCCACGTGTCGCTGGGGTCCTCCTTCTCCAGGTGAGTTATCTCCCCTGCATATTTGGAGCTCCCGATGTTTAAATTGTTCCTTATCAATTGAACCATTGGATCTCCAACCCATTGGCTCAAGGTCACCAGACCTACCTGAGTCACCTGGTTACTGGTTATTGTACAGGACTACAGATAACATTGTTTCATGGCTCTGCGCAACTCAGCCTTGTGTATTTGTGGCTTTACACTCTGACTGGTCCACGTCAGTTCAATGAGGCAAACCAGACAGAGTCTCGCGAGATTACAGATTACTTCTTTGGTAGGTCTGGCATTTTACATAACAAGTAGCTCCTCCTCTGAGAATGGTCTCAGGTTTATTGTTCTCATTAGATTGCCCCAGAATCAATAATCAGTTCAGAATCCAAAGGGATATTTGTTTGAGAATGGCCTCAGGTTTAGCAGATTATTACCTGAACCTTCCACCACGGTTAGTTGCTCTAATTAGATTATCCAAGAGCATGAATCTGGACTGATTCCACAGAATGGGGTGTGTGTGTGTGGGGGGGTGGGGGGGGGGGTTGGTAGAGAAATCAGAGCCTTTTCATAACAAAAGGCTACTTGTTTAACAGTAGTCTCAGGGTTAGCAGATCGTCAACTGAAGCTTCCTGTGTCCAAGTTCAGTTACTCTGATTAGATCATCTAAAAGCAAGAATCAGTTCAGAGTCCACAAAATGGTTTAGGGGTGGGGGGGGGGCTGTTAGAGAAATCAGTCCCTTAACATAACAAATGGCGACTTGTTTGACAATGGTCTCAGGTTTAGCAGATCTTCACCTGAAGCTTCCTGTGTCCACATTCAGTTTCTCTGATTAGATTATCCAAGAGTAGACAAACTCGCGGGGGAAACAGAGAGAACTGGTTTGTCTGCTTCCCCTGTCCTTGATCAGACAGTAGTTTCTTTTAGTCAGCAGGGTGTTTTATGAGCCCTTCCTTCTGCCACGGACAGTGTCTTTCTCGGGTCAGCTGTCGTTAAATGTTCCAGGGTGGATGCTGGTGGGTTTTGCTGAGATGCCGAGTGCTGTAGGGGTCGGAGGGTTTTTCAGAAATGGGGAGTGATGTAGGGGTTGAAATGGATTTACGGATGGCGAGGGGTGATTGGGTGTTTCTCTGCCACTGGTGGAAACCAGGATTCGCACTCCATGACGGATGTGTAAAAATAATAAATATAGACAGATAAACTTAAGTGAAAGCACAATCCAGGGAAATGATGAAATGGTCACTATAGAAGGTTAAGTTAACGTCTAATGACCCTCCATTGAAAACATCCCGGGGAGATGGAGCAGACAAGTTCCTAGCAAACTGAGAAATGAGTCCATTTCGCTCTGCCCGGGCTTCCAGTTTTACCAGCTTGAGCTGAGAAACAATATAAATATAATCATTGTTTTTATAGGCTGACAAATCCTCCATAGGCGGACGAACGCTGCTTCATCATCAAAGGCAGAGCAATTAATTTAATTAATAGAATTTATATATAAAGATATAAACACGAACATTGGACAAGATAAGTACAGAGCAAAGTAAAGCATGAAAATTGTAATAGAGCTGGTAGAATCAGCAAGATACAACACAACGAAGAGATGAGCATGAAACATGAGACCATAGGACGCAGGAGCAATTATTGGTTCATCGAGTCTGCTCCGCCATTTCATCATGGCTGACCTAATTTTCCTCGCAGCCCCAATCTCTTGCATTCTCTCTATATCCCTTCATCTCCTGACCAATGGAGAATCTATCAAACACTGTCTGAAATAAACGTAGTCAACTGGCCTCCACAACTACCTCTGGCAACGAATTCCGCGGATTCATCACTCTCTGGGTAATCTCATCTTCGTTCCAAAAGGACGCACCTCCATTCAGAAACTGTGTCCTCTGGTTCCAGACTCTCCCAACATAGAACATTCTCTCCACATCCAATCCATCGAGACATTAGATAGGTTTCAATTTGCCACCCATCAGATTCTATTCTTATGACAAGATATTCAATCCTGGAATCATTTTCGTTAACCTCCGTTAAGCTCACGTCATGTTAGCCCATCCTTTCAAGAAGGAGCTAGATAGATATCTGATGGATAGGGGAATCAAGGGACATGGGGACAAGGCAGGGACTGGGTATTGATAGTGAATGATCGGCCATGATCTCAGAATGGCGGTGCAGACTCGAGGGGCCGAATGGTCTACTTCTGCACCTATTGTCTATTGTCTATCAGGGGCAAAAACTGCTTACAGTATTCCAAGTGAAACCTCGCCAGTACTTTATTCAGCCTCAATGTTAAGTCCTTGCTTTTATCTTCAAGTCCTCTTGAAATGAACGCTAAAATTTGATTTTATTTTTTCACCAACAGAGCTATGCAACCTTTCCCGCGTCCCTGCGCATCCTTTCTAGAAACTTACAAGTACATGGGACATATGAGATGTGCTGGATACTGCAGATGCTGGGAATCCAGAGCAATACACGCAACCTGTTGGAGGGGCTCAGCAGGTCAGGCCGCATTTATGGACGAGAATCAAAGTTTTGGGCTAAGACGTTGCATCAGAAATCTTGATACGCGGGTTTCTGGAATGCCAACTGGCAAGTGAAATATAAAGTAGTGCGATAAAGGGAAAACATGACAAAATTTACTGCAAGGCTTAAGAACATTTGCCAAGCAGATCTCCAATGTATAGCAAATACATCAAAGGCAATAAACACTTCTGCTACACCAATTGTTTAAGCATTATTTCGGCAAAATTTACTATGTCCCATTCCGATCTGGAAACTTTAGAAATGAACAATAGGAACTGAAATGACAAATTTAAAAAAAAAAACACTGTTTGCAATGAACCCCCCCCCCCCCAGATTAACACTACCGAGGACAGAAGGAGGAAAAGCTATACAGACTTTAAAAAAACGCCCAACAGTCTGATAACACTTCTAAAGTATGTACTTGGAAATAAAAAAAAATAAACAGGATTCAGCACTCCATGAGAGTATATGGAAGTCTGCTAAGAAATACAGACCAGAAAACTTAAATCAGAGGCCAGTTCAGAAAAATGAAACATCACTATGGAAGAAAACGTTAACCAGTGGAATTTAATTAAACAAATTTGGCAGGGGGATGGGAACCGGAGTGATGGCATGAGGAAGGGGAAAACTAAAATAAATCAGAGATAGTGTGCAACATAGATGACAGAAAGGACAGGCAGGAGATGAGGCATAATCACGGCCAGTGGGATGAGTTACAGGACAATAGATGCCTGGTGCAGTTACAATAGAAACAACACAAACTGGACTTAAAGAAAGAAAGAATGGAATGGAAGAAGAGCACTGCCGTGGCTGACAAATGAAATCAAAGCCAAGGCGAAAACAAAAGAGCCAGCATACAAGGAAGCCAAAGTTAGTGGGAAGATAGGGGATTGGGAAGCTTTTAAAAACTTGCAGAACGAAACTAAGTTCATTAAGAAGGAAATGGTAAATTATGAAAGGAAGCTGGCGTCTAATATCAAAGAAGATAGGAAAGTTTTTGTATAAGTATATAAAGGGTAAAAGAGATAGATATAGATAAGATATAAATGGTAGCAATAGGTACAATGGAAAATAATGCTGGCTTTATTGTAATGAGAGCCGAAAAGATGGTAGAAGAAATGAATGAGTATCTTGCATCAGTCTTCACATTGGAAGACGTCTGCAGTATACCAGATATTCTAGCGTGTCAGGGAAGTGAAGTATGTGGAGTGAAAATTACGACTGAGAAGGTGCTCAGGAGGCTTAATGGTCTGGGGTTTGATAAATCACCTGGACCTGATGGAATGCACCCCAGGGTTTTGAAGGAAGTAGCTGGAGAGATTGCGGAGGCATTAACAATGATCTTCCAGTAACTGTAGAAAGACTGGAGAATTGCAAATGTTACTCCGCTACTTAAGAAGGTGGGAGGCAGCAGAACTGAAACTATAGACACGTTAGCTTGACATCTGCGGTTGGGAAGTTGTCGGAATCGATTCTTAGGGATGAGATTACAGAGTACCTGGAGGCACCTGACAAGATAGGCCAAAGTCAGCATGGTGTCCTAAAATTACTACATTCTTTCAGGAAATTACAAACAGGGTAGACAAAGGAGATGTAGTGGATGTGGTGTGCTTGTATTTTCAGAAGTCCTTTGACACACAAGGCTGCTTATCAGCACAAGAGCCCATCGAATTACAGGGGAGTTACTAGCATCAGTAGAGCATTGGTTGCTCGGCAGTAAACAGGGAGTGGGAATAAAGGGATCCCATTCTGCCTGGCTGTCGGTTACCGATGGGGTTCCACAGGGGTCTGCGTTGGACCCGCTCCTTTTTATGTCTATGATGTGAATTATGGGATTAATGGAATTGTAGCTGAATTTGTCGATGATACAAAGATAGATGAAGGTCTCAATTAAGCGGCATAGTGTCCTCAATAAATGAAGGGAGTTTCCGGACATTTTAACCACTTTGTTTATATTCTTCAAGAGTTGTCCCAAATAAATTGCTACCCAAATTAACTGATGCCCTAATTAACATAAAATATAAAAATACAAAATAAATAAACAAACAAACAAACAAACAAACAAACAAATAAATAAATAAATAGATAGATGGATAGATAGATAGATAGATAAATAGCACCAAACCAAAAATACTTCCTGCTCGGCCAGGAAGCTGATGCTGGAGGGGGACATGCTGGTCGTAAAAGTTGAGTGTGTGTCTTCATGTGTCTGTACCGCCTCTCCAATGGTATTAATGAGAAGAGGGTTTATCATGTGTGGTTGCGTGTCCTTAATGTTTCCTTTCGAAGGGATCCCGGATGATAGGCATGCTAGTGTTCATGATGGGATTTTTGCAAGATTCAAGTTTCAAAAACTTTATTGTCATTCTAACCGTACATCAGCTCTGCAGGGCAGAATGAGACAGCGTTTCCCAGTGGCAGTGCAATCATTACATAACAATAGCAACACTAAATAATAAACATAACAATAAATAGTAAAACACAACAGCCACATGTGAGTTAAAAACAAGTTATAAGTGTCCAGTGCAAGTTACAATTGTTCAAAGCAGAGTCAGGTAGAGTAGCTATTTAGCAGTCTGACTGCCTGTGGGAGGAAGCTGTTTAGTAGCCTTGTGGTTTTTGTTTTGATGCTCCTGTAACGTTTGCCTGATGGCAGAAGAGCAAACAGTTCATGGAGAGGGTGTGACGAGACGTTAATGATGTACCGTTCCTTCTGGAGGCATCGACTCGGAAAGAGGTCTTGGACGGAAGGTAGGGAGACCCCAATAACCTCTCTGCTCCTTTAACCACTCTCTGCAAGGCTTTTTATCGGCAGCACTGCAGCTGGAGTCCCATTTTGTGATGCAAGACGTCATCACAATCTCAACAACGCCTCTGTCCAATGTAGTTAGGATGTTAGTGGGGAGTGAAGCTTGTTTAAGCTTCCTCAGAAAGTGCAAAGTCTGCTGGGCCGGTTTCACAATCCCAGTGGTGTTTCTGGACCAGGTGAGATTGTCCGAGATCTGCACCCCTAGGAAATTAATGTTTCCCACACTATCCACTGTGGAGCCGCTGATGCTGAGGGGTGTATGTTCAGGCTGAGACCGTCTGAATCGACGATCACCTCCTTGGTTTTAGTGACATTAAGCATCAAGTTGTTGTCACTGCACCAGCTCTCTAGATGTTTGACCTCCTCCCTATTCATTGTTTCATCATTTTAGCTTATGAGCCCCACCACTGTGGTATCATCAGCAAATTTAATGATCAGGTTCCCCTTGAATGGGCTACACAGTCACGTGTTAGCAGTGTAAACAGCAAAGTGCTAAGGACACAGCCTTGTGGGGTTCCAGTGCTCATTGTAATGGAGTCAGAGATGCTCCTGCCAACACGTACAGACTGTGGTCTCTCTGTCAAGAAATCCAGAAGCCAGCGACACGTGGCAGTGTTAACCCAAGCAGCGACAGTTTCACCACTAGTCTCTGCGGGATGATGGTATTGAACGCTGAACTGAAATCAATATACAGGATTCTGGTGTCTTTGTTGTCCAAGTGAGAGAGAACTGTGTGCAGTGTGGTGGAAATCCGTAGAGCGATTTTGACGATAAGGAAACTGTAAAGGATCCAGCGATGAGGGAAGGCTGGCTGTGATATGCTTGACAAACCGATCAAAACATTTCATCACTATGGGGGTCAGTGCGACGTGACGGTAATCATTGAGACAGACTACCACGGATTTCTTTGCTACAGGGATGATTGTGGAGGTTTTGAAGCATCTGGGGCAATGGCTTGACGAAGGGAGGTGTTGAAAATGTCTGTCAGGACATCAGCACATTCCTGGAGCACACTTCCAGGGATGTTGTCGGGATCTCCAGTTTTTCGTGGGTTGACCATGGCAAGGGTCCTCTGTGTGTGCTCTGAATCAATGATTGGAGCCGGCGGGTCAGATGGTAAGAAGGGATTGGTTCTCTCACATGTTGTAGTGTTTAATGCTTCGAAGGGTGCAAATAATTTGTTAAGCCTGTTTGGAAGAGAGGCGGCGTTGTCATCGGTTTTCTGCCTGATCTTGTAGTCTGTCAGAGCTTTAATTCCCTGCTACATCCGTCTGGTGTCACCTGTGTCACAGAAGTGTCCATGCATTTTGCGCTTTCCTGATCCCTGGTGAAAGCGCAGAATTGGCTGAGAGAAGCGCACCCCTGTCCCCCGATCTGTAGGGTGATTACGGGCCTTCAGTAGTGAACGCACCTCTGTTGCCATCCATGGCTTTTTATAACCACGTTCGGTGAAGACTTTCATCACAGCGACATCCTCCGTGCATTTGGCTATGTAGCTGATTACTGCCTCCGCATACTCCTCAATGCCTGTATGGTCATCATAGGAGTCTGCTGTTTTGAATTTGTCCCAGTCTGTGTGCAAAAGACAGTCTTGTAGTGCTGAGGCTGCTCCTTTTGGCCAGACCCCTTTTCTCTGCTCTCACACGTTTAAGCACTGGTTTATATGCTGGTGTTAACATGACAGATAGGTGGTCAGAGTGGCCAAGATGGGGGCGGGAGGCTGCTTTGTATGCCCATGGTGTGTTGGTATAAACCAAGACCAGTGTGTTGTCTGCCCTGGTTTTGAAATCCAAATATTGCAGGAATTTGGGGAACACAGTCTTTAAGCTGGTGTGGTTAAAGTCCGCAGCAATCACCACAAAGCTGACCGGATTTGGGGATGCGGACGGATTTCGGGTGTTGTCTCCAATACGGGGCGACATACTGAATGTTTGATCGAACAGATTTAGGTGTGTGCTTCAAATATGGGAGCGCGGAAAGCATTCGCTGGGTGCACGGATTTGGGGATGCGGACGGATTTCGGGTGTTTTCTCTAATACGGGGCTACATACTGAATGTTGGATTGCACAGATTTAGGTGTATACATCAAATGTGGGAGCGCGGAAGCGTTCGCTGGGTGCACGGATTTGGGGATGCTCGCAGTCTTAGGGGTGTGATCTGGAAAACGGGGGTGCACCCGGATCTGGAGCTGAAAAGCAATGTTATGTTATGTGCGGAATTTTAATGTTGAGGCAGTCATTTTTTTCTCAACTGTTTGAAATGATTCCTGCTCTGAGATTTATTGATATGTCCGTCAATATGGAGGTGCTCACTAATTTGGGGATGTTCATTGATTTAACCGTGTGTCAGCCTCTCTGGATCTGCAAACGAGTTTCGGGGATGTGCGGAGATTTGCGTCTGTCGGGGTGTGTGGAGTTGCACACTAATTTGTGGGGTTCAGGCGTACTTGGTGGTGCACATGGATTTGGGCCTGCACACTGATTTGATGTTGCGTGCGGATTTGGGGCTGTGCACAGATTTAGGGGTGTGTTGGTGAAAAACGGTTGCAAAAATGTGTATGTCGGTTGATTTGGAGATATGATAATCTCGAGGCTTTTTCATTTTTTAGACGCCTAAGCAATGAATGCACTTTCAATGTTGAACTTTGTTCTTGCTGTATTAGTAATGTGGATACAGTTATTTTCTGAACTTTTTGAAAGGTTTCTTGCTCTGGGATAAACAAATGTGCATGTGGGGTGTCAACTGGTTTGGCGATGCGACGGATTTGGGTTTCAAATCGATTTAGGGATGTGCGCAGATTATGGAGTGTGTTGGGGAATATTGGCCAGAGGAATTTAGTGTGCACTCGGATGTGGGAGTCCGTGCGCAGATTTAGGAATTTATTGGCGCATATGGATGCACACGGATTTGGGATTGCCAGTGGACCTGGGTCTCGAACTTACTTCATTTACAGGTATTTTCATAATAGATAGGCTTAAACTGAAACTTGTTCTGTGTACGTCTCTAATATGGAGGCAGAAATTCCGTGAAATGTTTGAAATGACACATTCTCTGAGATAATGAAATATTAGATTGGGGGTTTGAGCAGGTTTGCGGGTGTACGCGGATTTAGGATGCGCAAGCACTTCGGGATGTGCGCTGATTTATGGGCGTGTCGTCAAATATGTGGTTGCGCACGAATTTGCAGAGTGTCGGTGCATTTGCACACGTGACGTGTCTCAGGAATGTTTCATTTCTAGATACTTTATTAATAAATGTATAAATGCATTTTAAACTGAACTTTAAACTGTTTCTTTAACGAGGAGACAACTATTTTGTGAACTATTTGAGATTATTATGATTTTTCACTCGGACAGCGATGTGTGCATGTGGGGATGTCAGCGCGTTTGCGGGTGTACAGGGATTTAACAATGTATGCATTTCGGGGTGTGTCGTCAAATACAGGTACGGTCACCGATATGGGGGTGTTGTTGGAGTTGAGGTTGTGGCGAATCTCAGGATTGATTCGGAAACCCCCTTTCTTCCTGGACGTCTCAGTAAACGGCTCCTTCCCCCTCGCCAGCAGTCTCCAACTCACCGCTGAGAAACCCGCAGTTCTCCAGCCAGGTACGTCTGGGGTTTACACGCTCGGTCCCGCCAGACCGTGAGATCGGGATGTCCCGCCCACCCAGGCCTCAGCATTTGTCTGAATGCTGTGTGTTTTGCTGCCCTGTTACAGCACGTCACACGAGACAACAAATTCACACGGTACGCAAATAAAAGAAGTTTATTTAGAGCTGAAACATTACTGGATGTGCACAGGCTGGAGCACAAAACCTCCAAAACCCGTACTCATCGATCCGCAGCAGACTCCCCACATTGTCTCCACCGAATGACTGTCCCCAAAGGATCGGATCCTACGACCAGTCCTCTCCGGACTTTTCGCCGGGAAGTAACCTGTTAACCGATGGGCATTTACGTTCCAGTGCGGGATTCAATATCGATAGCGGTATGCCGGGTGACGAGAGCGGGACTATGATTGAAAAACAATAAATGAAAACAAAGGGAAAGGCGAGTTCAATAATTGGTAGGAGACGGTTGTCTTGGGCTGGGTGACGACAGTTCCGAACATTACAGCACAGAAAAAGGGGTTTTAGCCCTTCTTGGATGTGCTGAACCATTTTTCTGCTTAGTCCTACTAACCTGCAAATGGACCATACCCCTCCATGTACCTCTCATCCATGCACCTGTACAAGTTTTTCTTAAATGTCAAGAGTGAGACCGCATTTACCACTTATTTTGCCAGCTTATTCCACACTCCCACCACTCGCTGCTTGAAGAAGCCCCCCTAATCTTCCCTTTAAACTTTGCCCCTTTCACCCTTAACCCATGTCCTCTGGTTTTTTTTCTCCCATAGCCTCAGTGGAAATTACCTGCTTGCATTCACTCTATCTACATTCACATCATAATTTTAAATACATCTACAAACTCTCCCCTCATTTTTCTTCGCTCCAGGGAATAAAGTCCTAACCTATTCAACCTTTCTCTGTAACTCAGTTTCTTAAGTCCCGGCAACGTCCTTGTAAATCTTCTCTGCACTCTTTCAACCTTATTAATATCCTTCCAGTAATTAGGTGACCAAAACTGGACACAATACTCCAAATTCGGCCTCACCAATGCCTTATACCACCTCACCATTACATTCCAACTCTGATACTCAATACTTTGATTTATAAATGCCAATGTACCAATAGCTCTCTTTACGACCCTAACTACCTGTGACGCCACTTTTCGGGAATTTTGTATCTGTATTCCCAGATCCCTCTATTCTGCTGAACTCCTCAGTATCCTTCCATTTACCTTGTATGCTCTACCTCGGTTTGTTCTTCCAAAGTACAATACGTCACACATGTCTGCATTAAACTCAATCTGCCTTTATCAGCCCAAGTTTCCAGCTGGTCCAAATCCCTCTGCAAGCTTTGATAACCTTCCTCACTGGCCACTACCCCTCCAATCTTTGTATCATCAGCATATTTGCTGATCCAATTTACCACATTATCATCTAGATCATTGATATAAATGACAAATAACAATGTGCCTAGCACGGATCCCAGTGGCACACCACAAGTCACAGGCCTCCACTCAGAGTAGTAATCCTCTACTACCACTCTCTGGCTTCTTCCGTTGAGCCAATGTCTAATCCATTTTACTTGCTCTCCACGTCCACCTAGCGACTGAATCTTTCTAACTAACGTCTCAAGCGGACCTTGTCAAAAGCCTTACTGAGGTACATGTAGACAACATCCACTGCCTTCCCTACATCCACTTTCCTGGTAACCTCCTCGTAAAACACTAATAGATTTGTTATTAATGACCTACCACACACAAAGCCGTTTTGCTTCTCCCTAATAAGTCCCTGTCTAACCAAATATTTGTAGATCCTATCTCTTAATACTCTTTCCAATAATTTCCCTAGTAATGGCGTCAACTTTACCGGCCTATAAATTTCCGGATTACTTTTAGAGCCTGTTTTAAATAACGGAACAACATGAGCTATCCTCTAATCAGCCAGTAGCTCACACGCAGTTACCGACATTTTAACTATATCTGTCAGAGCCCCTGCAGTTTCAACAGCAGTCCGAGGGAATGCCCTGTCAGGTCCTGGGGATTTATCTACTCTGATTTCCCTTAAGATACCAAACACCTGCTCCTGTATTTCCTATCATCCAATTTACTACCTCCATGACCTCGCTACTTGTTTGATTTATTTCCATAGACTCCATGCCAGTTTCCTTAGTAACTACAGTTTAAAAAAAAACACATTTAAGATCTCCCTATTTTTTTTTGTTCCATACATAGCCAACCACTCTGTTCATCAAGAGGACCAATTGTATCCCTTAAGCTCCTTTTGCTCTTAATATACCTGTAGAAGCTCTTTGGATTATCCTTCACCTTGACTGCCAAATCACCCTCATGTCTTCTTTTAGCCTTCCTGATTTCTTTCTTCAGTACTTTTGTTTTTTTTTTCAATTTTATGCAGCTCAAGCACCTTATTTGCTTCCTGTTGCATATAGATTACATACATCTCTCTCTTCCTCTTTACCAGAGTACCAATATCCCTCGAGAACAAAGGTTCCTTATTTTTATTCATTTTGCCCTTTGTTGTTATGATCACTGGAACTAAAGTGTTCCCCTGCACACACTTCCGTTACCTGTACTAACTCGTTTCCTAATAGGAGATCTAATATTGTATCCTCTCTATTTGGTACTTCTATATATTGGTTTAGAAAACTTTCTTAAAGATATTTTACAAACTCTAACCCGTCGAGAGCTTTAACCACATGGGAGTCCCAATAAATAAGTGGAAAATTATAATCCCCTACTATCACAAATTTATGTTCCTGCAGTTGTCCACCATCTCTCTGCAGATTTGATCCTCCAATTCTCGCAGACTATTGGGTGGTCTATAATGCAACCACATTAATGTGGTCATACCTTTCCTGTATCTCATCTCTACACATATGTCCTCAGTAGACAAGCCCTCTAATCTGTCCTGTCTGAGCCCTGCTGTGACATTTTCCCTGACTAGCAATGCCCCCTACCCAGCTTTCCTCTGCCTCTAACACGTCTGAAACATCCGAACCTTGGAGAATTGAGCTGCCAGTCCTTCCCCTCCTGTTCCTCCAGTTTTATTCCCCCCGCTGGCCGGTTGTCCGCTGACAGTCAGTTCTGCAGTGCCAAGATGGAAAACAGTGCGACCGCCTCTAAAACAACTCAATATATATTATTTATTGACCAGTCGAATAATTGACAAAAGAGGAAATTTCGCTGCGCTGATGAACTGCTGTCTGAACTTGGACTGAGTTACCCCGTAAATAAACGTGTTTGTGCAGCAACTTAACACCAACAACATAACTCCCAAGCGTCCAAATATATATTCTGAATTGTTGTAATTATTTGGATCCAATCCGGCAATGGTGTAATAAAGGAATTCGGCAACGTTCACCGACCACAGGATGATGAAGCTTCCGGAGATGGTGAGAAGTAAGATCACAGACCTCCTCCTGCTCTCCATCTCCGGGTCACTGCCGTTCTTCGACTTGCTCTGATCCCTCAGCCCCTTACGGACGCGACTAGTCACTACAATGTGTCTGACTGTCAGAGCGTTGAACAGCAGTATTAACACGAACGGGAGTAATGGCGTTAGAACGGTAGAAAGCGAGTCAAATCCCACCCACCCGGGATTCGTATAGTAGTCCGGTATTTCAGTACAGTCCCAGGGTATATTGTCAATCACTGTCACAGGTTGGTATATAAAGAAGTAGGGTATATTTTTAAAGCAGAACAAAACGCCAGTTGTTATCAGAACCACAGCCGCTGTTTTCCTGGTGCAATACTTTTCTTTCCACTTCTGGAAACAAATGGCAACAAACCGATCAAACGTAAAAGTGACGGTGAACCAGACTGAGCAGCAGTGGCTGCCTGTCCTAGGGCAAAGATCACACTGCACACGGGGGTGATGTCCAGAAAAGTTCCAGGGAAGTAATAATAACTGACGCGCCACAGTATGACCTGAAAGATGATGGTTAGCAGATCTGCGGTTGCCATGGCCACCAGGTAGCGAGTGGTGCAGGTAGAGAGGCCGCATTTTCCCCGGGACAGGATCACAATCGCCACTAAATTAACTGCAGGAACAGCAAAAAAATAAAATGTGAATTACTGTCTCACCATTCCGTGAGTCTGAAGCCATAGTTAAGCTGGAAATTGAGCACATTCCAACTTCGCAGACAACTCATTTCTGGAAGTTTACAAATGTAAAACGGCGCGCTGCTCGGTACTGGAAGAGGAGCAGTGTTTGGAAAGAAGGCATTGTCAATTGATTGCCGAGAGGGCTTTGGAGAAATTAATGTAAATCTCCAGCAATCAGGTTTTCGAGTGATACGTGGAGCCTGGCTACCAGGGCCAATTTCTCAGCGATGATGGTTGCCGCGTTACTGTCACCTATGCGCTGTCACTCTCCCGATACAGCGGTCCCGCTCCCTCCGCCTCTGTCCACTTACACAGTCCAAAGCAAATTTACAGCCACCCGTCGCATGTCCTCGTCCCCTCTTAGATTTCCGGTCGTCACCCGCCCGCAGGGGCCCCGCTTGCCTCGCTTCTTTTAAATTCTGCAGCTACTCCATCCCGGGGTCCTTCACACCAAGTCAAAGTGTCCGATCAGAAAGTTCCTTTTCGCCCTTTTAATAATTTTGCCTGAGCCACTGAATGCCTTACGTTTCTTGCACGTTAGTGCTGTGAATATCCAGTACATAAAGAAAAAAAAAAGGAATAACATAGGCGCTTCATAAACTTTGTCCTCCTTTACGTTGATGTGTAATGTCTGGATACTCTTGTGCATTTCTCACTGCCGCGATCCCGTCACCGATGTACTGACACTCTCCTCATACAGCGAAGCACCGCCTGTCCTCCTCTGTCCATTAGAAAAGCAGATTTATTCCCCCCCCCCCGTTCGCATGTCTTGTCATCTCGTCATGAGTTGCTCCAAACTGCTACAGCATTGTTCCAAATACTTCAAAACTCATTGTTCCTGAGCGGAATATCGCCAGGACCTCACCCCGGCTGAGCTCCATCGGACATCGCTATGTTGTCCCTTCACTCCCTCTTCACTTCACGGATAACAGGGCATAAAACAAATCCTGCTACACTAGACCTACACAGAACTTTTTCTTTAATCTTTCGAAACTCCGGATGTTTGAGACTGACAAGTGATTTCTGCGCTTCTTCCCGAAATCTCAGCGGCGATCCTCTTCTCGCATTCCGTTCAAACTTGCAGCGATTTCTAAAAGCACAGCGTAGTACCTTTCAATTTGCATTTAAAGTATGCTACAGTGTTGATACGGAATTACATCAATAGTCTCCAAAGGTGACCAGCGCTCCGGGCTATCGGAATTTACTTTAGCAGAGGCTTTGCATTGATAAATCAAAACTGCCCGCCATGAATCCACAAAGTGAATTCGTCTCAACGATCTTCCAGTCTACATCTGTTTTCTGCCGATCTATTTTCGGCCGAGTCCACGGATCAAACTGCAAAAAAACTTCTGACCGAACACGGAGTGTTGCCACAATGTCTCCACCTCACTCGTAACCGCATAACAACCGAACGAGTCTAATGAACGCGCAGTCACAGCCGCAAATGTTACTTCGCCCATGTTCTTACCAGGAACACCGATAACGGCGATGATCATGTACCATATCTTTCTCACACGGTAAAATGTTTCAATCATGCTGTGTGAGATTCAGCCCGTCTTCCAGCTGCCCGCGATCTCGCTGAAGAAACTCTGAGCAGATGAATCTCCACGGTCATTCATTTATAATCGCTCCAGCACGGTAAATATTCAGATCCACACAAGTCTGACGTGTCTCCCAACAGCTGCCGTCAAAATAAACATGATGTCATTCAAGTCAAATCCCAATGGTGATGAGGTATGGCACTAAATTGTAAAACCTCAATGTACAAATCTAAATTGTAAACTTGTACTGAACGCAGGGAAGCTGTTAATCACATTGATTAACACTTTCTCGAGCACCTCAGCTCTATCCACAAAAATGCGGGAATTCACACTTTCAATACACTTACGCACTCCATTTCCGACATGTTTGTCCATGGTTTCATCTTGTTCCATTATGAGGCCACTTTTATCTTGGATAAGTAACACCTCATATTCTGTCTAGGTATCCTCTAATCTAATGGCATCAACATCGATTTATCTAACTTCTGATATGTTTCCCTACTTCCTTCCTTATTCCTCATTTCTCCTCCTTGGTATCTTACCTCTTCTCCTCCCCTGCAAGCCTTCATATTCTGGCAACTTCGACTGTCTGTTCAAGCTCTGATGAAAGACCATAGTCGGAAACGTAGACTGTTTATTCATTGTCATAGAGGTTGCCTGACCTACTGAGGATCAGGAGTGAGTCCTCCAATCACACAACAGTTCACTTCGCGTATTATCATCATCCATTCAACCATTAATATCCCCACTCAAATACCAATCCTCTCTCCCTCTGCACAAAGATTCCCACGCCATTATTTCAAACCCATTCTAACCTAGCCCCACACTCCGAGTGATATATCCCGTCACCGAGCAGCCCCGACACGACGATTACTGCACGAATATTGCAAACTCATTCCAACATCCTTCCACGATCCGATTAACATCTCCCGTCCCCTAACGTCCACTCCTTATACAGAACGATTACTACACTAGTGTTTCAAACCCAGTCTCAACTTCCTTCAATCAATATCTCCCATCCCCTAACAGCCTTTCCCTCTATACACCCATTAACCCACCAATGAGTATTGTTACACCTAGATCTCCCTTCGAAAAAAATAATTTCGCCTTCTCTTCCAACCCTCTGCTCTCCCTTAATACCTCACCCTGCACCATGTCACTTCCTCAGACCAGACAGAATTCCAAATTCCGCTTTATCCACTTAACCTCGTATACTTCACCTAGTGTAATTCCATAATGTCCTTCCCATACGCCCCTTAATGCTGTACCCAATATAATCCTTTTCGCCTCTCTCTCAACCCACCCACTAATATTCCACCGTCTAATCAAACTCTGCAATTCACCCACACGCCCATTAATACAATAATTAATATAATCCCTCTTTCCTTTGCGGTAACGATGAACCTAATATTTTACATCATTCTGCAGCGTGCATGACACCAGCAGTATGAAAGAAGGTTGCAACTGTTATTGATGGAAGTGAGTGTAGTTTCTATTGCTGAGGAGAAGATGTTTGAGAGGCTGAAATACGGGAAGTTAGAAGCACTAATCAGCTGGACCAGATGGAGGAGACCAGGACGCTCTGTCTGGTTCACTGCCACATTGATATCTGTTCAGTTTGTCGCCATCTGTTGCCAGATGCAATGTATTTGCGCCGAGGAAACTGGGGCTGTGGATCTGACAACAGCCTGCGCTATCTGAAAGACGTGGCTGAGGACGGCATTAGCGGTGAACTTTGAATAATCATTGTGATTTGGAAGAGTCCAGAAGTGTAAGAAGTAACAAATGTCAATCCACTCCACTCTAAGTTGTACAAACGACAAGAAACTATAGGCTGGATAGCCTGTCATCAGTGGTTGGAAGGATGTAGGACTCCATTATTAATGATGAGATTTCTCGTCTATGGAGAGTAATGATAATATAGGGCGGATTTTACCGTGGTTTCCTGAAGGGCATGTAAAGCTTTATAAATCTGTTGGCATTATTTCAGGAAACCAAAAGGCAGATTCCACACAGGAGAGTCAGTGGATGTTGTTTACTTGGATTTTCAGAAGGCCTTTGACAATGTGCCGCGCTTGAGGTTTCTAAACAGGATAAAACGCCCTTAATACAAAAATATATGATGGATGGCAGACCGTCTGAATGCCAGAATGCAAGGAGTGGGACTAAACGGAGCTGATTAGTGGTGTTCGGCAGGCGTGGGCTTTAGGGCCGCTTCTGTTCGTTTTCAGAGAAGGGAAGGTCAACAAATAAAATCTCCGATGCAGCGGGCGGTCAAATTGTGATTTATTCAACTATGGATTCCGTCATGGTGTTTTCTGAAGAAACTTTCACATTTCTTTCACGTAGATGCTTAGTCACTCTTCGGTCCAGCTATTCAATTCTCCTTCCCAACCTGCTTCCAGATTGAGTGTTTGTCTCTCTGAAAGAGGAGGCAATCATTCTTCAGAAAAGTCTGTATTCTCATCCGACATTTCTGATATTCAAAGCGGCGTGCTGACTCTGCAGGGCCCCCTGGCGCTAGCAGAATGTCAGTACACGGTGGGGATATGTCGACGCTGTCAGTTTGAACCTCCTCTAGAGCACGCGTGGTTTAGATGGTTGTCCGAGATGTGAAGGTCGACTCTTTGGCTGCGAATTTGGAGAAGGAAGTCTGAGAATCGGAGCGGGTGTGCTGTGGGAGCCGTTTTGATTTTTTCTTCTCATCGGGGTTAAGAGAGGCGGGACCGCGCAGCCTTGTGGCTTCGGGCAATGAAACGCGGAAGATTTAAAACGCAGCCTCTTACAGCGGGAGGCGTCGTTTGCGGGCAGAGCAGTGCGCCGGGAGCAGAGTGAAGCTTCAGAGCTTTGGCTCAACGGGCTTAAGCGGAAACGGGCGAGGCAAGGGAGGTTTTGTTTTAAATTTTTCCTGTTAATTGAGAAAAGGGGGAATTATGAATGTGAGGGCAGCTTGCTGTTCTCGGTGTCGGATGTGGGAGGTCCTGGAGTCACCTCGCCTCCCGAACGTTCACAGCTGCGCCAGGTGCGCCGAGCTGCAGCTCCTAAGGGACCGTGTTAGGGAAATGGAGTTGCAGCTCGATTACCTTCGTCTGGTCTGGGAGAGTGAGGAGGTGTTACAGGCAGGTGGTCACACCCGGGCCACGGGAGGCAGACAAGTGTTTCATGGTTGGGACAGTGAAGTGGAAGAGTCAGGTACTAGAGAGTACCCCAGGGGCTGTACCCCTTGAATATAAGTACACCTGTTTGAGTACTGTTGGCGGGGGGCAGCCTATCTGGGAGAAGCGGCAGTGGCCATGTCTCCGGCACAGAGTCTGGCACTGTGGCTCAGAAGTGTAGGGAAAGGACGACGAAGGAAGTAGTAATAGGAGACTCGATAGCTAGGTGGTCAGATAGGCAAATATGTGGACGCAGTCAGGAGACCCGGATGGTAGTTTGCATCCCTGGTGCCAAGTTCCAGGATGTTTCTGATCGTGTTCAAGATATCCTGAAGAGGGTGAGCAGCCATAGGTCGTTGTACATGTCGGTACCAATGACATTGGCAGGAAAAGGGAAGAGGTCCTGAAATGAGAATATAGGGAGTTAGGAGAGGAGTTGAAAAGAAGGACCACAAAGGTAGTATTCTCGGGATTACTGCATGTGGCACGCGACAGTGAAAGGAATGAGGTGGAGAATCAATGCGTGGCTGAGGGATAGGAGCAATGGGCAGCGATTCGAATTTCTATATCATTGGGACCTCGTTTGGGGCTGTTGTAACTGTGCAAAAAGGACGGTTTACACTTGGAGGACCAATATCCTGGCGGGGAGATTTGCTAAGCCTAATGGGGAGACTTTAAACTGGAATGGTTGGGGCATAGAATCAAATTGCAGAGACAAAGAGGGAGGTGATTTGTTCACAAATAGAGAAAGCTTGCAGACAGTGTGTGATGGATGTCAGGCAGGTGATAGAGAAGGGGAGCGCTCTGACCAAAGATGAAGGGGAGAAGGAATAAAAAGAAGATAGCAAAGTTGTTTGCACCGTTAGGAATATACACAGAGTAAGAGATGTAGTATTTCTTAAATGCATTTACTTCAATGCGAGGAGCATTGTAAGAAAGGTGAATGATCTTAGATCATGGATTGATACCTGGAAATATGTTGTTGTAGCTATTAGTGAAACATGGTTGAAGGCGGGATGTGAAAGGCAACTAATTATTAATGGATTTAGTTACCTCAGGTGTGATAAAATCGGAGGGGCAAGAGGCGGAGGTGTTGCATTGCTTGCCAGAGAAAATATTACAGCAGTGCTTTTGCAGGATAGATTAGAGGGTTCGTCTAGGGAGACTAGTTGGGTGGAATTGAGGGATAGGAACGGTGTAGTAACAGTTATAGCGAGAATTGGAGGAGCAAATTTGTAAGGAGATAGTAGTTATTTGTAGTAAGCACAAAGTTGTGATTGTGGGAGATTTTAATTTTCCACACATAGACTGGGAAGCCCATACTGTAAAATGGTTGGATGGTTTGGAGTTTGTAAAATGTGTGCAGGATAGTTCATTGCCGCAATACATAGACGTACCAACTAGAGAAAGGGCAGAGTTGGACCTCCTGTTAGGGAATGAGATAGGTCTGTCATGGTCCCTTCTGGCATCTGGCTATCTTCCTCAGGAATTGGGCCTTTATAACCTCGTTTAGTTCCCAATCAATTCCCAAGTTCCAATAATTACGAACACCTGCAATCCATCAACTAAAGTAGTATATGAATACTGTGACCACTACTCGACGGTGTCACTCGTTGGTCGACACGTGTACAAGTAACCTCACTCCACAGTGTTTAGGACTAACAGTTCCAGATCTAGCCTTGTTCCTGAATTATCTTCCAAGACCAAGACTCCGGGTAAATGCTCCTTGAAACGCTTACTACGCTCGCTACAACGGCAGCGTCTCCCGATACGGTCTCCGCGCCCGTGTTCAGCATTTGGGTTCGTCCCACCGCTACGTCCTCGCAACAAACCATTCTATCATGTGCCTCCAAGTGTCTGGAAAAACACCCGCTTAATAATCGACTCCAACACTTTCCCAACCCGGTATTTGGAACTATGTCAGAATCAATTAAGTATTGAAACGTGCCCCTTCAGGCATCTCTTTCAGAATCCTGGTCCAGGTGACTTTTGTACCTTTTGAGCTTGCAGTTTTCTAAGAACCTTCTCAAGAGTAATGGCACACTTCCAATATCTCTGCCCCCTGACGCTCCTAACTTCCACAGTGCACACAGATACAATAAGAACTTATTCCAACCGTCCGTCATTTTCTTGTCCTGCTAATCCTACTTCTCCAGCATCGTTTTCCAGCGGTCTGATATCCAATATCGCTTCTTTTTACACTTCATGCATCTGAGGAAGCATTTGTCATCCCCTTCAAATTGTGGGATCGTGTACCTTCGCATTTCAATATTTCAAAGACATCATATATTAATTATTTCTTGCCTTCTTCTAACAACAAGCTTACCACTACATTACACTTTTTCTTCTATAAGCTATGCCTTCTCTTTGGGTTTCATGTTGGCTTCGACTTCTCATGATAGCGACGGTGGTGTCATATTGCCTTTAGAATACTTCTTTTTTCGATGGACATATTATTCGGATTACGAAATGCTTCAAGAATACCCAGCCATTGCTGCTGTGCCGTCATCGCTGCCAGTGTTCTTTCCCAAACAGTTTTGGCCCGGTCCTCTCTCAAGCCTCAGTAATTCACCTTTCTTCACTGATATACGAGGGGTGATTGATATGTTCGTGGCCTGTGGTAGAACGAGTCAATTTTAGAAAACCGAGCACATTTATTTTTCCGCATAGCCCCATCCTACATTTACACACTTAGTCCACCTGTCGTGGAGCATACGGTCCCTTCCTTGTAGAAGTCGGTGTCTTGGACCTGCAGAGCGGTCGACAGCAGGGATGATTGATGTTCATGGCCAAAGGTAGAATGAGATGAGTTATACACCTCTCGTTACATGCACGTGCAGGTCAACTCTTTGAGTGATTATGCAGAAAGTTTGAAGTTAATAACTCATCTCCATCTACCGAGATTTTCTAAAATTGGCTCCTTCAACCTTAGGCCACAGACATATCAATCACCCCGTATCTGACTTCATCCTCCCTTTGTTAAATTCCAAGCTGAGTTGTATCACCTTGTCAGGGGAACACGAGGGCGAGATATAAGTGGAGAAAGTCAGAAGAGACAAACGTGGCGTAGAGAGACAAACAGAAAGTAAGATGGACGTGGGAGATAACAACGAGGAAGAATCAAATGAGTAGAGAGGGAGCAGCAAAGAGTAAAAGAGGGCGAGAAAGTAAGACTTGGTTGGGGAGAGAGGCAGAGTGAAAGAGAAATCGTTGATAAAGAGATGTCGTAGCGGAAGACTGAGGCAGAAAGAGATAGTGGGCGAGAAGTGGAGGGGTGAGAAATGCTGAGAGGACAGAGAGACTTGGATAGAGAGACGAGTGTTTGGACAGAAGCACTGGGGGGAAGAGGTATGAGAGACAGAATGCTGTGCTCAAGTGATAAGAGAAAGGCTTGGACAAAATATTGGGGCTGATACAAATTAGGGAACGACAGCGTGACTGGGGTAGGAGAGAGAATGTACGGGAGAGATACTGGGGTGAAAGATGGTGGAGTGAGTGTCTCAGGAGAGAGAGTGTGAAAGAGATTCGGAGAAGGAAAGACAGGGGCAGCAAGCGACGTGGAATATGACTGGGTAGTGAGTGCTGGCGGACAGTAACAAAGCGGGAGAGGGAGACACAGGGAGAGAGACAGGGTGGTTGAGACAGAGGGGGAGTCTGAAGGATGAGACAGGTAGGGGCTGAAACGGGTACTGAGGTGAGAAAAGAACTGAGTGAGAAGATAGTGTGGAAAGAGAGACTGTGCTAGGAATACGGGGATATAATAAGGATAAAAAGAGACAGGAAAGAAAATGGGGAAGGAGTGAGACGGGCGAGAAGACAAGGGGAAAGAGGGAAGACGATAGAAGCCGAGCGAAAGATTGCAGGAGATGTATGCCAGGGGTCGATATGGGTGGGGGGGGGGGAGAGAGAGAGAGAGAGAGAGAGAGAGAGAGAGAGAGAGAGAGAGAGAAGAGAGAGAGAGAGAGAGAGAGAGAGAGAGTTCTTCCTGTAGATGCTGCCTGGCCTGTCGTGTTCCTTCAGCATTTTGTGTGTGTGTTGCGTATATTCTCCACGGGCTGTGTAAACACAAAGCTTGCAATAACAGTGTAACAACTCTGATTTACTTTTGTTTTAAAACTATCCTTGATTTAATCTTTTCAAACTTAAAATGGCTACAGCTAAGAAATCGTCTAAAGAGCCTGTATCGCTCAAGGCAATTTCTAATCTTCTGGATACTAGATTGGATACTAAACTTGCTAGTTTGGAAAGTAAACTTACCTCGAAAATGTCTGAGATTGAAGAAGTTGTTAGATCGCTTGATACCAAGCTTCAATCGCAGGCATTAGATATTCAACGGCATGAAGACAAGATCACGACTCTTGAAGAGTTAATTTGTCAAAAAATACGTACAATTGAAACACTGGAGAAAAAGGTACGGTCGACTGCTCAAACAGTAGAGCATTATAAGTTTAAAATCTCCGATCATGAAAACCGATCTCGCAGAGAGAACTTGCGAATCATTGGACTTCCCGAAAATGTTGAGTCTGGTGACTTAATTGATTTTTTCTTTAACTTACTGTGGGAAGTTTTTGGCGCTGAGGCTTTGAAAGTTAAACCTACTATTGATCGTGCCCACAGAGTTTCTAGATTCTCGGCCTCGAGTGACAAGCCACGGGCTGTGATTGTTCGCCTCCATTATCCCCGGGAGAAAGAGCTCTTAATCCGCTTAGCTCGTCAGAAACGTATGATTTCTCAGAGAAATAATAAGTCTCGTATGGTTGAAGATTATTCATTTGAAGTGATGAGAGAAAGAATCGCTTTTAAACCAGTGATGGCAGAAATTTATCAGATTGGACTTAAACAAGCTTTAAGATACCCAGCGAATGTCAGAGTTACTTTGGGTGACGACAGTCTGCGCTTCTTTCAAACTCTGACCGGCGCGAAGAAATTCCTCGAGGAATATCGATCTTCTACCATAAGTTGAACTATGTGTTATATCTTTGTTGATTCTCCTCAATGGTTTTTTTATTGTGAGAAAATTTGGCTTTTTTCCTTAAAAAATGCCTGTAAATGTTGAAGCCCCGTTGTAGCTCTTTACTTCGGTCTGTAGACCGGGTTTTTTTTATCACGGTTATAGATGCTCTTTCAATTTTACTAGAATGATTTTTTAAATTCTTTTTCTCTGAATTGTGTATACACATCTATACTTTGTAATAAGATTTATTTTTTTAAGATGTCGGTTCTTCTTCCCATAAGACTTTGCTTTCCATGCTCGTTTATTTGTTTGCTTGTACTTGAATATGGGATGAATGTTTTGGATATTTAGACCTTTTCTGTATTGTAGTGATTATTGAATCCTTTTTCTATTCTATTTTGATGACTTTTTTTTTACTTTTTTTTGATCGATTGGTGAATTTACATTTATAATTTGTAATATGTTTTTTTTCAAAATGTCGTTTCTTCTTCCCATAAGTCTTTGCCTTTGGAATATGTCATCTACTTGTATTTGAATATGGGATTTTTCTTAGACATATTACACTTTTTTAAAACTCTAATATTTATTCTTTTTTTATTAATGATTTTTTGTTTTATTATATTACTTTTTTTCTCTTTTTGATTGATATATCTTTTTTTATCAACCCTTCATCTAAACCTGGGTGTTGTATAGTCTCTTCTCACCTATTCGTGGAGTTGCCATCTTGATATGGGGGTAATATTAGTATTAGTTTGTGCGCCTGCCGCTTGGCTTTTTTTCGAGGGTTTGGGAGAGGGGGTAGGGGTCTTTTTTCACTCTTTTGCTTTTTATTTTTTTGCTTTTAGTTTATGGGCCGACTTTAAATTATTAATATTGTTGAAGTGTCATGTTCTCCGGTTGCTTCTGAATCATTTCCCCTTCTTCCTGAGTTATGGGTTATGTGTTTTTTATCCTTTTATGATATATACAATTAATGTTGGCATGATGGATAAGTCTATTAATTTTATCTCTTGGAATACTAATGGTTTAAACCATCTGATTAAACGTAAAAAATATTTAAAATATTCCATAGACTAAATGCTGATATTATTTTCATACAGGAGACCCATATTAAGAGGGAGGATAATCAACGCTTTTTTAGGTTCTGGAGGCCAACAATGTCACTCGAATTTTACTGCCAAAATTAGGGGTGTGTCTATTTTTATAGACCCCGCAATTTCGTTCACACATCATG
Source organism: Hypanus sabinus (assembly GCF_030144855.1). Taxonomy (NCBI): domain Eukaryota; kingdom Metazoa; phylum Chordata; class Chondrichthyes; order Myliobatiformes; family Dasyatidae; genus Hypanus; species Hypanus sabinus. The sequence goes on from NW_026781651.1 coordinate 1,166,698, forward strand.
AAACTATCTCTGACCCACAGGGCAGATTTTTGTTGATTGCCGGTTCACTTTTTAATCGAAAAGTGGCTTTAGTTAATATCTATGCTCCAAACTTTGACTGCCCTGAATTTTTATACGTTTATTTACTTCCCTTCCTAATTTAAAAGAACATATGTTGATAATGGGTGGAGATTTTAATTGTTGTTTAAATCCCTTAATGGACAGATCTAAACCTATTCGAACTCTTCCGAATAGATCAGCCTGACTTATTAATTCCTTTATGGTTGATTCGCAAATTAATGAAATATGGCGCTTTTTGAATCCTAAAGACAAAGAATTTTCGTTTTTTTTACATGTATATCATAGTTATTCTAGAACTGATTATTATCTTATTGATCATCGTTTATTAACAGATGTTACTGATTGTAAATATGATTCTATTGCCATTTCGGATCATGCTCCTTTGAAGTTGTCTATTAAGGTATCGGATTCTTCCATTAACACCAGATCTTGGAGACTCAACGCTACTTTGCTTCAAGATCCAGAATTCATCACCTTCATAGAACAGCAAATTGCCTTGTTTTTTTCAACAAATCATATTGAAGATATTGACAGAGGAATGCTCTGGGATTCTTTTAAGGCTTTTATCCGCGGTTAAATTATCTCATATTCCGCTGATAAAAGAAAACAAATGTATCTTGATATAGCTATGTTGGTGGATAAAATTGAAGAAGTTGATAAGATTTATTCCGTGACTCCTACCAAACAACTTTATAAGAAGAGAGTTGAGCTTCAAATGGAACATAGCTTATTATTATCTTCTTCAATTGAGAATCAACTAATTAAGACAAGGGCTCAATTTTATATTCATAGTGATCGAACTGGTAAATTATTAGCTCACCAATTAAAATCTATTTCGACTAAGCGACAGATTATTAAAATTCGTAAACAAGATGGTAATTTGACTACTGATCATAAAGAAATTAATAAACCTTTCCAAGATTTTTATAAATCTTTAAATCAATCAGAATCTGATGGCGATTTGTCCATGATTGATGATTTTTTTAATAATTTCAATATTCCCAAACTGACAGATGAAGATCGGAGTTTGTTTGATGCTCCTATTTCTATGTCTGAAGTGGGAGAGGCTATTTCATCAATGAATTCAGGCAAAGCCCCTGGTCCTGATGGTTATATTATGGAATTTTTAAAAACTTTTTCTTCTTTGCTTTCCCCATGGTAATGTGAAATTTTTAATGATGCATTTACTAAGAAAAGATTACCTCAGTCTTTTTATGAGGCTACTATTTCTCTAATTCTTAAAAAAAGTTAAGGATCCTACCTTATGTGCATCCTATCGCGCTATATCGCTATTAAATGTAGATTCTCTTACAAAAATGTTAGTTATTAGGTTAGAAAAGATAATGTCACAGATTATTTCAGAAAATCAAACTGGTTTTATTAAGAACCGGTACTCCTTTTTCAATGTTAGAAAATTGATTAATATAATTTATACCTCTTCACCCAGAACCCCAGAATGTGTCATTTCATTAGAAGCTGAAAAAGCTTTTGATAGAGTTGAATGGACATACTTATTTAATGCGTTAAAAAAAAATTAATTTTAGTTCTAAATTTATATCATGGATTAAACTAATATATTATAAACCTGTTGCTTCTGTTCTTACAAATAATCATAGATCCTCTTCTTTTTAATTATCTCGCGGTACGAGACAAGGTTATCCTTTAAGTCCTTTATTATTTAATATTGCATTAGAACCTTTAGCCATTGCTATTCGTGAATCACCTAATATTTTTGGTATTAGCCGTAATGAGAAGTTATATAAGTTATCACTATATGCTGATGACTTGTTTTTATATATTTCTGATCCTGATAGGTCTATTCCCGCTATTCTATCTTTGTTGGTTCAGTTTGGTAGCTTTTTCTGGTTCTAAATTAAATTTGAATAAGAGTGAATTATTCCCTTTAAATGCGCAAACTTTGCTGAATAACAGGGTACCATTTAAAGTTGTTAATGATAACGTCACTTATTTAGGTATAAAAATTACCAAGAAACATAAAGATTTATTCAGATTTAGTGTTTTACCTTTGCTTAATCAAATTCAACAACTTACTACTGGATGGTCTCCCTTATCCTTATCATTGGTTGGTCGGATTAATGCTATTAAAATGATGGTTTTACCGAAATTTTTATATTTATTTGAAGTTTTACCAATTTTTATTCCTAAATCTTTTTTGACAACATAAAATCAAAAATTTCTTCATTTGTGTGGCAAAATAAAAACTCCAGGTTAAGTGAAAAGCAGTTACAGAAACCTAAAAAAGATGGTAGTTTAGCTTTACCTAACTTTAAATTTTACTATTGGGCGAATAATATTCGAAACTTAATATACTTGAAACAAGATTTGGATTCACCATTATGCCCAGAGTGGGTAAATTTGGAATGTAATGATGCACAAGGATACACTTTATTCTCCGTTCTTGGTTCTTCTCTCCCCGTTGATTTAGTCAAGTTCAATGAACAGATATCTAACCCTATTGTCAAACATACGTTACGAAGTTCGATTCAATTTCGTAAGTTTTTCACTCTGAGAAATGTTGTTCTTGATAGCCCTATCTTATTTAACTTTTTTTGTAAACCCTCCTTAATAGATCAAGACTTTAGCGTATGGAAAAGGAAAGGTATAACATGCTTTCGTGATCTTTTTTTTTTGAAGGTAGTCTGATGTCTTTTGACCAACTTTCTAACAAATATAAGTTACCTAAAATTTATTTGTTTAGATACTTACAAATCAGAAACTTTTTAAATAAAGTTTTACCATCCTTTCCCATTTCAACTCCGATGGATTTTTTAGATATAATTTTTACCTTGAATCCTTGTCAGAAGGGTTTAGTGGCTCTTATTTATAATATGATCATGAAGATACAACCAGAAATGTCAGGCAGTATTAAACAAGAGTGGGAAAAAGAGCTTCATTATGCTATATCAACAGAAAAATGGGGAAAAATTACAAATGGTTAACTCTTCTTCTATATGGGTTAAACATGCTTTAATACAATTGAAGGTGGTACATAAAGCCCACATGTCTAAAAATAAGCTTGCTCGATTCTACTCCCATATTAACCCTCAATGTGACAGATGTCACTCAGAAGTTGCCTCATTGACCCACATGTTTTGGTCATGTCCCACCTTATATAACTATTGGAAGGATATATTTGCTATCATTTCCTCAGTTTGGAATATTGTTTTACAACCCCATTTTATCACTGCAATTTCTGGTATACCAATTGAGGATGGTAGTCAATTCTCCCCTTCAATTAGACGAACGATCGCCTTTGCAACTCTAATGGCTAGAAGGTCTATATTACAAAATTGGAAAGAAGTAAACCCTCCTACCACGTTTCAGTGGTTCTCTCAAACTATTTCTTGTTTGAGCTTAGAAAAAATTAGAAGTACTATTTTTGACCCATCAATTAAATTTGAAGAAACTTGGGGAACGTTTATACGACATTTTCATATGAGTTAATTTGACCTCTTCCGGATCTTTTCTCTTTTTATCCTTGTTCTGGTATGGAGTTCCGGAGTTCTTGATACTATCATGTACATATAAACTATTATCATTGCCCATGTTAGTTTAGGTTTATTGCTTTATTTTAATATATATTTTTTCTTGTATTTTTTCTCTCTTTTTTGATTATCCTTTTTCATATACAATTAATACAGGTTTGATTGATTATTTTACGATGTTCTTCGCTGATATCTCAATAAGATATTGATATCTTATTAGTAATTTAACTTCAAGCCTAGTGTATTTATAACCTATTCAATATTATGTTATGTTATATTTTTATATATGAAAATCAATAAAAAGATTGAAAAAGAAAAGAATCCAATAACTTATCCAATGACCTCTAATACGTTGAAATCGGAATCTTAATAACCACCTGCGTTGGCAGCACTATCTACACACTGACCACCCTCTGACTGCAGAAGTTTCCCCTCATGATTCCCTTAAACATCTCACCTTTCACCCTTCACCCATGATCTCCATTTGTTTTCTCGCCCAACATCAGTGGAGAAAGCCCGCTTGCATTTACACTCTCTATACGCCTCATGATGTTGTATACCTCTATCAAATCTCCCCTCAGTCTTCTACCCGCTAGAGAATAAAGTGCCAACATATGTAATCATTCCTTCTAATTCAAATCGTCCAGTCCCGGCAGTAGCCGGTAATTGAGCAAAACCGTACACAATTTTTTTTTCCAAATTAGACCTCAATAAAGTCGTAAACTGCATCAACGTAACATCCCAACTCCTGTACTCACTACTTTGCTCTATGAAAGCCAAAATGCGAAAAGCTGTTTTCACGACCCAGTGTAACTGTGCCACAACGTTCATTGAATTATCGACCTGAATTTCCAGATTCGTTTGTTCTATCGTACTCCTCAGTGCCCCATTTCTCATTGTGTCAGACCACCGCTGGCTGGTCCTCCCAAAGTGCAACATCTAACACTTGTCTGCATAAAATCCGAATCGCGTTTTGTCAGCCCATTGTTCCAACTGGTCCAGATCCCGTTTACGACACCATGCTCCGGTACCCTTCCTCGCTGTCAACAACACAGGTAATGCTGCTGTCATCGGCAGTTTGCTGATCCAGTTAACGACATCATTATCCACATCGTTAATATAGATGACAAACAACAAACAACAATGACAGCAACGATCCGTGCGGCACTCCACACGTCACAGGTCCCCAATCAGAGAGACAGCCATTTATTACCACACTCTAGTTTCCCCGACGTAGCCAATGGGGACTGCAATGTAATAGTTCATCATGAAAGCCAAGCGACTGAACCTTCTCGAGTATCCTCCACTACGGAACCTTGAGAAATTCCTTGCTGAAGTCCCTGTAGACGGCATCTACTGCCTTGCCACCACACCATTCCTGGTAGCTACCTCGGAAATCTCTGTTAGATTGGTTAGACATGACCTGCTACGCACTGGCCCATCCTGACTATCGTTAATGCTCCTGTTTTTCCGGATACTTCTCTTCATTCCACATGACCAGTGTAGTCTGAACACCGAGGACAATTCCTCATTACATAATACTTGGCGAGTCCCTTCCAAGCAAAGCTATCGAAACCATCCAGCGGTCGGTGCTGATATATATGGCCTTTTTAATATTTTCCAGAAATTTATTATCCGACGCATTGAGACTAGTCTGGAAAAGCAAGGCGTCATAGCTCTAAATAATTAACAAGTAGTTAACTCTAGCAAGATACGGTACGCTCGATCGAGCACAGAAGATAGAATATTACAGCACATTCCGTGTGTTTCAGATAGGCTTTCAACTACGATCTAGTAAGTTCGATCTAACACATCCCCCTGCATCTGAATCAGAATCAAAGGTTTCAAAGGTACATATAAAAATCAGAACCAGATTTAATATCACAGACATACGTCGTGAAATTGTTAACGTTATCGTAGCAGTACAATCAAAAACAGGATAAATAAATCTAGAGAAAACAAAACTGAGATACAGTTGGCAGCGGGGAAAAAAGCTGTTCCTGAATTTCTGAGCATGAGCTTTCAGGCTTCTGTATCTCCTTCCCGATGGTAACACTGTGTAGAGGGCACGTTCTGTTAGTGGGCAATGATAATGCTGGACGCCACTGTGACAAGAATCATCCCTTGCAACAATGATCAATGACATACAGAGAATCTGTATTTAACAACGTATCTTTTATTATTTCTACTAAAAGCACTATCTTCCTGTGTGCACCCTACTGGAAACCCTGACACTCGATGAGCAGTCAATGAAGTGAAAAGGTATTACCCGGGAAAAGAGTCTACGCTGGCAAGGCATTCCATAGAAACAGAGAAAACATAGAAAATCTACAGCACAATACAGGGCCCTCGGCCCACAAAGTTGTGCCGAACATGTTCCCACCTTAGAAATGACTAGGCTTACCCTAGCCCTCTATTTATCTAAGCTGCATGTACCTATCCAAAAGTCTCTTAAAAAGACCCAATCGTATCCGCCTCCACCACTATTGCCGGCAGCTTATTCAACGCACTCACCACTCTCTGTGTAAAAAAACTTCCCCCTGACATCTCCTCTGTACCGACTCCACAGCACCTTCAACCTGTGTCCTCTTGTGGCTACCATTTCAGCCCTGGGAAAAAGCCTCTAAATATCCACACGATCAATGCCTCTCATCATCTTCCTATCCTCATGTTCCCGATCTCCACGTGTCCATGTGGTCCTACTTTTCGGCAAAGGTTGGGGTCTGGCCGCTGGAGAGTTATCACCCCTGCATATTTGGAGTTACGGAATATTATATTGTTCCTCATCAATTGAACCATTGGATCCCCAAACCATTGGCTCAAGGTCACCAGACCTACCTGGGTCACATGGTTACTGGTCATTGTACAGAGCTACAACCAACATATTGTACCTGGCTCTGCCCACCCCAGCCTTGTGTATTCGTATCTTTACACCCTGACTGGTCCGAACCAGTTAAATGAGGCAACCCAGATAGAGTCGAACGAGACTGCAGATTGCTTCTTTGATATGTCTGGCATTTTACATAACAAGTAGCTGCTCCTCTGAGCATGGTCTCAGGTTTACTGCTCTGACTAGATTGTCCCTGGGTCAAGAATCAGTTCAGAGTCCACGCCCTTCACGTAACAAATGGCGACTTGTTTGAGAATGGTCTCAGGTTTAGCAGATCATTACCTGAAGCTTCCTGTGTCCACATTCAGTTCCTCTGATTCAATTATTCCAATGCAAGAAACAGTTCATAGTTCACAAAATGGGTTCGGGCGGGGCAGAGAGAACTGGCTTGTCTGCTTCCCCAGTCTTTGATCAGTCTGTAGTTTCTACTATCCAACTGTGTTTTATGAGCAATTCAATCTGACTCGACGGTAACTTTCTCGGGTCTGCTGTCGTCTGAATGCACCAGAGTGGATGATGGAGGTTTTGCAGAGATGCCGAGTGCTGTAGGGGTTGTAACGGTTTTGTTACGTACCCCGTAACGGGTTAAAAGAACCAGCAGAAATGGAACACACCTGGAGTCTAGTATTGTTACAAACAAAGCACTACTTATCAGTATCCACGTAATCTCGTAATATAAAGCCAGATTAATCAAACAGATTAGCAGAGTTTATGCATATGTAAGCGTGTAAATATAAAACCCCAAACTTCTGCAGCATAGGTGGTAAATGATACAGTCTTACGATAGTATAGGAATGACGTCAGTTCAGTTCATGATATTAAGAGGAGTAGAATTGAGGGGAGAGAGAGAGAGAGAGAGAGAGAGAGAGAGAGAGAGAGAGAGAGAGAGAGAGAGAGAGAGAGGTGATTTGTTTTCCAAGTAAGCTGATGTCGTCGATCTTTCCGTTGCCTTCCGAAGTCCTGTTAAAGTTTTGTAATCACACAAAAGAGTACCGCCTTCACGCAGTAAAACTATCAAAGGTAAAACACACTGTTAGGTACTCGTGACACATGACAGTGGTACACTTGTCACGTGACTGGGGTTGAAGCTATACTGGACTTGAGGTAATGGTCCTGTGATGGTGGAGTGACGTCATTTTCCCGCCAGTAGAGATCATATGACAGTTTTTTGAATCGGTGTTTTGGGAAAGGGGAATACTCGATTCTTTTGTTTATTTGGCTTGTGAGTGTTTTTCGGCAACAATGAATATTGATGAGTTTCTGGCTTCGCCTGATGCGGAGTTGTTGGCGAAGGCGAAAAAAACTGAGGTATCTGATATAGCTTGTAGATTGCAACTTAAGGGTATTTTGCCGACTGCAAAATACAGAGAAAAATCGCATCACACTATGTGGATTCGGGTGTTTTTGAGGATTCGGTTTTACAGTCATTTCCAATAAGTAATCTAGAGATGCAGTTGCAAATAGAACAAATGATGCTACAGCGTTGTAAATTGGAGGCGGTTCAAAAGCAGAGAGAATTTGCATATGCAATGGAGGAATTAAGGTCTGGGAATCAGTCTTCTCGTTCTAAAAAAAACCGTTTGTTGCTAGTCAAGAAATTAAATTGGTCCCTCCATATAGTGAAACAGAAGGGGAAAGATATTTTCAACATTTTGAAACTATTGCTCGGATGTTACAGTGGCCGAAAGATAAATGGTCAGTGCTGTTACAGAGTGTAATTAAAGGCAAAGCACAACAAGTTTACACAGCTTTAACAGCTGCGCAAGCACGTGATTATGATATTGTGAAAATGCATATCTAAACGCATACGAATTAGTCCCAGAAGCTTATAGGGAAAGATTCAGAAGTTTGAAAAAGTCTGTGGATAAAACTTATGTGGAATTTGCCTATGATGAAGCTGTGTGTTTTGAGAGATGGGTTTCTTCTAATAATGTAAATGGGGACTATGATATATTGAGACGGCTGATTTTATTGGAGGAATTTGAAAGAAGCATTCCTGTAGAGGAAAGGACTTACTTAAATGAGAGAGATACTGATAAATTACAGGACTGTGCTAGATTAGCTGAATAATATGTTTTAATACATAAGAATAAATTTCCTCAGGGCAGAAATTTTAAGAGGAAAAATAACATGGAGACTCAAGGTAAATTAGAAAGTAAATCAGATGATGTTAATGAGAAAGGTAAGGAGGAAGGAAAACCTGTGAAGGAAAGACAGTTTGGTCTTATTTGTAATTACTGTAAGAAACCTGGCCATGTAATAGCCAACTGTATCAGATTGAAAAAGAAAGAGAAGTAAGCAGTACCAGATGCTTGTGTGCAACATACTGAAGCACCTGTAAAGTTACAGGGTTTGATAAACACAAATGAAGCTTTGTTAGAGTCTGACCAAGTTAAAACGTGATATGATCATTTTATCACTGAAGAGTTTGTATCCTTGAAAGAAGGATCTACTCTGGTGCCAATAAAAATCCTTAGGGACACTGGAGCTTCTCAATCACTGATTTTAGACGGTGTGTTGATGTTTGATGAAGAGTCTGATACTGGTGAGGTAAATTACATAAGAGGTGTTGGAAGTGATTTTATGCCTGTATTTACATAAAGTAAATTTAAAATCAGGGTTAGTTACTGGATTTGTTAAAGTAGGAATACAGCATAGCTAACCTGTGAAGGGTATTTCTTTATTGTTAAGTAATGACTTGAGAGGTGGACAAATTTTTTCCAGAAGTGCATTTGACAATGGAGTCAGAGGAACCAGAGTTGAATTCTAACACAGATTTTTCCTGTGTTGTGACTAGAACCATGGCTAAAAAGTTTGATGTGCAGAATGAGGTTTTTACTCAGGACTGTTCAACTCAGGATTCGAGATTTGAGAATGAGTCAGAGACTTTCTTATCTTCGTTGTTTGTACAAGATTCTTGGAGGAAGTCTGACTATGAAGATTTATCTCTGTCCCGGAAGGAGATGATAGCAGAGCAGAACAGAGACTGAGATTATGAAATAAAGAGAACAAGCTTTACTAGGTAGTGAAATTGAGAAAGTGCCAATAGGATATTACTTGGAAAAAGGAGTGTTGATGAGGAAGTGGAGATCGCCTACAATTCCAGCAAGTGAGGATTGGAATGTTGTTTACCAGGTAGTTGTCCCGAAAGTTTATCGAAATGAGATTCTGACGTTAGCTCATAGTGTGCCTTTAGGTGGACATCAAGGGGTAAGGAAAACCGTGGACAAGATTTTAAAACATTTTTACTGGCCTGGTCTAAGAAAAGAGATGGCGAGGTTTTGTAAAACGTGCCATACTTGTCAAATTGTGGGTAAACCAAATCAGGTTACACCAGTAGCTCCATGACAACCTATTCCAGCATTTTGTGAACCGTTTTCTAAAGTTATTGTAGATGGTGATGGTCCATTACCAAAGACAGAAACTGGTTATCAGTATTTGTTGACTATCATGTGTACTTCATCTAGGTTTCCAGAGGCAGTACCACTTAGGGATATAACAGCTAAAACTGTGACAAAGGCACTGATAAAATTCTTTACTTATTTTGGATTACCTAAGGAGATACTAACTGATCAAGGCAGTAATTTTATGTCTGGATTGTTTCAACAGATAGTTTATAAATTGGGAGCTAAGCAAATTACTTCGTCTGCATACTATCCAGAGTCGCAAGGTGCCTTGGAGAGGTTTCATTCTACCCTCAGGAATATGATTAGGACATATTGTGTTGAAAATGAAAGTGACTGGAATGAGTGTATAAACTTACTTTTATTTGCAGTAAGGGAATCGGTTCAGGAATCTTTTGGTTTTAGTCCATTTGAACTTGTGTTTGGAGACAGATTTAGAGGACCTTTAGCTTAATTGAAAGAACAGTGGATTAGTAAGGAAGTACACTCTAATTTGTTGGACTATGTGTTGAAATTTAAGGACAGGTTACATAAAGCTTGTAGCTTAGCCAAGGAAAATTTAAAGTTGGCTCAGGAGAAAATGAAGACTTGGTATGATAAGGAAGCTAGGATGAGGATGTTTAAGCCTGGACATAAGGTGTTGGCTCTTCTCCCAGTGCAGACAAATCCTTTACAAGCTAGATTTCATGGTCCTTATGAAATTGTGTCTAAAATCAATTATGTGGATTACGTGATAAAAACTCCAGATCGTAGAAGGTCAACACAGCTTTGCCATATAAATATGATAAAACCATATTCTGAGAAACAATCTGCTACTGCGACTGTTGTGATTAGTGAGAATGAGTTTGGTTTAACTAGGAACATGATAGATGATTCATCTGACTTTCATTCTAAATCCAAGATTGTTTCTGTTAGGTTACCATATTCAACCATTCTGGAAAATATTGTTGAGAAATTAGCACATTTACAGCTACATTAGAAACAACAGATGAAGGAGTTAATTTTTAAATATAAGGAGTTGTTTCCAGATGTTCCGAGAAGGACTACTATAGCTTCACATGATGTAGATGGTGGAGATGCCAAACCTATTAAACAACACCCATATAGGATGAACATGGAAAAATGTGAACTTGCTGAGAAGGAAATTGAATATATGTTAGAGAATAACATCATTAGACATTCTAACTCGAACTGGAGTTCGCCAGGTGTTATGGTGCCAAAACCAGATGGTAGTATTAGGTTTTGTACGGACTGTAGGAAGGTGAATGCTGTAACGAAAACAGATGCATATCCAATTCCTAGAGTAGATGATTGTGTTGATAAAGTTGGAAAAGCAAAGTTCCTTACACAGATTGATTTATTGAAAGGGTATTGGCGTGTTCCATTAACAGACAGAGGTAGAGAGATTCCTGCATTTGTAAATGCATCTGGATTATATGAGTATAATGTTCTTCCATTTGGGATGAAGAATGCCCCAGGTACTTTCCAGAGGATGATTAACTCTGTGATACAGGGATTGAAAGATACTGATGCTTATATTGATGATTTAGTGACAGGAAATGATAACTGAGAAACACACATTATTGCGGTGGAGAAATTGTTTGAAAGGCTTTCAAAAGCTAACTTAACTATTAATTTAGCTAAGAGTGAATTTGGACATGCCACTGTGACTTACCTTGGTTATGTTGTGGGTCAAGGTAAGGTAGCTACTGTTCAGGCAAAAATTCAGGCAATTTTAGAGATTCCCACTCCAACATGGAAAAAAAAACTCTCAGAAGATTCTTGGGAATGGTAGGATATTATCGAAAATTTTGTGAGAATTTTGCTAATGTTGCCCTTCCATTACCTAACCTTCTGCAGAAGAATGTGAAGTTTGTTTGGACAGTGCCTTGTCAAGAAGCATTTGAATAATTGAAAATAATGATATGTCAACAACCTGTGCTTAAGGCACCTGACTTTGAAAAATCGTTTTCATTGGCTGCGGATGCTAGTGATGAGGCTGCAGGAGCAGTATTATTGCAAAAGGAATGAGGGTGATGAGGTTGATCATCCAGTAGCTTATTTTTCTAAGAAATTTAATAAGCATCAAAGAAACTATTCGACAATAGAGAAAGAATTGTTATCTCTTGTTTTAGCTTTGGAATATTTTCAGGTATATGTTGGTATAACTCAATAACCACTTATTGTAAACACTGATCAAAACCTATTAGTTTTTCTGAGTAATATGAAAAACAAAAACAGAAGATTATTAAATTTGCGTTTGATGTTACAATAGTACAATATTGTGATAACTCATATTAAAGGTAAAGATAATGTGGTTCCTGATTGTCTATCTCGATGTTGAATGTACAATGCAATTTTATTTATGGAGTGTTTTTTTTCAATTGTAACACTCCTACTGTATTGTGAGTTATACGCTGTTATATGATGGTATTTTATATTATATATGTTATAACATTTATGCAATTGTTTTCTTGTAAGCAATTGTTCAAAATTTTTGTTCTTGTCAGAACAAAAATGTTTTTTTTGGGAGGGAGGTGTTACGTACTCGTGACATATGACAGTGGTACCCTTGTCACGTGACTGGGGTTGAAGCTATACTGGACTTGAGGTAATGGTCTCGTGCTGGTGGAGTGACGTCATTTTCCCGCCAGTAGAGATCACGTGACAGTTTTTTTACAGGTTATAAAAGGAAGCCCCCACCCTGTGAGGAGGGGCAGTTCGTGGCTGGACTTGCGAAGTTGACTTCATGCCACTGCGTGATTTAATGTGATGACGCAGTTTAGTTGAAAGATGAAGTTTTATCTAATGCCTAAAGTTTAAAAGCTCATTGCCAGCAGTTTCTTTACAATACTGTTAGTTTGAGAATCAGTGGAGTGTGAAGTTCGGAGTTCGGGAGTTAAATATCGAGGAGAATCGATTTACGACGGTGAAACGGGTTCGACCTTATCTAGGAGGAATTCGTTGACTGTTCCCGTGTTAATCTCTGCGGGATAGCAGAAGATTGAGGACAGTGTGATAAAGGAAAGGTCAGTGCCTTTAAGCCGTTTCGTTTCGTAAATACTTCGTGGGAAAAGTTCGACGTCGGGGATCGAAGCAAAACGACGTGAAAGAGTATTTAAATCGTCTTATACAGTCTCTCCTTTTAAATGAAATGTGAGCATTTCGAACTTTTGGCAATACTACTTTAAAAGAACTGTTTTTGCAACATCGCTTTAAGAACTGTTTGAACTGCATCGTTTTGAGAACAGTTTGAATTACCGCACAGCAGGTGTTTCCGGTTACGTTAGTGTCTGTTTACTTTTGGGGGGTTTGTTTTCAGTGTTTAATAAAAGTGTTATTTGTTATATAAACCCTTGCCGAACTCATATATTTATTGTTGCCTGAATACGTAACAATAGACATTCAAATGGAGTAGGGCTGATACAATGAAAGGCAAGGCATTGACAAATACATAGTTCACTAAAAAGCAAGATGGTGAAAAAAGCTTTTAGCATGCTAGCCTTCATCAGTTATGGTGTAGAGTTTAGGGGCGAGGCATTATTTGCAGTTACATAAGTTGTTGTTGAGACCACTTTTGGAATATTCTCTTCAATTTTGGTTACCCTGTTATAGGAAAGACGCTACCAAGTTGGAGAGGGTGCAGAAGAGATTTAGGAGGATGTATTTTTGGTCTAGAGGGCGCGAGTTACAGAGAGGTTGCCCATGCTGGACCTTTATACCTTGGAGTATGGGAGGTGACCTCAGAAGTTTAAAATCATAAGGGGTATTGATAAGGTGGATTGTTTTTTTTGGGAAGTTGGAGAGTCCAACATGAGAGATCACAGATAGAAGAGAAGAGGAGGAAAATTGAAAAGAGACCTTGGTGATAACTTCTGTACACAGAGGACAGTGAGTACCCGGAAGTAGCTACCAGAACAAGTGGTGGAAGAGGGTTCAACAGCAACAACTCGGGTCTTGGACTCAGGAAATGAGAGAGAAGCCTCAAGGTTTTTGGAATGTGGCCTGGCCCCTCAGCAAGACAAAACCACGGAAACGGCCGTTGTCTCTTGGAGACACCTTTGTGGAATGGGGACTGGGTTACGTGCAAACCCTCAGGGCAACGTGGTCTGGGTGACGGGGAAAGATTGCATCATCCCAACCTGATTGAGACCTCGTGAGTCCAGATAAAAGAGGGTCTGTAAAGACGGCCCCTCAGACGCATCAGAAGACACGCTAGAAATCCTGTGACAGCGTTTAATAGCGACAGCCGGTGGGGGGTTCGTGTGTGTCCTTCCCTTGCCTGGGATTGGCGGTCTCACCACGGAAGAACGGCTTTAGCTAAAGGAGAGGCCACAAGTGAACGGCCACACCAACGAGAATCCGACGGATCAAAATCATAAAGGTTGGAAAACCCGCAGGGTAACTGTTCCATTCTATTCCTATTTCTCTCTCTCTCCAACAAGGTGCACCACAGCGACAACCAAAAGCCGGCAGCTTGTCGAAATGCAGTGAACCGTATATTTCCATTGGACAATTCGTTATCCCCTAGACAACGATGGAGCTTACTGATTATTATTATACCCGCGCTTTTAGATTTAGTATTGATGACGGACATTACCTGAATGTTTGTATTAACCTTATTTTTGTGCCCCTTTATCAATAAAAAACTTTTTAAAGTAATGCCATCAGACTTCAACGGACCTCTCTATCTTTGCTGGTAAGTGATCCAGTTACGGGATGCGTAACAGAATACAATTCTCTGGTTAAGATAGAAGCAAAAAGCCAAGTTCCTTGAGTATACTTCTCTTTGTTTCTCCTATTGTAGGTATACATAAACCAGGTTGAAATACCACGAAAATCAGATGCTTTCAGTAGCTGTACTAACACGTTACCTTCCCTGCACTGCCATATATTCAGTTACTAATCAATGGTCAATAATACATCATCTTCCATAGTATCAGTAACCTGTGAACTCAACCTGAATGGTGACCGAGCTGGGACCTTCCTCTTAGAGCAAAGATGGTGGGGGGGGGGGGTGGTTTGGGGATTGTTGATTTGATAGAAGTGAAAACGCTGATAAGAGGCATAGATAGAATGGAGAGTCAACAACATTTCCCCAGGGCAGAAATGACTAATATCAGGGGGCATGATGTTAAGGTGATTAGAGAAAAGTATAGGGGGTTTGTCAGAAGTAGTATTTTTTTAACAAAAAGAAAATGGTGGCTGTATGGAATGCACAGCCTGGGAAGTGATAAGGGTAGATGTATCAGTGAGATTTAAAAGGCTTTTAGATAGACACATGGATGAAAGAATAATGGACATCTATTTGAGAGAGTAGGGATCAATTGATCTTGGAGCAAATTAAAAGGTCGGTGCAACATCATGGGCAAAAATCCCTGCATTCTGCTATATTGCTCTATGTCTGGCCCAGCTCAGTTTAAGCCCCGAGAGGAGTGATGAGAGCTGTGAAGCGAGGTGGAATAAAGCCTTTGGAATCATATACCTTTAAGGCCCAGAAATAAACTATGCGACTTTCAGTTTAATGACAGAGATGATATCCTATAGGTAGATTTGTTTTTCTGCTGGGATGGAATGCTTCGGGTTAATTAAACTTTCAGCAGCGTGTAGGGCTCTGCCTAT
The DNA here is from genome assembly GCF_030144855.1 of Hypanus sabinus. Classification (NCBI taxonomy): domain Eukaryota; kingdom Metazoa; phylum Chordata; class Chondrichthyes; order Myliobatiformes; family Dasyatidae; genus Hypanus; species Hypanus sabinus. The sequence goes on from NW_026781651.1 coordinate 1,182,180, forward strand.
TCCTTACCTCACCAACATTTTGGGGTCAATATTACAAAGCATTAGTGATCTTCATTACAGCTTAAACTTCCCATTCTTCTCAAGCATCATGTAAATGTAAAGTATTCTTTGAATTAATCCATTTTTTTTTCTGTACTTCAGGTGAAAGATGAGAAGACATCGGCGATTCCATGAGGAAGTAGTGCTGGGTGTTCTGATTACTCTGGGATTGTTCTTCATGTTCTGGGATAATGACCAATGTCGAGAGACTGATGTTGTTGCAGAAACTTTTCATCGCATTGACCTGCCCAAGGTTGTTACTGGTGATGCAACTGAATCAGTGCTCAAGCCAAAGTGCCACGCGAACACGACATTGCTGCACCTGTCCTCATTTCATCAAGAGAAAGAGCACATTAAAAACTACTTGATGTATAAACACTGTCGAGAATTTGACATGATTCAAAATGTTCCAGACAAATGTGGTGGTCGAGAAGGAACTCAGAATGTCTTCTTGCTGCTGGTGATCAAATCTCACCCTTTCAACCAGGATCGGTGGGAAATGATAAGGAAGACTTGGGGCAAAGAACGCTAATTCAATGGGGTCCTAATTAAGAGAGTCTTTATTTCTGGTGTCTCTTCTGACCAAAATGAAAGTAGGAAATTGAATCAGCTGTTAGCCTTGGAAAACAGAGAACACAGAGATATACTACAATGGGATTTCTTGGATACCTTTTACAACCTCACCCTCAAACAATACAAGTTGCTGCAGTGGGTCAGTGAATTTTGCCCTAGTGCTAAATTCATCTTTAGTGCAGATGATGATGTCTTTGCCAACACCGGTAACATGGTTGACTACTTGCTAGGCATGAAGGTTCAGCAAGACCTGTTTATGGGCCGTCTCATTTATGGGTTTGGGCCCAAACGCCAGAAGTCGAGTAAGTATTATATACCAGAAATATTGACCACCATCAAGTTGTACCCACCATACATTAGTGGAGCGGGCATACTCATGTCTGTGTATACAGCTCACATCATTTTCCACATAGCCCAAGACCTTGAACTGTACCCCATTGATGATATATTTTTTGGGATGTGTCTGACCAAGGCTGGACTAGCCCCACACTCCCATAGCGGATTTAGGACAGCTGGAGGTAGTGTTCCTTCTACCCAAGATGAATCTTTCAATCCTTGCTATTACCTAGAGTTACTGCTAGTGCACCGTATTCGGCCTTTTGAAATGCTATTGTTGTGGGATGCAGTGCATGATGCTAATCTGAAGTGTTTTCATGCTCCCCAGAAGTCTGCATCCACGGAAAGGACCACATGAGTCATGGGAGAATGCAGCAACTGTTGGAATGGAATGCAGTTTGTAAACATGTGTTTGTTAATCAGTTGTTTACGCAATGTAAGAAGGTTAATTCCTAAATTATATTGGAGGATTCATTAATTCATAAGGTTGGCGCCTTTCTACATTCTACAAATGTTTGTAAAGATATTAGGTGTCATCACTCAGCCTAATTCTGACTGCACCCATAATGACATAACAACATAGACAGGAGCATCACAATTTAAGTCAATTGTAAAGTCATTCCAAGTGAACAGTCCTTGTTGCATTGCGTGCAGATAGGTACAGCATGTTAGCTTGGTGCATTTGTATAATAACCCACCAATAAATTTTTTAGCAACAGTTATATCTGTGTTTTTTTTTCTTGCCGTTTCTTACATGACCCTTGCAAAATGTGAAAGAGACAAATGAATTTCTTGGACTGGAACTGTGAGAACAACAAAGAATCTAGATCTAACATTGTCTCATGGTTGGAGGAATAGAGAAACTTAAGGTCATCACTTCTGTACTCAAATGTCAGCCTGCATTGTGTCTGTGTAAACTACATATCAAATAAAAGCACACACGCAGGAGATGGCTTTAACTGGTGTATTTACATTGCAGAGAGGGAAAGAGATCAATGAACATGTGGGGACAACAGATCAATATGCATACATAGACGGCAGTTCATATGTAGAGCGAAGGGGAGTGGCATTAGATTTGGCAGGTGTCATGTCTAAGACAATGTACTCGGTTGCCAGTGTCATGTTGCTGGAATTGACACGGTCATCACTAAGTGATAAGTCCGGCAGCTTTCACTAGTGGCCAACCTGGACATCGGAAATCTGGAGAGGAGGGAACTTCAATAAGGCTCATTGTCCAAGGGGCAGCTCACGGCAGTGCAATAGAGCAATCGGTGACCAATCAACTAGTGACCAATCGGCATTTGGGAATGATTAGTAACAGCAAATTAAAGGAAGGTGGGGCAAACCCAGTGGCCGACGTCTGAGAAGAAATATAGAAAACCTACAGCACAATATGGGCCCTCGGCCCTCAGAGCTGTGTCGAACATGTCCCTACCTTTGACCTACCTCGGCTTTACCCATAGCCCTCTTTTTCTAAGCTCCATGTAATCATCCAGGAGTCTCTTAAAAGCCTCTATCGTTTCCGCCTCCACCACCGCCGCCGGCAGCCCATTCCACGCACTCACCTCTCTCTGTGTAAAAAAAACTCACCCCTGACATCTCCTCTGTACTTACTTTGAAGCACCTTAAATTATTTCCTCTCAAGCTAGCCATTTCAGCCCTGGGGAAAAACTCTGACTGTCCACAAGATAAATGCCTCTCATCATCTTGTACACCTCTATCAGGCGACCTCTCATCCTCCATCGCTCCGAGAAAAGGCCGAGTTCACTCAACCTATTCTCATAAGGCATGCTCCCCAATTCAGACAACATCCTTGTAAATGTCCTCTGCACCCTTTATATAGTTTCCATATCCTTCCTGTAGTGAGGCAACTATAACTGAGCACAGTACTCCAAGTGTGATCCGACCAGGGTCCTATATAGCTGCAACATTACCTCTTAGCTCTGAAACTCAATCCCACATTTGATGAAAGCCAATGCTCTATATGCCATGTTAACCACGGAATCAACCTGTGTAGCAGCTTTGTGTGTTCTGTGGGCTCGGACCCCAAGATCCCTCTGATCCTCCGCACTGTCAAAAGTTTTGACTTTAATGCCATATTCTGCCATTATAGTGCAGGGACTGCGGTCTGCAATCAGGTACTCAGGATCACTCAGCATAATGTTGCACGAACATTATTAGTAAAACACTCCGACACAAGACGGGTTTCATTTTGTTACAGACAAAAATGCCAGTTTGGTACTACAAGTAAATTCCATTTCCACATTTGTGGAAAAGTGTGCTGACATCCCTCGCTGTCTGTAAAAACTGTGACGAGATGCTGAGGTGTATTATATATGGACTGTGCCTTTATAAAGAGAGAGAGAGTTGGTGTACAGCGATTCAGAGAGAGAGAGACGGGGAGAGACCACCGAGCTCGTGAGTGCCATGGTTACGGAAGGGCGGAGCTATGTAATGGACAGCTGATGTTCAGCATGTTTGGGATATAGACAAGGTCAGCTGGCTTTTCAGACAGACACACTGACACACGGAAGACACGGAGGGTAATGCAGAAAGAATAGACACTGGATGAACTTTCAGTGACCACGAAAGGTTGGGTTTTGATCGCAGTTTGGGAAAGGGGTGACCGGTGGAATGTTATCGGTGTGTTTAACCTTTGATAGCTTTACTGCGTGAAGGCGGTACTCTTTTGTGTGATCACAAAACTTTAACAGGACTTCGGAAGGCAACGGAAAGATCGACATCAGCTTACTTGGAAAACAAATCACCTCTCTCTCCCTCTCTCTCCTCAATTCTACTCAAAATATCACAAACGGAACAGACATCATTCTTATACCATCGGAAGACAGTATTATTTGCTACCTAAGCTGAAGAAGTTTGGGGTTTTATATTTACACACTGATATTTCCATAAACTCTGGTAACCTGTTTGATTTGTCTGGTTTTATATTACGAGATTACGTAGATACTGATAAGTAGTGTTTTGTTTGTAACAATACCAGACTCCAGGTGTGTTCCAATTCTGCTGGTTCTTTTAACCCGTTACTGGGCACGTAACAAACCCGTTCCAACCCCTACATCACACTGCATATCTGTAACCCCCTTCAACCCCTACAGCACTCGGCATCTCCGCAATAGCTCCATCATCCACCCCCTGGTGCATATAGACGACAGCAGACCCCAGAAAGATACTGTCGTGTCAGATTGAATGGCTCACTGTTGGCCAGAAGAAACTACAGACTGATCAAGGGCGGGGACGCAGACAAACCAGTTCTCTCTGTTTTCTCCTATTTTGTGGGCTATGAACTGATTCTTGAACTGGAATAATTTAATCAGAGGAACTGAATGTGGACACAGGGAGATTCAGGTAATGATCTGCTAAACCTGAGACCATTCTCAAACAAGTCGCCATTTGTTATGTGAAGGGCGTGGACTCTGAACTGATTCTTGACTCTGGGACAATCTGATCAGAACAGTAAACCTGAGACCATGCTCAGAGGAGAAGCTACTTGCCAGACATATCAAACAGGCAATCTGTAGTCTCGTTAGGCGCTGTCTGGGTTGCCGCATTTAACTGGTTTGGACCGGTCAGGGTGTAAAGATACGATTACACAAGGCTGGGCTGGGCAGAGCCAGGTACAATATGTTGGATGTAGCTTTGTACAATGACCAGTAACCAGGTGACCCAGGTAGGTCAGGTGACCTTGAGCCAATGGTTTGGAGATCCAATGGTTCAACTGATGAGGAACAAGATAAGATTCCGGAGCTCTTATGGATCGTTATTGCATGAGAGGATGGAAACATTTAAGAGATGATTAGAGAAGTCCACGGATGTGAGGGATATGTCAGCGGTGCCGCACAAACGACCAGGAGACGCAGAATATTCTTCAAGAAGGGTTAAACTTTAATTTGCAAATCAAAGCTGATACAGTCATTGAGCTAGTCACTGATTGCCCACCCATTCTTGTACATAGCATTTTTTATAGCAATCTCCTGGTTTAATCGCATTAGCATATTCAATCAGTCTATAGTTGCGTATCACAAGTACATCCGACACTATTGTTTCTACATCTCTTAGCTACCTCTCATTAACACACCATCGTCTTCTACATTCTTAAGATTTCATTCTCCTACTAAATTGGGTACATGCATAGCAAATAGCAAACTCAGACTACATAATCTACATCTCTACATAGGGTCTTACACAGAGAATGAGTCCCCACACAAAAGCCCCAATAAACTCAAGCACTTATTCCCAAATCTCGGGTTAAAGTATAATTTTCTGCGCCAAGACCTCAAAGTGTTCGTTCCCTGTTGCCCTGGGCCGATGAGCCAAAAACCTGTTCCCTTTGTACCTGAAACAGGGAAAAAGACTCATAAGCCCTTACAATCTACTCCCACACTGTCGTTTTGCTCTTGTTCATCCCGCAGGTGTTGTAGGCTGTAACGATACATTTTCGGTGTTTCTATCTCCACTAAGCTTGCTTCAGTAATTGCCACGAGCATCGGAAATTGTTTGGTTGCAGCACGCACTACAAGAAATTTGAGACAAGGAAGAAAACAGCACAGCACAAGCACACAGCTCAACAATACAATACTGACAGTTATTGCCATTTTAGTCAGCCATGCTCCCCATCCTCCGAGTCCAATTTCTAACCAGTCACAAAACTGATGTCCGGACCCTGCATTCTGTTTAACTTCCTATCTTAGACTTTTCAACTTATACATTGCCTTAGTAAACGATCCTTCTGGACTAGTGTTGTTTGGTATAAAAGTCCAGCACTTCTCTCCAAACAGCACACAAACTCCTTTTTCTGCCAACAGCCAATCCAATGCTTTCAGGGTTCCATTAATTCTCTCTATCATGCCCTGCGACTGAGAGTAGTATACACATCCAAATCTGTGCTTTATCCTCAGCGCCTGTAGTACCATTTTGACCACTTTCTGGATAAAAGCTGAACCATTGTCTGAGCTAACTTCTGTAGGTATTTCAAACCTTGGGATCACTTCATTTGTCAGAAATGTTACCACTGTCTTTGCCCCTTGATCCCTTGAAGGTACCGCCTCCACCCATCTGCTAAATCGATCAATTACTACCAGCATGTATCTTTTCCATCTCACTGCCTTTATCGTGTCTACGTAATCGATCACTAGATGTTTAAATGGTCCTTCAGGTACAGGAATGTGGCCTATTAGGGTTGTAATTCCTTTCCAAACATTATTCTGTGCGCATACCTCGCACTGTGTCAAGACAAAGTCCACTGAAGCCTGTAAATAAGGTACCAAAAACCATCCTTTATTTTCTTTATCACTTCCCCCTTGCACAATAGTCCATCCCATGCACTTCTGAAATCAGAATCCTCAGTAGAGTGGTGAGCGCTACCAACAAACCGTCTTCCATGGTCCACAAGCCTTCCGGGTTCTGCTTGGCCCCACTTCCGTCTCCACATTGTCTATTACAATCTACCAAAGTTGCCTTACCTTGTATTTCAATTAGGTCCTCTTCCTCGGGTTCTGGAGTTAGGCTTACCTGGGAGGCAATGACAGCTGATGTACATCCAGACGCCTTTCTGGCTGCCTCGTCCACAGCTTGATTTCCTTTTGTTATTACATCATTTCCCTTTTTATGTGCCTGGCATTTTACTCTGGCCAATGCTTTAGGATTCATTATGGCTTTTATTAAGTCCAGAATTTGCTGACGATGTTGTATGGGATCCCCATTACTTTTTTTTTAAAACCTCTTTGCTTCCACACTGCCCCGAACAAATGGAATACTCCATGAGCACATGCCGAATCAGTATAGATGTCTACTTTCTCACCTTCCATCATTTCACACGCAGCTGTCAGGGCTTTGATTTCCGCTAGTTGGGCGGAACACGGTTGGGGACAGAACTCCATCCTAATAATCTTATAGCTCGACTGATCCTGCTGCACTACTGAGAACCCTGCATGATTTTTACCATAATCCCTTTAACAAGAGCCATCTACGAACAGAACCTTGTTATCTGCATCCTAGGGGTACCCATAGCCCTCTATTTATTTAAGCTCCATGTACCTATCTAGGAGCCTCTTAAATGCCCCTGTCATGTCCACCTCCACCACCGTCACCAGCAGCCCATTCCATGCACTCACGACTCTACTCCTACCTACCTACTCCTGTCATCTCTTCTGCAGCTACTTCCAAGCACTTTAAAACGGTGCCCTCTCGTGTTAGCCATTTCTGCCCTGGGGAAAAAGCCTCTGACAATCCACACGATCAATGCCTCTCATTATCTTGTACACCTCTATCAGGCCACCTCTCATCCTCCGACGCTCCAAGGAGAAAAGGCCGAGTTCACTCAACCTGTTTTCAAAACGCATGCTCCCCAATCCAGGCAACATCCTTGTAAATCTTCTCTCACCCTTTCTATGGTTTCCAGACCCTTCCTGTAGTGAGCCGATGCTTTCTTCTACATCTCTTTCCTCCAATCCCTGCACTTGCCTCAGTCTGTTCCCCACACATCACCCTCACTCATCCTTTCCCAACAACCCTCGTGCTCACTCCACACTCGAAACCACTTCTCCTGAAACCCGTTTCCCTCACCCCTCCCTCATTGATTACATTCTCACTCTCCATTTTGCCCCTCACTTTTACCCTTACAGCAGCAAAATTTAAAGGGTTTTTAGCATGTTTCCTTTAACAGGGAAACATGCACGTTTCATACAGTGTGTAATCTCTTTGTATTAAAGACTTCCACAGTTGTGAATGTCATGGAGTGAGTTTTCTTAAAAGCATCGTGGAAAAAATACCTTTAAAACAACTGCAGATATGTGAGTTTGAAGTAAAAATAGTCAAATTCTGCAATCTCACAGCAACTAGGGCAGCAACTGTAATTGGTTACGTAGCTGGTTCAAGCCCATCCTTTAAGATAAATTACATATTCATTGGTTTATTGCTCTTCCCTGCAGGAGAAATAGTTAATAGTTAAACTATTAACTATTAACAGTTTAGCATCTTTGCATGTACAGAAATAGACAATAGACAATAGGTGCAGAAGTAGACCATTCGGCACTTCAAGCTTGCACCGCCATTCTGAGATCATGGCTGATCATCTATTATCAATACCCGGTTCCTGCCTTGTCCCCATCTCCCTTGATTCCCCTTTCCATAAGATACCTATCTAGCTCCTTCCTGAAAGCATCCAAAGAATTGGCCTCCACTGCCTTCGGAGGCAGTGCATTCCACACCTCCACAACTCTCTGGGAGAAGAAGTTTTTCCTTAACTCTGTTCTAAATGACCTACCCTTTATTCTTAAACCATGCCCTCTGGTACTGGACTCTCCCAGCATCTGGGAAATATTTCCTGCCTCTATCTTGTCGAATCCCTTAATCATCTTATATATTGCAATCAGATCCCCTCTCAATCTCCTTAATTCCTGCGTATACAAGCCCAGTCTCTCTAACAGCTCTGCGTAAAACAGTCTGGACATCCCAGGAATTAACCTTGTGAATATACAGTGCACTTTCTCGACAGCCAGGATGTCCTTCCTTAACCCTGGAGACCTGAACTGTGCACAATTCTTCAAGTGTGGTCTCACCAGGGCCCTGTACAAATGCAAAAGGATTTCCTTGCTCTTGTACTGAATTCCCTTTGTGATAAAGGCCAACATTCCGTTAGCCTTCTTCACTGCCTGCTGCTGTTGCTCCTTCACCTTCAGTGACTGATGAACAAGGACTCCTAGATTTCTTTGTATTTCTCCCTTACCTAACTTTACACCGTCCAGATCATAATCTGCCTTCCTGTTCTGACTCCCAAAGTCGATAACCTCACACTTATTCACATTAACTTCATCTGCCAAGTATCTGACCACTCACCCAACGTATCCAAGTCACCCTGAATTCTCCTAACATCCTCATCACATGTCACACTGCCACCCAGCTTAGTATCATCAGGAAACTTGCTGATGTTATTCTCAATGCATTTATCTAAATCGTTGATGTAATTCGTAAACAGCGGTGGTCCCAATAACGAGCCCTCTGGCACCCCACTAGTCACCACCTGCCATTCCGAGAAACACCCATTCACCACTACCCTTTGCTTTCTATCTGCCAACCAGTTTTCTATTCATGTCAATATCTTACCCCCAATGCCATGAGCTCTGATTTTACCCACCAATCTCCTATGTGGGCCCTTATCAAATGCCTTCTGAAAATCGAGGTACACTACATCCTCTGGATCTCACTTATCCAACATCCTGGTTACATCCTCGAAAAACTCGAACAGATAGATCAAGCATGATTTGCCCTTGGTAAATCCATGCTGGCTCGGCCCAATCCTATCACTGCTATCTAGATATGCCACTATTTCATCTTTAGTAATGGACCCTAGCATCTTCCCCACTACTGACGTTAGGCTGACAGGACGATAGTTTTCTGTTTTCCCCCTCCATCCTTTCTTAAAAAGTGGGATAACATTAGTCATTCTCCAATCCTCAGGAACTGATCCTGAAATAAGGATCATTTTAAAATGACTACCAATGCATCCGCAATTTCCAGGGCCACCTCCTTTAATACCCTAGGATGCAGACCGTCTGGACCTGGGGATTTGTCAGCCTTCAGTCCCATCAGTCTACTCATCAACGTTTCCTTCCTAATGTCAATCTGTTTCATTTCCTCTGTTACCCTATGCCCTTGGCCCATCCATACATCTGGGAGATTGCTTGTGTCTTCCCTAGAGAAGACAGATCTAAAGTACTTATTAAATTCTTCTGCCATTTCTCTGTTTCCCATAACAATTTCACCCAATTCATTCTTCAAGGGCCCAATATTGTACTTAACTATCTTCTTTCTCTTTACATACCTAAAAAAAAGCTTTTGCTATCCTCTTTTATATTCTTGGCTAGCTTGCGTTTGTACCTCATTTTTTTCTCCCCGTATTGCCTTTTACGTTAAGTTCTGTTGTTCCTTAAAAATTTCCCAATCATTTGTCTTCCCACTCACCTTAGCTCTGTCATACTTCTCTTTTTTTTAATGCTATGCAATCTCTGACTTCCTTTGTCAACCACTGTGGCCCCTTTCCCCCCTTTGAATCCTTCCTTCTCTGGGGGATGAACTGATTTTGCACCTTGTGCATTATTGCCAAGAATACCTGTCATTGCTCTTCCACTGTCTTTTCTGCTAGGATATCTGTCCATTTAACTTTGGCCAGCTCCTCCCTCATTGGCTCCATAGTCTCCTTTGTTCATCTGCAACACTGACACCTCCGATCCGCCCTTAATCTTCTCAAATTGCAGATAGAAACTTATCATATTATGGTCACTACCTCCTAATGGCTCCTTTTCTTCAGGATCGCTTATCAAATCCGGTTCATTACATAACACTAAATCCAGAATATCCTTGTCCCTGATCGACTCTCATACAAGCTGTTCCAAGAATGCATCCCGCAGGCACTCTACAAACTCCCTATCCTGGGGTCCAGCACCAACCTGATTCTCCCAGTTCACCGGCATGTTGAAATCCCCCTTAACTACAGCGACTTTACCTTTGCCAGATGTCAATGTTAACTCCCTATTCAACTTGCACCCAATATCCATGCTACTGTTTGGGGGCCTGTAGACAAGACCCATTAGGGTCTTTTTGCCCTTACTGTTCCTCAGTTCTATCTACACAGACTCTACTTCTCCTGTTCCTATGTACCCCCTTGCAAAGGAATGAATCTCCCACCCCGTCCGCCCACATTTCTGTCCCTACGATAGCACGTATACCCTTGTACATTCATTTCATTGTACATTATACCCTTGTACATTCATTCTATTCATTAAATAGACATATAGAATTCTAAAGTGACTTTGTTTGCGTGACTGAGAGTGAAACTTCCAACCAGTTGGATTTGGTTTCAGCAGAAAGTCCGCTCCCTGTTCTGAGGAATGTGCTGTTTAAAGACAGACCCTGAGCTCCGAGTCTCACAGAAAAGCAACCCACACATTCTAACTCACTCAATGATATTTCCTCTCCCCTCTTCATTTCCAGTTCCAATAAAAGGACCCGGCCCGAAACGTTCCCTTTGTATTCAGTTCCATACATACTGTCCGGATCTGCTGAGTTACTCCGGTTAGTAGCAGAGTGGTCCATAATCCAGGGGTCGATGGATCGAAACCATCCTCTGCCATATTCTCTACTTGCGCATCCTTGTGTTTCTGAACACCCACGCTCAGTCCGTCAGAGAAAGCAGGACCTCCCAGTGGCCACACATTTTAATTCCACGTCCCATTCCCATTCTGATATGTCTGTCCATGGCCTGCTCTACTTCAAGATGAAGCCACACTCAGGTTGGAGGAACAACACCTGATATTACAACCTGATGGTATAACTATTGATTACTCTTTTTATTGAAACTGAATATTGATTACTATTGATTAACTTCTGTTAATGCCCCTCCTCTCCTTCTTTCCCCATACGTTATCTATCTAACATTTAGTTATTTAAGACGTGAGGGCAGATCCAGGTGTGGGGGAGCACATGCGTGACGTCAGGCGCAAAGGGGAGTCTGTGTGACGTCACCTGTAAGGGAGCGCTCGCATTTAAAAGCACCTTAATTGGCATTCCTTATGATTTCAGTGGGACAACAACATTAATCACGGGTTTCATCACTGAATCCAGTGTTGTGGGATGTAAAGTCCCCTGTTATGTGTCCGGCTGTGCCGTGTTGTTGGTGGAGTGGGCAGCGTGGTGTTTGTCATGATCCGGGTCACAACACCAGAATTCCCAGCGGGGTCCACACACAGTGTATTAGTCAACAGAAATCTTCCCGTCCCTGCAGTCTTTGTCTCCCGGTAAACTCAACACCCTGACAGTGTGGACCATAGACCCCCCTTCCTCTCAGAGTCAGGGGATCATTCAGACAGCTGATCGCTGAGAGGAAATATATTTATTGGTCATTAAAGTTGGCCCAGATTCGTTTGGACGGATTTGATGTGGAGTTCGGGGTGTCACAGTGAAAGGGCCGGACGGCCGAACTCTTTCCGTTGTCCAAACATCCTTACAGGTGAGGCGACATTTCACCTGTGAATCTTCCGGGGTCCCCTGTTGTGTCCGCTGCTCCCGATGCGGCCGCCTCGACACTGGTGACACCGGCTCCTCCGCAGTTGTGCGGGGTAGGAGTGTTTTTTTTATCGGGGGTCGATATTATTGTTCACTTTTGTGCGGAGGGTTGGGTTTTGGGGTTTGATTATTGGGATCCCGCTCTTCTTGTTCCGGGGGGTGGGGTAGAAGTTTGATTTTTCTCTGTGTACGACTTTCATGCTCTTTCTTTGATTCGTGGTTCTCTGGAGAAAGAAAAAACTAAGCGTTATTTAGGGATACCTGCTTTAATAATAAACTAACCTTTGAACTATCCACTCCGAGCGGGACTTCCCGGTGTCCAAACATATTCATTCTGCTTTCCATTCCCTTTGCTACCCGGCCTGCTGTGTTCGGCCAGCATTTTGTTTGTGTTGCTTTGGATTTCCAGAATCTGCAGACTTTGTCGTGTTTGTGATTTACCTCTCCGTTGTCCCTCCCGCCTCCGGCCACTGGTGACGCTTTATGGATCGCCAGCCACTGGTGGCGCTGTGCGGATCTCCGGCCACTGGTGGCGCTGTGCGGATCTCCGGCCTTCGGCGACGATGTGCAGACCTCCGGCAATCGGTGGCGCTGCGGAGAAACGCCTGCTGAACGCATGCGCAGTGCCGACTGCCGCTGTTGGCGGTTCTCCGGTTCGATCAGGGAATGATCCCGGTGTTGTGTAACTCGGGGGCCGGTTGCATTGGGAAAGGGCCGGGCCCGAGCTCTGCCGGACGGCTGAGGAGCAGGGCTGCAGTGGTAAGTTTTTAGCTGCCGGAGCTGTGGGGGGGAGGGGTGTGTGTTGGGAGATTGCTTGATTGATAAGTTCGTGGCCTAAGTTCGAAGGCCTGAAGTTATACAGCTCTCGGTACCTGCACGTGTATTTCAACTCTGAGTGAATATGCAGAAAGTTTGAAGTTAATAACTTTTGTGGCATTTCTGCTTCAGATAATTGAAAATTGCTAGGTTTTGTAAAATAGACTCCTTCCACCTTAGGCCATGAACTTATCAATCACTTCCAGTTTGTGATATCCAATTTGTGTACATGCTCATTTCATTTACTGGGCAACTGCCTTGCCCCATACGTGCAATGAGCAGGTGCACAAATTGGATGTGACATATATAGGGCTTCCTATAATGGCAAGCAGTAAACCAAGGTGAAAGAAATATATGAATTCCAGAGCTCCACAGAAATATAGTGATAGCTAAGACATTAACAAGATGACAGCCTATCATTACATTTCAGTGTATAACTGGTAAAATTAAACATATAATACTTAATTTAATAATATGACAAAATATTGCATTGTTGCACTTAACCGATTATCATAAAATATAATTATCAAGCAAGTAAAATAACTTTGCTTGGAAGCCAAAGGGTTGTTACTGAGAAAAATTTACTTTAGGATTAGCGAGTAATCCACGGACCACCACAGATATAGCCTTACTAATACGACTGATTCGGAGCAGACGGCAGGGCCCGCAGTGCTTAGCAGTGTTCCTCAGAAGTATAAAAATAACAGAAATAAAGCAATTCATTTTTTACAATTTTAGCCGCCTAAATTGGAAGCAAGTAATCAAGTATGAAAAAATAAACTCTGATCAACTATTGCAAAAGCCACGAATATTGCTGAATGTTAGTCTCAAAAGTGGTAGGTTGGCAAATCTGCCTCGTACCGTTTCTCTCGCAGAAATGGTTGGACGGGAAGTGTATCTGTGAGTGTCGATACAATCTCCTCACACGTCGGGTGTTACATAGTTCGACTTTTACAGATCCTGTTTAGTCTTTAAATATATAAAAAGTTAAAGAAGTTTGAATCTTTACATAAATTATTATCGCATTTATACAAATAGAAAATATCGTTGTTTGGAAGTGACAAATGTTAATGGGAGGACAGCAACCATTTGGGAGTTTTGGAAATGCATTTCATCTCATTCATTGCCTCACTAAATTACTCTTCTTTCCCATCAGCTACAGTTGGTGGAGCGAGGCCAAGGGGTTGATCCGCTATTAATGATAGTTGAAATGACGTAAAACTACCTTATAGCCCAGAAATGTTTTTTTTTTCCATTTAGCTTGTAAAACAAAACTAAATTTATCCAGGTGTAGAAGAGGATTTTGAATGATTAGCTTGTGTATTTGATCAAAATCAGGAAGAAGATGAGCGAGCAGTGAATTTTTCTTTCATTGTTTTAAACTTCTATACTTGGGTTTCTATGTTCATTCCTTGCTTAATATAGCTCCCTCCTGGAATCCAGTGGTACCCGTTGGAAAGAGCAGGAAAATGCTTGCACTTCTGTGCAGGTATTTCCCAGCTTCCTTGGACAATGGGTCGAGCGAGAAGGAATTTCACAAATACCTAAATAAGAAACAGTCACAGCTCCAGGATTAAACCAAAAACGATCAAATATCCTAATGTTTATTAGTGGTATTTTTGCCCACCAGCCAACACTTCCCAACCCCCTGCTTCCGTAAAATTCCCTCTATTTAATATGTGGCTGCTGTTTAATTACCCGCTTGTTTTTTTTGACTTTTTTACAGAGGTATCGGAGCAGTTGTCCGGTGAGCTCTGGTAGCACTGCACCTCTGAATGTATGATCCCTTCTCCCACCTGGTTCCATCTGCTTATCTCTGCTCATCTTGTTCAATCTCTGTGCAGTCTCCTAAACCCATCTTCCTGCTTCAGTGATTTACATCTCCCATCTGGGTCATCTTCGGTCCACCCTGTATCCCACCTCCTCAATGTTATATATCAGCAAACTTTCTTCCAACCTCTGTCTTCATTGTGAAGTGTTCTTTTGAACCTTTGGCCTCGCTGAGTCATTTCCAGAATCGGCTTTTGTTAGCTGGAATGCCGGAGGGTCATCAGGTCCCATTTCTGTTGTGCATTGGTGTGGAGGTGCTCGTTTATGAACAGTGATGTGCTGACACACTGCAGCAAAGAGTACTGGGAGAGTTGGTGCTTGGGCTCTAATCCTCTGATCGGCTTTCCAGGCAAATGAAACTGCTGGTGTTTTAGCTTTGACTTTGGTTTGAGCTTCTACAGAAGGGGCCGGATGCTCGTCCTGCAATGAAGCAGAAATTTCAAGCAGCTGGACATTGGTTGTGGGGAAATCCTAGATTGCACTACCCAGTGTGAGATGTGGGGACGATGTGTGAGACTCTCAGGGTCGGTGAGTGGCAGATTAAGCTGTGTGACTCTGAGAGGTTGGGTCCTGGGATATCATAGTTTTTAATCCAGCTAAAGTGGACCCAGGGATCGAGCTGTTCGGGCTTGTGAGGTGTTGATCGAGTATTTCTGGTCTGGGATCAGATGTTTGTTTCTGGAGTTCCTTTGGAAGCAATGACTGACAATCTGAGGAGAGGATGAGTTCCCATTCCATCCTCACAGGGAGAGGCTGTGAGTAAATGGGCTGTTCCGTGTTTACAACAGTAGAAATAGACCCAGAGATTGGTGTTCAAACTGTGTTTGGAAATCACACAGTGGAAATCAGGCAGCTGTGCTGGGGATCTGCACTAAAAACTGAAAATGTTTGAACTCAATCTGATGAAATATTATTAATTGAATTGTATTGTAAGCTGTTCCTTACCTGCAGAGTCTTTCTGGTAATTCCAGTTTCTTTTTATTTCTTGGTTTATATTTCATGAAATGGACCTGTTTTAACCTGGAAATGAAAATGGCTGTGATAATTTGTAGGCCTCCGTTAGAGTCTCTGCAGGTCTCCCCTCTCCACGCCAACGATGTTGTCCAAGGGAAGGGCATTAGGACCCATACAGCTTGGCACCGGTGTCGTCGCTCAAGGACACACAGGCAGCCTCTGCCAAGGCTCGAACTAGCAACCTTCAGATCACTAGACCAACGCCTTAACCACTTAGCCACGCGCCAACACATGTGATAGTAGAACAGTAATGAAAGCACAACGTTTCCCTGTCAATTATCCTGGAACCGATTTTTCTGTTTTTCCTGGAAATGTGTTCAGTACAGTGTTCCTAACAAGGTTTACATGAATAATCTCAGGAACGATCGGTGTTATGAATGAGGAGCATTTGATGGTTCTGGACCTGTGCTCAATGGTGTTGAGAGGGACGGTGGGGGTGGTGGAGGGATGTAAACCTACCGAATGCTGAAAAGCCTGGATACAGTGGACATGGAGAGGATGTTTCCATTAGACACACAGTCTGTGATCTGAAAACACAGTCTCAGAATAAAGATGCTTCCCCTTAAAACTCAGATGAGAAACATTTTATGGCCAAAAGATGTCTGATCTGTGGAATTTGTTGCCACAGAATTTGTTTGAGGCTGCCATTTGGGTATATTTGTGAAGATTAATATATTGATGATTGCTGAGTAGCTTCAGTGTTACAGGAGGAAGGCAGGAATATGGTGTTGGAATAAAAATCAGCCGTGGTTGAATGATGGGCAGACCAGATGGATCGAATCACCTGATTCTGTTCCTGTGTCATATGTCTTACCATGACTGAATGATGACTCCTTCTTATCCCATATCATTCTGTGACATGTGAGGGACAATAAAAGATTGTTTACTGAGATCATTACATCTGCCTTCAGTGTTTAAATTTCAGTGAGTTTTGTTCTTAGTAACATTACACAGAAATGTTTAGTTCTCCTTTTCATTATTAATGTGCTTCATTGTCTCTCTGTTTAAAGTTCGACCTGTGGTGAGAGATTTATTTGAAGAAAAACCCCAACTGGACGCAAACCACGACTGAAGATGAGGGAACAGCAACAAGTGAACCAGCCCGAGGATTGAGAGCACCGACTGGAGAGAACCCATCTGACTCGGAGATTCCAGTGATTCAGTCAGGAGAAAGTTTGGTGAGTCTCATTTACTCAAACACTGGTCCTTTAGACATTACATACCTGTACAAAGGAAGGGAGGAAATAGTTGGGAGTGAGACTGAATGTGCCCAGCAGAACCAGTTATGCCTCTGCCAGACCCAGTTGCAATCAATCCAGGTCTGGTAATGTGCTTCCAGCAGCCCAGCCCTTTGAAACCACTCCCATTCCCTCACAGTGGTTACTCAGTAAAAGATCTTGCATCCTCTGAAGTAGCTTTTGGTCAGATCTGAGTGGGGAGAGGGAAAGAGAGGGGAGTGTTTTTACTGACTGTCTTTCAAAAACAGTATTTGTTTGAACTTGCTGCAAACTCTCTACCCATACCCTGTACTATCTCAACCAAATTATTGACATAGATTACAAGTAGCAATGGGTGTAACCCCAGGGAACGTCACTAAGCATGGAACTCGAGTCCAAGAAACTGCCTCTCACCATCACCCTCTGCCTCCTACCACCCAGCCATTCCCAGACTCTGGGGCTCTGTAACAAACTCAATGTTAACAGGAAGATTAATCAGTGATTAAGATGATGAGAGAATTGTGGCCTCCTGAAAGGACACGCGAGCTGAGCTGTCTGATTCACTGGACCAGATCCACCCTCGTTGACAACGTAATTTACCCCTTGCCCATCCACCCAGGTCATGTTACTTCCGATCACCCACAGTACCCCAACCACCCTCCGTTCCGCCAGTGGCCCCACACCCTTCTGACCATTCATCCCACACCGACACATAGACAGGCCCCCTTCACCCACGTCCACCCTCCCAGCTTGGGGAACCAGAGCAGACTGATCCCGCGATCCCGACACAGTGCAAAACTAAAACCAGGGATGCAAGACTGGCGAGCCTGGAGCCTCCAGCTGTCCGGCTCGGTCCCGGCCCTTTCCCACTGCAACCGGCCCTCGATTTACACAAACCCGAGATTAACCCCTTCCTCACCCCCACCTGAACAGGGGAAACACCCGCATCAGCTGGGGTTGAGCTGCAGTTGGTCCCCATATGAGTTAAAACTCCCCGCTATCGGATATGGAGACCAGAATCGTACGCGGTAAAACCACATAACAATTACAGCACGGAAACAGGCCATCTCGGCATTCCTAGTGCGTGCCGAACACTTACTCTCACCTAGTCCCACTGACCTGCACTCAGCCCATAATCCTCCATTCCTTTCCTGTCCATATACCTATACAATTTTTTTTAATGAAAAAATTGAACCTGCCTCTACCACTTCCACTGGAGGCTCGTTCCACACAGTTACCACTCTCTGAGTAAAGAAGTTACCCCTCATGTTACCCCTAACCTTTTGCCCCTTAACTCTCAACTCATGTCCTCTTGTTTGAATCTCCCCTACACTCAATGGAAAAAGCCTATCCACATCAACTCTATCAATCCCCGCATAATTTTAAATACTTCTATCAAGTCCCCCCTCAACCTTCTACGCTCCAAAGAATAAAGACCTAACTTGTTCAACCTTTCTCTGTAACTTAGGTGCTGAAACCCAGGTAACATTCTAGTAAATCTCTGTTCTCTGTTGACATCTTACGTATAATTTGGTGACCAGAACTGTATATAATGCTCCAAATCTGGCCTCACCAATGCCTTGTACAATTTTAACATTACATCCTAACTCCTGTACTCAATGCTCAAAGGTCAGCATACCAAAAGCTTTCTTCATCACCACATGAGCTTCCTCCTTCAGGGAAATATGCACCATTATTCCTAGATTTCCTCACACTGTCTACAAGCTTTCTCTATTTGTGAACTAACCTCATCTCTCCTAGTCTCTTCAATCTGATTCCCACCCCCCCAACCATTCTAGTTTAAAGTCTCCCCAGTAGCCTCCACAGATCTCCCCGCCAGGATATTGGTCCCCCTAGCTTTCAAGTGCAACCCGTTCTTTTTGTACAGGTCACACCTGTCCCAAAAGAGGTCCCAATGATCCAAAAACTTGAATCCCTGCCCCCTGCTTCAATCCCTCAGCCACACATTTATCCTCCACCTCATTCCATGACTGCTGTCACTGCCACGTGGCACAGGCAGTAATCCCGAGATTACTACCTTTGCGGACCTTCTTCTCAAATCCCTTCCTAACTCCCTATATTCTCCTTTCAGGACCTCTTCCCTTTTCCTACCTATGTAATTGGTACTTATATCTACCACGACCTCTGGCTCCTCACCATCCCACTTCAGGATATCTTGGACGCGATCAGAAGTATCCCGGACCCGGCACCAGGGAGGCAAACTACCATCCGCGTCTCCTGACTGCATCCACGGAATCGCTTGTCTGACTCCCTAACTGTTGAGTCCCCTATTGCTACTGCCTTCTCTTTCTCTACCCTTCTGAATTACAGGGCCGGACTCTGTGCCAGAGGCACGGCCGCTGTTGCTTCCCCCAGATAGGCTGACCCCCCCCCAACAGTACTCAAACAGGAGTACTTATTGTCAAGGGGTACAGCCACTGGGGTACTCTCTAGTACCTGACTCTTCCCCTTCCCCTCCTAACCGTGACCCATTTGTCTACCTCCCATGGCCCCGGTGTGACCACCTGCCTGTAACTCCTCTCTATCAACTCCTCGCTCTCCCTGACCAGACGAAGGTCATCGAGCTGCAGCTCCAGTTCCCTGGCACAGTCCCTTAGGAACTGCAGCTCGGCTCACCCGGCGCAGATGTTAACGTCCGGGATGCTAGGAAACTCCAGGACCTCCCACATCCGACACCGAGAACAGCAAGCTGCCCTCACACTCATAATTCCCAGCATGGAACCATAATCCCACGGTGGATTTGTTCCGTGACTTGTGAACATACGTGATTAATGACCCTGCAACTGGGGACTGAGTAAATAGTTCATCTAACAATTCAGATCATACACACCAATCTCCTTGCCTTTCTCCCTCACCCCGAGCTACTTACCCCATTTCCCTCTCCACACCCTCCTCACAGTTCCTCTTCCTCATAGGGCCCTCTACTCCAGCCCTCCCTTCCTGCTCCCTCTCTCCCTCACTCTCAACTCTCCCTCACCCCTTCCTTATCATCACCCCTCTCAATCATCCGTGCTTCCTCACCGCCTCTCTCCCTCCCGCTTCTCTCTTCCCTATCCCTCTCAGTTACACTGCTACTTGACCAGCCTCCCACTCTCTTTCACCCCTTTCCTTGCGCTCTCCTTTTTTGTCACTCTCTCTACCCCTCTAGTAATAAATCGTACTCCTCTCTCTTGTTTCTCTTCATCTCCTCACTCTGTCATGCCTCTTTTCATTTCTCTCTCACTCTCTCCCCTTCTATCCATCTCTCCATCTGTTTCTCTTCCATTCCACAATCCCTGTCCCTACCCCTATCACCCGCCATCCCACTCTCAATATCAGTCGCCCTCTGTCTTCCCCTCTCCATCTCCTCCTCTCTCACGCACCTCAATCAAACTTGTCTCTCACTCACTCACCTCCGCCACTCTGTAACCACCTCCATTTCCAGCTCTCAACCTCTCTCTCTCTCTCCCTACATCCCACCCTCTCCCCTCTCTCAAACACTCCCTGCTGTCTCCCGTATCCCACATTGTCTTCCCCTCTTTCTCATCCTCTAAATCTACCACTCACCCCACGCGTTCTCCCTCTTCACTCCCTGTCAGTCCTCCTTCTCCTCCCCCTTTCTCCCGTCACACCCCGCACTCTCCACCCCATCCCATAAAGTGGTATGCAAACGGCTGGGCACCAGTGGTCAAACTTCCTGTTACTGTGAATAGTTAAGTGAGTAGAAGGTGAACTGGTCTCCAAAAGTCAGAAAATTAAAGACAAAACATTCAACATTTTAAGCAAGATGAGTGTATTATTAAAAACACAAAATGCTGGCAGAACTCAGCAGGCCTGACAGCATCTATGGGAGGAGGTAGTGACAACGTTTCGGGCCGAAACCCTTCATCAGGAGTTTAGTGTATTATTTCTGTTTTGTACAATTTTAGAGTGGGAGAAAAAAGGGAAAGGAGCACCATGGAAAAGTTCAGGCACCCCAAGAGATTTGAGCTCTCAGTTAAATTTTACCGAGGTCTCAGATCTGAATTAGCTTGTTAGGGCTATGGCTTGTTTGCAATCATCATTAGGACAGGCCAGGCTGTACAAATTGCAAAGCCTTATAAATACCCTGACTCCTCCAACCTTGTCCCAACAATCAGCAGCCATGGGCTCCTCTAAGCAGCCTCTGAGCACTCTGAACGTTAAAATAAATGATGCCCACAAAGCAGGAGAAGGCTCTAAGAAGATAGCAAAGCATTTTCAGGTAGCCGTTTCCTCAGTACATAATGTAAGTAAGAACTGGCATTTAACAGGAATGGTGGAGGTCAAGTTGATGTCTGGAAGACCAAGAAAACTTTTTGGGAGAACTACTCGTAGGATTGCTAGAAAGGCAAATCAAAACCCCTGTTTGACTGTAAAAAACATTCAGGAAGATTTAGCAGACTCTGGAGTGGTGGTGCACTGTTCTACTGTGCAGTGACACCTGCACAAATATGACCTGCATGGAGAGTCATCAGAAGAAAACCTTTCCTGCATCCTCACCACAAAATTCAGTGTCAGATGTTTTCCTGACATTGAGGGACAGGTTGCTTTCTTGACACCAGACAGATGTGGTTCAGAGCTCAGATAGAGTCAGTAATCAAATGCTTGAGCCTGGTGCGATGAATGCGTGGAGCTGTGGAAATCACGATGCAAGAAGCATAGCAGGAAAGCCAGATGAGCCCAGGGCATGGAATTGTGATATCGTAGGCATTACTGGGAATTGGTTGCACCCAACAGTCTGAGGGATCTAGAGGAACAAATTTTTAGAGAGTTCACAGACTATACCAAGAAACAAAAGTTGATATAGTAAGTGATTTTAACTTTCCATATATTGACTGGGACTCCCATACTGTAAAAGGACTAGATGGGGTAGAGTTTGTCAAATGCTCCTTAATCAGTACATAAAACAACCGGCGTAGAATTGTACAATAAGCTGTTGGGAACTGATCCAGGGCTGGTGACAAAAATTAGTGAATGGGAACACTTTGTGTATAGTGATCATAATGCCATGAAATTCCAAGTAAGTACGGAAAAACAGAGGTCTGGACCTCTCTTGAGATTCTAAATTGGAGCAACATCAATGTTTATGGTATTTGCAAGGATTTGACAAGTGTGGATTGGGACAGGCTGTTTTCTGCAAAGGAGCACTTGGTAAGTGGGGGTTCTTCAGAAGTGAAATTTTGAGGGTGCAGAGTTTGTATGTGCCTACCAAAATAAAAGTTGAAAGGTAACTGGTGCAGGGAACCTTGGTTTTCAAGAGATATCGTGGCCCCAGATATTTTGTTCCTCTAAATTCCTCAGGCTGTTGGGTGCTATCAAGATGCATTAATGACTACAATATCATACTTCCACACCCTGAGCTCATCTGACTTGCTTTAGTTGTCTTCTGTTGGTTTCTTAAAGCTTCCCAATGTTTTTTGCTCTATTATTTGCCCTCTCTTTGGCTTTTATGTTGGCTTTTGCATCTCATTTCAGGCACAGTTGTGTCCTCCTGCCTTTCCAATGCTTCCACTTCTTTGGGATGTGTCTATCACTCAGCTCCCGAGTTGCTCCCAGAAACTCCAGCCATTGCTGCTCCATCGTCATTCCTACCAGATTCCCCTTCCAGTCAGGTTTGGCCAGCTTCTCTGTCACAGAAACATGGAGAAGGTCAGAACAGAAACATGCCCACCCTGGACGATCAGAATGGTAATCTATACGGGAGACAAAATAGATGGGGGAGGTTGTAAATAGTAGTTTTGCATCCATATTGACTCAGGAGATGGACACAGAGTCGATAGAGGTGAGGCAAAGCAGCATCAACTTCAGAGACCCTGGACAGATTAGAGAGGTGGAGGTTTTGCTGCCTTAAGGCAAATTAGCATGGATAAATCCCCAGGACCTGACAAGTTGTTCCCTCGGACCCTGCGGAAGACAAGTGCAGAAATTGTCAGGGTCCAAGCAGAGATATTGAAATAATCCTTAGTGCCAGGTGAGGTACTGGAGGATTGGAGGACAGACAATGTTGTTCCACTGTTCGAGAGGGGCTGTAAGGAGAAACGAGAAAATGTTACGTTATTGAGCTTGACATCAGTTGTGGGAAAGTTATTAGAACATAAGTGCAGAAACTGGATATATAAGTATTTGGGTCGATGTGGACTGATTAAGGATAGACAGCATGGCTTTTTGCATGGTAGGTCATGTCTAACCAGTCTTACAGAGTCTCTCGAGGAAGTTATCAGGGAAGTGGATGAAGGCAAGGCAGTGGATGTTGCCTACATGGACTTTAGCAAGGCACTTGACAAAGTCTCATATGGGAGGTTGGTCAAGAAGGTTCAGTCACTCAGCATTCAAGATGAGACAGTAAATTGGATGAGACACTGTCTTTGGGAGAAGCCAGAGTTTGGTAGCAGATGGTTGCCTCTCTGACCGGAGGCCTGTGTCTAGTGGTTGCCACAGGGATCAGTGCTGGATCTGTTATTGTTTGTCATCTATATCAGTAATCTGGATGATCAGATGGTTTGGGATCAGCAAATTTGTGGATGAAACTGAGACTGGGGATTCAGCGGACTGTGAGAAGACTATCATGGGTTGCAGTGCGATCTGGACCAGGTGGAAATATGGCTTGAGAAATGGAAAATGGAATTCAATGCAGACAAATGCGAGGTGTTGCATGTTGGTAGGACCTACCAGGGTGGGTGTTACGCAGTGACTGGTCAGACATGGAGGAGTGTTGTTGAAGAATGGGATCTGGGAATACAGGTCGAAATTTCACTAAAACTGTTGACACATTTCGATAGGGACGGAAAGAAAGATTTTGGCACATTCGCCTTCATAATCCGAAGTACTGAATTATATGTTATGTTGACTTTGTACAAGACATTGGTGAGGCCTAATTTGGAGTATTGTGTGCAGTTTTGGTCACCAACCTACAGGAAAGATGTAAAGACTTTGAAAGCGTTTGGAGAAAATTCACAAGGATGTTGCCAGGTCTGGAGGACTTGTGTTATAAGGAGAGATTGAACAGGCCAGGACTTTATTCCTTGGAATGTGGAAGATTGAGGGGAGATTCGATGGAGGAATTCTACAATTGTGAGGGTTAGAGATAGGATAAAATCAAGCTGGCTTTCTCCACTGAGGTGGGGTGTGACGATAACCAGAGGCCGTGGGTTAAGGGTGAAAGGTGAAACGTTCAGGGGAACATGAGGGGAAACTTCTGCCAGGTGAGTTTCCAAAGAGATCACCAGCTCGTAACTCAGCACGGATGGAAAGCGTGCAGGGGAGCCGGCTGGATTCGAACTCGGGACCTTTCGTCCCGAAGTCTGGCACTGATGCCACTATGCCACCAGCCAGGTCAGGACATGGCAATGACATGGCATTGAAACTGTGGAACTTTATATTAACATTACATAAAGGGAAACCCCAGCTGCACATCAACAAAGGCTATTTACGTGAGAGGGTTTAGTTACCGTGGGGCCAGACACCCTTTCAGCTCAGTGGGAAGAGGGACTAATTCAAAAGGACAGAGTCAAACAGAGCCAAGTCACAGATTGGAGATGGCATAAGTGCCCCATTCTTATAGAGCATCAGAGAGTTTGAGGGTCGTTCCAGATACCAGCACTGTGCCCAGTTAGAAGGTGATTTCTCTCTCCAACTTGTGTTGAGCTTCACTGTAACAGTGTGATGTCGGATCACACCTTGGCAACTCAAGTGATCTCATCTCAAATGTTGTCCTTCACCGACTGATGGATTTTTAAATCTTTTTGCAGGTTAAAATCGACAAGGAATTTGTCTATGGGAATTCAAACGCAACACACCAGTTGTGCTGTCGCTGTCTAGATGTTTAAGGAGCAAGGGATTCAATCAGCCATCCTTCCTGTTCAGACTGTGCGGAGGGATTCACTCGGTCATCTGACCAACTGACACGTCTGTCATTTTACACGGAGAGACCGTTCTCCTGCTCAGACAGTGGGAATGGATTCACTCGGTAATCTCAACTGAAGGTTCACACTGGGCAAGGCCATTCATCTGTTCTGTGTGTGGGAAGGGATTCAGTTGGTCTTCCCACCTGTGGACACACCAGTCAGTTCACACGGGGCAGAGGCTGGTCATCTGCTGAATTTGTGGGGAAGGATTCACTCGGTTATCTGATCTAATGGCTCACCAGCGCGTTCACACTGGGGAGAGGCCGTTCACCTGCTCAGACTGTGGGAAGAGATTCACTCGATCATCTGACCTGCTGGCGCACCGACGTGTTCACACTGGAGAGAGGCCATTCACCTGCTCAGACTGTGGGAAGGGATGCAGTCAGTTATCTGCACTGAAGGTACATCAGCGAGTTCACACTGGAGAGAGGCCGTTCACCTGCTCAGACTGTGGGATGGGATTTACCCAGTCATCTCACCTACTGAGACACCAGCGAGTTCACACTGGGAAGAGGCCATTCACCTGCTCAGATTGTGGGAAGAGATTTACTCAGTTATACAACCTACAGAGTCACCAGCGAGTTCACACTGGAGAGAGGCCATTCATCTGCTGAGAATGTGGGATGGGATTTGCTCAGTCATCTCACCTCCTCAGACACCAGTCAGTTCACACTGGGGAGTGGCCATTGAACTGCTCAGATTGTGGGAAGGGATTCCCTCGGTTATCCCAACTACTGGGACACCAGAAAGTTCACACTGGGGACAGGCCTTTCACCTGCTCAGAATGTGGGAAGGGATTCAGTAATTCATCCCACCTACAGAGACATCTGCGAGTTCACACTGGGGAGAAGCCATTCACCTGCTCGAACTGTGGGAAGGGATTCATTCAATTATCTGATCTACAAAATCACCAGCGAGTTCACACTGGGGAGAGGCCATTCACCTGCTCAAACTGTGGGAAGGGATTCACTCAGTCATCTACCCTACACAGTCACCAACGAATTCACACTGGGGAGAAGCCATTCACCTGTTCAGAATGTGGGAGGGGATTCACACATTTATCCACCCTACGCAGTCACCAACGAGTTCACACTGGGGAGAGGCCATTCTCTTGCTCAGACTGTGAGAAGGGATTCACACAGTTATCAAGCCTACACAGTCACCAACGAATTCACACTGGGGAGAAGCCGTTCACCTGCTCAGACTGTGGGAAGGGATTCACGCTGTCATCTAATCTACTGAGACACCAGCGAGTTCACACTGGGTAGAGGCTGATCACCTGCTCAGTCTTTGGTCAGAGATTTTCTCGGCCATCTCCACCAAATGTGCATGATTGTCAAGTCAAACTTGAGTTTCAGGAAGGTATCAAGGAAGAGCAAGAATTCACTGGCAGAGAGGACGGAACCTACTGCCTGAGGGCGGTTTCTGCCCAGAACATTTGGGCGGACCCCGCAGCGTCACAGTGGCAGTCCGAGAGCAGCGTCACAACCCGCGGTAAGATGCCGAACTTTAAATAATTGTTGAGACTGTTTCAGGGAAAGGAGCACTGCTGTCACTGCGTTTGGGTGAACTCCGCCACCGGGATCATCGCATGCAGGGACTTCTTGAAACCGGTGCGAGGCTTAAGAAGAGCTTGCGAACCTTTGAGAGAGTTCACCCAGTTTGGAACCATAACGGTCCAGTAGAGAAACAGAGGTGCAGGTCCGAAATCGTCTCCAAAGTCTGAGAGGCAGCCAGTTTTTCACCTAATCCTAATGCTAATGCTACTGCTACTGCCTTATGACTATCCTTGACTAGACTAATGACTGACTTACCGCTGATTATTTATGACTACTGACTAATAATTACCAACTGCCACACTTGCGAAAATAAAAATAAAAAAGGAAGAAGAAAGAAAGTTGTTTGGTCATTGAGTGGAATCCGGTTAAAACCTTCAGGTAGGCGTATTCTGTCCCTTTCAAGTGGGGAAGCTGCACATGGGAGCAAGAACTCCGACTTGACAGTGAAAATACTGCTTGACAACACTGTTTGACCAGGAAAAAGAAATCTGGGAGCTTTGAGCTGGAACAGCAAGAGCAATAACCTGGAGTCCTGAAATAGGAAGGAAATCAAGTTCAGATAAAACAACATCAAAGCATCACTAAAAAGTTGTACTCTCCCCTGCAGAGGGAATCAAACATGTCTGATCAAGCTATTGGGAAATCAGTTGAGCAACTCAAGCAAGAGAGAATGACAGCAAAAAGATTGTTTTCTCATTTGGCCAACAGTATTACCAGGACCTATGAAGACATGTCTGAAGAGGAGCTCAGAGTGAGTTTCAATAAACTCACAATAGAAGCCGAGAAAGTCATGGAAGCCAATGACGATGCGGAGGCCGGACTCACTGCAGAACGGGAGGTGGAGCTGAACACAGAGAAAGTAGCTGTGTTAACTGAACAGCAAAAAGCTGACCTGGCAAAGACGGCAAATGAGTGTGAGTTGAAACTGAGGGAAATCAGAAGGTTGATCCTGGAGACTCTTTGGACCAACTTTGGAAATGTTGAGTTGCTCACAGCACTACAAGCAGCAGAGAATGAATGTGAAGACGTCACTGCTGTACAACCTGATGGCCACCAGGAGGCGTATGGCTTCATGCTTAACCATCTGCAAGGACTGGTAAAGACAGCGAAGGAGGTGGGAACGATGGAACCGGCCGGGGGATCGGAAGCACCTTCAGAGTCGCCTAAAGGGGCTCGAACTCCAAATCCCCAAGCTGGTTTCCAAGAAGGCCCACTTCATACAGGCAAGGAGAAAGGAGGATGCTGAAAGACTAACACTGATGGCATTGGGCTTTTCCTCCAATTTTCCCACGCCAGCCATCAGACTGAAAGCGACGGCCCTTCCCAAGTTTACTGGCAGTAGACGTGATTTTCACAGGTGGAGAAAGGACTGGGAAGCACTCCAGAGGCAGCGAGAGCCGACCGGTTCAAGAGAGGTGAAAAAGATTCAACTGCTGGACAGTCTTGACGACAAAGTCAGAAGAGACCTTCGCCTCAAAACTTATAAAACTGCAGAAGTCATCTTCTGTGTTCTAGAAAACCGCTATGGAAATGGATTGTGGAAATCGGAAGTGGGATAGTATTGTTACAGAATGCGAGCTAAAATGCGGGGGTTGTGGCTGCGGAAACTGCCAGCCAGGCGGCAAAGGAATGACTCTTGCTGAAGAGAGGGAACTTGTATACAAATTCATATACAAAAAAAAAATCAAAGCAATAGTGATAAGGGAGAAAGAAAGGCATGAATATTGACTTCTCTAACTTCCGTTAATGCCCCTCCTCCCCTTCTTACCCCATCCCTGACATGCTTAGTTGCCCATCACTCCACTTGTTCTCCATCTCCCTCTCGTGCTCCCCTCCACCTTTCTTTCTCCCTAGGCCTCCTGTCCCATGATCCTTTCCCTTCTCCAGCTCTGTATCACTTTTGCCAATCACCTTTCCAGCTTTCAGCTTCACTCCACCCGCTCCGGTCCTCTCCTATCATTTCGCATTTCCCCCTCCCCCACCTACTTTCAAATCTCTTAGTATCTTTCCTTTCTGTTAGTTCTGACGAATGGTCTCGGCCAGAGACGTTGAAAGTGCTTCTCCCTATAGATGCTGCCTGGCCTGCTGTGTTCCACCAGCATTGTGTGTGTGTTGTCTGAATTTCCAGCATCTGCAGATTTCCTCGTGTTTGCACAATATACGAAGGATACTTCACATTATGGATCATATATACAAAAAAATAAAATCAAAGCAATAGTGATAAGCGTGGACGCTGAAAAGGCATTTGATTCGGTTAATTATAATTTTCTTTACAGAGTTTTTCATAGATTTGGTTTCCATAACAATTATTAAAACTATACAGGCACTATATGACAACCCTACCGCTGGATTAAAATCAATGGATATTTAATCAAATAGTCTTACCCTAGAAAGGGGCACAAGACAGGGTTTTGCATGGTCAGCACTACTCTTCGCATTATATCTGGAACCATTCGCTCAATACATGAGACAAAGTGGGGAATTACTAGTAAAGGGGCAGAGCATAAATTGGCTTGTTACGTGGATGACATTTTGATCTATCTAGGGCAACCAACATACTCTTTACCTGAATTGATGCAATCCTTTGAACAATATGGTCAATTATCAGGATACATTATCAACAAAGATAAAACCCAATTACTTTCATATTACTACAGCCCAGCAAGAGAAATTGAAAGTAGATAACCCCGGGCATGGCAAACAGAGTCTTTCAAATATTTGGGCATCATTATGCTAAAAGATTAGCCAACATTATCAGAATGTAATTATCAGCCTTTATATAAAAAGAACATTAAGGAATATATAGCAAGATGGAACCTGATTCCTTTCTTTTAGTTTCAGTTCAAGGAGTGAGTCTATTATAATGAATACACTGCTCAGACTGTTATTGCTCTTTCAGCCCCTACCAATAGAGATTAATCAAAATCAATTCAATGAATGGAACAAGATGTTATCAAGGTATATTTGGCAAGGTAAAAGGCCTAGAGTTCATCTCAAAACTTTGCAATTAGCAAAGGAAAAGGGTGAATGCGGCCTAACTTCTCTTCGAGGTTATTATTTTGCAGCACAGTTGAGAGCTGTGATATGCTGGAGCAACCCATCGTATGACGCACAAAGGAAAAACATTGAGGAGCGGGTACTTCCCATCCCCATACAAGCAGTTTTGGCTGATAATAACTTGCAAAGGTACATAAATACTATTGATAATCCATGGGTGAAATTGACTCTTAATATGGAAAACTATTATAAAAGAATATAATCTCGAGGGAGATACTGCAATTCTTCAATGGTGTGCATATAACTCAGATTTTACACCAAATAAATTGGATGCTAGATTTAAGGACTGGACAGCTAAAGGAATAACAGTTCTTTGCAACATAATGAAAGAAGGAATACTGTTCAGCTTTGAAATGCTGAAAGAGAAACATTTAGAAAAACAAGATTTTTATCAGTATTTATAGATGCGACAGTATGTCAATAGGATGCTTAAAATTGTATCCAAGGCAAGCACATGCATGATAGAGCTATTTAGAAAAGCATATAATTCAGATAATGGTAGTAGAATTATTACAAGCATGCATAAGAGTTTGTCAAATCTTAAAACATATTTGACTTCAAACATTAAAACAAAATGGGAGAAGGAAGGAGGGATAATTATATCTGAGGAAGAATGGACAATAATATGGAGGTATCAATGGAAGTGTACCAGTTCTCAGAAATGGAGGGAGTTCGGATGGAAAAACTTGATAAGATATTTCATTACACCCTCCCAGAAATCCCATTATGATAGTAACCTCGCTGTTTGCTGGAGAAACTGTGGAAATTGAAATGCAAATCATTATTATATTTTTTGTGACTGCCCTGTTATCAAAGGCAATTGGAGGGGGATACACAATGCCCTACATGGCATCGTTAGATGTGAAATACCCTTGGGGAGTAAGACCATATATTTTGGATGTATACCTCAAGAATGGTTGAAAAAAGATAAATATTTAATGAATATATTGTTGGCAGCTGGTAAAAAGACTGTTACTAGGAAATGGTTATCACAGGAGAGCCCAACTTTAAATGCATGGATGGAAATTACAATGGACAAGATGGAGAAGATAATCATAATCTGGAACAAATTGATTCATACTGGGAAAAATGGTTTAACTACATAATCCCTCTAGGCCTGCTTTTATTCTCACAAATCAATGAATATGTTGTAAAAAAAAGATCACTCCCTACTTGTACATAGTTTTTTTTTCCTTTTGCTTGTTTTTTCTTTCACACTTATAGAAGTGTATACCTCAGATAAATTCTATGTGGGGATTTGTGGCATATATGATTATATATATGTTTACAATGTCTGAAATACATCTTCTGGAAATGTTTGTTTTATGATGAACTTCAATAAAAAAAAACAAGAAAAAACAGTCAGATAAAACTTTTAAGTATATATTTTCATCAAAAATGAACAGGATTCAGCACTCCATGTGTGTATTTGCAATCGTGATAAGAAATACAGACCAGAAAACCTAAATGATAGGCCAACTCAGAACAATCAATCATCACTCCGGAAGAAAACTTTAACCAGTGAAATGAGTATGACCCTCCATGCGAGACATCCCAACAATCTGAGTAGACTAGATGGTGACAAGGAAGCCTTGAGCACCGGAGTGAGAGTTCAAGAACTCCCCCTAAAAAAACAAAGGAGTTCCTTGCAGAAATACAGGACAAGTTGTTTGACAAAAGGGGGGAAACATCAAAAATACATGAAATATTAACAAATGAGGAAGTTAGTGCAGAAAATGCCAGAGAAATCAGACACAATCCAACACATTCCAGGATCCTGCAGCAGATTTACTCAATCTGATTACTTACAAAGTTACAAAGAAATGGCAAATATCATTCACTAAAATCTTGCTTTAAAATACAAACTCATGAATGCCCTCCATCACTTCATAAAGGTACAATAAATTCAAGCCCAATACAGTTTTAGTGTCAAAATCTTGCAAATTAGATGATAATCAATACATTATTTCAGATAGGACAATCCATAAGAACCATCCAGATATAATATTACAGGATAAACAAACAGGAACAACTCCCCCAACAGATAAAACCATTCCCAACACACACGTGTTCCTCAACCAGTGGAGCACCGCACCCCAGGTATTGTTTGTGTCATCAGACAACCAAATTATTTTCTCTGTCAATCAGCTTCCAAATGTTGCTACTCTGTCATTCATTGCCTCATTCTGCTGCTGATCCCCTTCTCATCATATGTTCTTACCTCAAATATTATCCAGACCCCCAAACTCTGCCCTGTGCAGACTCGCCTCTGGTTTCTGACCCTGCTTCATTGAGCATTCAACTAATCGTTTCCCATTCTGCTTTCAGTTTTTAGAGAACAGTGGTGTTCTCTAACAACACTTTAGAAGCAGGGAAAGTGACCCATAATGTGGAAATGAGTCGTGATTAGGAGTTCAACTCGCAATGTCATTCTTCCTCATCCAGAGATTAGAGGGGTGAAGAACATCTCAGACAGAACTGCAGTCAGCTCGACTTCTTCAGTCAGTAGAAAATTCAAGGGAAACCTCTTCACCCACAGAGTGGTGACTGTTCGGAACCCATCACCACAGGGAGGGTGAGAGGGTGAAAACGGGAGGATTTAAAAGGACTGTTGTGGAACAGAATCACTGGGTACAGCTGGCCTGAGTTGACTCTACTGTACACCAGGTGTGTTGTAAATTCACCAAGACAGAGTTTAAAATAGAACTGATTTATTTGTCTCAGGTCCAGAATATTAAACTCCAGTCCCATTAAAGGTGAATGTGCAGCAGAAGAAACTCCTCCCATGCCCAGTGACCTGGGTGCAGAACTGGGTGTGGTGAGCAGCAGCAATAATTGCAGAGTTCAGCACCGACAGTCACTCTCAAAATTGCATTCAGCAACGGTGATAGACAAATATCCAGCCTGCAGTTTATTGAAACTTCCTCCCCAGTGTGAAACCGGTAGTGTGTCAAAAGTGTAACAATGTTTAGGTTATGACCAGAGATGACAGGGTTTTGGAGTGCGAGGCTATCCAATGACAGAAATGTTCTTTCTTGTGAGTTTGGAAGAGAGATTTTGTGCTCTTTTGCTGGGGAGAGATGAGAAGACGTGAATGGAGAGACTGGGCCCTTTTTCTTTTTTTTTGTTTTCTTTACTAACCCTATAGTCAAAGTAAGAATTATAAAGCTCAATCATTTAATCACATATTGTGTACTGTTTTGTATTTCAGGGTACTGATTTACTACAGGGGACACAACACACAGCATCCACCAAAAGGAGATTTCTTAAGTTTGGCCGGGCTGCGGGTCTATGACCCCCCATATTAAGCTGAGGGCCAAAGCGAGAGTTACATATGGTTAGATTAAAGAACACTGGGGCTGTCTACAAGACGGGTCAGAGCCGTCTCTATTTCCTGAGGAGACTGAGGTCCTTTAACATCTGCCGGACGAGGCTGATGATGTGGTGGCCAGTGCTATCATGTTTGCTGTTGTGTGCTGGGGCAGCAGGCTGAGGGTAGCAGACACCAACTGAAACAACAAACTCATTCGTAAGGCCAGTGATGTTGTGGAGGTGGAACTGGACTCTCTGACGGTGGTGTCTGAAAAGAGGATGCTGTCCAGGTTGCATGCCATCTTGGACAATGTCTCCCATCCACTCCATAAAGTACTGGTTAGGCATAGGAGTACATTCAGCCAGAGATTCATTCCACACAGATGTAACACCGAGCGTCATAGGAAGTCATCAAACTTTTCAACTCCTCCCTCAGAGTTTCAGACATCCTGAGCCAATAGGCTGGTCCTGCGCTGGTTTCCACTTACCCCTAGACATTGATAGAGCTTGTTTCTTATTATTGATTATTATTCCTACACTTCTATGTTTATTGTTGCTAACTTGTTTTATATGTGTATTTGTATTATTGATACTGTTTTGCTTATTTTACTAATAAACACCTTTAGCTAACGTGATAGATTTCCCTTATCTGATCTGGTTGTGTGAGAAACCAGAAAGACAGGCAGCAGAAATGGATGTTGACGAGTTTCTGTTAAGTCCAGACTTTGTGGCTTTAAAGAAGGCTAAAAAGTCTGAGTTTTGGGAAATGGTGGAGTCCTTGGAATTCAAGGAGGTTAAGAAAGGGACGACAATGGCAGAGATACAACGTAAGATAGCTGAACATTATCTCATGATGCAGATATTCAAGGAAGAGTTGTTAGAACACTTTCCTGTCGGGAAAAAAGTGGCTGTGATCCAGAAGTGGCCTAGAGATAAGTGGGTGGTGTTGTTACAAAGTGTACTTAAAAGGAAGGCTCAACGTGCATATGCAGCATTGTCTGTGGAGGCTGCAGAGGATTATGAGGAAGCAAAACTGGCTATCCTTCGGGCCTATGAGCTGGTACCTGAAGCCTATAGACAAGAGTTCAGGGACTTAAGGAAGCAGTGGAATCAGACGTTCACAGAGGTTACATACGACAAGTGTGTGTACTTTGACCGCTGGTGCGCTGCAGAAGGGGTTGAGGAGGATTTCTACCGCCTACGAAAGATGATCCTGATTGAAGAATTAAAAGATTGTGTTCCGGATAATGTCCGGAGATACCTGAACGAGAAGAAGAATAAGTCCATATCAGAATCTGCCAAGCTAGCAGATGAATATGCCTTAACCCATCAAATGAAATTTTCCCCAAATAAGTGCTACCACAGGAGTAGTAGGGGTGGTAGAGAAAGCCTACCGGCTAAGTCTGAGACTAAGCCGGGGTCTACCGGAAAAGACAAGGAGGAAAAGCTGTCTGGCAGGTCTCCTAGCGGTGTGTGTTATAACAGTGGGAAATCTGGCCACGTAGCATCTAAGTGCTTTGCTCCAAAGGAGGAGACGGGGAAAGGAAAGGCGACCGCGCCAACGGGCTGTGTTAAGCCGGTTGAAATGCTGTTAAAAGAGGAGCTAAACTGAGTTCAGGAGGGATGTGAGAAATCCCTTTCAACCGGGTTGGTATCTGTGAGGGAGGGGTGACCCCCAGTGCCAGTAAGAATCTGGAGAGACACTGGGGCTTTTTAGTCCTTAATCCTAAGCAGAGCATTGGAATTCAATAGTGAGGCAGATACTGGTGACGTGAACGTGATAGAAGGGGTTGGAAAAGGAACTGAGGCCATACCGTTACATAAAGTATTTCTGAAGAGTGACCTGGTATCTGGACCAGGCATGACAGGGGTACGGGCTGCACTCCCGATACCCCATGTAGATGTCTTACTCGGGAATGACCTGGCCGGGGGGGATGTGTTCTCTGCAGTTCAGCTCACGAGTAAGCCTGCCAGGACTGAGCCCCCGCCCATAGTTCCTGAATTTAATCCCGCAGGTGCAGTCACCAGAAGAATGTCGAGGAAAGCTGTTAAGACAACCCCTGATTTAGCCGAGTCCAACCTTGATTTAGCAGAGACGTTTTTACCAGCCCCGTACCAGGAGAGGTTGGAGGGTGGTAAAACGGAGAATAGTGGGGCTAAGAAAAGTAAGGGAGACAAAGCAGAGTCAGTGTTGTCAAGGAACAGAATCTTGAAATTGGCCCGTAAGATACCCCTGGGTGGACATTTTGGAGTGAGCAAGGAATTTATGGAGGCACAGAGCCAAGATGAGGAACAGATGTGGCAGTTAGAAGGTCCAGGGTTGGACACGGATGATGTATCTGGATTGACAGAGCTGGTTGTAGTTGAAGAATTTAAGTGTGTTCCCAATAATGCAAAGGCTTTCTGAGATAATAAGGATGCCGCTACCTTGCGGGAGTCTGCTGGGTTAGCAGACGAGGTTGTTTTAACCTGCAAGGTTGAGTTTACTCCAGATGGGTGTTGCCCAGAGAGTAACTGTGAGGATCAGGGGAACTTGGAATTTGAAACTGGGACTGGTATTGAAAGCCAAGAAGAGGCAGTTGTCCCATTGGCCTGTGTTCAGGTTACTGAACCTTGTGTGGAGACTCAGGAAAGGTCTGAAATGTCTGATTTGGTTAAAAAGGAATGCAATCCTTTTGGGTCAGATGCACTTGGTTCAGTGAAGAAAGGGTTAACCTTGGCACCAGTAGAGAGTGAGGATTCTCAGTCATGTGTATTAAAAGTCAGTGATGAGATAAAAGCTGGTGAGATGGATGTTATTGAAGATACTGAGCGAAAAAGTGTTACTCGACTTTTGAATAAAGTAAATGTAAAGTCGGGTTTGGTTCCAGGACTGTTGTGCAAAGGGAAGGGACCGTTAACTAAACAATGGTTTGTTAACAAGATGTTTGTTTTGAAATTTAAGGATAAACAACTTGGTGATGTTGCTCAAGTATGTGATTTGGAGAGGCAGAACTTAAAGTGTTGTTTTGGCCCAGAGAGACCATCTGCTAGTGTCATCAAGGAAACTAATCAAATTAAAGATCCTGAAGATAAAATTAATGACCTGCTTAAAATTAATGAGTGGTGTGGAAGTACAGAAAATGGGCTTAGTTTAGAAAACATCGGTGATAAGCTTTGTTTTTCTGGACGAAGCTTGTGAAAGTTAAAGATGATATCATAGTAGGTTGACTGAAGGTTAGGTTTAGAAGTAAAATAGAGATTACTATTTGCACAATCTTCTGTAATGTACTACATTATAATCACACATGTAGTGGTTCACTCTTTGTGATATACACCTAAGCTAAGAACTAACTCCACTGTAGAAAAAGAATTACTGTCACTTACCCTGGCATTACAGCATTTTGAGGTCTACATTTGACCAGCATAGAAACCAGTGATAGTTTATACTGATCACAACCCCTTGGTATTTTTGACAAACATGAAGAATAAAAATAGATGGTTATTAAGTTGGAGTCTGTTGTTACAAGAATTTGATATTAAAATACAAAATGTAAAGGGAAATGACAATGTAATTGCTGATTGTTTATCCAGGTGTTAATTTGAAAGTATACCTGTGTTATCCTTGTAGTTAAAGACCACTTCTGTATTAGATTAGACTCTGTAATGTGCTTTACTAGTGAATTTTCAACCCGGTGAAGATTCTTTGAAGGGTGGGGGTGTTATGTGTGCTGAACAGACCTGATGGAAATGGGGTCCAGAGCTGACCCTTCCCCCCCCCCCCCTTTGAGGACTATGCAGCTAATGAGAGCGAGAGAGAGATGAAGAACAGAGCTAGAGATATCTGCTACAGATAAGAGAGAGACGACTGATTTATGTATTACGGCTGCTTCACTGATGGACATGTAAACGAAACCTTTTGCTGCAGGGACACTTCTTTGCTCGTTAACATTCCTGAAGAGACAGCAGGAGTGGCCTAGTTTGATGGACATAGACATATTGAGTTGATGGATGGCTGATACCCCGTCAGTGGGGATAAAAGACGGGTCTGGGGAGACACTCCTCAGACACACCAGTGGACACTGACCGAGTGTTGTGCACCCACAGGGTGGGGGCTTAGAGGACCGAATCAGAAGATCGGTCACAAGGGCTCACAGTGTGACGGCAGGGCTGGTGGGGACTTGTGTGTGTGTCCAGTCATGCCAGGGTGATGAGTCCACCACTGAAGAACAGTCTAGCTGAGAGCGGAGGGGTCATAACCGAATGCCACAATGGTACAACGGAATAAGAAGACAACAGAAGGTTTGCCTGCTGCAGCTGCCCAATCTCTTGGTCGCTTTCTCCCCCCCTCTCTCTCTCTCCAATTGCAGCACAGCAACAGCTACCTCAGCATGGACGAACTGAACTGAACTTTATATTCTCTTATGACTATTCATTTACCCCTAGATATTGATAGAGCTTGTTTATTATTGCTAACCTGTTTTATATGTATATTTGCATTATTGATACTCTTTGGCTTATTTTACTAATAAACACCTTTAGTTAAAGTACCACCAGACACCAACGTATCCGTCCATTTCTGCTGGTCTGTTAACCCAGTTACTGGGTACGTAACAGCATACTTTACTTAGTATTATTTAATTATTTATGGTTTCATATTGCTATATTTCCTGCTTTTGGTTGGTGCGACTGTCACGAAACCCAATTTCCCTCAGGAACAATAAAGTATGTCTGTGTCTGATCACTGAGTTAATTGCTTACCACATTCACAGCAGGTGAATGGACACTCCCCGGTAAGAACTCAATGATGCCTACTTGGTCGATTTGGCTGAGAAAATCTTTTCCCGAAGTCTGAGCAGGTGATCAGCCTCTACCCAGTGTGAACTCGCTGATGTACCTTCAGCTTAGATGACCGAGTGAATCCCTTCCCACAGTCTGAGCAGGTGAATGGCCGCTCCCCGGTGTGAACTCGTTGGTGTGCCAGTAGGTCGGATGACCGAGTGAATCCCTTCCCACAGACTGAGCAGGTGAATGGCCTCTCTACAGTGTGAACTCTCTGATGTACCTTCAGTTGAGATGATTCAGTGAATCCCTTCCCACAGTCTGAGCAGGTGAACAGCCACTCACCAGTGTGAACTGACTGGTGTCTCAGTAACTGAGATGACCGGGTGAATCCCTTCCCACAGACTGAGCAAGTGTACAGCCTCTCCCCAGTGTGAACTGACTGGTGTACCTTCAGCTGGGATGAGCAAATGAATCCCTTCCCACAGTCCGAGCAGATGAACGGCCTCTCTCCAGTGTGAACTCTCTGATGTACCTTCATTTGGGATGACCAAGTGAATCTCTTCCCACATTCTGAGCAGGTGAACGGCCTCTCCCCGGTGTGAACTCGCTGATGCACCTTCAGTTGGGATGAGCAGGTGAATCCCTTCCCACAGTCTGAACAGGTGAACGGCCTCTCCCCGGTGTGAATTTGCTGGTGTGCCATTAGGTTAGATGACCGAGTGAATCCCTTCCCACAGTCTGAGCAAGTGAATGGCCTCTCCCCGGTGTGAACTCGCTGATGTACCTTCAGTTGGGATGACCGAGTGAATCTCTTCCCACAGTTCGAGCAGGTGAACGGCCGCTCCCCAGTGTGAACTCGTCGGTGTGCCATTAGGGTGGACGACTGAGTGAATCCCTTCCCACAGTCTGAGCAGGTGAATGGCCTTTCGCCAGTGTGAACTGACTGGTGTGTGAGTAGGTCGGATGACTGAGTGAATCCCTTCCCACAGTCTGAGCAAGTGAATGGTCTCTCTCCAGTGTAAACTCTCTGATGTGCCTTCAGTTGGGATGACCGAGTGAATCTCTTCCCACAGTCTGAGCAGGTGAATGGCCGCTCTCTGGTGTGAACTCGCTGGTGAGCCATTAGGTTAGATGACAAAATGAATCTTTCCCCACAAATTCAGCAGATGAAGAGCTTCTGCCCAGTGTGATCTGACTAGTGTGTCCACAGGTGGGAAGACGACTGAATCCTTTCTCACAAACAGAACAGGTGAATGGCCTTGTCCCAGTGTGAACTTGCTGATGTACCTTCAATTGAAATGACCGAGTAAATCCCTCGCCACAGTCTGAGCAGGAAGGATAATCGAGTGAATCCCTTGCTCCACTTCTTAAATATCAAAAGAGACAGCAAAACATGTGTGTTGTGTTAGACATTCCCATAGACAAATTCCTTGTCATTTTTAACCTGTGAAAAGATTTACAAAATCCATCAATTGGTGTAGAACAACATTTCAGCTGAGATCACTTGAGTTGTCAAGGTGTGTTCTGACATCACACTGTTACAGTGAAGTTTAACCCAATTTGGAGAGAGAAATCACCTTCTAACTGGGCACAGTGCTGGTATCTGGAATGACCATTAAACTCTCTGACGCTCTTCTTGTCTCTATAAGAATGGGTCATCTCTGCCATCTCCAATCTGTGACCTGCCTCAGTTTGACTCTCTCGATTGGTATTATTCCCTGTTCCCACTGAGCTGCATGGGTTCCTCCCCCACAGTAACTGAAACACTCTCACACAAATAGCCGGCAGTGCATTCCACGCACCCACCACTCTCTGTGTAAAAAAACTTACCCCTGACATCCCCTCGGTATATATTTCCAAGCACCTTAAAACTATGTCCCCTCGTGTTAGTGATTTCAGCCCTGGGAATAAACCTGTGGATATCCACATGATCAATACCCCTCATCAGCTTATACACCTAAAAATGCTCTAAACATAAAAAATTAAATTATACATTGCTTTGAGTATTTGTCAGAAGTATACAACATTATGAGGGTAAAGATAGGGTAAATGGAAGGAGGATTTTCCACTGAGGTTGGGTACAATGATAACCAGAAGTCATAGGTAAGTGGAGAAGGTGAAAATTTAATGGGAACATTTGGAAAAGCTCTTTACTGAAATGGTTGTGAGAGGGTGGAATGAGATGTCAGCACAAGTGGTGAATATGAGCTCGGTTTCACCATTTAAAAGAAGTTTGGATGGGAGTGTGGATGGTAGGGGTATGGAGGGCGATGGTCCTGGTGCAGGTAGTTGCACAGCTTAAATGTTTTTTTCAGCATTGACTAGATGGGCCAAATAGCCTATTTCTGTACTGAACTCCATGTTTCTATGTCAGAGAAGCTGGCCAAACTTGTTTGGAAGGGAAAAGGTAGGAGTGACAACGGAGCAGCAATGGCTGGAGTTTCTGGGAGCATTTTGGAAGCTGAGTCATCGATGCATCCCAAAGAAGTGGAAGCATTGGAAAGGCAGGAGGACACAACCGTGGCTGAAATGAGAAGCCAAAGACAACATAAAAGCCAAAGAGAAGAGAAAACAAAAGAGCAAACATTATTTGGAAGCTTTTAGAACCTAACAGAAGACAACTAAAAAAAAGTCAGATGAGCGCAGGAAGTGGAATTATGATATTGTAGTCATTAATGAGTCTTGGCAGCACCCAACAGTCCGAGGCATTTAGAGGACCAAAATATCCGGGGCCTCAATATTTCCTGAAAATCAAGGTTCCCTGCACTGGTTACGTTTCAACTTTTATGTTTTTAGGCACATACAAACTCTACACTCTCAAAATTTCACTTCTCAATGCCTCCCACTTACCAAGTACTCCTTTGCCAGGAAACAGACTGTCCCAAGCCACACTTGTCAGATCCTTCCTGTTACCATCAAAATTGACTTTTCTCCAATTTAGAATATCAACCCGTGGTCCAGACCTCTCTTTCTCTATCTTTATTTTGAATTTCATGGCATTATGATCACTAATTTCTGTCACAAGCCCTGATCATTTCCTAACAGCTTATTGCACACTTCTACGTCAGGAATTTTACATACTGATTAAGGGCACATTTGAGAAACTCTACCCCATCTACCCCTTTTACACTATTCGAGTCCCAATCAATACAGGTAGTCCCTGAGTTACAAATGTCCGACTTACAGGCAACTTGTACTTACGAACCGAGGAAGGAGAATGCAGTCCGCCATTTTAAGTCGTTGCCACTGACACTGTGTTGAGTGTTTAACTTTGTATTGGGCTTAAATTTTTCTTAGTAAGATTTACCCTGACCCCACAAACCCCTCCCACCATTCCTGTCAGCTGGTGGCGCAGTCAGCTCAGCACTGGGCTAGAGAACGGAGGTTCTCGAGTTTGTTTTAGTGACAGACTGCTCCCGTGCCAGGTTGATGTCGATCCAGTGACTCCCGTATCCTCCATGTAGGGTTGATGTCGAGCTCGCAACTCGACCTAGTAAATAAAACACCGCCACCTCCAGTTTAAATTCCCACACAGAATATTATGGAGGATCAAATACCCAAACCCAGCACAGCCCCCACTTGTCCCATTTAACCTGTCTCGGTGTGGTACAGGTTAGGACCTGTGGAATTTAGTACTGCAGTTCTTAGGACCCAGTGGAGCTTTGGAGCAGGCGCAGGTTGGCACCCACCGCCTGCAGTGTTTCTGTTCCACTGACAGGAAGCAATCGCACTTGAAAATAAAGTGCGAATAATAAAGCGTTTGGAAAGAAGTGAAATGCCATCCATCATTGGAAAAGCTTTAGGCTACAGTCGATCAACTATCGTAACAATTTTAAACGATAATGGATAAAGTAAGAATAATGCAGCATGTGAAAGTCCCTGCCCTGATGAAAGCTACAATTATTATTAAGCAACACAATAGTTTAATTATTGGAATACATACTTATAAGAGTTTTATATACATAGAAAAGTAAAATATATACTATATACTAAAACAAACATTTGACTAACTGACACTAAATAATACCGGATGTACTTGTTCTGACATACGTACAAATCTGTCTTAAAGATGGACTCAGGAACGGAACTCATATGTAACCTGGGGACTGCCTGTATATCAAAAGTTAAAATCACTTACTGAATCAACTTTTCTTTCTTGGCAGGTCTGCAATTTCTCTACAAATTTGTTCCTCTAAATCACTAAGACTGTTGGGTGTAAACAAGTTCCAATAATGTCTACAATATCATAATTCCCTTTCCTGAGCTCATCGGGCTTTCCTACGATGCTTCTTGCATTGTGATATACACAACTCAGCACATTCATCGTACCATGCTGAACCATGACCTCAATGTTTGACTAAATGAGACTCACCAAACTTTCTCCTGACTGAATCAATGGAAACTCTGAGTCAGGAGCGTTCTCTCCAGTTGATGCTCTCAGTCCTCGCGCTGGTTCACTTGTTGCTGTTCCCGTCTTCAGCCGTGGTTTGCTTCCAGTTGGGGTCTTTCTTCCAATAGACCTCTCACCGCAGGTCGAACTTTAACCAGAGAGATAATAAAGCACATTAACAATAAAAAGGAGAACCAAACATTTCTGCTTAATATTACTAAGAACAAAACTCACTGAAAGTTAAAAGTTGAATGCAGATATAATGATCTCAGCAAACAATCTTTTATTGTCCCTCACACGTCACAAAATGATATGGGATAAGGAGCAATCATTCAGTCATGAACAGAAGTAAATGATTCAATCAATCTGGTCCACCCCACCATTCAACCATGGTTAATTTTTATTCCAACACAATATTCCTGCCTTCTTCCTGTAACCCTGCAGCTACTTAGCCATCTGGAATATATTAATCTCTGTCATAAATATACCTCAACCAACCTCTGCTGCAACAAATTCCACAGATCAGTCATCTGTTGGAAAAAACGTTTTTCTCAGTTTTAAAGGGACGCATCTTTATTCTGAGATTATGCTCTCATATCACAGACTCTCTGTCTAATGGAAACATCCTCTCCATGTCCACTGTAACCAGGCTTTTCAGCATTCTGTAGTTTTACTTAACCATACATCCCTCCACCACTCCCACCGTCCCTCTAAACTCCATTGAGCACAGGTCCAAAACCATCAAATGCTCCTCATACATAACGCCGAATATTCATGTGAACCTTGTTGGCAACAATTGCACTGAACACATTTCCAGGAAAAACAGACAAATTGGTACCAGGTTAATTGATAGGGAAAGTTGTGCTTTCTTCACTGTTGTACCAGCACAGAACGAGCCATTTCCATTCCCAGGTTAAATCAGGTCCATATTGGAAAATATAAACCAGTCCAGGATTAATGTAATAAAAAGAAGCTGGAATTACCAGAAATGCTCAGCAGGTAAGGAACAGCTGTGGGGAGAGGAACAAACTTTACAATTCAGGTTAATAACGTTTCATCAGAATGTCTTCAAACGTTTTCAGTTTTTAGTGCAGATCTCCAGCAACTTGAGATTCTACTTGACTTGCACCGAGTGGCCAACAGCTGAGGCGGGGTGGGGGGGGGGGGGGGATTTATAAACACAGTTTGAACACCAAACTCGCAGGTCTATTTTTCCTGTTGTAAACACAGAACAGCCCATGTACTCACAGCCACTCCTCAGATTAGCAGTCAATGCTTCCAAAGGAACTCCAGAAACAAACATCTGAACCTACAACAGAAGTACTCGCTGAACATCTCATAAGCCCAAGCAGCTCGATTCCTGGCTCCATTTTACCTGGATCAAAAACTGTAATATCCCAGGACCCAACCTCACAGATCTCACACTGGGTAATGCAGTCTGGGATTTCCCCACAACCAATGTGCAGCTGCTCGAAATTTCTGCTTCATTGCAGAAGGAGGACCATCCAGCCCCTTCTGTAGAAGCACTAACTGAAGCCAAAGCCATCACAGGACTAGGGTCCAAGCACCAACTCTCCCAGTACTCTTTGCTGACTGTAATACAATGAAATGTGTCAGCCAGTCACAGTTCAAAAACTAGAACCTCCACACCAATGCACAACAGAAATGGGACCTGATGACCCTCTGGCATTCCAGCTAACAAAAAGTGATTTTGTAAATAACTCAGTGAGGTCAAAGTTGTAAAAAGTAGTTCACAATGAAGACTATGGTTAGAAGGATTGCTGATATATATCAATAAAAAGGTGTGATACAGGGTGGTCCAAGATTGACCCAGATAGTTGATGCATATTACTGAAGCTGGGGGCAGAGAGACTGGACAGAGGTTGAACAAGATGGGCAGGGAATGAGCAGATGTAACCAGATG
The DNA here is from genome assembly GCF_030144855.1 of Hypanus sabinus. Taxonomy (NCBI): domain Eukaryota; kingdom Metazoa; phylum Chordata; class Chondrichthyes; order Myliobatiformes; family Dasyatidae; genus Hypanus; species Hypanus sabinus. The sequence goes on from NW_026781651.1 coordinate 1,226,015, forward strand.
GGAGAGGAGATCAAGGACAATCACTTATGGTTCTCCAGCAATATGCAGATACTGATTTAATGGTACATACTACTGTATAAAGGATTCCAAAATGACAAAGTTAGAACTAACAGTAAAAACATTGCCAGATATACTTTGATCCTCACCGTATTTTTATCAACAAGCTTTCCATCCGGACACTTCATGCTTTTTATGGTAACTACTCTGCCTCTGACTGTGAGGATCTGTAGAGACTTTTGGATCCAGAACAGCACATCACAGAAACCACTCTACCCCTAGACTTCCCAGTCCCTCAGTAAAGCAGGCAGTGAAATCAAAGATCCACACAACCTGGGACACTCTTCTTTCTCACCCACCCCAGTCCAGGAGAAGACAATAGCCACAAAGCTCACGGACAAATGTGAGGAGCCTCAGCAAGCTTGGCGACTTGGGGAAAGTTAACGGGACTCAGTGGCCAACATCAGATTTCCCCAACACAACATGTGATCTTGCATCACAAACCGGAGGGCGGGAGAGTTCTGCAAGAAAAAGCCGTATGTGACCTGTCTGTGGGTCACCCATTTCAACTCTGCAGAAATAGACAGCCTGGGCTCCTGGTTTGGATCGTTCAATGCAGATTAAGTGAAGGGGACACATTTTTGACCAGCCCAGATAATCGGAAAATAAATGAGTAATTGGCCCTCAGTTCGGGGCTCACGGCCCACATTGGATCTCCCCACTCGGGATCGGTCGCAGTACTCACCGATAGGACAGCAATATCTTTGGCCCACAGACTGTGATCTGACCCCTGGCTCCCCGACCCAGGAGGCGAGGACACTTTCCCCGATCCCACAGACATTCCTCTTCAGTACGGAGCAGAAAGGAAAACACCGCCCACCCGGAGTCTGTGAGCATGAGCGAAGAGATTGTTACATCTGTGGTTAAATGGGAGGGGCAAACGGGATCACATGGCTGGTGGGATCTCCTACCCCAGGCAGAGAGTCCAGCTGCCAACCACTTCTGTGGAAAGAGCCAAACTTGCCACTTACATCTCCTCTCACCTTAAGTGTATTAGACATTTCAACCCCCAGGAAAAATATATCATCTGTCCACTCAGATTCAGTTTTATTATCACTGGCGTGCATCATGAAATTTGTTAACTTTGCAGCAGCAGTTCAATGCAATACGCAATATAGAAGAAAAATAATCCTAAAAATAAATAACTAAATCAATTACAGTATACATATATCTGGGAACATTGCTCATTGTGATTTTTATAAAATGACCTGGATGAGGAAGTGAAGGGATATGTTAGTAAATTTGCTGATGACACAAAGCTTGGGGGTGTTGTGGATAGTGTGGAAAGTGTTAGCACTTACAGCGGGCACCGAAAGCATGCAAAACCAGGCTGAGGGGTCGCAATTGGAGTTCAACCCGGATAAGTTTGAAGTTGTTCATTTTGTTTGGTCAAATGTGATGGCAGAATATAGCATTAATGGTAAGGCTCATGGCAGTGTGGAGGATCCGCGGGATCTTGGGGTCCGAGTCCATAGGACACTCAAAGCTGTGACGCAGGTTGACTCTCTGTTTAAGACGATGTATATTGCATTGACCTTTATTAATCGTGGGAATGTGTTTAGAAGCGAGAGGTAATGTTGCAGCCATACAGGACCCTGGTCACACACCACTGTGATCAATTCTGGTCACCTTACTACAGGAAGAATGTGGAAACCTTAGAAAGAGTGCAAAGGAGGTTTACAAGGATGTTGCCTGGATTGGGGAGCATGCCTTATAAGAATAGGTGGAGTGAACTCGACCATTTCTTCTTGGAGTGATGGAGGATAAGAGGTAACCTGATAGAGGTGTATAAGATTATAAGAGGCATAGGTCGTGTTCAAGGGTTCAATGTCCATTTAGCAATCGGATTGTAGAGGGGAAGAAACTGTTTCTGAATCACTGAGTGTGTGCCTTCAGACTTCTGTACCTCGCTATCTGATGGTAACATTGAGAAAAGGGCAGCCCTGGGTGCTGGAATTCCTTAACAATGGACGCTGCCTTCTGAGACACTGCTTCTAATCCTCTGGTAATCGTATAAACATCTATCCAGAGAAAACAACATGAGATTGTCCAAACTCCCGTTACAGCTCATGCCCTCTAATCCGGACACTATCCTGGTATACCTCTTCTGCGCTCTCTCCAATGCCCCGACATCCTTCCGTGAATGGGGGCGACCAGAACTGTATGAAACACTCCAGATGTGCTCTAACTAGTTTTATAAAGCTGCAACGCAACTTCCCGACTTTTGAACTCAGTGCTTCAACTAATAAAGACAACCATGCCATTTGCCTTCTTAACCATCCGATCAATCTGTGCAGTCTCTTTCAGGGAGCGATGAACTTGGAGTCTAAGATCCCTCTGATCATCGACACTGTTCAGGGTTTTGCATTTTACAGTGTACTGTCTCATACATTCAACCTACCGAGCTGCCAAGATGATCATCACGAATCAAATCTCACTGAGATTTCTCAGGTCCTGTTGAATCTATTGCCAAGTGCACAAGTACGGGAAGGTACAGGTACAAAGAAACACTGACTTGTGGCAGCATCACAGGCAAGTACATTCAGAAAACACACGGAACATAAATTGTACAATTCTCTGTCAGTAACAATATGGAAACATGTTTTACTTCATCCTGCTAACAGGACCAGAACAACAGGGGCTGAGGGGCGGCTCATCTCAGACGGTTCGGTGTGAAGGTCTCACAACCCGGACTGACCCCGGCAGATTCTGTGAAGGAAGCGAGGCGAGGCCGCCAGTTCGGGAAAGTTCATCCCCTCCCCCATCAGGTTGCACCGATCACCTTGTGTTTCTCTCTCCCTCCCCACCCCACCTTTTATTCTCCAGTCCTGTCGAAGGGTTTCGGCTGCTAATGCCGACTGTATTCTTCCCCTAGATGCTGCCCGGCCTGCTGAGTTCCTCCAGCATTTTGTGCGCTTTGCTCCCGTTCCCAACATCTGCAGGCTTTATCTTGCTTGAGTTCTGGAAAGTTAACTCACTACCCACCGTCAGACCTCCCCGCTCGGAACCGGCTTCTATACTCACCGAAGGAAAATTGTTGGTGTTGCCCCACAGAGAATAATCCGCCTCCGGCTCCCCGTCCAAAGGGGCGAGAACCCCCTCCCAATCCCGAACACACCGCCAACCAACTTTCACAAAGAACGAAAAAACAAAACTGCCTTTCCCGGGACTGTGAGCATGCGCATTGTGCTCATTGCGTCACGGGCATTGGGCGGAGCATCGGAATCAAACCCGCAGATGCCACCGATCTGCGGTTAAACAGGATCACGTGACTCGGTGACTGTTTCTTCCCCCTTCACATATTGCCCTACCCACCGCCGCATTTCCCAAAATATTTCATTATTTCCCTATATTATTTCCATCAGACAAGTATTTAGTTTTTCCCTCCATATCTTCCCCGATCCCTTTTCAGCCACCCCCAGGTCATAGAGTTCTCAGAGTTATAATTTCGATTCCCATCCCGTCCCGACACACAATTCAGGACCACACAGGAAATGTGCGGGTTTCATTTAAATCAGTCTATGTTCATAAACACTTATTTCTATTTACATTCCTCTGGCTTCATTGGACAGGAACACTGAAATATCAAGTGAGAAACAGCAGGATGTGGCCACTCAGCCCCTCTAACCGTCAGCAAGATGGCGGCTGCTCTTCCATCTCAGCCACATGTTTCTGCCCGATCGTCATTTCCTCGATCCCTTCTGTCTCCGCACATCTGCCGGCCTCTTTTGTACGTGAGGACGATCACTGAGTCTCCACCGCTCTCTGTGGTGGGGATTGTTGTGGTTACATGATATGAACAGGAGACGCAGACAATTCTTCGAGAAGTTTAAACCTTTATTTGAAAACAAAGGCTGAGGCAATCAATGATCTTGTCACCGAAAGCCCGCCGAGCTCCGGTGTACAGCATTCTTTATAGTAATTTCTTATCTCAGTTACATTTCGGTTTCATCACCATACCCAATCAATTTTTAGTTGCATATCATCTATACATGAACTAATCAAACGCTCTTGCCCAGCTCTCGGTGCGCCACCAGTATTTCTTTCCAGTTCACATCTTGTGCCTCATTCCTGGCCACGGTTGTTTCTCAGTCAGCCTCCCTTAACCTCCCTCACATTTCCTGCTCATACCATCCTCCCTGTTATCTCTTCAGAAGCCATGCTGTTGGATATATGTACATTTCTGCTCATTAGTGTTGCTAATGCGAAACAGGTGTTCTTTAACTGCCACAGTATGTAGCTAAGAGAATACAAGGTATCTGGTAAAAAATACACAGCAAAATGTGTCTAGTAAAATAATACATAGTAATATTCGGTACACAAGAGTGATTACATTGTATAGTAAATAGCTACTACATAGTGATTATATTTCAGGTATATATTGTGATTATGTCAGGTATATTTCTCAATAGGATTTACAGACATTCACCACCCTCGGAGTGGAGACATTTCCCCTCATCTCAGTCCCGGACAGTCCATCCCTGTTTCAGAGACTGGGATCCCTGGTTCAACCGGTAATGATGTTGTGCATTTCAATGTGTTCTCCTCTCAGTCCTCGATTCTCTAAATGAAAGGGTTATCACATTTGATCTTTCTTCGTATGATGACCCCACCACTGCAGGGATCAGTCTGGTGAATCTTCATTGCCCTCTCTATAACAAATACTCTCTAACCTCTTTGTTAATCCTCTATGGAATTAATTTCCATCCTCTGCAGTCCCGTGTTGCCCCAACCCCTCACCTCCCACCCCTGTCACTATTTCCACCTTCCCACCTCCCCCCTCACCTGGATCCCCCTCACTCCCCAGCTCTTGCCCAATCCCCACCCCTCACCTCTTTTCTCTGACTATTTCCCGTCCACTCTCACTTCAGAGGGAGGGTCTCGGCCCGAAATGTTGACGGTCCATTTCCCTCCACAGATGCTGTCCGACCCACTGAGTTCCTCCGGCAGTTTGTTCTTTGGTCTGTATAACCCGTGTTAGTATGGGGAGCGGGATGTTACACCATATTCCAGGTACAATCTCAACAAAGCACAAATAATTGTCACTTTGTCCTGACCATCAGCCCCGCTTGCAGGGCAACAGTCGGCTGGTGTTTGCCCCCAAGGTGGTGAATCCCTCTGCTCAACACCACCGTGGGCTCAGACATTTCAACAGATGAGCCCTCCCCGTCCGCACCGGGACAAACATCCTGTCCGCCCCCTCTCACACCATCTTCACCTTTTCAATAAAATCCCCCCCCCCTCCCTCCCTCCGCGGGATGACGTAAAACGCCGCGCACCTGAGGGCAGATCCCGCTGTGGGGAGCCCGTGTGTGACTTCAGACGCGTGTGGGGTGTGTCCGACGTCACCTGCGGAAGAGCGCTCGTATTTAAAGCACATTAATGGACGTTTCTTATGATTTCGGTGGGACAACATTAATCACGGGTTTCATCACTGAATCCAGTGTTGTGGGATGTAAAGTCCCCTGTTATGTGTCCGGCTGTGCCGTGTTGTTGGTGGAGTGGGCAGCGTGGTGTTTGTCTCGATTCGGGTCACAACACCAGAATTGCCAACGGGGTCTACACACAGTGTATTAGTCAACAGAAAACCTCTCGTCCCTGCAGTCTTTGTCTCCTGGTAAACTCAACACCCTGACAGTGTGGACCATAGATACCCCTTCCTCTCAGAGTCAGGGGATCACTCAGACAGCTGATCGCTGACAGGAATTATATTTATTGGTCATTAAAGATCACCCAGATTCGTTTGGACGGATTTGATGTGGAGTTCGGGGTGTCACAGTGAAAGGGCCGGACGGCCGAACTCTCTCCGTTGTCCAAGCATCCTTCCAGCTGAGGCGACACTTCACCTGTGAATCTTCCGGGGTCGCCCATTGTGTCCGCTGCTCCCGATGCGGCCGCCTCGACACTGGTGACACCGGCTCCTCCGCAGTTGTGCGGGGTAGGTTTTTTTATGGGGGCGGGGGATCGATGATAATATTCCCTTTTGTGCGGGAGGGGTGGGTCTGGGGGTTGATGATCGCAATGCCGTTTTTTTATGCGGGGGGTGGGATGAGTGTGTGATTTTTCTCTCTGATAGATGCTGCCCGGCCTGCTGAGTTCCGCCAGCATTTTGTTTGTGTTGCTCTGAATTTCCAGCATCACGACTTTGTCGTGTTTGTGATTTAACTCTCCGTTGTCCCTCCCGCCTCCGACCACGGCTGGTGCTGAAGAAGGGTCTGATTTTGGGTTTGTGGAAATCGGGGCCGGTTGGCGTGGAATTTCAACTTTGTGGGCCGAAGGGCCTGTATTGTGCTGTCGGTTTTCCATGTTTCTATGAAAAGTGTCGGGAACGAGCTCTGCCGGACGGCTGGAGGCTCCGGGCTCCCCCGATCCCGCAGCCCCGGTTTTAGCTTTGCACCCGAGTCCGGGCTGTGGGATCAGTTAGTTGTGGTTCCCGGGCTTGGAGGGGGATTGGGGTGAAGGGGATCTGTCTGTGTGTGCGTGGGTAGAGGTTGTGTGTGTACTTGGCCGTGGGGTGAGTGCATGGAAGGTGTGGGACCATAGTCGGGGACGGGGGTGAGTGGGGTTGCTGTTGTGAGAAAGTGGGATGATCGAACGTTCCGTGACCCGGATCAAATAAAGTTGTAAACTGGGGAGGATCTGTTCCGTTGTATCGGACGCTCGCGTGTCCTTTCAGGAAGCAGCAATTCTCTCTTCAAACGAATCGCTGTTTAATCTTGCTGTTAACATTGTGTTTGTTACAAATCCCCAGTGTCTGGAAGAGCTGTCATCGTCATGGGCTGTTGGTACAGATTGGGATGGCGGTGGGGTGTCAGTGACCTCTGTATCAGAGAACAACACAGGTTTCTACATCCTCCTGTGAGATATAAATGTCCTCACAGTGGATTCGGATCAGCTGGCATATCTGGAGTTTTCTAAAGGGAAAGGGAATAGCGAAGGGGCTGAGGAGAGAGAGTTTTAATCAGCAAACCGTCGTCCGCGGTGGAGGGATACAGGAGCTGTCTGATAGATCGTTTTACAGTAATTGTGTTTTTATATAATCTCACAGACGGTGACTGAGGAAGAAGCTTGTTGATGGAGGATACCCGGAGGTGAGCAGGTCAGACACGGTATCAGGAGAGTGACAGAGATGTGATTTCCCGTGTCACGGGTACAGACTGCCGTCTCAAATGAGGGATTTGTTTGGTGATGCAGCTTCCCTGGAGGTGGAGGAAAGAGGACACACCAACAGGTGGAACCAGCTGTGGGAAGACACGGTTTGTCAGGTCTGACGACGAGCTGAATGTACCATAACCTTCAGACTGAATTAGAAAACCATTCTGAGGGTATTTGAAATGTCAGAAGCAGGGGAGATGTGATCACATGTGCAGAGCGCAGGGGTTGTGTCTCCATCAGACCCACAGTGAGATGGTTCAAGGTACAATGTGCAGGGGTGAAATCACAGCGTTTGAGGCCGGATTTAATCACTGATTCTGACACAGTGAGAGGATTAGTTTTGCTGTCAGGCAGCAACAGTAATGGCAGAAGACACAGGAACTTCATCAATTGCCAGTTGTTTAGCAGAAGTGATCAATCTCGATGTTACCTTGACAGAAAAAGATACTCACAGTGGTGAGAAAGGGGTGCAGTCTGGCTCATTTCAGGTTGGAGGTGGGTGTGGAGGTTTAAAATCAATGCCTCGCGGTGCCACCATCGTTAATTTAGCATGTCCGGAGTGGTGGATCACACAGCACGGGAACAGGCCTTTGGCCGGCCATACCTGTTCTGACCATCCACTCACTGTCTACACTGGTCCCATTTATCAGCACTTGGTTCACAGCCGACTGTATCTCGGCAGTTTCAATGCTCATCCTGTTCGTAAATGTTGTGAAGGGACCTGCCTCCACCACCACCTCGGGCAGTGAGTTCCAGATTTCAGCTACCCTCTGAGTGAGAAATCTTCTCCTCAGATCCCTCTAAACCTCTTCATCCTCTGCTTAAATCTGTGCCCTCTGATCGGTGACACCTCTGTCCCAGGATCGTGGCCAATGTGGGCATCAGTGAGGCCTTTGATAAGGTTCACATGGTAAGTTGCTGAGGAAAGTCAGACCACATGGGATCCAGGGAAGCTGGATAACTGGATGCACAGTTGTCTTGATGGTAGGAAGCAGAGAGTGATGGTGGGAGGCTGTTTATTGGACTCGAGGCCCCTGCCTAGTGAGGCTCCCCAGGGTTACACCCCATTGCTCTCATTATTCATTGATATTTAATTATATTTGCATTTGCAGTTTGTTGAATTCTATGCTCCATTTGAACTTTCATTGATCCTGTTACTATTCTATAGATTTGCTAAGCATTCCAGTAGGAAAAACAATCTCAGGGTTGTACGTGGTGACATATATGTACTCTGATAATAACATTTACTTTGAACATCAACCATTATTGTCATCTAGATCAATAATTTGGTTAAGAATGTACAGGATATGGAGAGTAGGTTTGCAGCAAGTTCAATTACTATTTCTGAACGATATTCAGTGTAAACTTTCTGCTCTGAACTTTCCCTCTCTGCATTTGACCACCCCCTCCCCTTACATTCGTTCAGGGTGAAAGTGAATTATTTTTGGGGAATCTGAAGGGGAATTCTTCACTTAGAGGTTGGTGAGAGTGTGGAATGAGCTGCCAGTGGAAGTGGAGGATGTGGGTTTGATTTAGACACTAAAAAGGAATTTGTGTGAGGACGTGGATGGGAGGTGTATGGAGGCTCTGCTGCAGGTAGCTGGAACTGGGCAGCAACAACAAAAACAGGTCGGCATGGACTAGAAAGGCCGAGCGGCCTGTTTCTGAGCTGCTGCTCTCTGTGACTCTAATAATATTCTGATTTGTAATTTCCATAGTCAGTACTTTGCTACTTATGACTGAACACAGACATTTACCCAAACAAGAACCGAAAGACTCTTGGCTTGCTACAGAAAGTGTTTACAAGCTGGGATACTTGCCAAAGGGGGTGTTACTCAGTACTGACAATGCAGGGTACACAAACTTTTGCTTCTGGCCTTTTTTCTTGTTTATTATTTTGAGATTGTAAAAGATGGAACTAAAAATGTAATCTTGCTTAAAATATTAAAGAAATGTGTCATCTTTAACTTTATGCCTTTTGTAATCAGGTCATCTTTTACTCGCTTAGCTATTCACAGGAATAGAAATTTTGACCGGGGTGCCCAAACTTGTATGCCACTGTATATATCCTCTGCCTTCCAAATTGCTTCCAGAAATTCCAGCCATTGCTGTTCTGTTTTCGTCCCTGCCCATGTTCTTTTAAAATCAATTTTGACCAATTTTTAATCTCATGCCTCTCTAATACTCTTTATTCCATATCTGACTTTAGCTTCTCCTTCTCTAATGTCGGGGTGAATTTGATCATATTAAGAGCACTTACCCCTAAGGGTTCTTTGGACTTAAGTGACCTAATTAATTCCAGTTCATTACAATAATCCAGTATATCTGATCCCCAAGCGGGCTCAACCACGAGCTGCTCTAAAAAAACATCTCGTAGGCATTCCAGGAATTCCTCCTCTTGAGACCAATACCATCCTAAGTTTTGCTAATCACCTGAATGACAATCCCCCATGACTCTGGTAACATCGCCCGTATGGCACACATTTTCTATTTCCCATTGTAATTTGTGGACCTCATTCTTACTATTGTTTGGAAGTCTCTGCACAATTCCCATCAGGGTTTTTCATAACATTTGCTGTTCCTTAATGCTACCCACAGATTCTACACCTTTCAACCCTTTACTTCCTCTTGCTAATGATTTTATTTAATATTTCACCAACAGAGCCACACAACCCCACTACTCGCTTGTTCTTGGCTTGTTCTTTCAAGAAACATAAGTATCTGGGAAACAAGAGGACCTGCAGATGCTAGAAATCTAGAGAACTACACACAAAGTGCTGGAGGAGCTCAGCATCTATGGATGGGAATCAACATTTCGGGTCAAGACCCTTCACCGGGACTCTTGATAGCCACGTATCTGGAATATCAACAACCAAAGAAAATAGAAAGTACTGCGGAATAGGGAAAACCTTTGACAAAATTTAGTCCAAGGCTTTAAAAAAACTACCAAATAGAGCTCAATAATTAACAAATACAATACAGGCAATAAACATTTTCATCAATACCGACATTGAATTTTTTTAAATAAAAATATCATTGTCCCATTTCAATCAGTAAAAATTAGAATGATAAACAAGAACTTAAGAAAGCTTTAGAAAAGACCATTTACACACAAACCCACTTAGATTAACACTACCTTGGACAGGAGCAGGAAGAGAAATAACACACATGAAATAAAACGAAATCACACAACAGTCAGATTAAACTTCTAGTTATATGTATTTTCATCAAAAATGAACTGGATTCAGCACTCCATGTGTGTATATGCAATCGTGATAAGAAATACAGAGCAGAAAACTTAAATGAGAGGTCAACTCAGAAAAATGAATCATCACTCTGGAAGAAAACATGAACCAGTGGAATGAGCATGACCCCTCCACGGGAGACATCCCAACGATCTGAGCAGACTAGATGGTGACAAGGAAGCACCGAGCACCTGACTGAGAGTTGGAGATCTCTTCCCAGAAACAGAGGAGTTCCTTGCGGAAATACAGGACAAGGTGTTTAAGAAAAAGAAAAAAATCTGAAATACATGCAATACAAGCAAACAAGACACTAAACGCAGAAAATGCCACGAGAATCCAGACACAATCCAACACATTCCAGGATCCTGCAGTAGTTGAACTCAATCTGATTACTTATGCAGGTAAAATCAAGTGGCAAAAATCATTCACCAAAATCTTGCTTTAAAACACAAACTGATGAATGACCACGGTAACTTCATTAAGGCACAATGACTTCAAGCCTGATTCAGTTAAGGACATAATCTCACAATTTATATGACAATCAATACATTGTTTCAGATAGGATCATCTCAAATAACCATTCAGATATAATATTACAGGATAAACAAGCAGTAGGTATAACCATTCTCAACACACACATGTGCCTCGACCAATGGGGCCCCTCACCACAGGCATTTTTCGTCAGTCAGGTAACCAAGTTATTTCGTCTGCCAATTAGCGCCCAAATGTTGCTACTCTGTCATCCATTGCCACGCCCCACTGTTGAGTCCTTTTTCCTCATCATACGTTCTTAGTCCATCCATCGCCCAGAGTCCCAAACTCTGCCCTGTGCAGACCCACCTCTGGTTTCTGACCCTGCTCCTTCGAACATCCAACTTATGGGTTCCCATTCCAATTTAAGTCTTTAGAGGACAGTGGCGTTTCCAACAACCCTTTAAAAGCAGGGAAAATGAGTCATAATGTGGAAATGAGTTGTGATTAAGGAGGTTAACGAACAATGTCATTCTTCATCAACCCAGAGATTAGAACTGCAGTCATCTCGACTTCCTCAGTCTGCAGAGAATTCAAGGGAAACAACAGGGGAGGATTCAGATGGACGGATGTGGAACAGATTCACTGGCCGGGTTCAGCAGGCCTGAGTACACCAGTTGTGTTATAAATTCACTAAGTACCAAACACAGAGTTTTTTTATTAGTTTTTTTATACATTTTCTACATAGCTACAGATAAAAAAAAGCCCGGATTAAAATGAAGAACATTGATACAGTGCAAAAATAAACATACAATAATAATATGATACGAAGAAAGATAATTGAGAAAGCAGCCAAATTGAAGACATGTAAAATTAGTGTCCTCCCCAAGCCCCGCAACAAAAAAAAAACTCCAGACCAACCACAACACAATATAGAGAATATAAATCAGGACAATCAAACCCCCGAACTGTGAATACACTTAGCAATAGAAGGTATTAATGCCTACTACCAAAAAAAAGGAGCTGAAAGCAAGGGACCGAAAAAAAACCTTAGTCAAGAGGAAGGTTATGAAAGTACTCAATAAAAGGTCCCCAGACCTTATGGAACTTCAAATCCGAATTAAGGACTGAATAATGAATTTTTTCAAGGTCTAAGCAGGCCATGATATCGTTAAGCCATTGAGCATGTGTGGGCGGGGCAACATCTCTCCATCTAAGGAAGATTAAACGCCTAGCCAGGAGAGAGGCAAAAGATAATATTCGACACTTCGTCAAACTCAGACGTAAATCTGTCTCACCCCCGAAACCAAACAAAGCAATTAAAGGGTTAGGTTCTAGGTGGTGATTCAGAATATACGATAACGTTATGAAGACATCTTTCCAAAATTTCTCCAAGCTAGGACAAAGCCATTACATATGAATGAGAGAGGCCTCGCCCCTTTTGCATTTATCACAAAGCGGACTGATGTTACAGTAAAACCGAGATCATTTGGATTTAGACATATGGGCTCTATGAACAATCTTAAACTATAAAAGGCAATGGCGAGCACACAGCGAGGTTGGGTTAACCGATTTGAGAATCGAGTTCCAAGTCTCATCGGATAAAGAGGTATTTAAATCATCCTCCCATGCCATTTTAAGTTTATCCACAAGGGCACGTCGTAGGGCTGCTAATTTATCACGAATAAATGATATTAAAACTTTACCTAGTGGATTAATAGAAAGAAATAAGTCCATAACATTTTTCTCAGGCATTTCAGGGAAGTTAGGGATTAAAGGAGTAATAAAGTGTCTAATTTGGAGATATCTAAAAAAATGAGCATTAGGCAGATTAAACTTAGCAGAGAGCTGTTGAAAAGAGGCAAAGCGATTATCAATAAAAAAATCTTCAAAATGTCTAATGCCCTTCCTATACCAATCATGGAAGGCTGAGTCATATGCAGTAGGTAAAAAAAAAAGGTGATTATGTAAGATAGGGCTAGAAAAGGAAATACCATGGAACCCATAAAGTTTCCTAAACTGAGCCCATATACGCAAAGTGTGTCTGACAAGAGGATTAACTATTAATCTGGACAAACTACTAGGGAGTACGGTGCCGAGAAGTGCAGAGATAGATAATTCTTTAGTGGAGCTCAACTCCATTGCCACCTATTTAGGGCACTTGGGTTGGCCATGGAAAAAAGACCAGAAGGTAGCACAACATATATTGGTTGCCCAATAATATAAACAAAAGTTAGGTAAAGCCATGCCACCATCTTCTTTAGATTTTTGGAGATAAACTTTGTTAATTCTAGAGCGCTTATTCTTCCACAGATATGACAAAATAACAGAGTCTAAGGAATCAAATAAGGATTTAGGAATAAAAATTGGGATTGATTGAAATAAATATAAAAGTTTAGGGAGAACATACATTTTAACAACATTAATACGACCTACCAAAGACATAGATAGAGGTGACCAATGTAACAGACTCTGTTTTATAGTATATGAAAGATTGGCAAAATTTTCACGAAAGAGATCTTTAAACTTCCTTGTGAATATAATCCCAAGATAAGTAAATTGATCGTGGACTACTTTAAAGGGGAGATCACGAAATGTTAATTCTTGTGCTTTTTTATTAATTGGGGAAAGTTCGCTCTTATGTAAATTAAGTTTATATCCAGAGAACTGGCTAAACTGGTCAAGAAGTGAAAACATTGGAGGTAAGGATGTAGACCGATTTGAAAGAAAAAGTAATAAGTCATCAACATAAAGAGAAACTTTATGCTCAACACCCCATCTCCAAATCCCGGTCAGTTCAGGACAATTTCGAAAAGCTATCGCCAAAGGTTCTATAGCCAAATCAAAGAGAAAGGGACTTAAAGGGCATCCATCCCTGACGGGTGCCACGTTTGAGGTTAAATAACTGGGATTTCTGAGATTTAGTTAAAACAGAGGCAGTCGGACACAAATACAGCAATTTGATCCAAGAGATAAAACTTTGACCGAAGTCAAATTTTTTCTAAAACTGCAAAATGGTAGTTCCACTCTATACGATCAAATGCTTTCTCCGCATCAAGGGAAATAACACATTCAGGAATCCCAGTTGGAGGTGAATATAAAATGTTAAATAAACGCCGAATGTTAAAAAAAACAGGAAGACGGTTTTTAATAAAACCAGTTTGATCATCAGAAACAATAGAGGGAATAACAGTTTCTAATCTATGCCAAAACTTTGGCCAAGATTTTAACATCAACATTAAGCAATGAAATCGGCCTATACGAGGAACACTCTGTTGTGTCTTTACCCTTTCTAAATAAAAGAATAATAGAAGCCTCATTGAAAGAGGGTGGCAATTTGCTGTAGTTAAACGAGTCAGATAATACTGAAAGTAACTGAGGGGAGAGAAGTGAAGAGAATGATTTATAAAATTCTATGGGGAACCCATCAGGTCCTGGAGATTTCCCTGAGGACAATGCAGAAATTGCAGAAGATATTTCTTCTAATGATATAGGTGCATTAAGTTTGGCTTTAAAATCGGATGAAAGTGAAGGAATATTCAGATTATTTAAAAAATGATCGATAGAGATATTGTCATTTAATGATTCAGAGGAATAAAGTCGAGAATAGAATTTTTTAAATGCGTCATTGATTTCTAAGTGATCCGATGTAAGGTCTCCATTCTCCTTCCGGATCTTTGTAATATGTTGCTTGGCTTTGGAATGCCTCAGCTGATTGGCTAGAAATTTACCAGATTTCTCACCATGAATATAAAAACGACTCTTACTTTCAAGAAGTTGGCGTTCGACAGATTGAGTGGACAGAAGATTAAATTTAGTTTGAAGTTCTACACGTTTCTTGTATAGTTCAAGATTCTTAGTTTGCGCATAGAGTTGATTCAATTCTTTAATCTGATTAATGATGTCTAATCGATCTGCACAGGACTTTCTATTAAGAATTGCTGTATAGGAGATTATTTGACCCCTCAGATACGCTTTCATGGCATCCCAGACAATCTGGGATGACACTTCAGGTGATGTATTGGTGTTAAAATAAAAGGTTATCTGATCTTTGATAAATTTTAGAAAATCATCATCCAATAGTAAAGTCTTATCAAACCGCCAGTGTTTATTCCTCTGAGGAAGGCCAGGAAAATTTAAGGACAGAGTAATTGGGGCATGGTCAGAAATCAGTATACTCTGATAATCACAAGAATAGACAAATGGAATGAGTTGATTGTCGAGTAAGAAGTAGTCAATTCTAGTAAAGGTATGGTGAACATGTGAAAAAAAAGAATAATCTCTCTCAGTAGGATGAAGGAAACACCATGTATCAGAGATATCATAATTAGAGAGAAACGATTGAATAGCTGAGGCAGATTTAGTAGGTGGAAGACAGAGTTTAAAATAGAACTGGTTTATTTGTCTCAGATCCAGAATATTAAACTGCAGTTCCATTAAAGGTGAATGTGCAGCAGAAAAAAACTCCTCCAATGCCCAGTGACCATGGTGCAGAACTGGGTGTGGTGAGCAGCAGCAATAATTGCAGAGTTCAGCACCGACAGTCACTCCCAAAATTGCATTCAGCAATGGTGATAGACTAATATCCAGCATGCAGCTCATTGAAACTTTCTCCCCAGTTTGAACCCGGTAGTGTGTCACAAGTGTAACACACTGTAAGGATTCAATTGCTGATGTAATGGCCTCTCTGTAATGTTTCACTGCTGAGGTAAACGTTTCTCTGCAGCAGCAATGTATAGGTTACAACTAGAGATGACAGGGTTTTGGAGTGCGAGGCTATCCAATGACAGAAATGTTCTTCCTTGTGAGTCTGGAAGAGAGATTTTCATGGCCTTTTGCTGGGGAGAGATGAGAAGACTTGAATGGAGAGAGTGGGCCCTTTTTCTTTTTTTTTGTTTTCTTTACTGACCCTTTATTCAAAGTAAGAATTATAAATCTTAATAGTGTAATCACATATTATGTACCATTTGTTACTTCAGGTTTCACACAGACGCAAACCTATAAAACTACCAGCAACAATTGAACACACTTGGGAGTAGGGTTTTGCAGTGAACAAACACTATTTTAGTGGTAACTACTAATAATAGTGAACTTAAACCAGATAATCCAAGGGTTAGCAATGTTATGCATATATAGGTGTAAATACAGGTTTCCCCCTGTATCTAAAGCTAGAGCGTTCCTATGAAACCATTTGTAAGCCGAAATGTCATGAAGCGAAGAAGCAATCACCATTAATTTAAATGGGAAAAGATTGTGGATGTTCCCAGGCCCAAAGAATAACCCACCAAATCATACCAAATAGCACATAAAACCTAAAATAACACTAACCTATAGTAAAAGTAGGAATGATAAGTATACACACTATATAAAGTAGAAATATTGTATGTACGGTGTAGTTTCACTGAAAATCCAGAAGATAGTGAACTGAAATTGATTTGGAGAGAAAAAAAAATCGGCACGTGCACGCATGCATACACAACTGCCGCACAAGGCTTCACGGTCACGGTAGTCTTTCTCGGGGTAAACTCACATATAAAGCTGGCATCATCTTTATCGTAAAAGCGAAAATCCTATTTGGTTAGAAAAAACAGGTACTAACGTAGGTCTTTCATAACAATGAGCTGTTGTAAAGCAAACGTCCGAAAAACGGGAGCCACCTGTATATAAAATCCAAAACCTAGGTGGTAAACGATATAGTCAATAGACAATAGGAAATAGGTGCAGAAGTAGACCATTCTGCCCCTCGGGTCTTCACCGCCAGTCTTACGATGATGTGGTAGATTCAATTTAGTTCACAAGATTGGACGGGGATGGAGGGAGGGAAGGAGAGGGCGAGGGTGAGGGAGATGTAATCCAAGTAAACAGGTGTTGTCGACCTTTTCCAATGCCCATCAAATCTTCCAAGTTAGCCAGACGTGACCAACTCAAGAGCACCTTCTTCAAGAGAAAGTCTCCCAACCCAGGCAAGGGTTAGACTCACCGGTAGATCCCACAGGGTCGCTCTTACACGCACTAACAGCCACAGATCGATTCTTCTTTATCAATCCTCAAATCCCACCCTTGTGGGTACAAGAATGTCCAACTAGCAGAAACTTTCATCACTAGCCTTTGAGCGTCTGCGTGTCCTGCGAGAAAAGCAGTTACGTGTGTTTAAATACCGTTGTGCTGAACACCATCTGTCCATCACGTAGCTCCGCCCCCTCTCTCTGTAAGAAGTCGCTTGCTTGTTCTGTGTCGGTAGAGGATCATTCTGACCTTGCTTAACCACACAGAACATAAACATTAGCTGGTCACCATAGCAACCCAGCACTTCTGTAGAAATCCAACAGCGTGTCTAAAGTCAGTCTCGGTTCTCTTTGCATTTTAAAGAGACAGTTCACAGAAAGGGGACACATCACTCAGTATCCACCCAAACGAGATTATTCAGTTTGGCCAGACTGGGGTCGGCAGGCTATAACCCCCTCTGTTAAGCTGCCAGCAGAACTGAGAGCTACATAAGATTAGATGACTGAGTGAATCGCTTCCTACATTCACAGCCGGTGAATGGCCTCTCACACTGAGTGTGAACTCAGTGATGCACACTGGTTGATTTGGCTGAAAGAATCTTTTCCTAAAGTCTGAGCAGATCGTCTCTACCCAGTGTGAAGTCGCTGGTGTGCCTTTAGGATGGATGACTGAGTGAATCCTTTCCCACAGTCTGAGCAGGTGAACGGCCTCTCACCAGTGTGAACTCGCTGATGTATCTTCAGATGGGATGACGAAGCGAATCCCTTCCCGCAGTCTGAGCAGGTGATTGGCCACTCTCCGGTGTGAACTCCCTGGTGTGCCTTCAGTTGAGATAACTGAGTGAATCCTTTCCCACAGTCTGAGCAGGTGAATGGCTTCTCTCCAGTGTGAACTTGCTGATGTACCTTCAGATGGGATGAGCAAGTAAATCCCTTCCCACAGTCCGAGCAGGTGATTGCCCACTCTCCGGTGTGAACTCCCTGGTGTGCCTTCAGTTGAGATGTCTGAGTGAATCCTTTCCCACAGTCTGAGCAGGTGAACGGCCTCTCTCCAGTGTGAACTCGCTGATGTATCTTCAGATGGGATGACGAAGCAAATCCCTTCCCACAGTCTGAGCAGGTGAATGGCCTCTCTCCGGTGTGAACTCGCTGATGTACCTTAAGTTGAGGTAATTCGGAGAATCCCTTCCCGCAGTATGAGCAGGTGAATGGCCACTCTCCAGTGTGAACTGACTGGTGTCTCAGTAACTGATATGATGAAATGAATCCTTTCCCACAGTCTGAGCAGGTGAATGGCCTGTCCCCAGTGTGAACTGACTGGTGTCTCAGTAACTGAGATGACTGAGTGAATCGTTTCCCACAGTCCGAGCAGGTGAATGGCCGCTCCCGAGTGTGAACTCGCTGGTGAGCCATTAGGTCAGATGACCGAGTGAATCCTTCCCCACAAATTCAGCAGTTGACCAGCCTCTGCCCAGGGTGAACTGACTGGTGTGTCCACAGGTGGGAAGACCAACTGAATCCCTTCTCACTCACAGGACAGGTGAATGGCCTTGCCCAGTGTGAACTCGCTGATGTACCTTCAGTTGAGATGACCGAGTGAATTCATTCCCACTGTCTGAGAAGATGAATGGGCTCCCCTCTATGTAAACTAACGGTCATGCCAGTTGGTCAGATGATCGAATAAATCCCTCCCCACAGTCTGAGTAGGAAGGATGGTCGATTGAATCCCTCGCTCCACTTCTTAAATATCTGGACAGAGACAGCAAAACTGCTGTGTTGTGTTTGAGATTCCCGTAGTCAAATTCCTTGCCATTTTTAACCTGTAAAAAGATTTACAAAATCCATCAATGGATATAGGACAACATTTCAGATGAGATTACTTGAGTGTCAAGGTGGGAGCTGGCATCACACTGTTACAGTGAAGTTTAACCCAAGTCGGAGAGAGAATTCACCTCCTGACTGGGCAGAGTGCTGGTATCTGGAATGACCATCAAACTCTCTGATGCTCTTCCTGTCTCTATAAGAATGGGGCATTTCTGCCATTTCAATCTGTGACCTGGCTCAGTTTGACTCTCTCTGTTGGTATTGTTCCCTGTTCCCACTGAGCTGCATGGGTTCCTGGCCCCACAGTAACTGAAACACTCTCACACAAGTAGCCTGCAATCCGTTCCATGCACCCACAACTCTCAGTGTAAATAAAGTTACCCCTGACATCCCCTCCGTATCAACTTTCAAGCACCTTAAAACTATACCCCTTCACGTTAGCCATTTGAGCCCTGGGGTAAAAACCTCCGGCTATCCACACGATCAGTGTCCCTCATCATCCTATACATCTGAAAAAGGCTCTAAACATAAACAAAGATATTATACATTTCTTTGAGGATTTGTTGGGAATAGACAACGTTATGACAGTATAGGTAGGGTACAGGTAAGCAGCTTTTTCCACTGAGGATGGGTGCGATGACAACCATAGGTCATGGGTAAGTGGGGAAGTGAAAATTTAATGGGAACATTTGGAAAAGCTCTTTACTGAAATGGTCGTGAGAGCGTGCAGTGAGATGCCAGCACAAGTGGTGAATATGAGTTCGGTTTCATCATTGAAAAGAAGTTTGGATGGGAGCCTGGATGGTAGGGGTATGGCGGGCGATGGTCCCGGTGCAGTTAGTTGCATTAGACAGTTTAAATGTTTCTTTGGCATTGACTGGATTGGGCAAATAGCCTGTTTCCATACTGAACTTCTCCATGTTTCTGTGACGGAGAAGCTGGCTAAACTTGCTTGGAAGGGAAAGATAGGAGTGACAACGGAGCAACAATGGCTGGAGTTTCTGGGAGCAATTCAGGAGCTGAGTGATCGATACATCCCAAAGAAGTGGAAGCTTTGTAAAGGTAGGAAGACACAGCTGTGGCTGAAATGAGAAGCCAAAGCCAACATAAAAGTCAAACAGAGGGCAAACAAAAGAGCAAAAACTATTGGAAGCTTTTAGAAACCAACAGAAGACGACAAAAAATAAGTCCGATGAGCTCGGGGGTGGAATTATGATACTGTTGTCATTAATGAATCTTGGTAGCACCCAACAGTCTGAGGCATTTAGAGGAACAAAATATCGGGGGCCTCAATATCTCTTGAAAACCAAGGCTCCCTGCACCAGTTACCTTTCAGCATACGAACTCTACACTCCCAAAAATGTCTCTTCTGAAGGCCTCCCGCTTACCAAGTACTCCTTTGCCAGAAAACAGCCTATCCCAAACCACACTTGTCAGGTCCTTTTGACACCATCAAAACTGACCTTTCATCCCCTCTGTTCTGTTCTCCTAACTAACGAATCCCCTATCACCCGTTTGACTTTCCTCTGCCAGGTAATCCCTCCCTCCCCAACAGTTTGTAAAGCGGCCCACCTGGCTGTTGTGTGGGATGGCAACAAGAGTACTCTGCGATGGCTATTTAACTTCATTCCCCTTCATGTCTCTCACCTAGTTTCCTGTCTCCTGCACCTTGGGTGTAACTCACCTCTCTTCATGTCATATCTATCACCCCCTCCAACTGCTGGATGATCCAAAATTCATCCATTTTCAGCTCCAACTCCTCAAAGTGCAGCTGGGTGCACATCTTGTAGGTGAGGGTGTCAGGGACACTGGAGTTCTCCACACCAATGTCCCCTCTAATTTGTAATGACCAGTGTGCACAGAAATCTTGTACTGTGCATTATTTTACCCAGTGACGACATGTGCACTGCGAATTTTATATAGAGAGGTATTCATTTTAACAGCCAGTAAACACTGTCTGTAAGAACTGTGATCTCCTCTGGGCTCGATCCAGTTCATCTGCCCTCTCACACCATGTCACAGGCCTGTAACGGGTAATGAAGGATTTTCTCTCCAGTGCTTTTGCACTTTGTCCATAAGTGGTTTGCTTGCTAAATTACGCTTTAAAAAGTCAGATTTTCAAATATCATTCCAATTCTTCCCTCTTGTAAACTCTCCAACAACTTTTGCATCACCACAATACACACAGGTATCACCAGTTTCTGTATTGTACATAAATATTTCCCCTGAAGTCTCCCCCAATGACTGACGGTGGTGAACTCAGTGAATGAAATCCCAATGAATATGAAGGGAAGGGCAGTAGTCTGTCTCATTGGAGTCTGGCACATTTGTGATGTGAAAGCTACTTGTTGCCCAGGGCAAAGGTGTTTGATATCATTACGAACCCAGAGAGAATGGTACAAAACATGTCGTCACGGGTTGAAAAGTCCAGAACAAGAGGAGGTAGAGGAAGCAACACACACAAAATGCTGGAGGAACTCAGCAGGCCGGGCAGCATCTACGGAAAAGAGTACTAATGCTGAGTTCCTCCGGCATTTTGTGTGTGTTGCTTGGATTTCCAGCATCTGTAGATTTTCTCTTGTCAGTGATCGGAGGTAGAACAAAGGCGAATTTCTCAACTGGTGATGTAAAAGATTTTGTTCCCTTTCTCCGAGTTCCTAATCCTTGCATTTAGATAGCTGGAGCTCAGCTCTGTCTGAGAGATCCATCGGTTCCCATTCCCTCATCAGCCGGAAGCTCCCCGGGGCCCGTGTACGGATCGTGAGGCTGAGAGAGAGGGAAGAGAGCAGGACTGTCCCGGGATTGCGGACTGTGATGTCCGGATTTCACAGGAATCGTTCTGAAGTCGGTGTTTCAGAGAAAAACACGGAGAATCACTCTTAACTCCATCCGACATTTTCAAGGCCTTCAGTGTACTGTGCGCATGCGTGACACTCGGGGACGTCCTCAGCCTGACGCCTGCGCATTTCATCGGTGCCTCAACGACGGCGAAATTTTTAACTCATGGCCCTATGGGTAATCACGGTGCCATTAAAGATTTGAGCAGTTACCGGTTCAAGGTCCATACCTTATTTTTTTCGTGTGTATCGAAAAATCTGCAGCTGTTTTAACGCAGAAAGCGGCTCCCATAAGCAATATACTCAATATCAACGCGTATCTAATGCCAAAGTAAAATGCAGTTATAAAACACAGGAGATTCTGCAGTTGCTTGGAATACAGAGACGCACACACACAAAATGCTGGAGGAACTCTGCAGTTCAAGCAGCAACTAAGTAGAGGAGTACACAGGCTAGGCATGCTGAAAGGGCTCGGTGTAAACGTTGCCTTTTTATTCCTCTTCACACTTGCTGTCTGTTGATTTCCACCAGTATTTTGCAGAAATTAACCCACCCTTTTTTTCGATCAACTAGTTTCCAAGTGCTTCTAATCTTTCTTTTGTAGCCAATTCCAGCTGCTCTGATTCCTCCTCCTCGTAAACTCTGGAACCCATCTCTCTTTGCAGCCCCAAAGCCTGACTCAATCTGGCAACTCTCTGGTTTTTGACTCTGCACCATCGAAGATTCACTCGCTAGTCTGCTGTCAGACTTCAGAGGTGCATTGTGTTACGAGACCGCAGGTTCGTTTACTGTGAGTGTCACGTTGAGTGCCTGAGTGAGGCGGGTCAGTGACGTGAAACACATAGGGGGAGGGAGGGAGGGAGAGGGGAAAGGGTAGAGGAGGGAGGGGGAGGGAGAGGAGGGAGAGGAGAGATGGGGAGGAAAGGGGGGAGGGAATGTCAAAACCACAGTGAGCTCATCGTCTTATTCAGACTGGAGAAAATCATGCGGGTGTATAAGATGATGAGAGGCATTGGTCGTGTGGATAGCCAGAGGCTTTTTCCCAGGCTGAAACGGCTAACACGAGGGGGAATAGGTTTTAAACTGCTTGGTACAGAGGAGATATCAGAGCTAAGGTTTTTTTTTAAGCAAACAGTGTTGTATGTGTGTGTGGAATGCACTGTCAGCAATGGTGGTAGAGGCGGATACAATAGGGTCTTTTAAGAGACTCTGAGATAGGTACATGGGGCTTAGGAAAATAGATTTCTATGATTCTGTGAAATTCAACGGAAATCTCCTATTCCACGGAGTGGTGACTAGTTGCAACCTGACACCTCAGGGAGTGTGAGAGGGGAACGGCAGGGGTAGATTTTGATATCCGGATATGGAACAGAAACATGGGCAGGAACCAGATGGGCCGACTGGACTTTGTAGCGTCCATAGTGAGTGCAGTGGAGACAGTAAGTACCTGAAACACGGGATTTGATACAAAACTGATCTATCTTTCACAGATCCACAATATTAAACACCAGTCTAGTTTAAGGCTAACATCAGCCTTACAGACTCCTCCAAGGCTCAGTGACCAGGGTTCAGTCCTGGGTGCGATGAGCAGCCGCAAAAACTGCAGAATTTGACAGTAACAGTCCCTCGTGAACCTGCAGCTGCCTTCAGTTACTGTGATGGTTAAACATTTAACACAGATATGATTTGAACTTCCTCCCTGATGTAGGAGGGTTCATACCGAAGATGTAGGGGAGAAGGAAAACAAAAAGATAATAAAGTTGTGCGCACCGTTAGGGATAAGCAGAGAGGAAGAGGTGGAGAGTTTCTTAAATGCATTTATTTTAATGCTAGGAGCATTGTAAGAAAGGTGGATGAGGTTAGAGCATGGATTGATACCTGGAAATATGATGTTGTAGCTATTAGTGAAACATGTTTGCAGAAGGGCAACTAAATATTCCTAGATTTCGTTGCTTCAGGTGTGATAGAATCGGAGGGGCAAGAGGGGAAGGCGTTGCATTGCTTGTCCAAGAAAATATCAGGGCGGTGTTTTCACTGGATAGATTAGAGGGCTCGTCCAGGGGGACTATTTGGGAGGAATTAAGGAATGGGAAAGGTGTAGTAACACTTATATGGGTGTATTATAGACCACCTAATGGGGAGCGAGAATTGGATGAGCAAATTTGTAAGGAGATAGTAGTTATTTGTAGTAAGCACAAGGTTGTGATTGTGGCAGATTTTAATTTTCCACACATAGACTGGGAAGCCCATTCTGTAAAACGGCTGCATGGTTTTGAGTTTGTAAAATGTGTGCAGGATAGTTGTTTGCAGCAATACATAGAGATACCAACTAGAGAAGTGGCAGTGTTGGATCTCCTGCTGGGAATGAGATAGCTCAGGTGACGGAGGTATGTGTTGGGGACCACATAGTGTCCAGTGATCACAATACCATTTGTTCCAAAATAATTATGGAGAAGGATAGGACTGGAACCAGGGTTGAGATTTTTGATTGGAGAAAGGCTAACTTTGAGGAGATGCAAAAAGATTTAGGAGTGGATTGGGACAATTTGTTAATGGGAAGGATATAATAGAGAAATGGAGGTCATTTAAAGGTGAATTTTTGAGGGTACAGAATCTTTATGTTCCTATTAGGTTGAAAGGAAAGGTTGAAAGTTCGAGAGGGCCATGGTTTTCAAGGGATATTGGAAACCTGGTTTGGAAAATGAGAGAGATCTATAATAAATATAGGCAGCATGGAGCAATTGTGGTGCTCGGGGAATATAAAGAATGTAAAAAGAATCTAATATAAAGAATGTAAAAATAAATTAGAAAAGCTAAAAGAGGATATGAGGCTGCTTTGGCAAGTAAGGTGAAAATGAATCCAGAGGGTTTCTACAGTTAAGTTAATAGCAAAAGGATAATGAGGGATAAAATTGGTCCCTGAGAGAATCAGAGTGGACAGCTATGTGTGTAGCCAAAAGGAGTGGGGGAGGTTTTGAAAATTTTATTTTCATCAGTATTCACTTGGGAGAATTATATTGAATTGTGTAAGGTAAGGGAAACAAGTAGGGTAGTTATGGAAACTAAGATGATTAACGAAGAGGAAGTACTAAAGCTTTTAAAGAATATAAAAGTGGACAAGTCTCCGGTCCTGATAGGATATTTCCTAGAACCTTGAGGGAAGTTAGTGTAGAAATAGCAGGGACTCTGACAAAAATATTCCTAATGTCATTTGAAAGGGGATGGTGCCAGAGAATTGGCGTATTGTTGTTCTATTGTTTAAAAAGGTATCTCAGAGTAAACCTAGCAATGATGGACCTGTAAGTTTGACATCAGTGGTGGGTAAATTAATGGAAAATATTCTTAGATATGGTATATATAACTATCTGATTAGACAGGGTCTGTTTAGGAACAGTCAACATGGATTTGTGTGTGGAAGGTCATGTTTGATAAAACATATTGAACATTTTGAAGTGGCTACTAGGAAAGTTGACAAGGATAAAGCAGTGGATGTTGTCTATATGGACTTCAGTAAGGCCTTTGACATGATTCCACATGGAAGGTTAGTTAGGAAGGTTCAATCGTTAGGTATTAATTTTGAAGTAGTAAAATGGATTTATCAGTGGCTAGATGGGAGAGTAATGGTGGATAATTGTTTGTCCGGTTAGAGGCCGGTGACTAGTGGTGTGCCTCTGGGATCTGTACTGGGTCTAATGTTGTTTGTTATATACATTAATGATCTGGATGATGGGGCGGTAAATTGGATTAGAAAGTATGCAGATGATACTAAGATAGGTGGCGTTGTGGATAATGAAGCAGGTTTTTAAAGCTTGCAGAGAGAATTAAGCCAGTTAGAAGAGTGGACAGAAAGATGTCAGATGGAGTTTAATGCTGATGTGTGAGGTGCAACATTTTGGTAGGTCTAATCAAAATAGGACATACATAGTAAACAGTAAGACATTGAAGAATGTAGTAGAACAGAGTGATCTGTGGGGCATAGATAATAGAATGATGGTGAATAGTCCCCTGAAGGTGGAATCTCATGTGGATAGGGTTGTGAAGAAAGATTTTGGTATGCTGGCCTTTATAAATCAGAGCATTGAGTATAGCAGTTGGGATGTAATATTAAAAATATACAAAGCATTGTTCAAGCCGAATTTAGAGTACTGTGTACAGTTCTGTTCACCGAATTATAGGAAAGGTGTCAATATAATAGAGTACAGAGAAAATTTACCAGAATGTTACGTGGGTTGCAGCACCTAAGTTACAGAGAAAGGTTGAACAAGTTAGGTCTTTATTCTTTGGAGCATAGAAGTTTGAGTGGGGACTTGATAGAGGTATTTAAAAATATGACGGAGATAGATGAAGTTGATGCGGATAGACTTTTTCCATTGATAGTCGGGGAGATTCAAACAAGAGGACATGATTTGAGAGTTAGGGGGCAAAAGTTTAGAGGTAACACAAGTGGGAACTTCTTTACTCAGAGAGTGGTAGCTGTGTGGAGGAGCTTCCAGTAGAAGTGGTAGAAGCAGGTTCGATATTTTTTAAAAACTGGATAGGTACATGGACGGGAAAGGAATGGAGGGTTATGGGCTGAGTGCAGGTCAGTGGGATTAGGTGAGAGTAAGCTTTCAGCACGGACTAGAAGGGCCGAGATGGCCTGTTTCCGTGCTGTAATTATTATATGGTTATATAATAACCATCCAGAAATTATATTACAGGATGAACAAGCAGGACTAACTCCCTCAATAGTTATAACCATTCCCAACACCCACATCTCCATCGACCAATGGAGCACCTCACAACAGGTATTGTTTCTGTCATCAGTCAGACAACCCAATTATTTTCTGTCAATCAGCTTCAAAATGTTCCTATTTTGTTATTTGTTTCCACTTCCTGCTGCTGATTCCCTTCTCATAATACGTTCTTACCCCAACCATCTTCCAGAGCCACAAACTCTACCCTGTGCAGACCTGCCTCTGGCTTCTGACCATGATTCTTTGAACATCCAACTGATGGCTTCCGATTTTAATTCCAGTCTTTAAACGACACTTGTGTTTTCAACTATCCTTTGTTAGTAGGAAAAATGACCCATAAAATGGAAATGAGTCGTGATTATTGAGGTTAACTACCAATGTCATTCTTCCTCATCCAGAGATCTGAGGGGCGAAGAACATCTCAGACAGAACTGCAGTCAGCTCAACTTCTTCAGTCCACAGAGAATTCAAGGGAAACCTCTTCACCCACAGAGTGGTGACTATTTGGAACCCATCACCACAGGGAGAGTGAGAGGTGAATAACAGGGGATGATTTAAAAGGACTGTCGTGGAATTGAATCTCAGCAAAGTCCAGGCGGCCTGAGTTGACTCTCTACTGTGCACTACGTGTGTTATAATTTCACTAAGTACCAGAGACAGAGTTTAAAATAGAACTGATTTATTTGTCACAGATGCAGAATATTAAACTCCAGTCCTATTAAAGGTGAATGTGCAGCAGAAGAAACTCCTCCCATGCCCATTGACCAGGGTGCAGAACTGGGTGTGGTGAGCAGCAGCAATGATTGCAGAGTTCAGCACCGACAGTCAGTCTCGAAATTGCATTCAGCAACGGTGATGGACACACATCCAGTGAACGGTCTCTCCAGTGTGAACTCAATGATGCACATTTGGTTGATTTGACTGAGAGAATCTCTTCCCAAAGTCCGAGCAGGTATCTAGAGTCTCCCCGGTGTGAACTGAGTAGTGTGCTCGCAGGTGGGATGACTGAGTGAATCCTTTTCCATAGTCTGAGCAGGTGAATGGCCTCTCCCCAGTGTGAACTCGCTGATGTACCTTAAGTTGAGATGACAAAGTGAATCTTTTTCCACATTCTGAGCAGGTGAACGGCCTCTCACCAGTGTGTACTAACTGATGTCTCAGTAGGTGAGATGACAACGCAAATCCCTTCCCACAGTCTAAGCAGGTGAACGGCTTCTCACCAGTGTGAACTCGCTGATGTGCTCGCAGGTGGGATGACTGAGTGAATCCTTTCCCACAGTCTGAGCAGGTGAATGGCCTCTCCCCAGTGTGAACTCGCTGATGTGCTTGTAGGTGGGATGTCTGAGTGAATCCTTTCCCACATTCTGAGCAGGTGAATGGCCTCTCCCCAGTGTGAACTCGCTGATGTGCTTGTAGTTGGGATGACTGAGTGAATCCTTTCCCACAGTCTGAGCAGGTGAACGGCCTCTCCCCAGTGTGAACTTGCTGATGAATCTCCAGTTGAGATGACGAAGTGAATCTTTTCCCACAGTCTGAGCAGGTGAACGGCCTCTCCCCCATGTGAACTCGCTGATGTACCTTAAGTTTATATGATGAAGTGAATCCTT
This sequence comes from Hypanus sabinus, assembly GCF_030144855.1. Lineage (NCBI taxonomy): Eukaryota > Metazoa > Chordata > Chondrichthyes > Myliobatiformes > Dasyatidae > Hypanus > Hypanus sabinus. The sequence goes on from NW_026781651.1 coordinate 1,253,952, forward strand.
TCCCACAGTCTGAGCAGGTGAACGGCCTCTCACCAGTGTGTACTAACTGATGTCTCAGTAGGTGAGATGACAACGCAAATCCCTTCCCACACTCTGAGCAGGTGAACGGCCTCTACCCCATGTGAACTCGCTGATGTACCTTAAGTTGAGATGACGAAGTGAATCTTTTCCCACACTCTGAGCAGGTGAACGGCCTCTCACCAGTGTGTACTAACTGATGTCTCAGTAGGTGGGAAGACAACGCCAATCCCTTCCCACAGTCTGAGCAGGTGAACGGCCTCTCCCCAGAGTGAACTCGCTGATGTAGCTTAAGATTAGATGACAAAGTGAATCCTTTCCCACAGTCAGAGCAGGTGAATGGCCTCTCACCAGTGTGAACTGACTGATGACTCAGTAGGTGAGCTGACAACGTGAATCCCTTCCCACAGTCAGAGCAGGTGAATGGCCTCTCACCAGTGTGAACTGACTGATGACTCAGTAGGTGAGCTGACAACGTGAATCCCTTCCCACAGTCTAAGCAGGTGAATGGCCACACCCCGGTGTGAACTCGCTGGTGAGCCATTAGAGTGGATGACTGAGCAGATAAATGGATTCCCCCCGTGTAAATTGACAGCATGTCAGTCGGTCAGATGATCGATGAATCTCTCCCACAGTCTGAATAGGAATAATGATCGAGTGAATCACTCCCCACAGCCTGAGTAGGAATGATGATCGAGTAAATCCCTTGTTCCACTTCTTAAATATCTGGACATAAACAACAAAACAGCGTGTTGTGTTTGACCTCCCCGTAGATAATTTCCTTGTTGTTTTTAACCTGAAAAAGATTTATAGTACATCAATGGGTGAAGGACAATATGTCAGACGAGATTACTTGAGGTGTCAAGGTGTGATCTGGCATCACACTGTTACAGTGAGGTTCAACCCAAGTTGGAGAGAGAAGTCATCTTCCAGCTGGGCACAGTGCAGGTATCTGGAATGACCATCAAACTCTCTGATGATCTTCCTGTCTCTATAAGAATGGGGCATTTCTCCCGTCACCAATCTGTTACCTGGCTCAGTCTGACTCTCTCCATTGGTATTATTCTCTGTTCCCACTGAGCTGCAAGAGTGCCTGTCCGCAAAGTAACTGAACACTCTCACACAAATACCCTTTGTTGACGTGCAGCTGGGATTTTCTTTTATCTATTGTCAATGTGAAGTGCCACAGTTTTGAAGCCATGTAAACGTTTCCTGCCCAGATGAATGGTTGGTCCGCACAGCTGTTAAAAGGAATTAAAAGAATAATCATATTATTTCAGGTTCTTGTCACAGTCATAGAAAAGCACAACACAGAATCAGGCCCTTTGGCCCATCTAGTTTGTGTTGAACTATTTAAACTGTCTGCTCCTGTACCCCTGCCCTCCAGGTGCCTATACAACCCTCTTAGAAGTTGAAACTGACCTCGCATGGACCAGCTGGGTTTTCTGCTCATTCCACACCCGGATGACCGTCAGTGGAAGAAGTTTCCCCTCATGTTCCCCTTAACATTTCACCTTTCACCCTTAACCCATGGCCTCTGGTAGTAGTCCCACCCAATCTCAGTGGAAAAAGCCAGCTTGCATTTTCCCCATCTATAACCCTCCTGATTTTGGTACGTCTCTGTCAAATCTCCCCTCAATCTTCTACATTCCAAGGAATTCCAATTTTGGGGGATATTATCTTGCAAGTGGATTGGGAAAATCAGGTCAGCACTGGATCTCAAGAGAGAGAATTTGTAGAATGTCTCTGAGACTGATTTTTAGAACAGCTTATTGTTGAGCCCACTAGGGGATCAGCTGTACTGGATTGGGTATTGTGTGATGAAACAGAGGTAATTAGAGAGATGGAAGTGAAGGAACCCTTAGGAGGCAGTGATCACAACATGACTGAGTTCACTGTGAAATTTGAGAAAGAGAAGCTGAAATCCGATGTGTCGGTATTTCAGTGGAGTAAAGGAAATTACAGTGGCATGAGAGAGGAACTGGCCAAGGTTGACTGGAAAGGGACACTAGCAGGAAGGACGGCAGAGCAGCAGTGGTTGGAGTTATGTGAGAAGTGAGGAAGGTGCAGGACAGATATATTCCAAAGAAGAAGAAATTTTCGAATGGAAAAAGGATGCAACCGTGGCTGACAAGAGAAGTCAAAGCCAAAGTTAAAGTAAAGCAGAGGGCATAGAAGGAAGCAAAAATTAGTGGGAAGACAGGGGATTGTGAAGTTTTTAAAAGCTTACAGAAGGAAACTAAGCAGGTCATTAAGAGGGAAAAGATGAATTATGAAAGGAAGCGAGCAAATAATATCAAAGATGATACTAAAAGCTTTCTCAAGTATATAAAGAGTAAAAGGCTTTGTGAATAGATATAGGACTGATAAAAAATGATGCTGGCAAATTGTAATGGGAGATAAGGAGATGGCGGAGGAACTGAACAAGTATTATGCATCAGTCTTCACTGAGGAAGACATCAGAAATATACCGGACATTCAAGGGTGTCAGGGAAGAGAAATGTGCGCAGTCACAATTACGACAGAGTAATTACTCAGGAAGCTGAATAGTCTAATCTCCTGGACCAGATGGAATGCACCCTCGTGTTTTGTAGGAGGTAGCAGTGGAGATTGCGGAGGCATTAGCAATGATCTTTCAAAAGTCGATAGTCTCTGGCATGGTTCCGGAGGACTGGAAGACTGCAAATGTCACACTGCTACTTAAGAAAGGGGCAAGGGAGAAAAAGGAAATTATAGACCTGTTATCTTGACAGCGGTGGTTCGGAAGTTGTTGGAGTCAATTGTCAAGGATGAGATTACGGAGTACCTGGAGGCATATGACAAGATAGGCTGAACTCAGCATGGTTTCCTTAAAGGAAAATCCTGCCTGACAAACCTAGTGTAATTTTTTGAGGGAATCACAAGTAGGCTAGACAAGGGAGATGCAGTGGATGTTGTGTATTTGGATTTTCAGAAGGCCTTTGACAAGGTGCCACACGAGGCTGCTAAACAAGATAAGAGTCCATGGAATTACGGGAAAATTACATATGTGGATAGAGCGTTGGTTGATTGGCGGGAAACAGAATGTGGAAATAAAGGCATTCCCATTGAGTCCTGACGAAGGGTCACGGCCCAAAACGTGGACAGTGCTTCTCCTTATAGATGCTGCTTGGCCTGCTGTGTTCCACCAGCATTTTGTGTGTGTTGTTTTATAAAGGCATCCCATGCTGGTTGGCTGCCGGTTACCAGTGGTGTTCCACAGGGGTCCGTGTTGGGGCTGTTTCTTTTTACGTTGTGTATCAACGATTTGGATTATGGAATAGATGGCTTTGTGGCTAAGTTTGTTGATGATACTAAGATAGGTGGAGGGGCTCGTAGTACTGAGGAAACAGAGAATCTGCAGAGAGCCTTGGATAGATTGGGGGAATGGGCAAAGAAGTGGCAATTGAATTACATTGTCTGAAAGTGTATGGTCATGCACTTTGGTAGAAGAAATAAACGGGCAGACTATTATTTAAATGGGGAGAAAATTCAGAGTTCTGAGATGCAACGGCACTTGGGAGTCCTTGTTAAGGATACCCTTAAGGTTAACCTCCAGACTGAGTTGGTGGTGAAAATGGCGAATGCAATGTTGGCATTCATTTCTAGAGGAACATAGAGTATAGGAGCAGGGATGTGATGTTGAGGCTCTATAAGGCACTGGTAAGACATCACTTGTGTGCAGTTTTGGGCTCCTTATTTTTAGAAAGGATGTGCTGACATTGGAGAGGGTTCAGAGAAGATCCACTGGAATGATTCCAGGAATGAGAGGGTTAACATATGAGGAACGTTTGACCACTCTTGGACTGTACTCATTGGTGTTTAGAAGAATGCGGGGGGACATCACAGAAATATTTTGAATGTTGAAAGACATGGACAGAGTGGATGTGGCAAAGTTGTTTCCCATGGTGGGGGAGTCCAGCACGAGAGGACATGACTTGAGGATTGCAGGGCGCCCATTCAGAATGGAGATGCGAAAACATTTTTTCAGCCAGAGGGTGGTGAATCTGTGGAATTTGTTGCCACCAGCGGCAGTGCAGGCCAAGTCATTGGGTGTATTTAAGGCAGAGATTGATAGGTATCTGAGTAGTCAGGGCATCAAAGGTTATGCTGAGAAGGCGGGGGAATGGGACTCAAGGGGAGATTGGATCAGCTCATGTTGAAATGGAGGAGCAGACTCGATGGGCTGAATGGTCGACTGCTGCTCCTTTGTCTTATGGTGATTCCTGTGTGTGCACCCTGGAAGCCTCAAGAAACGATAATGATCATGAATCAGGCCCCAGATAGAAAAGAAAATCCAGCACAGTTTGCTCAGTGTGTCCAGAGTACTACACAAATGTTTAATGCGACTCCGTAAAATTTATTCGGTCTCTGCTGCATGATTCTGTCAGCTGATGAGGGGCGGAAATGGAAGGCAGAATTGAGATACCAAACCTATCAGGAGTTACAGGCGGAAAACCATAATGAGAATGAACAGACAGACCAGATCATTCAAGCATTGGAAAGGGCTGTCCAGCAACCTGTAGCATCACTAAAGTACCTGGATGCAAACATAACCCTGGGGAAATCAGGACCAGACTATTGGGAGTGATTTGTGGCCTGCTATGGCACTTTCACAGGAGACCAAACATTTAATGATGGGAATCTGTCCCCCCTGTTCAATGCCCTACTGCTCCAATGCTTACCAACAAAGTTAGCCAACAGGATTAAAACAAATAATATGGACTGGCCTGACAATGACTGAAATAGAATGCGACGAGCTTTGACATATTATTGGGACCCGGCTTTTGAATCCCGATCAACCGCGAAGGGAACTAATATTTAAAATGAACATGTTCAGCAGGAAGGATGCGAGCGGGCTACATCTGGGGATCAGAAATGGGATCAAAAACCTACCAAGGGACAGATGGGGACAACTACCCGTTTAGAAATGGACAAGCAAGGATGCCTCCTACTGTGAGTATCATCCCTCAGGAAGAGCCCAGTGTAATATTGACAGGTGCTGGAATTTCAATTCCGTTTATGATTGATATGGGGCAACCACAACCAGTCTCGATCAGGAAATAGTATCGGAAAAGGGATTCCAGCTATCAGACGCTACAATCACTGTCTGGGTTCGAAGGCACGGAACGTACGTATTCACGTACCCAGCCACAGCAGGTGGAATTCCAGGGGAAGCAGTGTGAGGTTTCATTTACTGTCACCACCAGACGGGGGTGTAATCTCGTAGGGAGAGACTTGCTCTGTCTGTTGGACGTCGAGATTCTATGCACGGACAAGGATATCATGCTGTTACTGCGAACAACTGATAGCTTCCTCTGACCACCCAGTGGTGGGCACTTTATCTGGACTCCACCACATTTGAACCCCTTCTGCCAGGGGCCAGCTCTCATGTGACTCTGTGTTATGACCCTACGTGGTGCTCAACTGAGGAAAACTAATATTTTGCACCCCTCGAGGGACAGAAATTCCCAGTCATGGTGATTGGAGAGGATAAAGGAAGAGACAGCATTGCATTTCTGGCCAAAGTTCCAAATTTCTTTTGGCGACAGACAGGACTGGTGGTTCCCCATACCACCTTCAGGGTTTGCCCTGGGTTCAAGCCAAAGAGCCGAGGGCTCCTTGCCCACACCCTGACGAAACAGGCCTCCAGCACCGACGGAGACTGGCAAAATTGGTCCTCTTGAAGATCAGAGTGGTCACCTATGAATGGAACCAAAAGAAATTGGGGGGATCTTAAATGTATTTTTTTGCTCCTGTATTTACTAAGGAAATTGGCATGAAGTCAATGGAAGTAAGGCAAACAAGAATTAAGGTCATGGAATCTATACAGAAAGAAGAAGAGGAGGTGCTTGCTATCTAGAGGCAAGTCAGAGTAGATAAATCTCTTGGACCTGACAGGGTATTCCCTCGGACTTTGAAGGAAACTAGTGTTGAAATTGCAGGGGCCCTGGCAGGTATATTTAAATGTTGTTATCTGCGGGTGAGGTGCTAGAGAATTCAAGGATAGCTCATGTTGTTCTGTTGGGTAAAAAAGACTCAAAAAGTAATTCAGGAAATTATAGGGTAACTTTGACGTCGGTCATGGGTAAATTATTGGAAGGGGTGTTAAGCGATAGGATCTACAAGTATTTAGATAGACAGGGACTTATTAGGGTGAGTCAACATGGCTTTGCGTATGGTAGGGCATGATTAACAAGAGTGTTTCAAGGAGGTTACAGGAAAATGGATGAAGGCAAGGCAGTGGATGTTGTCTACATGGACTTCAGTAAGGCCTTTGACAAGGTCCTGCATGGGAGGTTATTTAGGAAGATTCAGTTGCTAGGTATACATGGAGAGGTAGTAAACTGGATTAGAAATTGGCTCAATGGAAGAAGCCAGAGAGTGGTAGTGGAGGATTGCTTCTCTGAGTGGAGGCCTGTGAATAGTGGTGTGCCACAGGGATCAGTGCTGGGTCCATTGTTATTTGTCATCTATATCGATGATCTAGATAATAATTTGGTAAATTGGATCAGCAAATTTGCTGATGATACATAAATTGTAGGTGTAGTGGACAGTGAGGAAGGTTTTCAAAGCTTGCAGAGGGATCTGGACCAGCTAGAAAAATGGGCTGAAAAATGGCAGAAGGAGTTTAATACAGGCAAGTGTGAGGTATTGCACTTTGGAAGGAAAAACTAAGGTAGAAAATACAAGGTAAATGGTAGGGCACTGAGGAGTGCAGTAGAACAGATGGATCTTTGAATACAGATACAAAATTCCCTAAAAGTGGCGTCACGGGTAGATAGGGTAGTAAAGAAAGCTTTTGGTACATTGGCCTTCATAAATCAAAGTTTTGAGTATACGAGTTGGAATGTTATGGTAAGGCGGTATAAGGCATTGGTGAGGGTGAATTTGGAGTATTGTGTGCAGTTTTAGTCACTTAATTACAGGAAGGATATTAATAAGGTTGAAAGAGTGCAGAGAAGGTTTACAAGGATGTTGCCGGGACTTGAGGAACTGAGTTACAGAGAAAGGATCAATAGTTTTGGACTTTATTCCTTGGAGAGTAGAAGAATGAGCAGAGATTTGATAGAGGTATATAAAATTATGATGGGTCTAGATAGAGTGAAAGCAAACAGGCTTTTTCCACTGAGGCTAGGGGAGAAAAAGAACAGAAGACATGGGTTAAGGGTGAAGGGTGAAACGTTTAAAGGGAATATTGGGGGGGGGGGCTTCTTCACAACTGGTTCTGACAGAGGCATAACTGGTTCTTCTGGGCACATTCTGTCTCACTCCCAACCATTTCCTACCTTCCTTTGTGCAGGTATGTAATGTCTAAAGGACCAGTGTTTGAGTAAATGAGACTCACCAAACTTTCTCCTGACTGAATCACTGGAATCTCCGAGTCAGATGGGTTCTCTCCAGTCGGTGCTCTCAATCCTCGGGCTGGTTCACTTGTTGCTGTTCCCTCGACTTCAGTCGTGGTTTTTCTTCCAATAAACCTCTCACTGCAGATCTAACTTTAACATGTAAGATAATGAAGCACGTTAACAATGAAAAGGAGGAATTTTACTAGGAACAAAACTCACTGAAATTTAAACATTGAAGGTAAATATAATGATCTCAGTGAACAATCTTTTATTGTCCCTCACATGACACAGACGATATGGGATAAGAAGGAGCCGTCATTCAGTCATGGTAAGACATAAATTACAGGAAGAGAATTAGGTGATTCGATCCATATGGTCTGCCCACCATTCAGCCATGGCTGATTTTCATTCCAACACCATATTCCTGTCTTCCTCCTGTTAGCCTGAAGGTACTTAGCAATCATGAATATATTAATTTCTGTCATAAATACCAGAAACACTCAGCAGGTAAGGAATAGCTTACAATACAATTCAATTAATAACATTTCATCAGAATAACTTCAAATATTTTCAGTTTTTAGTGTAGATCTCCAGCACAGCTGCCTGATTTCCACTGTGTGACAGTGAGGGGGGGGGGAGGAATTTCCAAACACAGTTTGAACACCAAACTCAGGGTCTATATCTACTGTTGTAAACACGGAACAGCTCATTTACTCACAGCCTCTCCCTGTGAGGATGGAAGTGGGAATCATCCTCTCCTCAGACTGGCAGTCATTGCTTCCAAAGGAACTCCAGAAACAAACATCTGATCCCAGACCAGAAATACTCACTCAACACCTCATAAGCCCAAGCAGCTCGATCCGCAGGACCATTTTACCTGGATGAAAAACTATGATATCCCAGGACCCAACCTCACAGAGTCACACAGCTTAATCTGCCACTCACTGACCCTGAGAGTCTCACACATTGTCCTCCCATCTCTCACTGGGTAGTGCAATCCAGGATTTCCCCACAACCAATGTCCAGCTGCTCGAAGAAGGACATCCATCCAGCCCCATCTGTAGAAGCACTAACCAAAGTCCAAGCCAACACAACAACAGTTCCATTTGCCTGGAAAGCCAATCACAGGATTAGAGCCCAAGCACCAACTCTCCCAGTACTCTTTGCTGCCAGTAAAATGCTGCAGTGTGTCAGCCCGTCACTGTTCATAAACTAGCACCTCCACACCAATGCACAACAGAAATGGGACCTGATGACCCTCCGGCATTCCAGCTAACAATAACCGATTCTGGAAATGATCAGCAAGGCCAAAGGGACAAAAGAACACTTCACAATGAAGACAAGGGTTGGAAGAAAGTTTGTTGATATATAACATTGAGGAGGTGGGATACAAGGCGGACTGAGGATGACCCAGATGGTTGATGTATATCACTGAAGTGGGGTTGGGGTTGTGAGGAGACTGGACAGAGGTTGAACAAGATGAGCAGATGGAACCAGGTGGGAGAAGGGATCAAGGACGATCACTGATGGTCCTCCAGCAACACATAGGTACTGAATGAATAGTACATACTATCGTACAAAAGATTCTAAAATGACAGAATTAGAAAAACCAACAAGACTTTGCCAGATATATTTTGACCCTCACCAAATTTTTATCAACACACCATAGAAAGTTTCCCATCCAGACACTTCACGCTTTGCACGGTAACTGCTCCATCTGTGACTGCGAGGAAATGCAGAGACCTTTGGATACAGAGCAGCACATCACAGAAACCATCCTCCCCCCGAGACTTCCCAGTCCCTCGGTAAAGCAGGCAGTGAAATCAAAGATCCCCACAACCTGGGTCGTTCTGCTTCCTCACCCACCCCAATCCAGGAGAAGACACAACAGCCATAAAGCTCCAGGACAAATGTGAGGAGCCTCAGGAAGCGAGACGAGTTCGGGCAAGTTGGAGGACGAGTGACCGCCCATCTGGAGATTGTGAACATGCACAAAGAGATCGTTACATCTGTGGTTAAATGGAAGAGGCAAATGGGATCACGTGACCGGGCATCCCAGGCACAGACTCCAGCTTCCCAGCATTCTGTGGAAATAAACAAACTTGCCCCTCACATCTCCTCTCACCTTAAATGTGTCAGACATTTCAACCCTCAGGAAAAACATACCCTCTGTCCACTCTATCTATTCCTCTTGTAATATTATAAACGTCCATCCAGTCTCACCCCAGCCTGCACCGCTCTGGAGAAATCAACACAAGTTTGCCCAGCCTCTCGTTATAGCTCATGCCCTCTAATCCAGGCAGTATCCTGGTAAACCTTTCCTGCGTCTTCTCCAAAGCCCCGACATCCTTCCGAGAATGGGGGCGACCAGAACTGTATGAAACACTCCAGATGTGGGCTAACAAGTTTTACAAAGCTGCAGCACAACTTCATGACTTTTGAACTCAGTACTTCAACTAATAAAGACAACCATTGCATTTGCTTCTTAACCACCCGATCAATCTGTGCAGTCTCTTTCAGGGAGCGATGAACTTGGAGTCTAAGATCCCTCTGATCATCGACATTGTTCGGGGTTTTGCATTTAACACTGTACTGTCTCATACATTCAGGGGTGCAGTGCTACCAGAGCTCACCGGAGCGCCGCTCTGACACCTCTGGAAAAAAGTCAAAATAAGCAAGTACGGAATTTAACAACCCCGGATATTAAATAGAGGGAATTTTACGGAAGCGGGTGTTGGAAAGTGTTGGCTGGTGGGGAAAAATACCACTAATAACATTAGGATATTTGATCGTTTTTGGTGAAATCCTGGAGCTGTGACTGCTTTTTATTTAGGTATTTGTGAAATTCCTCCTCGCTCGACCCATTGGCCGAGGAAGCTGGGAAATCCCTGTACACAAATGTGAGCATTCTTCCGCTCTTTCCAATGGGTACCATTGGATACCATGAAGGAGCTATATTCAGCAAGGAATGAACATGGAAACCCAAGTTTAAAAGTTAAAAACAATGAAAGAAAAATTCACCGCTCACTTATCTTCGGTCTGACTTTGATCAAAAACACAAGCTAATCATCCAAAATCCTCTTCGAAACCTGGATAAATTTAGTTTTATTTTCCAAGCCAAATGGAAAACAAGACATTTCTGGGATTTAAGCTAGTTTTACGTCATTTCAATTATCATTAATAGCAGATCAACCCCTTGGCCTCGCTCCACCAACTGTAGCTGATTGGAAAGAGGCTCTTTTTCCCTTTGTGTTGAAAGGAAGAAGAATAATTTAGTGAGGCAATGAATGAGACAAAATATATTTCCAAACCTCACAAATGGTTGCTCTCCTCCCCTCTTAACATTTATGACTTTCAAAATACAATCTTTTCTATTCGTATAGATGTGATAATAATAAAGATTTAAGCTTGTTTAACTTTTTATATATTTAAAGACTAAACAGTGTCTGTATCGGTCTAACCATGTCATGTGAGGATATTGTGAGTATCGACACTCACAGGTACACTTCCTGTCCAACCATTTCTGCGAGACAAACAGTACGAGGCAGAGTTGACAACCTACAGCTTTTGAGACTAATATTCAGCAATATTCGTGGCTTTAGCAATAGTTCATCAGAGTTTCTTTTTTCATACTTGATTACTTGGTTCCAATTTAGGGGCTAAAAGTATAAAAACTGAATTGCTTTAATTTTGTTATTTTTATACCTCTGAGGAACACTGCTAAGTGCTGCGGCCGTCTGCTCTGACTCAGTCGTATTAGTAAGGCTACATCTGTGGTGGTCCGTGGATTACTCCCTAATCCTAAAGTACATTTTTCTCACTTAAAACCCTGTGTCTTCAAAGCAAACAAAGTTATTTTACTTGCTTGATAATTATATTCTATGATAATCAGTTGTGCAACCATGTAATACTTTGTCATATTATTAAATTAAGAATTTTATTTTTAATTGTACCAGTTATACACTGAAATCTAGTGATAGGCTAAAATCTTGTTAATGTTTTAGCTATAACTATATTTCTGTGGAGCTCTGAAATTCATATATTCCTTTCATCTGGTTTATTGCTTGACGTTACAAGAAGCCCTATATATGTCACACCCAATTTGTGTACCTGCTCATTACACGAATGGGGCAAGGAAGTTGCCCAGTACATGAAATGAGCAGGTACACAAATTGGGTGTCACAAACTAAGGGTGATTAATAAGTTCGTGGCCCAAGGTGGAAAGATTCAATTTTACAAAACTTAGCAATTTTCAATTATGTCAAACAGAAATACCACAAAAGTTATTAACTTCAACCTTTCTGCATAATCACTCAAAGAGTTAAACTACACGTGCAGATACCGAACGCTGTATAACTTCAGGCCTTCTAACTTAGGCCACGAACTTATCAATCACCGCCCCCACCCCAACCCCAACCCCCCCCCCTCCCCCCGTACTGCTCCGGCACCTAAAAAATTGGCACTGCACGCCCCCTCCAGCCGTCCGGCAGAGCTCGGGCCCAGACCTTTCCCAATGCAACCGGCCCCCGAGTTACACAACACCGGGATCATTCCCTGCTCGAATCGGAGAACCGCCAACAACAGAACTCGGCACCGCGCATGCGTTCAGCAGCGTTCCTCCACAGCGCCACCGGCTGCCGGAGGTCTGCACATCGTCGCCGACAGCCGGAGACCCGCACAGCGCCACCAGTGGCTGGAGATCCATACAGCGCCACCAGTGTTCGGAGGCGGGACGGACAACGGAGAGGTAAAAAAACGACAAAGTCTGCAGATTCTGGAAATCCAAAGCAATACAAACAAAATGCTGGCCGAACACAGCAGGCCGGGTAGCAATGGGAATGGAAATCGCATTGAAAATGTTTGGACACCGGGAAGTCCCGCTTGGAGTGGATAGTTCAAAGGTTAGTTTATTATTAAAGCAGGTATCCATGAATAACGCTGAGCTTTGTTTCTCCACAGAACCACGAAACAAAGAGAGAGCATGAAAGTCGTTCACAGAGAAAAATCAAACTTCCATCCCACCCCCCCGGATCAAGAAGAACGGGATCCCAATCATCAAACCCCAAAACCCACCTCTCCGCACAAAAGGGAACAATAATATCGACCCACGATAAAAAAGAAAACACTCCTACCCCGCACAACTGCGGAGGAGCCGGTGTCACCAGTGTCGAGGCGGCCGCACCGGGAGCAGCGGACACAACGAACGACCCCGGAAGATTCACAGGTGAAGTGTCGCCTCACCTGGAAGGATGTTTGGACAACGGAGAGAGTTCAGCCGTCCGGCCCTTTCACTGTGACACCCCGAACTCCACATCAAATCCGTCCAAACGAATCTGGGCCAACTTTAATGACCAATAAATATAATTTTTCTCAGCGATCAGCTGTATGAATTATCCCCTGACTCTGAGATGAAGGGGTATCTATGGTCCACACTGTCAGGGTGTTGAGTTTACCAGGAGACAAAGACTGCAGGGACGGGGGGTTTTCTGTTGACTAATACACTGTATGTGGACCCCGCTGGCAAATCTGGTGTTGTGACCCGAATCGAGACAAACACCACGCTGCCCACTCCACCAACAACAAGGCACAGCCGGACACATAACAGGGGACTTTACATCCCACAACACTGGATTCAGTGATGAAACCCGTGATTAATGTTGTTGTCCCACCGAAATAATAAGAAACGCACATTTTGATTCGTTTAAATACGGTGACGTCAGACAACCCCACTCGCCTGACGTCACACATGGACTCCCCATACCGGGATCTGCCCTCACGTGCGCGGTGTCTTACGTCACCCACGCGCTGCTGTGCTCGAGCTTTATCGGTTTAAAGGCTGGGCTAATAATCACGTGACCAGCCCCTCCCCCACCACTGTCAACAGAGGAGTCAGGAGCAGCGCTATTCTCATTGGTGCGAAGTGATGTCAATCACAGGTAACAACCAGTGGCGGAGGCGGACAAGCCGAGTGGGCGTTACCCCGCCGAGTTCGTCTCCCGCTCAAGCGCCGACGCCTCCTCAGAGCGGAGAAAACCTCAAAGTAAATGTCCGCTTTCTGATTTATTTCCATTTCCCTCCGAGGGAAGTTGGGGCGTTTGTGAAGTGTCTCCTGCGGCCGGAGTCTGATGTATCGCTGACAGGTAGGAGGAGTCCGCTCGGCCAGTCGGTTTGATGCCGGTTCCCCGGGGGGAGGATTTTATTGACAGGATGAAGATGGTGAGAGAGGGGGCGGACAGGATGTTTGTCCCGGTGGGGACAGGAGGGGCTCATCTGTGGAAATGTCTGAGCCCACGGTGGTGTCGAGCAGAGGGATTCAGCACATTGGGGGCAAACACCGGCAGACTGTTGCCCTGCAAGCGGGGCCGGTGGTCCGGGCAAAGTGACAATTGTTTGTGCTTTGTTGAGATTGTACATGGAATATGGTGTAAAATCCCGCTCCCCATACTAACACGGGTTATACAGACCAAAGAACAAACTGCCGGAGGAACTCAGTGGGTCGGGCAGCATCTGTGGAGGGAAATGGACCATCAACATTTCGGGCCGAGATCCTCCCTCTGGACTGAGAGTAGACGGGAAATAGTCAGAGAAAAGAGGTGAGGGGTCGGGATGGGGCAAGAGCTGGGGAGTGAGAGGTGGATCCAGGTGAGGGGGAGGTGGGAAGGTGGAAATAGTGACAGGGGTGGGAGGTGATTGGTTGGGGCAACACGGGGCTGTAGAAGATGGAAATTAATTCCATCGAGGATGAACAAAGAGGTTAGAGAGTATTTGTCATAGAGAGTGTGATGAAGATTCACCAGACTGATCCCTGGAGTGGTGGGGTCATCATATGAAGAAAGATTAAATGTGATAACCCTTTCATTTAGAAAAACGAGGACTGAGAGGTGAACATTGAAATGCACAACATCATTACCAGTTGAACCAGGGATCCCAGTCTCTGAAACAGGGGTGGACTACCCGGGACTGAGATGAGGGGAAATGTTTCCACTCCGAGGGTGGTGAATGTCTGTAAATCCCCACCACAGAGGGCGATGATTCTACCCAGAGATTCTACACCTTCCAACCCTATACAACCTCATTATAATGAGTTTATTTAATATTTTACCAAAAGAGCCACACAGCCCTACTACCGGCTCATTATTTCAAGAAACATATAAGTATCGGGGAAATGAGAGGACCTGCAGATGCTAGAAATGGAGAGAACTACACATAAAGTGCTGGAGGAGCTCAGCATGTCAAGCAGCATCTCTGGATGGGAATCAACATTCCTGGCTTTATGACTCGATACCCACGTATCTGGAATATCAACAAGCAAAGACAATAGAAAGTAGTGTAAAATCCAGAAAACCTTTGACAAAATTTAGTTCATGGCTTCAAAAAAACCTGCCAAACAGAGCTCAATAGGTAACAAATACAACAAAGGCAATAAACACTTGCATCAATACCGAGATTGACATTTTTAATGAACATATCTTGGTCCCATTTCAATCAGTAAAATTTACAGACAAATAAGAACTGAAGAGACAACTTTAGAAAAGTCTATTTACACTAAGTCCCACTTAGATTAACGACTACCTTGGACAGAAGGAGGATCAGGAATAACACACATGAAAAAAAAATCACACAACAGTCAGATAAAACCTAAATATATATTTTCATCAAAAATAAATAGGATTCAGCATTCATCTTTTAACTGGCCACAGTTCCGGTATCAGGCACAATATAAAACTCTCTGCTTCCCTCTCTGTGTCAAAATGGATCATTCCTCCCTTCATCAGTTTGTCTGTCTCCTTCGCATTCTGAGCATGCGCCACACACCCACTGAGATCACATTTTATTTACACGGCTGTGACGAGAGACTTTCTGATTATTATGTCCCTCCCGGCATTTGACGGTGGTAAACTCAGAGTCAGCAATGGTATTGACCCTCAGGAGTAGGTGATTAGGCTTTTTCGTTGGAGATCGATAAACTGCCGGTAGTGTGTGTCTGGATGAGTGGGTCGTTTTCAGACTGGAAGGAGGTAGCGTTTGGAGTACCCCAGAGATCAGTCCGTGACCACAGTTGTTCACAGTTTAATGTCCCGGCGGAGGCAGCGAGATTTGAGATGTCCCAGTCTGCTGGTGACCGAGAAAGAGTGGAGTTGGGGGAGGGGAGGCTATTCACATGCAATTTCGTAGCTTTGCAATCAGTACATAGTGCACTGTGGGGCTACAGTGGCGGGTTCCAATCTGCTAATTAGATTTGCTGACCACACTGCATTGATCGGCCGAATCCCAAATAATAACGAGGCAGCCTTCAGAGAAGTCATCACACCGACTCAAGTTGAGTTTTTATCCCTTCTCCAGAGAGCCAAGAAACAAAGAGCATGAAATTTGTTCAGAGAGAAAAATCAAACTTCCACCCCAACCCCAGCATAAAAAAGAACGGCATACCGATCATCAATCTACAAACCCCCCCCCCCCCCGCGCACAAAAGGGAACAAACATTGAGCCCCCGAAAAGAAACACCCCTACCCCGCACAACTGCGGAGGAGCCGGTGTCACCAGTGTAGAGGCGGCCGCACCGGGAGCAGCGGGCACAACCGGCGACCCCGGAAGATTCACAGGTGAAGTGTCGCCTCACCTGGAAGGATGTTTGGACAACGGAGAGAGTTCAGCCGTCCGGCCCTTTCACTGTGACTCCCTGAACTCCACATCAAATCCGTCCAATCGAATCTGGGTGAACTTTAATGACCAATAAATATAATTCCTCTCAGCGATCAGCTGTCTGAGTGATTCCCTGACTCTGAGAGGAAGGGGTATCTATGGTCCACACTGTCAGGGTGTTGAGTTTACCAGGAGACAAAGACTGCAGGGACGAGAGGTTTTCTGTTGACTAATACACTGCGTGTGGACCCCGCTGGCAATTCTGGTGTTGTGACCCGAATCGAGACAAACACCACGCTGCCCACTCCACCAACAACACGGCACAGCCGGACACATAACAGGGGACTTTACATCCCACAACCCTGGATTCAGTGATAAAACCCGTGATCAATGTTGTTGTCCCACTGAAAAGTCCATTAAGGTGCTTTTAAATACACCCCCCACTCGCCAGACGTCACACATGGGCTCCCGACACCGGGATCTGCCCTCACGTGCGCGGTGTCTTACGTCACCCACGCGCTGCTGTGCTCGAGCTTTATAGGTGGAACGGCTGGGCTAATAATCACGTGACCACCCCTTCCCCACCGCTGTTATGGTGCGAAGCGATGTCAATCACAGCTTACAACCAGTCGTGAAGGCGGACAAGCCGAGTGGGCGTTACCCCGCCGAGTTCGTCTCCCGCTCAAGCGCCGACGCCTCCTCAGAGCGGAGAAAACCTCAAAGTAAATGTCCGCTTTCTGATTTATTTCCATTTCCCTCCGAGGGAAGTTGGGGCGTTTGTGAAGCGTCTCCCGGGGCCAGAGTCTGATGTATCGCTGAGAGGTACGAGGAGAACACTCGGCCCGTCGGTTTGATGCCGGTTCCCCTGGGAAGGAGAGGGGGATTTTATTGAAAGGATGAAGATGGTGTGAGAGGGGGCGGACAGGATGTTTGTCCCGGTGGGGACAGGAGGGGCTCATCTGCGGAAATGTCTGAACCCACGGTGGTGTCGAGCAGAGGGATTCACCACATTGGGGGCAAACACCGTCAGACTGTTGCCCTGCAAGCCGGACCAATGGTCCGGGCAGAGTGACAATTATTTGTGTTTTGTTGAGATTGTACCTGGAATATGCTGTAAAATCCCGCTCCCCATACTAACACGGGTTATACAGACCAAAGAACAAACTGCTGGAGGTACTCAGTGGGTCGGGCAGCATCTGTGGCGTGAAATGGACCGTCAACATTTCGGGCCGAGACCCTCCCTCTGGACTGAGAGTGGACGGGAAATAGTCAGAAAGAAGAGGTGAGGGGTGGGGATGGGGCATGAGCCGGGGAGTAAGAGGTGAATCCAGGTGAGGGGGGAGGTGGGAAGGTGGAAATAGTGACAGGGGTGGGAGGTGAGTGGTTGGGGCAACACGGGGCTGCAGAAGCTGGTAATTAATTCCATAGAGGATTAACAAAGAGGTAAGAGAGTATTTGTTACAGAGAGTGCAATGAAGATTCACCAGACTGATCCCTGGGGTGGTGGTGTCACCATATGAAGAAAGATCAAATGTGATAACCCTTTCATTTAGAGAATCGAGGACTGAGGGGTGAACACACTGAAATGCACAACATCATTACCGGTTGAACCAGGGATCTCAGTCTCTGAAACAGGGATAGACTGTGCGGGACTGAAATGAGGGGAAATGTCTCCATTCCGAGGGTGGTGAATGTTTATAAATCCCCACCACAGAGGGCAGTGAAGACTCAGTGATCGTCCACACGTAAAACAGAGGCCGGCAGATGTGTGGAGACCGAAGGGATGGAGGAAATGAGGATCGGGCAGAAACACGTGGCTGAGATGGGTGAGCAGCCGCCATATTGCTGATGGTTAGAGGGGCTGAATTGCCTCCTGCTGTTTCTCACTTGATGTTTCAGTGTTCCTGTCCAGCAAGGCTCTGGAGGAATGTGAATAGAAATTAGTGTTTAGAAACACAAAACTGATTTAAATGAAACGTGAACATTTCCTTTTTGCGTCTGAATTATGTTTTGGACCTGGATGGGAATTGAGCCGGTGACTCTGTGACCTGGACGTGGAGGGAAAAGGATCGGGGAAGATATGGTGTGGAAAAATAATCATGTATCTGGGGTAAATATGGAATAATGTGGGGAATGCGGTGGATGGGTCGGGCAGCATGTGAGGGGCGAGGAGCAGAGTCACCAATTCAGGAGGGAGACCCTCCACCCGTCACCTGATCCCGGTTCCTGTTCATGTTTTTCAGCAGATCTGCAGCATCTGCGGGTCACTGCTCTACGTGTACGTGTGCTTCACCTTTGTCCCTTTCAGACAACGCAGTGAGATCCGGATCTGTCACGTCCTCTCGTTGTGGGTGGACAATGTTTTTTTTTTCTCTGCAATAGTTTCTGCATGTTTCATTCCACTGTTTTGAGATGCTGAAGGGCTGCCGATGTTTCTTGGTGTCTGACCCGTTTATGTGAGAATTTAGCCATTTGTATTTATCTGAGCTTCTCATAAATGTGTAAAGTTTGGTTCAGCTTCACTTCAGAATTTCCAAAGCAACACCCAGTCAGTCAAATTGCTCCACACAATTAAAATAGCTTATTACTTTTTTCTCTATTTTTGTACTATATATATGTATATTCTTATTTTAAATCACAATTTTTCAAAACTATTGTTATGAATTAGGTTCTGCTGCTACCGCAGGGACAACAAATTTCATGACACATGCCGGTGCTATTAAACCTGATTCTGATATTGATATGGGAGACCAACCACCGGTCACCTGATCCCAGTTACCGCAGATCGTAATGTGAGATTGAAGTATTTTCCATATATTTGCTTTCCACAGAAATGACAACAGTTCAGTTTCCTTCTGAGGTTCTGGAGCAGAAGCTCAGTCTGTCTAATATTTCCACACAATTAAAATGGGAAATTTGTTTATTATCATCATGTACTGAGCTACAGTGAAAATCTTGCCTGATGTACCATCCAGACAGATGGATACATTTCAACAGTACATTGAGCTGATATACATCAAAATAATCACTGTAACAAAGCATTATGGCTGCAGAGAAAGTGCGGTGCAGATAGACATATGGTGCAGGGTCACATCCAGTTACATTGTGAGGTTGAGTCCATTTTATCATTCATTTGGCTTATAACTGCAGACAGGAAGCCGTCCTTCAGCCTGGTGTTACGCACTTTAAGGCTTTTGTATCTCTTCCCCGATGGGGGAGCGGGTTTGCAGCAAGAATGTCCAGGTTGTGAGGATCTTTGAGTACATGGCCTGCTCTCCCGAGGCAGGGGAAGTGTAGGAAGAGCCCATGGATTGGAGGCTTGTTTCTCTGATGTTCTCTGCAGTTCCTTGCAGTCATGGGCAGAGCAGTAGCCATACAAAGGCGTGAAGTATCGACAAGGAGATCAGAGACCTCGGCCTTGTGTAGCTGGATCCTGGACTTCCTGTCAGATCACCGGCAAGTGGTAAGAGTGGGCTCCCTCTCCTCTGTCTCTCTGACCCTCAGCACACATACCCCACAGGGTTGTCTCTTTGGCCCTCTCCTTTACTCTCTGTGCACCCATGACTTGTGTTGCCACCCACAGCTCCAATCTGCTAATTAAATTTTGCTGACAGCAGTACATTGATTGGCCTAATCTGAAATACTGATAACAATCAATCAAATGCCTTCTGACAAGGCTCGGTCCAAACAAACTTTTCACCCTTCTTCAGGAGATTGGTCAGAGGAAGAGCGATAGCAGCAAAGTTCTTACGATAATATCCATCCATTCCCAGAAACCTTCTAACAGCCTTCTTAGCAGTCAGAATAGGAACTTGAGAAATTGCCTGGACTTTTGCCCGAACAGGAGCCAACTTCCTTTGATGTACAACATAGCCAAGACAGGTCACACTGGCATTGCCAAATTCACTCTTAGCCAAGTTAACTGTAAGGTTGTCCTAGGAAAGCCTGTCAAATAGCTTTTCTACTGCAGAGATATGCTCTTCCCAAGTGCCACTCCCTGTAACTAAGTCATCAGTATAGGTATCTGTGTGTTCTCACCCTCGAATTACAAAATCAATCATTCTCTGGGATGTTCCTGGAGCATTTTTCCTTCCAAAAGGCAAAACATTGTATTCATACAACCCAGATGCTGTCACAAACACAGAAATGTCTCTACCTCTGTCTGTCAATGGAACACACCAATACCCTTTGAACAGATCAATCTTTGTAAGATATTAGCTATTCCAGCCTTATCGATGCAATCATCCACCCTAGGGATAGGATAGGCATCAGTTTTTGTTACTGCATTTACCTTTCTACAATCAGTGCAAAATCTAACACTACCATCATGTTTGGGCATAATAATGCAGAGTGACTCCAATCTCATTTTGAAGGCCTAATAATACCATTCTCCAGCATATACTCAATTCCCTGGTCAGCCAATTTACACTTTTCGACGTTCATGCGAAGTGGGTGTTGTTTAATCGGTTTGGCTTGACCAACATCTACATCATGTACTGCGACCGTGGTTTGCCTGGGAACATCGGGAAATAAATCTTTGTACTTCAGAATTAATTCCTTCAGCTGTTGTTGTTGCTTTGGCTGCAGATGAGCCAACTCGTTATCAATGTTTTCGAGAACAACCGAGTTCATTAGCCTAACTGGGACCATGTTTGGCTCGTGAAAAGTCTCAGACGAGTCAATTGTTTCATTCTCAGGGTTACCAGATTCATTTGTTTTGACAACAATACTCACAGATGGTGCCTGCTTGTCAAAAAAGGCTTTATCATATTTATGTGCACCACCTGTGTTAGTTTACGTCAGTCGGGTGTTTTAATAACAGAATTCACATTATTAATTTGAGAGACTATCTCATACGGTCTATTGAATTTCGCCTGAAGTGGATTCGTCAACATAAGGCAAGCACCTTATCTCCCACCTGGTATTTTCTTTCGCAACCCTGCTTATCAAACCAACACTTCATTTTGTTTTGAGAAATCTTTAAGTTTTGTCTCGCTAGACTACAGGCTTGGTGTAGTTTATTTTTGAACTTCAAAACATAGTCTAACGAGTTAACATGTACATCCCCATCAATCCACGGTTCCTTTTAACAAGGTCAAAGGTCACTCTGCGACCAAATACAAGTTCAAATGGAGTAAAGCCCAGTGATTCCTGTACTGACTCTCTTTCTGTGGACAAAATCAAATGTATTCCTTCATCTGGACAAAAGCAAAAGTATCCCTTCATCCCAGTCTTTTCCATTTTCAACACAATATGTCTTAATCATTGTTTTGAGGGTAGAATGAAATCTTTCTAAAGCCCCTTCTGGTTCCAGATGGTATGCAAATGATGCAATCTGTTTTGCTCCCAATTCATAAACTACCTGCTTGAATAATGCAGATATACAAATACATCCTTGATCAGACTGTATTTCTTTAGACAAATCGAATAAAGTGAAAATCTTGGTAAGAGCCTTCACCACAGTTTTAGCTTTAATATTTCTGAGAGGCATTGCCTCTGGGAATCTGGATGTAGTACACATAATAGTTAGCAGATACTGATGGCCAGCTTTAGACTTTGGCAATGGGCCAACACAATCCACTATAACTTTAGAAAAGGGTTCACCGAATGCAGGTACATGCCACTGGGGTGAGCTCATTAGGTTTACCCACAACTTGACAAGTGCCTTTTGGAAACTCTTATTCAGGGTAAACATAACTTCATGAGTTAAAGCAAACTGATCTGCTAATCCAGCAGATTCCTGCGGAGTGGCAGCATCATTTCCATCTAAATACGTCTTTATGTCATCAGGGACGCACCTTTGGAATTCTTCAATTAAAACCAAATCTCTCAAGCTGTTAAAATCATCATTTACATGTTCAGATGTGCACCAGTGGTCAATAGACACAAATTTCTCATAAGCAAATTCCGTATATCTGGTTCACAGATTTCTTCAAATTTCTAAACTTTTGCCTGTCTGCTTCTGGGACCAACCCATAAGCTTTGAGCACAGCCTGTTTCACTACGTCATAATATGTGGTCATAATGCGTGGCCATGTGGTTAAGGTGTTGAACTAGCGATCTGAAGGTCATGAGTTCGAGCCTCAGCCGAGGCAGCTTGTGTGTCCTTGAGCAAAACACTGAACCACACACAGCTCCTGCACATTTATAGCCCAGTGGCGATGATTGGGGCAGCATAAATAAGTAAATAATAAGCTGCTTCAGCAACTGTCAAAGCAGAATAGGGTTGCTAAGCCTTCCCCTTAAGTACACTTTGTAAGAGAATTTTCTGTCTGCTTTTCTGCCTCTTTAGCCTGAAACTGCCTCTGCCTTTCTGGAGCCTCCATCTTTAATATTTCTAACTTCTACTGGAGCTCAAGCTCACGAGGTTTACATTCAGGAAACACCTCCAACTCCTTCACTTTAAACACATCCTCAGATACATAATGCTCAGCTATTATCTTCTGCATCTGTGCCCTCCTCATTGTCAATTTCACCTTAGCAAGTATTAACGTTCTAGCAATACTCAACAACTCAATCCTTCTGGTGTCCTCTAATGCCTGAGAGGTTCACACTTCCAGATATCTATCAACATCCATTGCTGCTGGTTTTCCACACACAAGTAAATCAAAAGGGATTTCCCCAATGAAATTGATAATTAATCAATCCTTAAATTTGTCATATCCCAGACACAGCCCCATTTTGTTACAAACCATAATGCTTTAGAAATGAACCAACAGCAAAAGACTACTCCCAGTGGCCACACATTTTAATTCCACATCCCATTCCCATGCTGATATGTCTATCCATGGCCTCCTCTACTGTCAAAATGAATCCAAACTCAGGTTGGAGGAACAACACCTTATATACCGGCTGAGTAGCCTCCAACATGATGGCATGAACACTGACTTCTCTAACTTCTGTTAATGCCCGTCCTCCCCTTCTTACCCCATCCCTGACATATTTAGTTGTTTACCTGTTCTCCCCCTCCCTCTGGTACTTCCACCCCCACCCTTTTCTTTCTCCCAAGGCCTCCCGTCCCATGATCCTTTCCCTTCACCAGCTCTGCATCACTTTCGCCAATCACCTTTCCGGCTCTCAGCTTCACCCCCACCCCCTCAGGCCTTCTCCTATCATTTGCATTTCACCCTCCCCCCATTACTTTCAAATCTCTTACTATCTTTCAGTTAGTACTGTCGAAGGGTCTTGGCCCACATCGTCGACAGTGCTTCTCCCTATAGATGTTGCCTGGCCTGCTGTGTTCTATCAGCATTTTTTTTGTGTTTGTATTTCCAGCATCTGCAGATTTCCTCGTGAGTGTTATGTGTATGTATGTGTGTAAATATAACTCCCAAACTTCTGAGCTCAGGGGAAACAAGGCTTGGAGTCTGGAGATGTTAAAGTATTAAAGTTCAATTCATTCACAGAATAGGTGATGTGAGAGAGATATTTTTGTAATCCAGGGTAAATGTTGAGAGAAGGCAATTATGTTGTATTCCACAGGTTCCATGGTGGTAAAAAGAGAGAACAGTCACTCTACATTTTATCCATCATCTTTACAAATGTACATACGAATTATCACCTAAAATGAATTGTCATAAGGGGTATCATCAAATGAATGACTACGCCACAGCCAGGCAAGGGTTAATACATGTCTCCACAGGATATCCCAAATCAGATCCACTCCTGTGGATCAAATGAGGTGACAACCACACATTCGATGTACGGTGAATCAATAATTAGCCCACCCTTGTGAGTGAAGGAAAGTTCCAAACAGTGATCCTTGGCTACTAGTTCCCTGGTTTCGATCCTTCCATTTTTCCTCCTTTCTCTCCGTCTGACTCTAAGTGTCTGTGTCCTCAGTTAAAACTAAACAAGCTGCGAGCGATGTAAACAAGCTGCAAGTCAGACTGATTCACCTTCTTAATCTCTCTCTCTCTCTCTTAAAATGACAGTCTACAGCAAACAAAACCAAAGGATTCATAACAATGGCCTCTCCTTACTGTGAACTGACTGGTGTGCCAAGAGGTGGGATGACTGAGTGAATCCTTTCCCACATTCTGAGCCTCTCTCTAGTGTGAACTCGCTGATGACTCTGTAGGGTGGATGACTGAGTGAATCTCTTCCGACAGAATAAGCAGGTGAACGGCTTCTCCCCAGTGTGAACTCGCTGGTGTCTCTGCAGGGTGGAAGAGTCAGTGAATCCTTTCCCACAGACTGAGCAGGTGAACGGCATCTCCCCAGTGTGAACTCGCTGGTGTCTCCGTAGGTTGGATGACCGAGTGAATCGCTTCCCACATTCTGAGCAGGTGAACGGCCTCTCTCCAGTGTGAACTCGCTGGTGTCTCCGTAGGGTTGAAGAGTCAGTGAATCTCTTCCCACAGACTGAGCAGGTGAATGGCTTCTCCCCAGCGTGAATTTGCTGATGTACCAGTAGGGTGGATGACACAGTGAATCCTTTCCCACACACTGAGCAGGTGAACGGCCTCTCTCCAGTGTGAACTCGCTGGTGTCTCCGTAGGGTTGAAGAGTCAGTGAATCTCTTCCCACAGACTGAGCAGGTGAATGGCTTCTCCCCAGTGTGAACTCGCTGGTGACTCTGTAGGGTAGATGACAGAGTGAATCCTTTCCCACAGACTGAGCAGGTGAATGGCTTCTCCTCAGTGTGAACTCGCTGGTGTCTCTGTAGGGTGGATGACAGAGTGAATCCTTTCCCACAGACTGAACAGGTGAATGTCTTCTCCTCAGTGTGAACTCGCTGGTGTCTCTGTAGGTTGGATGACAGACTGAATCCTTTCCCACAGACTGAGCAGGTGAAAGGCTTCTCCCCAGTGTGAACTCGCTGGTGTCCCTGTAGGGTGGATGATTGAGTGAATCCTTTCCCACAGACTGAGCAGGTGAATGGCCTCTCCCCAGTGTGAACTCGCTGGTGTCTCTGTAGGTGGGATGACAGAGTGAATCCTTTTCCACAGTCTGAGCAGGTGAACAGCTTCTCCCCAGTGTGAATTCGCTGATGTACCAGTAGGGTGGATGACTGAGTGAATCCTTTCCCACAGACTGAGCAGGTGAATGGCTTATCCTCAGTGTGAACTCGCTGATGTACCAGTAGGCGGGATGACAGTGTGAATCCCTTTCCACAGTCTGAGCAGGTGAACGGCTTCTCCCCAGTGTGAACTCCCTGATGTCTCAGTAGGCGGGATGACAGTGTGAATCCCTTTCCACAGTCTGAGCAGGTGAACAGCTTCTCCCCAGTGTGAATTCGCTGATGTACCAGTAGGGTGGATGACAGAGTGAATCCTTTCCCACAGACTGAGCAGGTGAATGGCTTCTCCCCAGTGTGAACTCGCTGGTGACTCTGTAGGTTGGATAACTGAGTAAATCTCTTCTCACAGACTGAGCAAGTGAACGGCCGCTCCCCAGTGTGAACTCGCTGGTGAGCCATTAGGTCAGATGACAGAGTGAATCCTTACCCAGAAGTTCTGCAGAAGACCAGCCTCTGCCCGGTGTGAACTGATTGGTGTGTCCACAGGTGGGATGACCGACTGAACCCCTTCTCACACACAGAACAGGTGAATGGCCTTGTCCAGTGTGAACTTGCTGATGTACCTTTAGTTGAGATAACCGAGTGAATCCATTCCCACTGTCTGGGCAGGTGAATGTCCTTTTTCCTGTGTAAAATGATGGGCGTGCCAGTTGGTCAAAATCACCGAGTGAATTCCTCCCGACAGTCTGAGCAGGAAGGGTGGACAATTGGATCCCTTGCTCCACTTCTTAAGTATCTAGGCAGAGACAACAAAACTGGCGTGTCGTGTTTAAGCTTCCTGGAGATGAATTCCTTCTCATTTTTAACCTGTAAAAAAATTTACAAAATCCATCAATGGGTTTAGGACAACATTTCAGATGAGATTACTTGAGTTGCCAAGGTTTGATCTGGTATCACACTGTTACAGTGAGGTTCACCCCAAGATGGACAGAGAAATCATCTCCTGACTGGGCAGAGTGCTGGTATCTGGAATGACCATCAATTATCTGATGCTCTTCCTGTCTCTTTAACAATGGGGCATTTCTGCCGTCTCCAATCTGTGACCTGGCTCAGTTTGACTCCCTCCATTGTTATTATTCCCGGCTCCTGCTGAGCGGCATGTGTTCCTTGTCCCACAGTGACTGAAACACTCTCATGCAAATTGTCTTTCTTGACGTGCAGCTGGGATCTTCTCTTGTGTATTATTAACAAAATGCCACAATTTTAACGCCATTTAAAAAATTCCCGCTGAAATGACTGGTTGGCCGCACATCTGTTAAAGGGACTCAGAGTGAATTTTTGTATTATTTCAGGTTCTTGTCGCAATCATAGAAAATTTCAACACAGAAACAGGCCCTTTGGGCAATCTAGTTTGTGCTGAACTATTTAAACAGCCCACTCCCACACCCCTACCATCCAGGTATCTACACAAACCTCTTAAAAGTTAAAATCGAGCTCGCATGCACCACTTGTGCTGGCTGCTCATTCCACAGCCGGATGACCCTCTATGTGAAGAAGTTCCTCTCATGCTCCCCTTAACATTTCACCTTTCACCCTTAACCCATGGCCTCTGGTTGTAGTCCCACCCAATCTCAGTGAAGAAAGCCAGCTTGCATTAACACTATGTGTGCCTCTCTATCACAATCAAATCTCCCCTCAATCTTCTACATTCCCAAGAATAATGTCCTGATTTGTTCAATCTTTCCTTATAATCCAAGTCCTCCAGACATGGCAACATCCTTGTGTATTTTCTCTGAAATCTCTGAACTTCTTTTACATCTTTCCTGTAGGTAGGTGACCAAAACTGCACATAATACTCCAAATAAGGCCTCACCAATGTCTTCTACAAGTCATCTATTGTTGTCACTACTGTGGTTCATGCAGGGCAATGGGCTAAAATATTTCCTTCCATCCCTATCTAACTGTGATACCACTTTCAGTGAATTAAGGTATTCCCAGGTCCCTTTCTTCTACAACACTCCTCTATGCCCGACCAGTCACTGTGAAAGACCTCCCTTGGTAGGTCAGACCAAATGCCACAACTCACACTGGTCTGCATTAAATTCCATTTTCCAATTCTCAAACCATTTTCCCACCTGGTCCAGATCGCACTGCAAGCCATGATAGTCTTCTTGCAGCCGCTAAACCTCCAGTCTTGTTGTCATCCACAAATTTTCTGATCCAGTTAACCACACTATCATCCAGATTACAGATATAGATGACAAACAACAACAGATCCAGCACTGATCCCTATGGCACACAACTAATCACAGGATTACAGTTATAGAGGCAACCATCTGCTACCACACTCTGGCTTCTCCCAAAGACAGTGTCTCATCCAATTTACTGTCTCATCTAGAATGCTGAGTGACTGAACCTTCTTGACCAACCTCCCATATGAGACTTTATCAAGTGCCTTGCTAAAGTCCATGCAGACAACATCTACTGCCTTGCCTTCATCCACTTCCCTGATAACCTCCTCGAGAGACTCTGAAAGATTGGCTAGTGCCATGCTGTCTATCCTTTATCAGTCCACACCTATACAAATACTTACAGTATATACTTGGTTCCTGCACACACATTCCAATAACTTTCCCAGTTCTGATGTCAAGCTCACCAATGGATAACTTCCTAGTTTATTTTTACAGCCTTTCTTGAACAGCAGAACAACACTGCCTGTCCTCCAATCCTCCAGTACCTCACCTGTCACTAAGGATGATTTCAATATCTGTGCTTAGGCCCTGATAATTTCTGCACTTGTCTTCCGCAGGGTCCTGGTGAACAACTTGTCAGGCCCTGGGGATTGATCCACACTAATTTGCCTCAAGACAGCAAACGCCTCCACCTCTGTAATCTGTACAGGGTCCATGAAGTTAATGCGGCTTTGCCTCACTTCTCCAGACTCTGTGTCCATCTCCTGAGTAAATACGGATGCAAAAAAAATCTCCCCAAGTCTATGCTATCCTTCATATGGATTACCATTTTGATCTTCCAGAGGATTAATTTTTTTTCCCTTGCAATCTTTTTTGCTCTTAACATATCTGCAGAATCCCTGAGGATTCTCCTTCACCTTGACTGCTGGGGCAAACTCATGCCTTCTTTTATTTCTTTCATAAGTGTTCACTTGAATTTCCTGTATTTCATAAGTACCCCATTTGCTCCTATCTGCCTGTACCTGGTATGCACCTCCTTTTTATTGATCTGGGAGAGGAAAGCCAAAGGGGTGATAGATCTGCATGCTGGGAGGTGGGGGTAAGGAGGGTTAAACTAAAGTTGCAGGGGGAATGGGAGCCTGAATAACGGAACAGATAGTGGTGGAGTTGTGGAGAAAGATTTTGTTCAGGCCTCAGACAAAGTCAGGAATGAAAAAGTTGAGTGTGGTGCAGTGAATATGCTGAGCCCTGTGTATTTCAATACAAGGAGCAGCGTAGGAAAGGCGGATGTGTTCAGGGCATGATCAACACTAGGATCTGGCAACTGTGGACTGGGACAGGCTGCTTTATGGCAAAGGTGTGCTTGGTAAATGGGAGGCCTTCAAAGCAAAATTCTTAAAGTAGAAAGCGGGTATGTCAGAATCAAAGGTAAAGATAGAAACTGTAGGGAAACTTGGATTGCAAGAGATATTCAGACCCTGGTAAAGCACAAAATGGAATTACATAACAGGGATAGGCAGTCAGTTTCTTATGGAGTATAAGAAATGCAAGAGAACACATAAGAAATAAATCCGGATGGCTAAAAGATGGCATGAGGTTGCTGTCACAGAAAAGGTGAAGGATAATCCTCAGGGATTCTAGTGATAGATTAAGAGCAAAAGGATTGCAAGGCAAAAAGTCGGTCCTCTGGAAGACCGGAATGGCAATCCACGTGTGGAAACAAAGCAGATAGGGGAGATCTTAAATATTTTTCAAACTCAATTTACTCAGGAGATGGACAAAGGGTCTGTGGGAGTGTGGAAAAGCAGCATTAACCATTTCAACCCTGGGGAAAAAACACTCCTCTGGCCACTCACACGCTCAATACCCCTCATCATTTTATACACCAAAAAATGTCTCTAAATATAAATAAGGAAATTATACATTGCACAACCTACTTTCCATGATTCAGTACATTTACACAGACAGGTGTGTAAGAAGGGCCCAACAAATATCAGGGACAAACGGGCCCAATGCACCCCAAACACAAACTGTTCCTGCTGCCACGATCCAGGAAATGGTATCACAGCAAAAGGACCAACAGGCTCTGGCACATCATCTTCCACCAGGCCATCAGACTGATTAATTCATGCTGATACAATTGCATTTCAATGTTATATTGACTGTCCTATGTGCAAACTATCTATGTAAATTACACGTTGCACATTTAGATGGAGATGTAAGGTAAATATTTCTACTCCTCATGTTTATGAGGTATGTATCTAATAAAGTCAATTCAATTCACCCTCTCCACTATCTGTTCTGTCATTCTGGCTCCCATTCCCTCTACAACTTATTTTAACTACATCACCCCCTCCCTTGCTCACTACCACTAGTAAGCCTTACCACTAGGTTATTCATCCCCTCTTGTTCTGTTCCTCTACCTGACGAATCCCCTATCAGGCCTTTGACTTTCCTCTGCCAGGTAATTCCCCCCAACAGGTTATGAAGTGCTCCACCTGTTGTTGTGGGGGATGGCCACTGGAGTACTCTGCGATGCCTATTTAACCTCATTCCCCTTCCTGATTCTCACCCAGTTTCCTGTGTCCTGTGGGTGTGACTCACCTCTCTGCATGTCATATCTATCACCCCCTCCAACTGCTGGATAATCTGGAATTCACCCATTTCAAGTTGCAGCTCATTGAAGTGCAGGGTTACAAGCTGCACATCTTGTAGGTGAGGGCATCAGGGACACTGGAGGCCTCCCCTCCTATACCCCTCTAATTTGTAATAATCTCCCCTCTAATTTGTAATAACCAGTGTGCAGATAAATCTTGTACTGTGCATTTTTTACCCAGTGACAATATGTGCACAGTGAATTTTATATAGAGAGGTATTCATTTTCACAGCTGGCAAATCACTGTTGATAAGTACTTTGATCGAGTTCAT
This sequence comes from Hypanus sabinus, assembly GCF_030144855.1. Lineage (NCBI taxonomy): Eukaryota > Metazoa > Chordata > Chondrichthyes > Myliobatiformes > Dasyatidae > Hypanus > Hypanus sabinus. The sequence goes on from NW_026781651.1 coordinate 1,284,062, forward strand.
CTGCACTCTCACACAACCTATGTAGCAGGCCTGTAACAGGAAATGGAGGATTTTCTCACCAAATCTTTTGCACATTGTCCATATGTGGTTTGCTTGCTAAATTTTGCTTTAAAAAGTCAGATTTCCAAATATCACTCCCCTTCTTCCCACTTGCAAATTCTCCAGCAACTTTTGCATCACCAAAATGCAAACAGGCATCACTAGTTTCTGTATTCTACATAAATATTCCCCCTGAATCCTCCCCCAATGACTGAGGGTGGTGAATTCAGTGAATGCAATGCCAATGTATATGAAGGGAAGGGCCGTTCTCTGTCTCACTGGAGTCTGACACATTTGTGATGTGAAAGCTACTTGTTGCCCAGGGCAAAGTTGTTTGATGTCATTACGTACCCAGAGAGAATGGGACAAAACATGTTCTCACCGGTCGAAAAGTCCAGAGCAAGAGGAGGTAAAGGAAGCAACACACACTAAATACTGCAGGAGTTCTGCAGGCCAGGCAGCATCTGCGGAAAAAAGTACTAATGCAGATTTTCTCAACTGGTGATGTAAAAGATTTTTGTTCCCTTTCTCCGAGTTCCTAATCCTTGCATTTAGATAGCTGGAGCTCAGCTCTGTCTGAGAGATCCATCGGTTCCCATTCCCTCATCAGCCGGAAGCTCCCCGGGCTCCGTGTACGGATCGTGGGGCTGAGAGAGGGGGAAGAGGGCAGGACTGTCCCGAGATTGCGGATCACGGTGTCCGGATTTCACAAGAATCGTCCCGAAGTCGGTGTTTAAGATAAAAAGACGGAGAATCGCTCTTACCTGCAACCGACATTTTCAAAGCCTTCAGTGTACTGCGCGCATGCGTGAAACCCAGTGACGTCATCAGCCGGACGCCTGCGCATTTCATCGGCGCTTCAGCGCCGGTGAAATTCTTAACTCATGGCCCCATGGGTAGTCACGGTGCCATTAAACATTTCTGCAAGCACCGGTTCAATGTCCATACCTCATTTTTTTTACCGTGGGTATCGAAAAAATCTGCAGCTGTTTAACGCAGAGAGCGGCTCCCATAAACAATATACTCAATATCAACGTGTATCTAATGCCAATGTAAAATGCAGATATAAAACACAGGAGATTCTGCAGTTGCTGGATATTCCTCTCCAAAATTACTGCCTGACCTGTTGATTTCCTCCTGTGTTTTGCAGAAATTGACCACCTTTTTTTTTCGATCAACCAGTTTCCAAATGCTTCTAATCTTTCACCTTTAACCACATCCTGCTGGTCTTATTCGTCGTCCTCCTCTGGACACCATCTCTCTCTGGAGCCCCTGACTCAATCTGGCAAATCTTCGGTTTCTGACTCTGCACCATCGAAGATTCACTCGCTAGTCTGCTGTCAGATTTTAGAGGTGCATTGTGTTCCGAGACCGCAGGTTCGTTTACTGTGAGTGTCGCTTTAAGGGCCTGAGTGAGGAGGGCTGTGACGTCAGACACAGGCTGCGGCAGCCTGAGGGAGCGGGAGAGGGAGACAAGCTGTTGGAACTTCAGCGTGTGACTGCTATAGGCTGCAACTCTTCCATGCCCAAAAGGTTGGGTTGATCTGATCATCGGCACGCAGTGCACAACTGATCTGTGACTGTCACTTCGTATCATCCATGTGTGTGGATTTGCTGGAGTATCCTGTGGTATCACTTTTGTTGGCCCTTACCTGGAATCGGGGTGTTCTGTGGTAACCACTTGAAGACGATATTCCTGTCACTGTCACCTGGTGATATTTCTAAGTGGATTTCGGAACTAATCGACGGATAAGATCTTCGGCGACTGTTATTTCGTTTACCCAGCGTGGAATGTGTGTGGAATTCTTCGTAGTTGCCTTCTCTCTACGTGTTCGTGTGGATTTACAAATCTCTCCTCTCACTCGCTTATTCCGTGGATTACTGAACTTTTCCACTTTACCATCTGAAGACTTTAAGCATTGTTTCCAAAGCTTGATAGTTTGGGAGCTATATATACGCATTACACAGTTAACTTCTGTTTACTTCCTTTAATCTTTTATATTTGGAGTAGATACTGTTACGTACCCCGTGACGGGTCAAAGAACCAGCAGAAATAGGAAACAATGTATTGCTGTAAACTAATGCTGTTTATTAGTAACTACGCGATACAGCAATATAAATGCAGATATATCAAACAGGATAGCAATGATTATATGTGTGTGTGTGTGTGTGTGTGTGTGTGTGTGTGTGTGTGTGTGTGTGTGTGTGTGTGTGTGTGTGTGTGTAAATAGGAAAGCCAAGCTTCTTCACGCCTCGGGGTAAATAGATACCGTCTGACGGTGATGAGTGAAGTTCGGTTCAGTTCGTGGGATTGAGTCGAGTAGTGATGGAGAGAGAGAAGGAGAGGTTTGAGTCTTCAGGTAAGCTGACGCCGTCGATAGTCCCGTCGTCCCCCGAAATCCTTTGGAAGTCACCGACTGTGACCACTACAAACGGGACCGTTCTTCAGTGGTGGAGTTATTAACCCAGGCGAGGGATGGGCACACGAATAACTCCCCACAGGTCACAGCCTTTTCACACTGCGAGAGCCACTGATCGATGCTCCGGATCGATCTTCCAAAACCCACCTTTTTCTGTGGACACAACAAAGCTGATTCAGTGTCCAAAACCATGTGCCTGGAGGTCTATCAGCGGACCTCCTACTTATCTCACCGTGCTGAGCCCCAGCTGTCCATCAAACAGTTCCTCCCTTCTCTCTCTGGAAGAACACAGAAGCTGACAGTGTCCTTGTAAAAGTGTCAACAAGCTTGCAGAGAAAGCATAACACCATCTCCGAGCACTCACTCACTCACTCACTCTCTCTCTCTCTCTCTCTCTCTCTCTCTCTCTCTCTCTCTCTCTCTCTCTCTCTCTCTCTCTCTCTCTCTCTCTCTCTCTCTCTCTCTCTCTCTCTCTCGTGTTGAACATCTCCCTCTCTCTTTTCAAAAACACAGTTCATAGGGGAATTCAGGACCCCGTCACAATACTAATGAAGATAGTGGTTTAACATCGAAACCAGACTCCGTTAGTGATCTATTGCTGCTGGTAGGTAACAATTGCAACAACCCAGCTGTCTGAGGCACAGTCCTTTAAAGTTGGTGAAAATGACACAAAACGTTGAAAACAGCGGGGAAGAAGGAGTTTAACCAACTTCGTCCGGAGCCCTGAACAACGTCACAACCACAGTGAGCTCATCGACTTGTTCAGCCCGGAGAAAATCATGCAGGAAATTCATGCAGGTGTATAAGATGATGAGAGGCATTGGTCGTGTGGATAGTCAAAGGCTTTCTCCCAGGGCTGAAACGGCAAACACGAGGGGGAATCGGTTTAAGCTGCTAGGAAGTAGGTACAGAGGAGATATCAAAACTATTTTTTTTTAAGCAGAGTGGTGTGTGGAGTGCACCGCCAGCGACGGTGGTAGAGGCGGATACAATAGGGTCTTTTAAGGGACTCTTAGAAAGGTACATGGAGCTTAGGAAAATGGGTGGCTAATGCGGTAGGGTAATTCTAACTATTTTCTAGAGTACGTTACATGGTCGGTACAACATTGTGGGCCAAAACATCGGTAATATGTTGTAGGTTTCTGTGATTCTACGAAATTGAAGGGAAATCTCCCGTCCCACGGAGTGGTGACTAGTTGCAACTCATCATCTCAGGAAAGGTGAGAGGGGAACGATAGGGAGAGATTTACATATACTGATATGGAACAGAAACATGGGCAGGGACCAACTGGGTCGAGTGGCCTCTCAAGTGAGACACGGGATTTGATACAAACTGATTTATCTTTCACAGATTCACAATATTAAACGCCAGTCTAGTTTAAGGCTAATATCAGCACAACAGACTCCTCCAATGCTCAGTGACCAGGGTTCAGTCCTGGGTGCGATGAGCAGCCGCAAGAACTGCAGAATCTGACAGTAACAGTCCCTCAAGAACCTGCAGCTGCCTTCAGTCACCGTGATGGTTAGACTTTTAATACGGAGCTGATTTGAACTTCCTCCCTGATGTGAAGTTGCTGGTGTTGCAGCAGCTGGGATGATTGAGTAAAACTCTTTGCTCACTCCGGACAGAAATGTGGCCTCTATTTAGTGTGAACTCACCGGAGCATCACAAGGTGGGTTAACTGAATGAGTCTCTTCACACACACGGAGCAGGTGAACGGCCGCTTCCCAGTGCGAAGCTGTTGGTGAATCTGCGATGCCCGACTGAATCCCTTCCAAAATGAGAGCCGGTGAATGACGTCACACTGCTATAACGTCATGGCGATGTATCCAATCAGATCACGGACATGGACAAGTGTTCGGGCTCTCCTTGCAGCGAGTGGGGCGCATCTCCGCCTCCACATTCAAGGATCGGCGGCTTTCAAGCGCTGGTGAACTGACAGATACAGCGGAACTAACGAGCTGTTGTGTTTGTGAGTCCCATAGACAAATCCTTTGCCTTTTCTACACTGTTAAAAGCTTACAAAGCACATCAGTGGGTGAAGGACAACACTTCAACTGAAATAATTTTAGTTTCCATGGTGTCTTCTGATTAAAACACTGTCACATCTCAAAAACAATTTAGAGCAACAAGATTTCGTCTTTTAACTGGCCACAGTTCCGGCATCAGGAACAACATCAAACTCTCCGCTTCCCTCTCTGTATCAAAATGGATCATTCCTCCCCTTCATCAGTCTGTGACTTGGCTCAGTCTGTCTGTCTCCTTCGCATTCTGAGCATGCGCCACACACCCACTGAGATCACATTTTATTTACACGGCTGTGACTAGAGACTTTCTGATTATTATGTCCCTCCCGGCATTCGACGGTGGTAAACTCAGAGTCAGCAATGGTATTGAACATCGGGAATAGGTGATTAGGCTTTTTCGTTGGAGATCGATAAACTGCCGTTAGCGTGTGGCTGGATGAGTGGGTCGTTTTCAGACTGGAAGGAGGTAGCGTTTGAAGTACCCCAGAGATCAGTCCCTGACCACAGTTGTCACAGTTTAATGTCCTGGCGGAGGCAGCGAGATATACAATAGACAATAAACAATAGGTGCAGAAGTAGACCATTCGGCCCCTCGAGTCTGCACCGCCATTCTGAGATCATGGCTTATCATTCACTATCAATACCCAGTCCCTGCCTTGTCCCCATATCTCTTGATTCCCCTATCCATCAGATATCTATCTAGCTCCTTCTTGAAAGCATCCAGAGAATTGGCCTCCACCGTCTTCCGAGGCAGTGCATTCCACACCTCCACAACTCTCTGGGAGAAGAAGCTCTTCCTCAACTCTGTTTTAAATAACTGACCTCTTATTCTCAACCCATGCCCTCTGGTACTGGACTCTCCCAACATCTGGAACATATTACCTGCCTCAATCCTATCAAATCCTTTAATTATCTTAAACGTTTCAATCAGATCCCCTCTCAATCTCCTCAATTCCAGCGTGTACAAGCCCAGACTCTCCAATCTCTCTGCGTAAGACAGCCCTGCCATCCCAGGAATCAACCTAGTGAATCTACGCTGCACTTCCTCAATTGCCAGAATGTCCTTCCTTAAACCTGGAGACCAAAACTGTACACAATATTCCAGGTGTGGTCTCACCAGGGCCCTGTACAAATGCAAAAGAACATCCTTGGTCTTGTATTCAATTCCCCTTGTAACAAAGGGCAACATTCCATTTGCCCTCTTCACTGCCTGTTGCACTTTCTCATTCACCTTCATTGATTGGTGAACTAGGACTCCTAGGTCTCTTTGCATTTCCCCCTTACCTAACTCTACACCGTTCAGACAATACTCTGCCCTCATGTTCCAGCTTCCAAAGTAGATGTGAGATGTCCCAGTCTGCTGGTGACGCAGAAAGAGTGGAGTTGGGGGAAGGGAGGCCATTCACATGCAATTTCGTAGCTTTGCAATCTGTAAATAGTGCACTGTGGGGCTGCAGTGGCGGGTTCCAATCTGCTAATTAAATTTTCTGACCACACTACATTGATCGGCCGAATCCCAAATAATAACGAGGCAGCCTACATAGAAGAAGTCATCACCCCGACACAGGGTTGTCAAGAAAACAACCTCTTCCTCACTGTGACAAAAACACAGGAGCTGGTTGTGGATTACAGGAGGAATGGGGACAGGGATCAAATTCAACATTTCCAAGTCTATTATTGACACAAAATGCACAGTTTAATATTGATCATGACACAATGTATTTTATATATTGTTAATGGCATAAAAGATACTTACAGATTATTACTGACAGAGAATCGTATAATTTGTGTTCCGTGTGTTATCTGAATGTACTTGCCTGTGATGCTGCCACAAGTCATTATTTCTCTGTACCTGTATCTTCCCGTACTTGTGCACTTGGCAATAAATTCAACAGGACCTGAGAAATCTCAGTGAGATTTGATTAGTGATGATCATCTTGGCAGCTCGGTAGGTCGAACTTATGAGACAGTACACTGTTAAATGCAAAACCCTGAACAGTGTCGATGATCAGAGGGATCTTGGACTCCAAGTTCATCGCTCCCTGAAAGAGACTGCACAGATTGATCGGGTGGTTAACAAGGCAAATGGCATGGTTGTCTTTATTAGTTGAAGCGTTGAGTTCAAAAGTCGGGAAGTTGTGTTGCGGCTATTACGAGCCTGCGGTCGTACTGTGACTGTTTCTTTAAGAGCGCCGGGGTGTAGAGGCGGGGCTATGACGTCAGTCACAGGCTGACAGCGCTGACTGTGGACTGAACGAGAGAGAGAGAGAGCGATCTGCAGACAGGCAGTCGGCCAGTCTAAAGAGAGAGAGAGAGAGAGAGAGAGACTGGAAAAGCTGATCGCTTCGGTTAGTCGCAGCTGAGGCTTGGAACTCTCCTATGCCCACAAGAGTGGGTTGATCATCGGTACACGTAACCACAACGAATGTGTCTGGCTGTCACTTCGTATAATCCATAGGAGTGGATTTTGGAGTTAATCGTTGCCTGGGTATGTTGTGTGGTAACCCCTAGAAGACGGTATTCCTGTGACAGGTCACTTTCGTTAACTCGTATGTGGACGGATTCAGCGGATATCTTCGTCGACTGTTATTTTGAAGTAACGGCTGTTTCTCTACGTTTCACACTGGATTACAAATACCTCTGTTCCATCATTTATTCCGTGGATTACTGAACTTTCCTACTTTACCATCTCAAGACACTAAGCTTTGTTCCCTTAGGCTCGATAGTCTGGGGGTTATATTTACACATATATAGACATAGCACTTTCCTTTATTTCGTTAACTTACTATGTTATAAGTAGATACTAAGAGTAGTTTTAACATCAAAACCAGACTCCAGTGTGAACTCTATTGCTGCTGGTTCGTTTCTAAAACGTCTCAGTTAGTAACACAGTTTTATAAAACTAGTTAGACCACATCTGGAGTGATTCATACAGTTCTGGTCCCTCCCATTCTCGGAAGGATGTCGGGGCTTTGGAGAGGGCGCAGAAGAGGTTTACCAGGACACTGCCTGGATTAGAGGGCATGAGCTATAATGAGAGGCTGGACAAACTTGTGTTGTTTTCTCCAGAGCGGCGCAGGCTGAGGTGAGACTGGATGGACGTTTATAAGATTACGAGAGGAATAGATAGAGTGGACAGACAATATATTTTTCCTGGGGGTTGAAATGTCTAATACATTTAAGGTGAGATTAGATGTGAGCGGCAAGTTTGCTTCTTTCCACAGAGTAGTGGGTAACTGGTTCTCTGTCTGGGGTGCGAGACCAAACCGGTCACGTGATCCCGTTTCCTGTTCACGTTTTTCCGCAGATCTGCAGCATCTGCGGGTCACTGCTCTACGTGTAAGAGCAGATTCATCTTTCGCCCGTTCAGACAAGGCAGTGAGATCCGGTTCTGTCACGTTCTCTCGTTGTGGTGGACAATATGTTTTTTTCTGCAATATTTTCAGCATGTTTCATTCCACAGTGTTTACCTGCTAAGTGCAGCCGATGTTTCTGGTTGTCTGACCCGTTTATGTGAGAATTTAGCCTTTTCTATTTCTCTGAGCTTCTCATAAATGTGTACAGTTCAGTTAAGCTTGACTCCACTACTTCCAAAGCAACAACCCAGTCAGTCAAACAGTCGGCACAATTAAAATAGTTTATTACATTTAAAAATATATATTTTTGTACTATTTATATAATTTAACTACAAAATGTATATTCTTATTTTAAGTCACAATTGTTAAAATCTATTGTTATTAATTAGGTTCTACTGCTGCCGCAGGGACAACGAATTTCATGACATATGCCGGTGCTATTAAACCTGATTCTAATATTGATATGGGAGACCCACCACCGGTTACCTGATCCCAGTTACCGCAGATCGTAATATGAGATTGAAGCCTTTTTCATATATTTGCATTCCTCAGAAAGGACAACAGTTCAGTTTCCTTCTGAGGTTCCAGAGCAGAAGCTCAGTCTGTCTAATATTTCCACGTAATTAAAATGGGAAATTTGTTTATTCTCATAACATACTGAGCTATAGTGAAAATCTTGCCTGACGTACCATCCACACAGATCGATACATTTCAACAATACATTGAGCTGGTATTCGACAGAACAATAACTGTAACAAAGTATTATGGCTGCAGAGAAAGTGCAGTGCAGGTAGACATATGGTTCAGGGTCACGTCGAGTTACATTGTGAGGCCGAGACCATTTTATAATTCATTTGGCTTATAAACACAGACAGGAAACCGCCCTTGAGCTTGTCATTACTAATAACTGCAGGTCTTCTTTTTTTCTCACTTTCTCGTGGCACCAGACAGGGATGTCCATTAACCCCTTTATTATTTAATCTTGTATTGGAGCCTTCAGCTATAACACTACGTGAAGCTAAAAATATTCTCGGTATCTCTACGAATGGAACCACACATAAGATTTCTCTTTATGCAGATGATCTTTTTGTTTTTATTTTAGATCTTGAGGAATCAATTCCTAATCTTTTGGAAACACTTAAAGATTTCGCTAAATTTTCAGGATATAAACTTAACTTGAATAAAAGTGAATTGTTTCTTTTAAATGTCCCTTTTAGTATATATAATGATATTCCTTTTAGAATTGTTAATTACTAAAAAATGTAAACATCTCTATAAAGCGAATATAGTTCCTTTAATGGACGCCAGGAAATAACTATTTTCTCGATGCTATCCACTTACTTTTTCTTTAATAGGTCGTGTTCGTGCTGTGAAAATGATGATTTTACCTAGATTTTTATATATTTTCCAAAATATACCTATCTTTTTAACTAAAAAATTTTTCGATCAAATTGACTCTCTAATTTCTTCCTTTATTTGGAACAAAAAGAGACCAAGATTTAATAAGTATCACTTAGAAAAATCTAAAACGTACGGTGAAATTGCACTTCCTAATTTAAGACTATTATTGAGCTGTGAAAGTTAGACAATTATGTGTTTGGTTATATTGGCTTGATAAGAAACAAAAATCATTATGGGTTGATTTGGAATTAAAAGCTGTTAAACAATTTTATTTAACTTCAATTTTAGGAGCTCCATTACCTTTACAGCTCTCTAAAGTTCCAAATTTAAATCTTTTCCCGGTTATTAAACAATCCCTACGGATTTGGGTTCAGATCCGTAAATTTTTAGAATTTTAAACAATTTAAGTTGTCTAGTTTTTTGCATCGAAACTTTTCTTTTAAACCTTCAACAACTGACCCCATTTTTCTCCTATGGAAAAATAAAGGGATCCATTCTTTTACAGATTTATTTTGTGGTGGTCGATTGATGACCTTTGAAGCGTTAATTAACAAATTTTCTCTCGCCCATACACATTTTTTGCAATCTGTTCAGGTGAAACATTTTTTACAACAATGTTTACCTGAGTTTCCATATTTACAAGAATCTGATTTGTTGGAAACCATTTTGAAATTGAATCCCTTAGTGAAAGGTTCCATTAACAGAATTTATAATTTATTTTTGTTACGAAAAGAGAAACTATCACTAATGATTAAACAAGATTGGGAGAGAGAGCTTAAAATGACCCTTGTTAATGAAGATTAGCTTCGACTTTTGAAAAACGTAAATTCATCTTCTTTATGTGCCAACCATTGTTTAATTCAATTTAAAATTGTTCCCCGTTATTATTTAAGAAAGGAGAGAATATCTAGAATATTTCCTACTATAGACAAATGCAGTGATAGATGTGAAACTGAAGTAGCTACTTTGTCACATATGTTCTGGTCATATTATTCATTAAAATCGATTTGAAAATCTTTATTTTCTACAATTTCTAAAGCTCTGAAAATTAATATACAACCTAATAGAATGACTGGTCGATTTGGAATAGCTCCACATCATATTCAGGGTATTTCACCTTCAGATCAACATGTAATTGCATTTGTTACGCTACTGACAAGAAGGGCTATTTTATTAAACTGGAAAGACATTTCTTCCCCTACATTAACTGAATGATTTTCTCAAGGAATGTTATGCCTTAGTTTGGAAAAAAATAGAAGTAGAACTTTGGATCCTCGATTCGATTTTGAGAAAAGATGGGGTTCTTTTGCCAAATATTATCTTTTAAATTGAATTACACTATATGATTTCCTTCCAATTTTATTTTTTATATAAATCTGAAATGGCGGTTGATTTTTCTTATTTTCATAGTTAAATGATGATTGATGGTCAAATGTGTGTTTCTCATGTAGTTAGTGGGTTTTTTACCAAGTTAGATGGGGTTCTTTTTCCCCCATACATATATATATTTCCAATTTTATATTTTACGATCAGTTTTTTCAGTTTTATTAATTGTATACATATTAATCTATTGAAGTTTTGTATCATTTTGTAGCTGTAGAAGATTCTGTACCAATAAAAAAAAATTCTACAAATGAAAAAAAAAATGAAAACGACAAAACAATAACTGCGACAAAGCATTATGGCTGCAGAGAAAGTGCAGTGCAGATAGACATATGGTGCAGGGTCACGTCGAGTTACATTGTGAGGTCGAGTCCATTTTATCATTCATTTGGCTTATAACCACAGACAGGAAACCGTCCTTGAGCCGGGTGGTTCGCGCTTTAAGGCTTTTGTATCTCCTCCCCGATGGGGGAGCTGGTTTGCAGCAAGAATGTCCAGGTTGTGAGGGTCTTTGAGTACGTGGCCTGGTTCTCCGAGGCAGGGGAAGTGTAGGAAGAGTCCATGGAGGGGAGGCTTGTTTCTCTGATGTTCTCTGCAGTTCCTTGCAGTCATGGGCAGAGCAGTAGCCCGTACGAAGCCCTGAAGTATCGACAAGAAGCTCAGAGACCACGGCCTGCACCCTGCCTTGTGTAGCTCGATCCTGGACTTCCTGTCAGGTCGCCGGCAGGTGGTAAGAGTGGGCTCCCTCACCTCTGTCTCTCTGACCCTCAGCACACATACCCCACAGGGGTGTCCTTGCCCCCTTCTTTACTCTCTGTACACCCATGACTTCTGTTGCACCCACAGCTCCAATCTGCTAACTAAATTTGCTGACGACACTACACTGACTGGCCTGATCTCAAATAATAACGAGGCAGCCGACAGAGAAGAAGTCATCACTCCGACACGGTGGTGACAAGAAAACAATCTCTCACTCACTGTGACAAAAACATAGGAGCTGGCTGTGGATTACAGGAGGAATGGAAACAGGGACCAAATTCAACATTTCCAAGTCTGTTATCGACACAAATACACATTTTGGTATTGATCATGATACAATGTGTTTTGTATATTGTTAACGACATAAAACATATTTATAGATTGTTACTGACAGAGAATCGTATAATTTGTATTCCGTGTGTTATCTGAATGTACTTGCCTGTGATGCTGCCACAAGTCAGTGTTTCACTGTCCCTGTACCTTATTGCACTTGGCAATAAATTCAACAGGTCCTGAGAAATCTCAGTGAGATTTGATTAGTGATGATCATCTTGGCAGCTCGGTAGGTCGAATGTATGCGACAGTACACTGTTAAATGCAAAACCCTGAACAGTGTTGATGATCAGAGGGATCTTAGACTCCAAGTTCATCGCTCCCTGAAAAAGACTGCACAGATTGATCGGGTGGTTAAGAAGGCAAATGTCATGGTTGTCTTTATTATTTGAAGCATTGAGTTCAAAAGTCGGGAAGTTGTGTTGCGGCTGTTCCGAGCCTGCGGTCGTACTGTGACTGTTTCTTTAAGAGCGGCGGCGTGAGGAGGCGGGGCTATGACGTCAGTCACAGGCTGACAGCGCTGACTGTGGACTGAACCATCAGAGAGAGAGAGAGAGAGAGAGAGAGAGAGAGATCTGCAGACAGGCAGTCGCCAGTCTAAAGAGAGAGAGAGAGAGAGCGATCTGCAGACAGGCAGTCGGCCAGTCTAAAGAGAGAGAGGGAGAGAGAGAGTGAGAAAGCTGATCGCTTCAGTTAGGCGCAGCCGAGGCTTGGAACTCTCCTATGCCCACAAGAGTGGGTTGATATTCGGTACACGGAACCTCAACGAACGTGTGTGGCTGTCACTTCGTATAATCCATAGGAGTGGATTGTGGAATATCTTGTGTTAACCCTTGCCTGGGCATGTTTTGTGGCAACCTCTGGAAGACGGTATTCCTGTGACAGGTCACTTTCGCTGATAACTCGTATGTGACGGATTCAACGGATAAGAACTTCGTCGACGGTTATTTTGATATAACGGCCTTTTCTGTACGTTTCACCCTGGATTACAAATATCTCTGTTCCATCATTTATTCCGTGGATTACTGAACTTTCCTACTTTACCATCTCAAGATTCTGAGCTTTGTTCCCTCAGGCTGGATAGTCTGGGAGTTATATTTACACATATATACACATAACACTGGTAACATTCCTTTATTTCGTTAAGTTACAATTTTGTAAGTAGATACTAATAAAGAGAGTGGTTTTAACATCAAAACCAGACTCCGGTGTGAACTCTATTGCTGCTGGTTCGTTTCTAAAACGTTACAGTTCCTAACACAGTTTTATAAAACTAGTTAGACCACATCTGGAGTGTTTCATACAGTTCTGGTCGCCCCCATTCCCGTAAGGATGTCGGGGCTTTGGAGAGGGCGCAGAAGAGGTTTACCAGAATACTGCCCGGATTAGAGGGCATGAACTGTAACGAGAGGCTGGACAAACTTGCGCTGTTTTCTCCAGAGCGGCGCAGGCTGGGGTGAAACTGGATGGACGTTTATAAGATTACGAGAGGAATAGATAGAGTGGACAGACGATTTATTTTTCCTGGGGGTTGAAATGTCTAATACATTTAAGGTGAGAGGAGGTGTGAGCGGCACAGAGTAGTGGGTAACTGGAGTCACTGCCTGCGGTGGGAGACCAAACCGGTCACGTGATCCAGTTTCCTCCTCACGTTTTTCCGCAGATCTGCAGCATCTGCGGGTCACTGCTCTACATGTACGGGTAGCTTCATCTTTCGCCCGTACAAACAAGGCAATGTGATCCGGATCTGTCATGTCCTCTCGTTGTGGTGGAGAATATGTTTTTTTCTGCAATATTTTCAGCATGTTTCATTCCACTGTGTTTACCTGCTAAGTGCAGCCGATGTTTCTGGTTGTCTGACCCATTTATGTGAGAATTAAGCCTTTTCTGTTTATCTGAGCTTCTCATAAATGTGTACAGTTCAGTTAAGCTTCACTCCACAATTTCCAAAGTAGCAACCCAGTCAGTCAAATAGTCGACACAATTAAAATAGTTTATTACATCTTTTTTTTTCATTTTGTACCATTTATATCATTTAACTATGTAATACTTTTATTTCTTATATTAAATCACAATTGTTAAAATCCATTGTTATGATTTAGGTTCTACTGCTGCCGTAGGGACAACGAATTTCATAACATGTGCCGGTGCTATTAAACCTGATTCTGATATTGATATGGGAGATCCACCACCGGTCACCTGATCCCAGTTCCCGCAGATCGTAATGTGAGATTGAAGCCTTCTCCATTTATGTGCATTCCACAGAAATGACAACAGTTCAGTTTCCTTCTGAGGTTCCAGAGCAGAAGCTCAGTCTGTCTAATATTTCCACACAATTAAAATGGGAAATTTGTTTATTCTTATCATGTACTGAGCTTCCAGTGAAAATCTTGCCTGACGTATCATCCACACAGATCGATACATTACAACAGTACATTGAGCTGATATACGACAGAACAATAACTGTAACAAAGCATTATGGCTGCACAGAAAGTGCAGTGCAGATAGACATATGCTGCAGGGTCACGTCGAGTTACACTGTGAGGCCTATTCCATTTTATCATTCATTTGGCTTGTAACTGTAGACAGGAAGCCGTCCTTGAGCTTGTCATTGCTAATAACTGCAGCTCTTCTTTTTTCTCACTTTCTCGTGGCACTAGACATTAACCCCTTTATTATTTAATCTTGTATTGGAGCCTTTAGCTATAACACTACGTGAAGCTAAAAGTATTGATGGTATCTCTATGAATGGAACCATACATAAGATTTCTCTTTATGCAGATGAACGTTTGGTTTTTATTTCAAATCTTGAGGAATCAATTCCTAATTGTTTGGAAACACTTAAAAGATTTCGGTAAATTTTCAGAATATAAACTTAACGAATAAAAGCGAATTGTTTCCATTAAATGTCTCTGTTAGTATATATGATGATACTCCTTTTAGAATCGTTAATACATTTAGATATTTAGGTATTATAATTACTAAAAAATATAAAGATCTCTATAAAGCGAATGTAGTTCCTTTAATGGACTCCATGAAACAACTTTTGATTTTATATATTTTCCAAAATATACCTATCTTTTTAACTAAAACAAATTTCGATCAAATTGACTCTCTTATTTCTTCCTTTATTTGGAACAATAAGAGAGCAAGAATTAATAAGTATCATTTACACAAATCTGAAAAAGATGGTGGACTTGCACTTGCTATTTTAAGACTATTATTGGGCTGTGAATATTACACAATTATATTTTTGGTTATATTGGCTTGATAAGAACCAAAAATCATTATGGGATGATTTGGAATTAGAAGCTGTTAAACAATTTTATTTAACTTTTATTTTAGGAGCTCCATTACCTTTACAGCTCTCTAAAATTCCAAATTTAAATCATAACCCGGTTATTAAACTATCCCTACGGATTTGGGTTCACTTTCGTAATTATTTTAAAAAGTTTAATCAATTTACGTTGTATAGTTTTTATATCGAAACCTTTCATTTAAACCTTCAACAACTGAACCCATTTTTCTCCTATGGAAAAATAAAGGGATCCATTCTTTTACATTTATTTTGTGATGGTCGATTGATGACCTTTGAAGAGTTAACTTTCTCTCGCCCATACACATTTTTTGCAATATGTTCAGGTGAAACATTTTTTACAACAATCTTTACCTAAGTTTCCACATTTACAAGAATCTGATTTGTTGGATACCATTTTGAAATTGAATCCCTTAGTGAAAGGTTCCATTAGCAGAATTTATAATTTATTTTTGTTGCAAGAAGAGAACCTATCACTAAAGATTAAACAAGATTGGGAGAGAGAACTTAATATGACCTTTGTTAATGAAGATTGGCTTCGAGTCTTGAACAACGTAAATACTTCTTCTATATGTGCCAACCATTGTTTAGTTCAATTTAAAATCGTTCACCGTTATTATTTAACAAAGGAGAGACTATCGAAAATATTTCCTAGTATAGATAAATGCTGTGATAGATGTATAACTGAAGTAGCTACTTTGTCACATATGTTTTGGTCATGTTTTCATTAAAATCGTTTTGGAAATCTTTATTTTCTACCATTTCTAAAGCTCTGAAAATTAATTTATAACCTAATAGATTGACTGTTCTATTTGGAATTTTGGAATAGTTCCACATCATATTCAGGGTTTTTCATCTTCAGATCAATATGTAATTGCATTTGTTACACTACTGACAAGAAGGGCTATTTTATTAAACTGGAAAGATATTTCTTCCCCTACATTAATTGAATGGTTATCTCAAGGAATGTTATGTCTTAGCTTGGAAAAAATTAAAAGTAGAACTTCTGATCCTCGATTCGATTTTGAAAGAAGATGAGGTTCTTTTGCCAAATATTATCATTTAATTTGAATTACTTTATATGGTTTCCTTCCAATTTTATTTTTTCATAAATATGAAATGGCGGTTGATGATTTAATTTATATTTAGATGATGGTCAAACGTATCGCTTGGGGGTTTGATTTGCTATGAGTGATGAACAGACCTGATGGACAATGGGGTACACAGTTAACAACCCCCTCCTGAGAACCACGAACTATTACTGTTGCTATGCTGACCATGAGAAAGATAGACGGAAAAAGCAAGAACATCGGCGACAAATAAGAGAGAGGTGGAAATTGCTGATTAACCGTATTGTGACTCCTTTTTGAATTATTTACTCTTTCGCTGCTAGGACAATAATTTGCTCATAAACATTCCTCAGTGGATTGAAGGAGTGGCCTTATTTGATGGACACAGTCATTCAGGAGTGATGGATAGCTGAGTCCCCGTGAGTAGGGATAAAAGACAGGTCTGGAGTGACGCCCTCCAGACACGTCAGTGAACAATGATTGAGTGTTGGAACCCACAAGAATGGTGGGGGCTTCAGAGACCGAAACAGGAGATCGGTCAGTAAAGCTCACAGTGTTAAAGCAGGGCCGGTGGGAACTTGTGTGTGTGTCCACTCATGCCAGAGTGACGAGTCCACCACAGAAGAACGGTCTAGCAGAAGGACCGAGAGGTCATAACTGAATGACCACACCGATACGACGGATTAAGAAAGCAAAGGAAGGTTTGCCTGACTGTAGCTGTGACATCTCTCTCTCTCTCTCTCTCTCACGATTACAATATAACAACCATAACTACATCAGCACTTAAGAACTGAAATTAACTTAATACTTTTCTATGACAATTTATTTACCCCAAGACAACGATAGAGCTTGTTTATTATTGATTATTATTATTCCTACACTTTTAGGTTTAATGCTGCTAACTTGTTTTATATGTATATTAGCATTATTGATAAGCTTTTGCTTATTTTTTTATTAATAAGCACCTTTAGTAGAGTACCACCAGACTCCAACGAATTCTTCTTTCATTGCTGATTGGACACCCAGTTAAGAGCTACGTAAAAGATTCCTAATGGATTGGTTTTTCCTTTTTTGTAGTTAGTGGGTTTTTTTCGGAATTAGATGGAGTTATTGTTTTCTCCTTCTTTTTATATATAACTTCAGGAGATTAGTCAGAGGAAGAGCGAGGGCTGCAAAGTTCGTACTATAATATCCATCCATTCCCAGAAACCCTCTAAGAGCCTTTTTAGCAGTCAGAATAGGAACTTGAGAAATTGCCTGGAGTTTTGCCCCAACAGGAGCCAACTTGCTTTGACCAACAAAATAGCCAAGACAGGTCACAGTGGCATGGCCAAATTCACTCTTAGCCAAGTTACCTGTAAGGCTGGCCTGGGAAAGCCTGTCAAACAGCTTTTCTACTGCAGAGATATGCTCTTCCCAAGTGTCACTCCCTGTGACTAAGTCATCAATATAGGCATCTGTGTGTTCTAACCCTCGAATTTCAGAATCAATCATTCTCTGGAATGTTCCTGGAGAATTTTTCCTTCCAAAAGTCAAAACACTGTATTTACACAAACCAGATGGTGTCGCAAATACAGAAATTTCTCTACCTCTGTCCATCCATGGAACACACCAATACCCTTTCAACAGATATATCTTTGTAAGAAATCATCTATTCCAACCTTATCGATGCAATCATCTACCCTAGCAATAGGATAGGCATCTGTTTTTGTTACTGCATTTACCTTCCTATAATCAGTGCAAAATCTAACACAACCGTCAGGTTTGGGCACAATAACGCAGGGGGAGCTCCAATCTGATGCTGAAGGACTATTTTTCAGCATATATTCAATTCCTTGCTCAGCCAATTTACACTTTTCGACGTTCATGCAATATGGGTGTTGTTTAATCGGTTTGGCTTGACCAATATCTACATCATGTACTGCGACTGTGGTTTGCTTGGGAACATCGTGAAATAAATCTTTAAACATCAGGATTACTTCCTTCAGCTGTTGTTGTTGCTTCGGCTGCAGCTGAGCCAACTTGTTATCAATGTTTTCCAGAACAACCGTGTTCATTAGTCTTACTGGGACCACGTTTGGCTTGTGAAAATTCTCAGACGAGTCGATTGTTTCATTCTCAGGGTTACCAGATTCATATGTTTTGACAACAACACTCACAGATGGTGCCTGCCTGTCAAAATAAGGCTTTATCATATCTATGCGTACTACCTGTATTAGTTTACGTCGGTCGGGTGTTTTAATAACATAATTCACAACATTAATTTGAGAGACTATTACATACGGTCTATTGAATTTCGCCTGAATGCAGATATAAACCACAGTGGGGCCACAGGGTGACCTGATTAGGTTTACACACAACTTGACAAATGTGACAAGTTCTGCAAAAGGTCACAACATCTTTCCTCAAATTAGGAATTAGGAGAATTATTTCATAATCCTGTTTACAGTTTTATTCACTCCAAAAAGGCGACCTAAGGGCATACTGTGGGCCACATTAAAACTTCAGCCCTATAAGCTTCAGGAACTACAACTTGGTGAACAATTGCCCATTCCTCACTCGCTGGAATAGCAGGAGGCCCTCACTTCCTCATTAACACTCCGTCCTTGAGATAATACCCTCCTGGCACTTTCTTAATCTCATCATCTGACAGAGTTGTTTCTTTTAAAGCTTCAATCTAAGGTTCTCAGTTCTGTTCTGCTATAAACTCCTTCCGACACAGGGATAAATCTTCCTCATCAGACTTACTACCTGAATCCTGTTGAAACAATGAAGGCAGAAAAGTCGCTGTCAAGTCATCATAACCTGAATCCCGATTTTGGCTATCATGGGTATCAGAATCATGCTGCACAGAACCGTCTGCGTCGGCAGACTTTTTAGCCATACTTCGAGTTACTGCGCAGGAAGGATAAATGTTAAAATCCATCTGTGGGTCGTCAGTGGTTGGCTTAGTTGTCAACAGCGCTGCAGGAACAACTTTACCATCTGCCAGGTCATTCCCTAACAGCAAAGTAACATCTTCCACCGGTAAACTGGAGCATAATCCGATCTCAACAGGTCCCGAAACCAACCCTGACTGTAAAGTTACCTTGTACAACGGCACAGAAACCATGCCGCCCCCAATGCCTTTAATAAGATTTACCTCACTAGTGTCAGTCTATTCACCAAACTTTTGAACGCTGTCTAATATAAGTGACTGAGAAGCCCCAGTAACTGGAAGAATTTTCACTGGTACCGGGGTTGACCCTTCCTTTACTAATACAAACCCATCTGACATAAAATGATCGAATCCCTTCTTATCTCGGTCAGAACTCAGTCCTTAACTGAGCCTCAACAGAATGTTCAGAACCCTGTGGGTTCATAGCTGCTTCAACATATTGAATACAGGCATTTGGGACTGCCTCCTGTTCCTTTTTCTTCATCAGGACGGAACAATTAGCCATCATATGTCCAGCTTTCTTACTCTGGGTAAACTTGACCTAGTGGGTTAAAGCAAACATTTGCTAATCTAGCAGACTCCTGCAAAGTGGCAGCATCCTTTTCATCTAAATACGTCTGTATGTCATCAGGGACGCAGCCTTAGAATTCATCAATTAAAACCAACTCTTTCAAGCTGTTAAAATCATCATTTATATTTTTACATGTGCACCAGTGGGTAATACACACAAACTTCTCATAAGCAAATTCCATATAAGTCCGGTTCACAGATTTCCTCAAATTTATGAACGTTTGCCTGTAGGATTCTGGGACCAACTCATAAGCTTTGAGCACAACCTGTTTCACTTTGTCATAATCAGCTGCTTCATCAACAATCAAAGCAGAATAGGTTTGCCGATCCTCCCCCTTAATCACACTTTGTAAGAGATTAGGCCATTTTTTTTTGTCTTGTTAAGAGGGGTTGTGGTTTTTTGATTATATTTATAACAGCGTAACTTTATACTTCGTCAAGTCACTTTTATTGTCATTTCGACCATAACTGCTGGTACAGTACATAGTGAAAATGAGACAACGTTTTTCAGGACCATGGTGTTACATGACACAGTAAAAAAAAACATCTGATTTTCACAATATATACTTTTATTTGCTGTTTATACGTCTTTTGTGTTATCTGATTCCTAACACTTCCTCTGATTTGTATTTTTTATTGGAAAATCAATAAAAAGATTGAAAAATGAATGAAATGAGAATAGGCCAACCCTCTTGGCCACTTTAAACTCTGAGCAACCTTCTCAAAACGCTGAAAGTATTTAACAACCTCTGCCTCGTCAAACGCAGGTACCAATTTAACTTCCCGTCTGGCCTCAAACTTATCACCAGAGTACCTTTACTGCAATCTTTCTATCCTTTCCAGCTCGGCAGCCTCTGTCTTTCTGCTTCCTCGCTCTGTTTTTCTGCCTCTCTATCCTCAAATTGCCTCTGCCTTACTGTAGCTTCCATCTTTAATTTTTCTCACTTGTACTGGAGCTCACGAGGTTTACTTTCAGGAAACACCTCCAACTCCTCCACTTTAAACACACCCTCAGATACATAATGTTCAGCTATTATTCTCTGCATCTGTGCCCTCCTGATTGTCAATTTCACCTTAAAAGTTTTAACTTTTTAGCAATACTGAACAACTCAATCCGTCTGGCATCCTCCAATGCCTCAGAGGTTGGCGCTTCCACAAACCTATCAGCGTCCGCTGCTGATTTTCCACACACAAATAAATCAAGTGGGATTTCCCCAATGAAATCGATAATAAATCAATCAATACGCCCCAAATTTGTTCATATTTCGGATGCAGGCCCCGATTTTATTACGAACCATGACACTTTAGAAACAAACCAGCTGCAATAGAGTTCACACTGGAGTGTGGATTGTATGTAAAAAATACTTTCTTTATTAGTATTTACTTACTATATAGCAACTTGAGCAAGATAAATAAAAGTTAACAGTGTAATGTGTATATATGTGTGTAAATGTAAGTCCCAAACTATTGAGTTTAGGGGAATCAAGGCTTGGAGTCTTGAGATGGTAAAGTATGAAAGTTTAGTTCATTCATGGAATAGGTGATGTGAGAGATATTTGTAATCCAGGGTAAATGTCGAGAGAAGGCAATTATGTCGAATTCTACAGGTTCCATGGTGGTAAAACGAGAGAACAGTCACTGTAGATTTTATCCATCGTAATTCCAAATCCACATACAAATGATCACGGAAAGTGACTTGTCACAAGGCGTTTTGTCTTCAAGTGAATTACCACACCAAAGCCAGGCAAGGGTTAACACATCAGTGGTCTTCACAGGATATCCCAAATCAGATCCGCTCCTATGGATCAAACGAGGTGACATCCACACATTCGATGTATATTAGACTGAATCGATAATTAACCCATCCTTGTGGGCATAGGAAAATCACAAATAGTGACCCTTGGCCACAAGCTTCTTTGTTTCGACTGTTCCATTTTATCCTCCTTCATTTCTGTCTGACTCTGAGTGTCTGTGTCCTCGGTTAATACTAATCAAGCTGCGAGCGACTTAAACAAGCTACAAGTCAGACTCTCTCTCTCTCTCTCTCTCATAAAATAACAGACCACAGCAAACGAAACCTAGGGATTCATAACAACGACCACTCCCTAGTGTGACCTGACTGTTGTGCCAGTAGTTCGGATGACTGAATGAATCCTTTCCCACATTCTTAGCAGATGAACGACTTCTCACCACTGTGAGCTCGATGATGAACCAGTAAGTTGGATGACTTAGTGAATCTCTTTCCACAGACGGAGCAAATGAACGGCTTCTCCCCAGTGTGAACTCGCTGATGACTCAGTCGGGTGGATGAGTGAGTGAATCCTTTCCCACAGACTGAGCAGGTGAATGGCCTCTCCCCAGTGTGAACTCACTGGTGTGTCTGCAGGTTGCATGACAGAGTGAACCTCTTCCCACATTCTTAGCAGATGAACGACTTCTCACCACTGTGAGCTCGATGATGAACCAGTAAGTTGGATGACTTAGTGAATCTCTTTCCACAGACGGAGCAAATGAACGGCTTCTCCCCAGTGTGAACTCGCTGATGACTCAGTCGGGTGGATGAGTGAGTGAATCCCTTCCCACAGACCGAGCAGGTGAACGGCTTCTCCCCAGTGTGAGTTCTCTGATGACTCTGTAGGTGGGATAACCGAGTGAATCCTTTCCCACAGACTGAGCAGGTGAATGGCCTCTCCCCAGTGTGAACTCGCTGGTGTGTCTGCAGGTTGCATGACAGAGTGAACCTCTTCCCACATTCTGAGCAGGTGAACGGCTTCTCACCAGTGTGAGCTCGATGATGAACCAGTAAGTTGGATGATAGAGTGAATCTCTTCCCACAGACGGAGCAGGTGAACGGCTTATCCACAGAGTGAACTCGCTGATGACTCCGTAGGTGGGATGACTGAGTGAATCTCTTCCCACAGACTGAGCAGGTGAACGGCCTCTCCCCAGTGTGAACTCGCTGATGACTCAGTAGGTGGGATGAACGAGTGAATCTCTTCCCACATTCTGAGCAGGTGAACGGCCTCTCCCCAGTGTGAACTCGCTGATGACAGAGTAGGTCGGATGAACGAGTGAATCTCTTCCCACATTCTGAGCAGGTGAACGGCTTCTCCCCAGTGTGAACTCGCTGATGACTCTGTAGGTTGGATGACTGAGTGAATCTCCTCCCGCAGTCCGAGCAGGTGAATGGCCTCTCTCCAGTGTGAACTCGCTGATGACTCAGTAGGTCGGAAGAATGAATGAATCTCTTCCCACATTCTGAGCAGGTGAACGGCTTCTCCCCAGTGTGAACTCGCTGATGACTCTGTAGGTTGGATAACTGAGTGAATCTCTTTCCGCAGTCCGAGCAGGTGAATGGCCTCTCCCCAGTGTGAACACGCTGATGACTCAGTAGGGTGGATGAGTGAGTGAATCCCTTCCCACAGACCGAACAGATGAACGGCTTTTCCCCAGTGTGAATTCTCTGATGACTCAGTAGGCTGGAAGACCGAGTAAATCCCTTCCCACAGTCCGAGCAGGTGAACGGCCGCTCCCCGGTGTGAACTCGCTGGAGCGCCATTAGGTGAGATGACCGAGTAAATCCCTCCCCACAAATTCAGCAGATGACCGGCCTCTGCCCGGTGGAAACGGACTGTTCTGTCCACAGGTGGGATGACAGATTGAATCTCCTCTCACACAAAGAACAGGTGAATGTTCTTGCCCAGCGTGAATTTGCTGATGTAACTTCAATTGAGGTGACCGAGTGAATCCATTCCCACTGAGAGAGCAGGTGAACGGCCTTTCTCCTTTGTAAAATGACGGGCGTGCCAATTGGTCAGATGACCTAGTTGAACTCTCCCCACAGTCTGAGCAGGAAGGACGGTCAACTTCACTTTATAAATATCTAGATCGAGACAGCAAAATTGGCGTGCCGTGTTTGAGATTCCTGGAGACAAATTCCTTCTCGCTTTTAACCTGAAAAAAAGATTTACAAAATCCATCAATGGGTGTAGAACAATATTTCAGATGAGATCACTTTAGTTTCCAAGGTATGATCTGACATCACACTGTTACAGTGAGGTTCAACCCAAGTTGGTCAGAGAAATCATCTCCTGACTGGGCACAGTGCTGGTATCTGGAATGACCATCAAACTGTCTGATGTCCTTCCTGTCTCGATAAGAATGGGGCATTTCTGCCATCTCCAATTCGTGACGTGGCTCAGTTTGACTCTCTCAGTTGGTATTATCCCCATTTCCCACTGAGCTGCATGGGTTCCTGGCGCCACAGTAACTGAAACACTCTCCCGGAATTAGACTTTGTTGACATGCAGCTGGGATTTTCCTTTACCTGCTGTCAATTTAAAGTTCCAACAGTTTTAAAGCTTTCTGAAGATTCCCTGCCCGGATGAATGGTTGGTCCGCACAGCTGATAAAATGATTTAGAAGAATAATAGCATTATTTCATGTTCTTGTCACAGAATCATAGAAAGGTACAACACAGAAACAGGTCCTTTGTTCCATCTAGTTTGTGATGATCTACTTAAGCTGTCTGTTCCCATACCCCTACCATCCAGGTACCAATACAATCCTCTTATATGTTGAAGTTGAGCACGCATGCACCAGTTAGGTTGTCTGCTCATTCCACACATGGATGATCGATGTTTAAAGAAGTATCCCCTCATATTCACCTTAATGTTTCACCTTTCTCCCTTAATCCATGGCCTCTGGTTATCGTTCCACCCAATCTCAGTTGGAAAAGCCATTTTTGAAAAATGAAAAAGCTTCCATTTACCCTATGTATAAACCTCATAATTTTGATACACCTCCATCAAATCTTCTCACAATTCTTCTAAATTCCAAGGAATAAAGTCCTGACCTGTTCAATCTTTCCTAATAACCCAAGTCTTCTCGACCTGGCAACATCCTTGTGAATTTTCTCTAAACTCTTTCAACCTCTTTTACATCTTTCATGTAGGTACGTGAACAGAACTGCACACACTGCTACAAATTAGGGCTCACCAATGTCTTCTTCAAGTCAACATAACATCCATTTATTGTTTTCAGTTCTTTGGTTCATGAAGGCCAATGGGCTGATTTTTTTTTATCCCATCACTAGCTAACTATGATACCAGTTTCAGTGAATTAAGAACTTCTATTCCCAGGTCCCTTTCTTCTACAAAACTCCTCCGTGCCTGACCAGTCACTGTGAGAGACCTCCATTGGTAGATCATACCAAAATGCAAAACCTCACAGTTGTCTGCAGTAAATACCTTTTTCCATTACTTAATCCATTTTCCCAGCGGGTCCAGATCGCACTGCAAGCCATGATAGTCTTCCTCACTGTCCACTACACCACTAGTCTTGGTGTCATCTACAAATCTACTGATCCGGTTAAACACACCATTATCCAGATTCTTGATATAGATGACAAACAACATCAGACCCAGCACTGATCCCTATGGCTCACCACTAGTCCCTGGCCTCCGGTCAGAGAGGCAACCATCTGCTACCACACTCGGGCTTCTCCCAAAGACAGTGTCTCATCCAATTTACTATCTCGTCTTGAATGCTGAGTGACCGAACCTTCTTGATCAACCTCCCATATGAGACTTTGTGAAGTGCCTTCCTAACGTCCATGTAGACAAAACCCACTGCCTTGCCTTCATCTACATTCCCGATAACTTCCTCGAGAGACTCTATAAGATTGGCTAGACATGACCTACCATGCACAAAGCCATGCTGTCTATCTTTAATCAGCCCACATCTGTCCAAATACCTTTATCTGGTTCCTGCATATACTTTTCTATAACTTTCCCATTACTGATGTCAAGCTCACCAATGTACAATTTCATAGATTATTTTTAGCGTCTTTCCTGAACAGCAGAAGAACATTGGCTGTCCTCCAATCCTCCAGTAGCACACCTGTCACTAAGGATTATTTAAATATCTGTGCTTGGGCCGCTACAATTTCTGCACTTGTCT
Organism: Hypanus sabinus; assembly: GCF_030144855.1. Lineage (NCBI taxonomy): Eukaryota > Metazoa > Chordata > Chondrichthyes > Myliobatiformes > Dasyatidae > Hypanus > Hypanus sabinus. Next base: position 1,309,636 of record NW_026781651.1, read on the forward strand.
TCCGCACGGTCACAGGGAACAACTTGTCAGGCCCTGGGGATTGATCCACACTAATTTAGACAATAGACAATAGACAATAGACAATAGGGGCAGAAGTAGACCATTCGGCCCCTCGAGTCTGCACCGCCATTCTGAGATCATGGCTGATCATTCACTATCAATACCCAGTCCCTGCCTTGTCCCCATATCCCTTGATTCCCCTATTCATCAGATATCTATCTAGCTCCTTCTTGAAAGCATCCAGAGAATTGGCCTCCACCGTCTTCCGAGGCAGTGCATTCCACACCTGCACAACTCTCTGGGAGAAGAAGCTCTTCCGCAACTCTGTTTTAAATAACTGACCTCTTATTCTCAATCCATGCCCTCTGGTACTGGACTCTCCCAACATCTGGAACATATTTCCTGCCTCAATCCGATCAAATCCTTTAATTATCTTAAACGTTTCAATCAGATCCCCTCTCAATCTCCTCAATTCCAGCGTGTACAAGCCCAATCTCTCCAATCTCTCTGCGTAAGACAGCCCTGCCATCCCAGGAATCAACCTAGTGAATCTACGCTGCACTTCCTCAATTGCCAGAATGTCCTTCCTTAAACCTGGAGACCAAAACTGTACACAATATTCCAGGTGTGGTCTCACCAGGGCCCTGTACAAATGCAAAAGGACATCCTTGCTCTTGTATTCAATTCCCCTTGTAACAAAGGCCAACATTCCATTTGCCCTCTTCACTGCCTGTTGCACTTGCTCATTCACCTTCATTGACTGGTGAACTAGGACTCCTAGGTCTCTTTGCATTTCTCCCTTACCTAACTCTACACCGTTCAGACAATACTCTGCCCCCTTGTTCCTGCTTCCAAAGTGGATAACTTCACATTTATTCACATTGAATGACATCTGCCAAGTGTCTGCCCACTCACCCAGCCTATCCAATTCTCCCTGTATTCTCCTAACGTCCTCTTCGCATGTCACACTGCCACCCAGTTTAGTATCGTCAGCAAACTTGCTGATATAGTTTTCAATGCCCTCATCTAAATCATTGACATAAATCGTAAAGAGCTGTGGTCTCAATACAGAGCCCTGTGGTACCCCACTAGTCACCTCCAGCCAGTCCGAGAAACACCCATTCACTGCTACCCTTTGCTTTCTATCTGCCAACCAGTTTTCTATCCATGTTGAAACCCTGCCCCCAATGCCATGAGCTCTGATTTTACTCACCAATCTCCTATGTGGCACCTTATCGAATGCCTTCTGAAAATCTAGGTATACAACATCCACTGGCTTACCCTCGTCTAACATCCTTGTTACACCCTCAAAAAACTCCAACAGATTAGTCAAGCATGATTTGCCCTTGGTAAATCCTTGCTGGCTCGGCCTAATCCTTTTTCTGCCATCTAGATGTTGCCACTATTTCGTCCTTAATAATGGACTCAAGCATCTTCCCCACGACTGACGTTAGGCTAACAGGGCGATAGTTCTCCGTTTTCTCCTTCCCTCCCTTCTTGAAAAGTGGGATAACATTAGCCACTCTCCAACCTTCAGGAACTGATCTTGCAACTGAATTTGCCTTAAGACAGCAAACGACTCCACCTCTGAAATCTGTACAGGGTCCATGAAGTTCATGCAGCTTTGCCTCACTTCTATAGACTCTGTGTCCATCTCCTGTGTAAATACGGATGCGAAAAAGCTCCCCCACATCTGTTGGATTACATCATATGGATTACCATTCTGATCTTCCAGAGGAATAATTTTTTCCCTTGCAATCCTTTTGCTCATAACATTTCTGCGGAATCCATGAGGATTCTCCTTCACCTTGTCTGCTGGGGCAACCTCATGCCTTCTTTTATTTCTTTCATAAGAGTTCAATTGAATTTCATGTAGTTCATAAGTAGCTCATTTATTCCTCTTTGCCTCTACATGGTCTGAACGTCCTTTTATTGATCTGGGAGAGGAAAGCCAAAGGGATGATAGAGCTACATGCTGGGAGCTGGGGTAGGTGGGGGTAAACTAAAGTTGCAGGGGAATGGGAGTCTGAATAACAGAACAGAGAGTGGACAGGTTGTGGAGACAGTTGTTGTTCAGTCCTCAGAGAAAGTCAGGAATGAAAACGTTGAGCATGGTGCAGTGAATATGCTGAGACCTGTATATTTCAATACAAAGAGCAGCGGAGGAAAGGTGGATGTGTTCAGGACATGGATCAACACCTGGAATCTACACTAGGATCTGGTAACTGTGGACTGGGACAGGCTGCTTTATGGCAAAGGTGTGCTTGGTAAATGGGAGGCCTTCAAAGTGAAATCTTGGAAGTACAAAGCGGGTATGTGCTTGTCAGAATAAAAGGTAAAATAGAAACTGTAGGGAAACTTGGATTTCAAGAGATATTGAGACCCTGGTGAAGCACAAAATGAATGGAGTTGCATAACAGGGATAGGCAGGCAGTTTCTTATGGAGCATAAAAGAAGCAAGAGAACACATAAGAAGTAAATCAGGATCTCTGAAAGAGGATGTCTAAAATGTGTGGGAGTCCCTACATTGATTGGGACTTCCATACTGTTAAAGGTCTGGATGGGTTAGAGTTTGTGAAATGTGTTCAGCAAAGTTTTCTAAATCAATATATAGATATACCAACTAGGGAGGATGTAATATTAGATCTCCTATTAGGAAATGAGCTAGGGCAGGTGACGGAAGTGTGTGTAGGGGAGCACTTTGTTTCCATTGTTCATAACGTCATTACTTTCAACTTGATCATGGATAAAGATAGATCTGGTCCTCGGGATGAAGTTATAAACTGGAAAAAAAGCCAAATTTGAAGAAAAGGGAAAGGATCTAAAACGCGTAGATTGGGACAAGTTGTTCTCTGGCACGGATGTGATTGGTAAGTGGGAGACCTTCAAAGGAGAAATTTTGAGAGTGCAGATTTTTTTTGTTCCTGTTAGGGTTAAAGGCAAAATGAATAACTACAAGGAACCTTGGTTCTCGAGAGATAGTGGAACTCTGATAAAGAAGAGGAGATATATGTATAACAAGTATAGGCAACAGGGATGAAATAAGATACTTGAGGAGTATAAAAGAGAAGAAAATACTTAAGAAAGAAATCAGGAGGTTAAAAGAAGAAATGAGGTTGCTTTGGCAGTCAGGGTGAAGGATAATCCTAAGAGCTTCTACAGGTATGTTAAGAGCAAAGGGATAGTAAGGGATAAAATTGATCTCCTGAAGATCAGAGTCGTCGGCTATGTATGGAACCAATGGAAATGGGAGAGATATTAAATGTGTTTTTTTTTGCATCTGCATTTCTTAAGGAAACTGGATTGGAGTCTATGGAAACAAGGCAAACAAGTAGGAAGTTCATGGAACATACAGACTGAAGAGGAGGAGGTGCTTGCTTTCTTGAGGCAAATCAGAGTAGATAAATCCCCTGGACCAGACAGGTTATTCACTCGGACTTTAAAGGAGACTGGTGTTGAAATTGCAGGGGCCCTGGGTGAAATATTTATAATGTCGATATCCACGGGTCAGGTGCCGGAGGATAGCTTTTGTAGTTCCGTTGTTTAAAAGTGGGTCAAAAAGTAAGCAGGGAAATTATAGGCCGGTAAGTTTGACATCAGTAGTAGGTAAATTATTGGAAGGAGTACTAGGAGATAGAGTCTACAAGTATTTGGATAGACAGGGACTTATTAGAAAATGTCAGCATGGCTTTGTGCTTGGTAGGTCATGTTTAACCAAACTATTAGCCTTTTTCGAGGAAGTTACCAGGAAAGTGGATGAAGGGAAGGCAGTGGATGTTGAATACATGGACTTCAGTAAGGCTTTTGACAAGGTCCCGCATGGGAGTTTAGTTAGGAAGATTCATTCCCTCGGTATACATGGAGAGGTAGTAAATTGGATTAGACATTGGCTCAATGGAAGAAGCCAGAGAGTGGTAGTGGAGGATTGCTATGCTGAATGGACGCCTGTGACTAGTAGTGTGCCACAGGGATCAGTGCTGGGTCCATTGTTATTTGCCATCTATATCAATGATCTGGATGCTAATGTGGCAAATTGGATCTGCAAATTTGCTGATGATACAAAGATTGGAGGTGTAGTGGACAGCGAGGAAGGTTTTCAAAGCTTGCAGAGGGTTGCAGGAATGGGCTGCAAAAATAGCAGATGGAGTTTAATGCGGACAAGTGTGAGGTATTGTACTTCGGAATGTCAAACCAAGGTAGAACATACAAGGTAAATGGTAGGACACTGAGGAGTGCAGTAGCACAGAGGGATCTGGAAGTATAGATTCATAATTCCCTAAAAGTTGTGTCACCAGTAGATAGGGTTGTAAATAGAGCTTCTGGTACATTGGCCTTTATGAATCAAAGTATTATAAGAGTTGGAATGTAATGGTGAGGTTGTATACGACATTGGTGAGACCGAATTTGGAGTATTGTGTGCAGTTTTGGTCACCTAATTACAGGAAAGATATTAATATGGTTGAAAGAGTGCAGAAAACTTTTACAAGGATGTTGCCGGGACTTGAGAAACTGAGTTACAGAGAAAGGTTGAATAGTTTAGGACTTTATTCCCTGGAGCGTAGGAGAATGAGGGGTGATTTGATAGAGGAGTATAAAATTATGATGGGTATAGATAGAGGGAATGCAAACAGGCTTTTTCCACTGATGTCAGGGAAGAAAAAAAAAACAGAGCTCATGGTTAAAGGGTGAACGGGGAAAAGTTTAAAGGAAACATGGCGGGGGTGGGTGCTTCTTCACACAGAGACTGTTGGGAGTGTGGAAAGAGCTGCCAGATTAAGTGGTGAATGCAGGTTTACTTTTAACATTTAAGAAAATCTTGGACAGGTACATGGATGAGAAGGGTATGGAGGGATATTGTCCAGTTGCAGGTCAGTTGGACTAGGCAGAAAAATGATTCGGCACAGCCATGAAAGGCCAAAAGGCCTGTTTCTGTGTTGTAGTGTTCATTGTTTCTACGGATCTAGCCATGCTGGAGTATCTTAAAAAGACCCTATCGGTTCCACCTCCATCAAAGCCATTGACAGCCCATTCCACGCACACCATTGCGTAAAAGAAACTACCCCTGACATCTCCTCTGTACCTACTTACAAGCTCCTTAAAACTATGCCCTCTCGTGCTAGCCATTGCAGCCCTGCGAAAAAGCCGCTAACTATCCACTCGATCAATGCTTCTCATTATCTTGTATACCTCTATTAGGTCACCTCTCCTCCTCGGTCGCTCCAAAGAGAAAAGGCTGAGTTCACTCAAACAATTCTCAAAAGGCCTGCTCTCCAATCCAGGCAACATCCTTGTAAATCTCCTCTGCACCATTTCTATGGTTTCCACATCCTTCTTGTAGTGAGGCGACCAGAATTGAAAACAGTACTCCAAGTGGGGTCTGACCAGGGTCCTGTATAGCTGCAACATTAACACTCGGCTTTTAAACTGAATCTTATGACTGATGAAAGCTAATGTGTTGTATGTCTTCTTAACCACAGAGTCAACCTGCGTAACTGCTCTGAGTGCCTGAGGGACTCGGATCCCAGGATCCTGCTGATCCTCATATACAAAGACCATTACCGAGGATCTGGAACCCAGAAAGATCCCAGTTACAAACGGCACTTGGCAATTCAGTATTGTTGATGTACGTTCAGTATGGGATGAGGTGGAGAGCGCTGGGTGTGACGAGAGAGAGAGGCAGAGAGGGAGGGAGGGGGGAGACGGTTGGGTACAGAGAGAGTGAGAGAGAGCGAAGGGGGGAAAGCTTAGGATGAGCGGTGCATTTAGAGGGTGAGAGAGAGAGGAAGACAGTGTGGGATACGGGTGCCAACAGGGAGATTACATGGGAGAGCAAGGGGAGAGGGTAAGACATTGGAAGAGAGATTGAGAGGGAGAGGGTTAGAAATGGAGGAGCTTACAGAGAGGCAGAGGTGAGAGAGACGAGTTTGAGTGAGGTGACAGGGTGCATGAGAGAGGAGGACATGGAGAGGGGAAGACAGAGGGTGACTGAGATTGGGAGTGGGATAGCAGGTGATAGGGGTAGGGACAGGGATTGTGGGATGGGAGAGAGAATGGAAGAGTAAGATGAACAGATGGACAGAGGGGAGAGAGTGTGAGAAATGAAAAGAGGCATGAGAGAGTGAAGAGATGAAGAGAGACGAGAGAGGAGTACGATTTGTTAATAGAGGATTAGAGGCAGTGGTGAGAGTAGAAAGCGAGGAAAGGGGTGATAGAGAGTGGGAGACTAGTCGAATAGGGGTGTAACAGAGGGGTAGAGAAGGGGGAGAGGGAGAAAGGCGATGAGGAACCAAGGATGATTGAGAGCGGTGATGATAAGGAAGGGGTGAGGGAGAGGCAAGACAGTGCGGGCGAGAGGGAGAAAGAAGTAAGGGCTGGGGTAGAGGGCTGCATAATGAAGAGGGACTGGGAGGAGGGAGTGGTGAGGGAGATGTGGTAAGTAGCTAGGGATGAGAGAGAAAGGCGAGGAGATAGTGTGTCTGATTAGAATTATTAGACTAAATACTTATTCAGTCCCCAGTTGCAGGGTCGTTAATCACGTATGTTCACAAGTCTCCGAACCAATCCACCGAGCGATTTCATTTCCACGCCGGGAGTTTGACCGCGTACGGTTCGGGTCTCCATTTCGGACAGCAGGGAGTTTGACCGCGTACGGTTCGGGTCTCCATTTCGGACAGCAGGGAGTCTGACCGCGTACGGTTCCTGTCTCCATTTCTGACAGCGGGGAGTTTGACCACGTACGGTTCGGGTCTCCATTTCGGACAGCAGGGAGTCTGACCGCGTACGGTTCCGGTCTCCATTTCGGTCAGCAGGGAGTTTGACCACGTACAGTTCCGGTCTCCATTTCCGACAGTGGGGAGTTTGACCACGTATGGTTCCGGTCTCCATTTCCGACAGTGGGGAGTTTAACCACATAAGGGGACCTACTGTAAGTCGCAGCACGATGTCAACCGCAGCTAATACCGGGGTGTTTTCTGTTCAGATGACGTGAGGAAGGGGTTGATCTGGGGTTTTTGTAAATCGAGGGCTGGTTGCAGTGGGAACGGGTCGGGACCGAGCCGGACAGCGGGAGGCTCCGGGCTCTCCAGTCTTGCATCCCTGGTTTTAGTTTTGCACTGAGTCAGGATTGCGGGATTAGTTTGCTCTGGTTCCCCAAGCTGGGAGGGCGGACGTTGGTGAAGGGGTCTGTCTATGTATCGGTGTGGGGTGAATGGTCAGAAGGCTGTGGGGCCACGGGTGGGACTGAGGGTGGTTGGGGTACTGTGAGTGATCGGAAGTAACATGACCCGGGTGGATGGGCAAGGGGTAAATTACGTTGTCAACCCGAGGGTGGATTTGGTCCAATGAATCAGGCAGCTCAGCTCGCATATCCTTTCAGGAGTCCACAATTCTCTCATCATCTTAATCACTGACTAATCTTCCTATTACAATTGAGTTTTTTACAGAGCCCCAGGGTCTGCAAACAGAGGGTGAGAGGCTGTTTCTCGAACTCGAGTCCCGAGCTTAGTGTCATTTCCTGGTGTTATGCCCATTGCTACTCGTCATCTATGTCAATAACTTAGCTGAGAAAGTATAGGGTATGGGTAGAGAGTTTGCAGCAAGTTCAAACAATTACTCTTTTTGAAAGGCAGTCAGTATAAACACTCCCCTCTCTTTCCCTCTCTGCACTCAGACCTGACCAAAAGCTACTTCAGGAGATGCAAGATCTTGAACTGAGTAAACACTGTGGGTGAGAGGGACTGGTTTTAAACGGCTGTGCTGCTTGGAGCTTATAACCAGACCTGGAGTGATTGGAACTGCGTCTGACAGAGGCATAACTGTTACTTCTGGGCACATTCAGTCTCACTCCAACTAGTTCCTACCTTCCTTTGTACAGGTATGTAATGTCTAAAGTGTTTGAGTAAATGAGACTCACCAAACTTTCTCCTGACTGAATCCTGGAATCTCCGATTCAGATGAGTCCTCTCCAGTTGATGCTCTCAATCCTCGGGCTGGTTCACTTGTTACTGTTCCCTCGTCTTCATCTGTGGTTTGCTTCCAGTTGGGGTTTTCCTTCCATGAAACCTCTCACCTCAGGTCTGACTTTAACATGAAAGATAATGAAGCACATTAGCAATACAAAGGAGTACCAAACATTTCTACTAAATGTTACTAAGAACAAAACTGACTAATATTTAAACTTTGAAGGCAGATATAATGATCTCAGTGAACAATCTATTGTCCCTCACACGTCACAAAATGATATGGGATAAGAAGGAGCCATCATTCAGTCATGTTACAACATAAGACACAGGAACAACATTATTTGATTCGATCCATCTGGTCTGCCCCTCCGCTCAAACATGGCTGAGATTTATTTTAACACCATATTCCTGCCTTCCTTCTGTAATCCTGAAGTGATTTAGCAATCATGAATATATTAATCTATGTTATAAATACACTCAAAGGCAGCTTCATCCTACCTCTGCGGCAACAAATTCTACATTTCAGACATCTTTTGGACATATGTTTTCTCATCTCAGTTTTAAAGGGAAGGATTTTTATTCTGTGGTTGTGCTGTAAGATTACAGACACTCCGACTAATGGAAACATCCTCTCCATGCCCACTGTATCCAGGCTTTTCAGCATTCGGTAGGTTTACTTAACCACCCTCACCCTGGCCACCAGCATCGACCCTCTGAGTACAGAGTACAGGTCCAGAAACATCAAGTGCTCCTCATACTTAAAGCTGGTCATTCCTGAGATTATTCTTGTAAACCTTCTTAGCAATAACTGCACTGAACACATTTCCTGAAATAACAGACAAATTGGTACCAGGATAATTGACGGGGGAAAGTTGTGTTTTCTTTACTGTTCTCCTATCGCAGAATGTGTCATTTCCATTTCCAGGTTAAATCAGGTCCATTTCGGAAAATATAAACCAGTCCAGGATGAATGTAATAAAAAGAAGCTGGAATTACCTGAAACGATCAGCAGTTAAGGAACAGCTGTGGGGAGAGGAACAAACTTTACCATTCAGGTAATAACGTTTCATCAGAATGACTTCAAACATTTACAGATTTAAGTGCAAATCTCCAGCAACGTGAAATTCTGCCTGATTTCCACCGAGTGACAGACAGGTGACAGTGAGGGGGGGGGGTGCGGGGATTTCCAACCACAGTTTGAACACCAAAACTCACGAGTCTATTTCTATTGTTGTAAACACGGATCAGCACATTCACTCATAGCCTCTCCCTGTGAGGATGGACTGGTGACCCATCTTCTGCTCAGCAGTAGTCTTTGCTTCCAAAGGAACTCCAGAAAAAAAACATCTGATCCCAGACCAGGAATACTCTCTCAACACCTCATAAGTCCAAGCAGCTCGATCCCCGGGTCCTTTTTACCTGGATCAAAAACTGTGATATCCAGTTCCCAACCTCACAGGATCAAACAGCTGAACCTGTCATTTAACAACCCTGAGAGTCTCACACATCGAACCCCCCTCCCATCTGAGAATCCGGGATTTCCCCACAACCAATGTCCAGCTGCTCGAAATTTCTGCTTTATTGCAGAAGGACGACTATCCAGTCCCATTTGTAGAAGCACAATCCAATGTCAAAACTAAATCATCAACAGTTCCATATGCCTGGAATGCCGATCGTAGGATTATAGCCCAAGCACCAACTCTCCCAGTACTCTTTGCTGCCAGTAAAATGCCGCAGTGTGACAGCCAGTCACAGTTCAAATACCAGCACCTCCATACCAATGCACAACAGGACTGGTACCCGAAGGCCCTCCGGCATTCCAGCTAACAATAACCGAATCTGGAATTGACTCATTGAGGCCAAAGGTGCAAAAGAACACTTCAAAAGGAAGACAAGGGTTGGAGGAAAGATTGCTAAAGTATTACATTGAGGTGTGGGATACGGGGTGGACAGAAGTTGACCCAGATGTTTGATGCATATCACTGATGCGGGCGGGGTGTAGGTTAGGAGACTGGACAGAGGTTGAACAAGATGGGCAGGGATGAGCAGATGGAACCAGGTGGGGGAAGGAATCAAGGGCGATCACTGATGGTCCTCCAGCAATACACAGATACTGAATTAATAGTATATACTACTGCATAAAATATTCTAAAATGACAAAGTTAGAGCAAACAATAAGAACTTTGTCAGATATACTTTGACGCTGAAAATTTTTTATATCAACACACCATAGAAAATTCCCCATCCAGATACATCACGACTTTGGATGGTAACTCATCTGCCCGTGACTGTGAGGAACTGCAGAGACTTTTTAGATACAGATCAGCATATCACAGAAACCATTCTCCCCCCCCCCCCAGAGTTCCCAGTCCCTCGGTAAAGCAGGCAGTGAAATCAAAGATCCCCACAACCTGGGACGTTCTCTTTTCTCAGCCACCCCAGTCCGGGAGAAGGCACAACAGTCATAAAGCGCAAGGACAAACGCGAGGAGCCTGCGGCACACAGCCTCACGTGACCTGTTGGCGGGAGTACCATTTCAATTCTGCGGAAATAGACAGCCTGGGCTCTTGGTTTGGATCATTCAATGCAGATTAAGTGGAATCGACACAGTTTTGACGAGCCCATATAACTGGGTACTAAATGAGTAATTGGCCCTCAGTTCGGGGCTCACGGCCAACATCAGATCTCCCCGCTCGGGATCGGTCTCAATACTCACCGATGGGGAAGTGATATCTTCGGCCCGCAGAGAGTGATCCCGACCCCGGCTCCTCCCAATGGCTACACATTTTAATTCCATGTCCCATTCCCATTCTGATATGTCTGTCTATGGCCTCCTCTGCTGTACAGATGAATCCACACTCAGGTTGGAGGAACAACACCTTATATACCGGCTGGGTAGCCTCCAACCTGATGGCATGAACTTTGATTTCTCTAACTTCCGTTAATGCCCCTCCTCCCCTTCTTACCACATCACTGACATACTTAGTTGTTTGTTCTTTTTTTCTCTCACTGCCCATCGCCCTGCCTGTTCCCCATCTCCTTCTAATCCTCCCCCTCCCCCTTTATTTCTCCTGAGCCCTCCCGTCCCATGATCCTTTCCCTTCTCCAGCTCTGTATCACTTTCGCCAATCACCTTTCCAGCTCTTGGCTTCATCCCATCCCCTCCGGCCTTCTTTCATTTCGCATTCTTGCCTCCCCTCACTACTTTCAAATCTATTAGTATCCCTCCTTTCAATTAGTCTTGATGAAGGCTCTCTGCCCGAAACGTCGACAGTGCTTCTCCTTATAGATGTTACCTGGCCTGCTGTGTTCCACCAGCATTTTGTGTGTATTGTTTGAATTTCCATCATCTGCAGATTACCTCGTGTTTGCTTTTGGGAATGTTGAATTTGGTTCCTCAATCAAATAGTTGACTCAATTTGGGGACAACTGGGCTCCAAGCACCGGTCTCTGCAACACCCAATGGGACATCCCTCAGTGAACAAATCTGTAATTGTCCCTCACACGTAATAAAACCTGATTTGGAAAGAGTCATCATCCAGTCATGGAAAGACACAAGACCGAGGAACAGAATTAGGAAATTCGGTCCATCGAGTCTGCTCCACCACTCAAACATGACTGATATTTATTTCAACACCATATTCCCACCTTTTCCATTTCGTAAAGTTTAAGCTAAGATTGTAATGGCTGCCTTTACCATTCCTTGTGCTGCATTCAACAAATTCTCTGGTATTTCCTGTTAACAACAAAAGATTTCAGAAATAGCTCAGTAAGGCAAAATACTTCACAATGAAGACAACGGTAGGAGAAAGATTGTTGATGAATAATCATAGGTGAGATACAGACTGGACAGAGGTTGAACAAGATGATTGATATATATTAGTGAGTTGATGGGATACAGGTCGGGCAGAGGTTGAACAAGATGGTTGATATTTCTCATTGATATGGTGGGATACAGGCTGGAGAGAGATAGAACAAGATGGTGGATATATATCATTAATGTGGTGGGATACAGGCCGGACAGAGGTTGTACAAGATGGTTGATATACATCATTGAGGTGGTGGAATACAGGCTGGACAGAGATTGAACAAGATGGTTAATATTTCTCATTGAGGTGGTGGGACAGAGGCCGGACAGAGGTTGACCCAGATTGGCAGGGGATGAGCAAATGGAGTCAGATGGGAGAATGGGATGAAGGGCGATCTCTGATGTTCCTCCCGCAATACACAGACCCTGAAATAACGGTACGCACTAGTGAATAACAGATTCTAATATAACAAAACCAGAACAAACAATAACAACTTTGGTATATGCCCTTTTCTACTCTACACACTTTATCAATGCACCGCAGAAAGTATCCCATCCCGATAATTCACATCTTCATACGGCTACTGCTCTTCCTTTAACTGAATAAAATAGCGGAGAACTGTGGACACAGCTGAGCACATCATAGAAACTAACCTCCCCTCCATGGACTCTGTCTACACTTCCCACTGCCTCTGTAAAGCAAACACCATAATCAAAGATCCGTATAACCCATTCTCATTTCTAATGCCCCATAGGGGCAAAGATAAAATAAAACAGAACCATGCCACCGGGCTCAAGGACGGTGTCCATTCTGCTGTTAGAAGCGAACAGCGTGACGAGTGGACTCCTGACCTCACAGTCTAAATCGATGTGACCTTGCACCACATATCTAACTGCACAGCACTACACTCCACAAATGGGAGTGTACACATTTCAGAGAAACTCAGACAAATGAAAAAAAAAACTTAATTCTCGCATTAATAGGGCCAGATATCGGGAAACGCTTTCAGCGTTTTGACAAGTCGTAGTCATGGAAAGAAGATGGAAATAAACTTTCCAGCCCCCCGGGAGGACGTGAGAGATCTGGATCTCACTGTCCTGTCTGAACGGGGGAAAGAAGAATTTCTCATACACGTGGAGCAGTGTCCCGAGAGTGCGATAACTCTGTTTAACCCGCGAGTCTGCAAGAACACAACAGGCCGAACGGCCGCTTCCAGTATGCTGGAAATTTGTAAAACAATTATCGATCCAGGTGAAGTTTGGATCCGATACCGGGCCGGGTGATGGAGGTAAAGTTCCCCAGGTACATCTTAATGGATGGGTTCAGTCCCGGCATCACCACCTCATCCCGCTCCTGGGACCAGAACACCAGGGGCTGAGCGGCGGTTCATCTCAGGCGGTTCGGTGTGAAGGTCCCATAACCCGGTCCGACCACGACAGGTTGTGTCCAGGAAGCGGGACGAGGCCGCCAGTTCGAGGAAGTTGACGGGAACATGTTGTTCCCCTCCCCCGGGATCGGCTTCAGTACTCACCGATGGGAAATTGTCGGTCGCGTTCACCCCGAGTGACCGGCCTCAATACTGACCGATGAGAACGTGATCAATTTGTCCCGGAGACAGCGATCGGACCACCCGCACCCAGCAGACGATCCGCTTCAACAGAGAACTGAACGTAAACCCCGCCCATCCGGAGTCTGTGAGAGCGGGGGCGGGGCCTCGGAAGCGAAAACCTGAGATGCTGCAGATCTGTGTTCGAGAACCTGGATCACGTGACGGATGGAGGGTCTCCCACCTGAACCGGTGATCCAGCTCCTCGCCTCTCACACGCTGTCCAACCTACCTGCCGCATGTTACACCAACTACATTTTTGATTTTTCCTGCTGTATCTTCCCATCCCCATCTCCCCACCACCCGGTTCTCAGAGTTACGGGTTGGATTCATATCCCGGTCCAATCCACAAATCCCAGCCGATTTGTGCAGGTTTCATTGAAGTCGCTTCTATGTTTATAAACACTAACTCCTACTCACATTCCTCCGGAGCCTCACTGAACAGGAACACGGAAACACCAATTGAGAAACAGCAGCACCAAAACCGCCTGCAAGCTGGCGGCTGCTCTCCCATCTCAGCCACGTATTTCTATCCAATCCTTACTTCCTCGATCCCGTTCGGTCTCCACGCATCTGCCGGCCTCTGTCACTATTTCCACCTTCCCACCTCCCCCTCACCTGGATCCACCTCTCACTCCCCAGCTCTTGCCCCATCCCCACCCCTCTCCTCTTTTCTCTGACTATTTCCCGTCTACTCTCAGTCCAGAGGGAGGGTCTCGGCCCGAAATGTAGACGGTCCATTTCCCTCCACAGATGCTGCTCAACCCACTGAGTTCCTCCGGCAGTTTTTTCTTTGGTCTGTATAACCCGTGTTAGTATGAGGAGCGGGATTTTACACCAAATACTCTGTAGGTGCTGGGGTGAAAGAAACACGCACAACACGCTGAAGGAACTCAGCAGGTTGGGCAGCATCCGTGGAAACGAGCAGTCAACGTTTCAGGCCGAGACCCTTCGGCAGGACTGAGAGGGAGGGGGCAGGGGCCCTATAAAGAAGGTGGGGGTAGGGTGGGAAGGAGAAGGCTGGTAGGTGCCAGGTGAAAAAATAGGAAAGGGAAAGATCAGTTGGTAGGGATGGGGAAGCAGAGAGGTGATAGGCAGGAAAGGTAATGAAGGTAAAGCACTATGTGTTGTAGAAGAAGGCAGAACGATGAGAGAGGTGATAGGCAGCTAGAGGAGGAGGCAGAGTGAAACTGGGATGGAGCCACATGCAAAAATGTTATTCCCTATTCCCAGCTCCTCAGTTTCCGCTGCCTCTGCTCCCAGGATGAGGCTTTCCATTCCAGGACATCTCAAATGTCCTCTTTATTTAAGAATCGTCGTTTCCCTTCTGCCGTCATCAATGATGCTCTCACCCGTATCTCCTCCATTTCCCGCACTTCGACCCCCACCCCATCCTCCCTTCACCACAACAGGGACCGAGTTCCCCTTTCCTGACCTACCACCCCACCAGCCTCCGGATCCAGTATATTATCCTCCTCAACTTTCGCCACTTTCAACAGGACCCCACCACTATCTATCCCTCCCGACCCTTTCTGCTTTTCGCAGGGATAGTTCCCTCCGCGACTACCTGGTCCAAACGTCCCTCCCCACAGATCTCCCACCTAGTACTCATCCTTGCAAGCGTAAGTGCTACACTTGTCCATAGACCTCCTCTCTTACCACCATCATGGCCCCGAACAGTCCTTCCAGGTGAGGCAAAAATTCACTGGTGAGTCTGTTGGAGTCATCTATTGCACCCGGTGCTCCCGGTGCGGCCTCCTCCACATCGGCGAGAACCGACGCAGATTGGGGACCGCTTCTTCGAGACAGGATTTCCCAGTTCACACACACTTCAACTCTGCTACACATTCCCATTCGGACATGTCGATACATGGACTCTTCTGCCGCCATGATGCGGCCAAACTCAGGCTAGAGGAGCAACACCTCATATACCGACTGGTATGTTCAGCCCCTTGGTGTGAACATTGAATCCAAAGCAACACACAAAAAATGCTGGCGGATCTCAGCACAACAGGCAGTGTGTATGGAAAAGAGTAAACAGTCGACATTTTGTACCACCAGCCTTTTTCATTCCTGAGGAGGAGGGGAAGTGATCTGAATAAAAAGGTCGGGATGAAGAAAGAGAGGAGGTGGAAGGTGATTGGTGAAGTCAAGTGATGGGAAGAATAAGGGCTGGAGAATAAAGAATCTGAGAGTGGTCAATAGCAGAAAGGGAAGGAGGGGACCCAAGGGGAAGTAATAGGCCGGTCAGCAGAAATGGAAGTTCAGAGTGGGGAATAGAGAAATGGGTGGGGGTCAATTTGCTTACTGGAAGGAGAATTCAATATTCATACAATCAGGTTGGAGGGTACCCAGATGGAATATAAAGTGTTGTTCCTCCACCCTGAGGCCGGTTTCATCTTGACACAAGAGGAGGCCATAGATCAATAGTCGGAATGGGAATCAGAATTAACAAGTTTGGCCACTGCAAAGTACCCCTTGTGGCAGATGATACAGAGATGCTCGACAAAACGACCTCCCAATTTATTGCGGGTCTCACCAGTGTGAAGGAGGCCGCATCGGGAGCACCGGACACAGTAGATGACCCCAGCCGATTCCCAGGTGAAGCGTTGCCTCACCTGCAAGGACTGTTTTGTTTCTAAATGGAGGTGAGGGAGGGGGTGTACGGGTAAGTGTAGCACTTAGGCCGTACGCAAGGATAAATATCTGGAGGAAGATTTGTGAGGAGGGATGTATGAACAAGGGGATTGTAGAGGGAGTGATCCCTGTTGATCCCTGTCTGTGACATCCTAAACAGATTTGCATAAATGCAATCCCTACATTCATTAGTTCTCTCTTTATTACAACATAAACATCATATACTTCATACAGTGAATGACCAGAGAGCGATAAAAATGTTCAGCACTCTGCAGCTCTGCTGGGCTGTTACCCTGGTGATGGAGGAAGTGGCTGAGCAGAACTAAGTAAAAAATAGGAAATAAGGAACAACCTCGCATACTTTGAGTTTCATTGTGACAAAGATGAATACTGAGCTCTCAGCCATTTTGTAATATGGAAGCTGAAATTCCAATGGCAGTTTTAACCCTGTCTTGAGGTGCCTCCAGTAAATCTGTTGGTAGTTTCATCACTACAGAACTTCCAGCAGTGCCGAATCTGTTCCAAAATCAAAACACATTGTTGGATGCGGCCTGTCTGTTTCAAATGTCAGCTATAGTATATTTACAAAGGACATCACACAATACACTGTGGTGATTATCGTTAAGTGTTGTTCTTTGTTCAATTAAGTGGTTAAAAATTCCATTAAATTCTTGTGTCTGCGAATAACTAAAGCACCTACCTCCCCACCAAAAACAAAATACATCTGGGACCCCCCACCGAACACTTAAGCGTGCAGCAATGCAACAATGAATATACATATTTGCATTACAATGTAAATACAGCCCTGTTCAACTGGGTGTTGGACTACTGAAACAACAGGCTTCAGAAAGTCAGGATGCAGAACGGTCCTCACTCCCAGTTATCCTCAACACGGGCTGTCTGCTGAGCCCATTGCTGTACACTCTGTTCACACATGACCGCACGGCTAAACGCCCGGGGAATCACAATGTCAAGTTCGCCAGCGTCACGACAGTTGTGGGGTCCATCACATAACAATGAGATGACATAGAGAGAGAAGGGCTCAAGGCCGGGTACACCTCAACCCACAAACTCACCCCACCACACCCTCATTACCACCAGTTTAACATTTCCTGACACTCACCATATGTACACCTACTCCTGTGACTAACGTCAGTTTATGGACATATCACCAATGTTTTAAGCTATGACATGATTTTGTATAATGCTGATATTTATTTCTTTGTGATATTTGTTCCTGCATGAGATCCAGAGCAACAATGATTTATGTTCCCCTTTATTTGTCGATTTGTGGAGTTTGTTGCAACAGATGGTGATTGAGGCTGTTACTGGGTATATTCACGGCAGTGGTTCATATATTATTGATCGCTAAGTATTGATCATTTTAGTTAGCCAGAGCTACTAGACGATTAATTGAATGTAGCACGTTAAAGGCGGACTTCACAATTTTTAGTTTCTTCATTTCAAAATGATTGCAGTGTTAAACTTTGTCATAACTAAACTCACAGCATACGATGTTGAGTTTGTTAATTCCCTTTTCGGTTATTTTTGGTGAGCCACTTCCTCCGTTTCCAGGGTAACGGCCCACCAGAGCTGCAAGAAGAGTTCCACATTTTTATCGCTCTCTGGTCACCGCCGCTCAGGGCAGGGAGAGTGGCCTTGGGAGTAAATGCAACAGAGTGATAGTGGTAGGAAAGGATGCTGTGATTTCCTAGGGTTACCAGCCCTCTATTTTCCTAAGCTTCACATTGCTATCCAGAAGTCTCTTAAAAGATCGTACTGTATCCGCCTCCACCACCGCCGCCGGCAGCCCATTCCTCGCACTCACCACTGTCTGCGTAATAGAAACTGAGCCCTGACATCACCTCTGTACCTACTTCCAAGCATTTTAAAACTGTGCCCTGAGAAAAAGCCTCCGACAATCCACAGGATCAATGTCTCTCATCATCTAATACACCTCTCTCAGGTCACCTGTCATTTCAAGAAGAAAGGACCAAGTTCACCTAACCTATTCCCATAAGAGTTGCTCCCAATCCAGAAAAATCCTTGTAAATCTCTTTTGCACCCTTTCTATGTTTTCCACATCTTTCCTGTAGTGAGGCGACCAGAGGTGAGCACAGTACAGGAGGATCCTGTAGAGCTGTAACATTACCTCTTGGGTCTTGAACTCAATCCCACGACTGATGAAGGTCAACACACCACATGTCTTCTGAACCACAGAGTCAACCTGCGCAGCAGCTTTGAGAATGCTTGAGTGTTCGGTGGGGGTTGCCGATGCTTTTTTTGCTGTTGGGGGTGTGGAGTTGCTGTTTTGCTGCTGCTCATGTATGGGAGGGGGAGCTTGGGGGCGACTTTGGGGTGCTAACATTAAACTGTCATTCATTCCTTAGGGCACTCCTCTGTTTTGATGGATGTTCATGGGAAGAAAACAGTTTCAGGATAAATATCGTACACATTTTCCTGACATTAAATATACCGGTTGAAATCCGTTGAAATGTAGGAAGGTGTAGCTTTCGTAGCTGGTTTGTGTTGTTTGTCTCGAAGCATTGTTTAGAGCACGGTGAGGGGTGGGGGGGGGGGGCGGTGTGAGGTCATCGCTGGTACAGTCAGAGCTATTTTTCCTAACGTTGTCTGCAATGCCGTTGATGCCCAGTCAATATACCAAGGAATATTCCCCAGGGTTGGGGAGTCCAAACCCAAAGGGCACAGATACAATGGAGCAGAGAGATCAGAGAGGAAATCTCAATACACAGAGCTAGTGAGTACCTGGAACGAGCTGTGTACTGATTGCATCGTTGGTTATCTACCCCGGGTTCAGTATTCTCACCTGTCGCCTGTTTGTGAGCAGCTGGAAATTAAAGGAACACTCGAGTTATTGGAGACCTGAAATCAGGTCAGAAATTGCTTGAAGTCACTCCGTTACAGGGGGTTGGAGCTGAAGCATTAACTTTGTTCTTCTCCACAGATACTCTTTATCTCCAGAGTGTTTCTTGTGTTGCAGCGTTTTCGAACATTACGTTGAAATGCTTTAAGGCTCCTGGGAAATAGACTTGCGTAGAACGGACAATGTAATCCATTCTCTTACAGTACAGAACAGGCCTTTCGGCCCATCTAGTCTGTGCCATTCTCTGCCTGGACCCATCCACATGCACCCAGACAATATCCCCCAATACCTCCCTCATCCATACAAACTTAACCTATATACTGCATTTGAAACCCGCATCCGCATTCGAGCCACCCTCTGAGTGAAATAATTCCTACTCCGATTCCCCTTAAATATTTCACTTTTTGCTCCAAACCCATGACCACACCGAACATAAAGGGCAAAAGCCTACCGGCATTCATCCTATTTCTACCATCTTAGTTTTGTATACCTCTAGCAGGTTTTCCAAACCAGAGGTCCACAGACGCTCCCGTCAATGGCAGGTGTCTATGACAAATAAAAGGTTGTGAACCCCTCCTAGCATCTCCTCACATTCTCCTCTGCTTCAGGGAAACAATTTCGAACCTGTTAAACCTGCTCCTGTAACTCTACTCCTTAAATACCAGCAACATCCGTGACCGGCAGGGCTCCTGCAGCCTCTACCTTATTGCTGGGGATTTATCCATCCTAATTCCCCTCAAGACAGCAAGCACCTGTTGTGTAATCCGTGCACAATCCACGACTTGACTGGCTATCGTCATTTCTACAGTCTCTTCCTGTCTCCCAAGGAAACACAGGCACAGAGAATTTGTTGAAAATCTCTCCCATCTCTTTCGACTCCATGCATAGATAGGCACATCGAACACCGGGAGATATTTTGTGACTGTTAACAGGGCAGTAAGGAAACAGACAGACAGACAGACAGACAGGCATACATACTTTATTGATCCCGAGGGAAATTGGGTTTCGTTACAGCCGCACCAATCAAGAATAATGCAGAAATATAGCAATAAAAAAAAAACATAAATAATTAAATAATAATACGTTAATCCTGCCAAGTGGAAATAAGTCCAGGACCAGCCTATTGGCTCAGGGTGTCTGACACTCCGAGGGGGGAGTTCTAAAGTTTGATGGCCATAGCGAGGAATGACTACCTCTAACGCTAATGTTACATCTCGGTGGAATGAGTCTCTGACTGAATGTACTCCTGTGCCCAACCAATATATAATGGAGTGGATGGGAGACATTGTCCAAGATGGCATGCAATTTGGACAGCATCCTCTTTTCAGACACCACCGTCAGAGAGTCCAGTTCCACTCCCACAACATCACTGGCCTTACGAAAGTGTTTGTTGATTCTCTTGGTGTCTGCTACCCTCAGCCTGCTGCCCCAGCACACAACAGCAAACATGATAGCACTGACCACCACAGACATATAGAACATCCTCAGCATCATCTGGCAGATGTTAAAGGACCTCAGTCTCCTCAGGAAATACAGACGGTTCTGACCCTTCTTGTAAACAGCCACAGTGTTCTTTGACCAGTCCAGTGTACTGCCAATTCATATCCTCAGGTATTGGTAAACGTCCACCATGTGCACACTGACTTCTTGGATGGAAACAGCGGTCACAGGTGCCTTAGCCCTCCTCAGGTCCACCACCAGCTCCTTAGTCTGTTTCACATTAAGCTGCAGAGTAAATTATCCTGCCGCCAACTTGTCTGTTATGCGCGGACGCGTGCTCGTTACAGTTGTTGTTTACAAATTTCACAAGGGTGCTTCTGGAATGGAAGTTTGTAAGTATGAGAGAAGATTGGGATCTCTGAGGCTGTTCTCAATGGAGGGGTGGTGACTCTGGAACCAGAAATGTCAACGATACCCTGAGGACTGGATAGACTGATAGGGACACGATGTTTTCAACAGGAGCGGAATCTAGGGTCTGAGATCACAATCTCAATTTATTCAGTTGTATCTGGGGACTTTCTATTCCATCCTTCTGTCCGGTATCAGGATCTGAATATCACCTCTATCAATGCCGGGGATTGATCGCAGTTATAGGTTATTCGCAGACACAAGAATTTAATGGCATTTTTAAACACAATTGAACAAAAAAGGACATTTAACGATAATCAATACAATACATTGTGTGATGTCCTTTTTAAATATCCTATAGCTGACATTTGGAACATCCAAAATTGTGTTTTGATTTTGGAACAGCCTCGGTACTGCTGGATGTTCTGTAGAGATGAAACTACTAATAGATTTACTGGAGGCACCTCGAGACAAGGTTAAAACTGTCATTAGAATGTTAGCTTCCCCATTGCAAAATGGCTGAGAGCTCAGTATTCATCTTTGTCACAATGAAACTCAAAGTATGCGAGGTTGTTCCTTATTTCCTATTTTTACTTAGTTCTGCTGAACCACTTCCTCCATCACCAGGGTAACAGCCCAGCAGAGCTGCAGAGTGTTGAATATGTTTATCGCTCTCTGGTCACTGCCCCTCAGTGGCTTCAGGAACTGGTGTGGAGCCCCGCATGCATTCAGAATTCACTGTATGGAATATGTGATGTATATGTTGCAGTAAAGAGATAGCTAATGAAAGTAGGGATTGCATTTATGCAAATCTGCTTAGGATGTCACAAACAGAGGTCAACAGGGATCACTCCCTCCACACTCCCCTTGTTCATTCATCCCTCCTCACTAATCTTCCTCCAGATAACTTATCCCTGCATACGGCCTAAGTGCTACACCTACCCGTACATCCCCTCCCTCAGCTCCATTAAGACACAAAATAGTCCTTCCAGGTGAGGCAACATTTCACCTGCAAATCGGCTGGGGTCATCTATTGTGTCCGGTGCTCCCACTGCGGCCACATTTACACTGGTGAGACCCGACATAAATTGGGAGACTGTTTTGTCCAGCATCTCTGTATCAACTGCCACAAGGGGAACTTGGCAGCTGCCAAACATTTTAATTCTGATTCCCATTCCGAGGTCTCGATCAATGGCCTCCTCTTGTGCCAAGATGAGACCACACAGAGGGTGGAGAAACAACACTTTGTATTCCATCTGGGTACCCTCCAACCTGATTGTCTAAATATTGAATTCTCCTTCCAGTAAACAAATTCCGACCCCTACCCATTCCTCTATTCCCCACTCTGAACTTCCATTTCTGCTGACCGGCCTATTACTCCCCCCCGGGTCCCCTCCTTCCCTTTCTCCTATTGACAACTCTCCGATTCTTTATTCTCCAGCCCTTAATCTTCCCACCACTTGACTTCACCAATCACCTTTCTCCTTCTCTTTCTCCATCCTGACCTTTTCATTCAGATCACTTCCCCTCCTCCTCAGCAATGAAAAAGGCTGGGTCCAAAATGTCGACTGTTTACTCTTTCCATACACCTGCATTTTGTGCGCGTTGCTTTGGATTCAACGTTCATGCCAAGGGGCAGGAGACTACCCTATGAGGTGTATGAGGTGTTCCTCCTCCAGCCTGAGTTTGACCTAACCATGGCGTTAGAAGAGGCCATGTATCGACATGTCCGAATGGGAACGTGAAGCGGAGTTGAAGTGAATGGGAACCGGGAGATCCTGTCTCGACGAAGCGGTGCCCCAATCTGCGTCGGGTCTCGCCGATGTGGAGGAGCCGCACCGGGAGCACCGGGTGCAATAGATTACCCCAGCAGACTCACCAGTGAAGTGTCGGCTCACCTGGAAGGACAGTTTGGGAGCCTGAATGGTGGTAAGAGAGGAGGTGTAGGGACAGGTGTAGCACTTACGCTTGCAGGGATAAGTACCCGGTGAGAGATCTGTGGGGAGAGACGTGTGGAACAGGCATTCGCGGAGGGAACGATCCCTGCAAAATGCAGAGAGGTGTTGAGAGGTAAAGATGTGCTTGGTGATGGGGTCCTGTTGAAGGTGGCGGAAGTTGCGTGGGATCATATACTGGATCCGGAGTCTGGGGGGTGGTACGTCAGGACAAGAGGACTCGGTCCATGCTGTGGTGACGGGAGGATGAGTTTAGGGCCGAAGTGCGGGAAATGGAGGAGATTCGTGTGAGAGCCTCATTGATGACGGCAGAAGGGAAACCACGATACTTAAAGAAAGAGGGAATTTGACTTGTCTTGGAACGGAAAGCCGCATCCTGGGAGCAGATGCAGCGGAGACCGAGGAAATCGGAATAGGGAATAGCATTTTTGCATGTGGCCCCATCCCAGTTTCACTCTGCCTCCTCCTCTAGCTGCCTATCACCTCTGTCATCGTTCTGCCTTCTTCTGCGACACATAGTGCTTTCCCCTCACATTCCTTCTATACCTTTCCTGCCTATCCCCTCTCTGCTTCCCCTCCCCCACCCCTTCATCATTCCCCTTACCGTTTTTTCACCTGGCACCAACCAGCCATCTCTTTGCCACCCTCCCCCACACCTTCTTTATAAGGCCCCTGCCCCCTCCCTCTCAGTCCTGCCGAACGGTCTCGGCCCGAAACATTGACTATTCGTTTTCACGGATGCTGCCCAACCTGCTGAGTTTCTCCAGCGTGATGTGCGTGTTTCTTTGACCCCGGCATCTGCAGAGTATTTGGTGTAAAATTCCGCTCACCATACTAACACGGGTTATACAGATCAAAGAACAAACTGCCGGAGGAACTCAATGGGTCGGGCAGCATCTGGGGAGGGAAATGAACCGTCAACATTTCGTGCCGAGACCCTCCCTCTGGAGTGAGAGTGGACGGGCAAATTTCTGAGAAAAGTGGTGAGGGGTGGGGATGGGGCATGAGATGGGGAGTGAGAGGTGGATCCAGTTGAAGGGGAGTTGGGAAGGTGGGATTAGTGACAGAGGCCGACGGATGTGTGGAGACGGAAGGGATCGAGAAAATGACGATCGGGCAGAAACATCTGGCTGAGATGGGAGAGCAGCCGCCTTTTTGTTGATGGTTTGGGGGCTGAATGTCCTCCTCTTCCTGTTTCTCACTTGATGTTTCAGTTTTCCTGTCCAGTGAGGCTCCGGAGGAATGTGAATAGAAATGAGTGTTTATAAATATAGAAGCGACTTCAGTGAAATCTGCACTCCTCCAAGGTGTGGGAATTGTGGATCGGACCGGGATATGAATCGAACCCGTAACTCTGAGAACCGGGAGGTGGAGAGATGTGGACGGGAAGATACAGCAGGAAAAATTAAAAATATACTTGGTTTAAAATGCGGCAGGTAGGTCGGGCAGCGTGTGAGGGGCGAGGAGCAGAGTCACTGGTTCAGACGGGAGACCCTCCACCCGTCCCGTGATCCAGGTTCTCGCTCCCATTTCAAACGCAGATCTGCAGTATCTCAGGTTTCCGTTTCCGAGGCCCCGCCCCCGCTCTCACAGTCTCCGGACGGGCGGGGTTTTCTTTCCGTTCTGTGTTGAAGAGGATCGTCTGCTCGGAGCCGGAGGACCGATCACTGTCTGCGGAACAAGTTGATCAAGTTCTCATCGGTCAGTATTGAGGCAGTCACTAGGGGTGAACGCGACCGACAATTTCCCATCGGTGAGTACTGAAGCCGATCCCGGGGGAGGGGACCCTGTTGTTGGGCAGAGTCCCGTCAACCTCCTCGAACTGGCGGCCTCGTCCCGCTTCCTGGATACAACCTGTCGTGGTCGGTCCGAGTTATGGGCCCGTCACACCGAACTGCCTGAGATGAGCCGCCGCTCAGCCCCTGGTGTTCTGGTCCCAGGAGCGGGATGAGGTGGTGATGCCGAGACTGAACCCATCCATTAAGATGTGCCTGGTGAACTTTACCTCCATCACCCGGCCCGGATCCAAACTTCACCTGGATCGACGCCTGGCGTTGATAATTGTTTTACATATTTCCAGAACACTGGAAGCGGCCGTTCGGCCTGTTGTGCTCTTGCAGACAGAGAGGGTTAAACAGAGTAATCGAACCCTCGGGACGCTCCTCCACGTGTATCAGAAATTCATCTTTCCCCATTCAGACAGGACAGTGAGATCCAGATCTCTCACGTCCTCCCGGGGGACTGGAAAGTTCACATCCATGATTCAGATTCAGAAACTTTATTGTCATTCTAACCGTACACCAGCTCTCCAGGGCAGGATGAGACAGCTTTTCCCAGGAACTGTGCAATCATAACATAACAAACGCAACACTAAATAATAAACACAGCAATAAATAGTAAAACAAAGCAGCCGCATGTCAGTTAAAATCAAGTTATAAGTGTCCAGTTGAAGTTAAAAGTGTCCACAGCAGAGTCAGGTGGAGCAGCTATTTAGCAGTCTGACTGCCTGTGGGAGGAAGCTGTTTAGTAGCCTTGTGGTTTTAGTTTTGATGCTCCTGTAACGTTTGCCTGATGGCAGAAGAACAAACACTTCATGGAGACGGTGTGAGGGGCCTTTAATGATGTACCGTGTCTTCTGGAGGCATCGACTCTGAAAGAGGTCTTGGACAGAAGGTAGGGAGACCCCAATAACATTCTCTGCTCCCCTAACCACCCGCTGCAGGGCTTTTCTTGTCGGCAGCACTGCAGCTGGAGTACCAGGTTGTGATGCAAAAGGTCAGCATACTCTCAACCACTCCTCTGTAGAACGTAGTTAAGATGTTAGTGGGGAGTGATGCTTGTTTTAGCTTCCTCAGAAAGTGCAATCTCTGCTGGGCTCGTTTCACAATCCCAGTGTTGTTCCTGTACCAGGGGAAATTGTCCGACATCTGCACCCCTAGGAACTTGATGTTTTCCACTCTCTCCACTGTGGAGCCGTTGATGCTGAGGGGTGTGTGCTCAGACTGAGACCGTCTGAAATCGACAATCATCTCCTTGGTTTTGGTGACATGATGCATCAAGTTGTTGTCACTGCACCAGCTCGCCAGGTGTTTGACCTCCTCTCTGTACATTGTTTCATTTTTTTTGCTGATGAGCCCCACTGTGGTAACATCAGCAAATTTATTCGTCAGGTTCTCCTTGAATCTGGCTGCACAGTCATGTGTTACCAGTGTAAACAGCAATGTGCTAAGCACACAGCCTTGTGGGGATCCAGTGCTCAGTGTGATGGAGTCAGAGATGTTCCTGCCAAAACGGACTGACTGTGGTTTCGCTGTCAAGAAATCCAGAATCCAGCGACACATGGCAGAGTTAAGGCCAAGCAGCGACAGTTTCTCCACTAGTCTCTGCGGGATGATGGTATTGAACGCTGAACTGAAATCAATGTACCGGATTCTGGCATAAGGGTCTTTGTTGTCCAAGTGCGAGAGAACTGTGTGCAGTGTGGTGGATATTGCGTCCTCCGTAGAGCGATTTGGACGATAAGCAAGCTGTAGAGGATCCAGCGATGAGAGAACGTGTGCTCAAGGAATGTGCTGATGTATTTGCAGATGTCCTGTCCGACATTTTCAACATCTCCTAGTCAAGCCATTGTCCCCGGGTGCTTCAAGGCCTCCACAATCAACCCTGTGGCAAAGAAATCAGTTGTAGCCTGTCTGAATGATGACCGTCCCATTGGCCTGACCCACATAGTGATGAAATGTTTCGAACGGCTTGTCAAGCCTCATATCACAGCCGGCCTCCTCGCATCGCTGGATCCTCTACAGTCTGCTTATCGTCAAAATCGCTCTACGGAGGATGCAATATCCACCACACTGCACACAGTTCTCTCTCACTTGGACACTTATGCCAAAATCCGGTACATTAATTTCAGTTCAGCGTTCAATACCATCATGCCGCAGAGACTAGTGGAGAAACTGTCGCTACTTGGCCTTAACACTGCCATGTGTCGCTGGCTTCTGGATTTCTTGACAGAGAGACCACAGTCAGTCCGTGTTGGCAGGAACATCTCTGATTCTATCACACTAAAGCATAGGCTGCTTTATTGAGGCAGTGGGAAGTGTTGACTGAGTCGATGGAGGGGAGATTGGATTCTATGATGTACTCATCTGTGCCCACAGTTCTCGCTATTTCATTCATTTAAAGGAAGAGAGAGTAGCCGTATGAAGATGTGAAGGATCAGGATGGGAGACTTCCTGCGGAGCATTGATAAAGTGCGTAGAGTAGAAAAGGGCACATACTAAAATTCTTATTGTTTGTTCTGGCTTTGTTATATTGGAATCTGTTATCTACTAGTGTGTACTATTATTTCAGGATTTGTGTATTGCGGGAGGAACATCAGAGATCGCTCTTGATCCCATTCTCCCATCTGGCTCCATCTGCTCATCCCCTGCCGATCTGGGTCAACCTCTGTCCAGCCTCTGTCCCACCAACTCAGTGATATATATCAACCATCTTGTTGAACTTCTGTCCAGTCTGTATCTCACGAATGATTATTCATCAACAATCTTTCTCCTACCGTTGTCTTCATTGTGAAGTATTTTGCCTTACTGAGTTATTTCTGAAATAGTTTTTTGTTACCAGGAAATACCAGATAATTTATTGAATGCAGCACAAGGAAGGGTAAAGGCAGCCATTACAATTTTAGCTTAAACGTTACGGAATGGAAAAGGTGGGGATATGGTGTTGAAATAAATATCAGGCATGGCTGAATGGTGGAGCAGACTCGATGGACCGAATTTCCTCGTTCTGTTCCTCTGTCTTCTGTCTTCCCATGACTGAACGATGACCCTTTCCATATCAGGTTTTATTACGTGTGAGGGACAATTACAGATTTGTTCACTGAGGAATGTCCCTGTGGGTGTTGCAAGGGCCGGAACTAGGAGCCCAGTTGTTCCCAAACTGAGTCAACTATTTGACTGAGGAACCAAATTCAACATTTCCAAGACTGTTACTGACACAAAATGTACATTTGTATATTGATCATGACACAATGTATTTTATATATTATTAATAACATAAAACATTTCTATATTCTTACTGACAGAATAGTATAATTTATTTTCTGTGTGTTATCTGAGTGAACATGCTTGTGTTGCTGCTACAAGTCAGTCCTTCTCTGTTCCAGTACCTTCCCGTTCTTGTGCACTTGGTAATACCTGAGAGACCTGAGCGAATTCTGTTAGATTTGAGAAGTGATGATCATCTCGGCAGCTTGTTCGGTCGAATTCAGAGAGACAGTATACACTGTTAAATGCAAAGAGATACCCTTAAATGCAAAACCCTGAACAGTGTCGATGATCAGAAGGATATTGGAGTCCATGTTCATCACTCCCTGAAATGCGTCTGTTTCCGAGGCCCCGCCCTCCGTATGATGCAACAATCACTGCGCGCATGCTAACTGTCTCCGGGTGACTGTGTTTTCGGTTCCGCTCAGTGCTGAAGCGATCAGTCTGCGGTATAGGGAAAGGTCCCTCGACTCCTGGGTCGAGGAGCCGGGTTCGGGATCACTACCTGCAGGCCAGAGATATCACTTTCCCATCGGTAGTATTGAGACCGATCCCGAGCGAGGAGATCTGATGTTGGTCGTGAGCACCGAACTGAAAGCCAATAATTCATTTAGAACCCAGTTATATGGCCTCGTCAATAATGTGTCGACTTCACTTAATCTACATTGAATGATCCAAACCAGGAGCCCAGGCAGTCTATTTTCGCAAAATTGAAATGGAACTCCCGCCAACAGCTCACGTGAGGCTGTGTGCCGCAGATCTTGCTTTGTGATGCAAGATCACGTGGTGTGTTGAAAGTTCCCGGATGGGTGGTGATACTTCCTTTTTATTGTGCTGGGGAAATCTGATGTTGGCCCCTGAGTCCCGTTAACTTCCCCCAACTCGCCTCGCTTCCTGAGGCTCCTTGCATTTGACCTGGAGATTTTTGGCTGTTGTGTCTTCTCCCGGACTGGGGTGGGTGAGAAAGGAGAACGTCCCAGGTTGTGGGCATCTTTGATTTCATTGCCTGCTTTACCGAGCGACTGTGAAGTCTAGGGGGTAGATGGTTTCTGTGATGTGCTGATCTGTATCCAAAGGTCTCCGCGGTTCCTCACAGTCACGGGCGGAGCGGTTACCATACAAAGGCGTGAAGTATCTGGATGGGGAATTTTCTATAACCATATAATAATCACAGCACGGAAACAGGCCATCTCGGCTCTCCTAGTCCGTGCCGAACTCTTAATCTCACCTAATCCCACCTTCCCGCACTCAGCCCATAACCATCCACACCTTTCCTGTCCATATACCTATCCAATTTTACCTTAAATGACACAACTGAACTGGCCTCTACTACTTCTACAGGAAACTCATTCCACACAGCTATCACTCTCTGAGTAAAGAAATACCCACTCGTGTTTCCCTTCAACTTTTGCCCCCTAACTCTCAAATCATGTCCTCTTGTTTGAATCTCCCCTGCTCTCAATGGAAACAGCCTATTCACGTCAACTCTATCTATCCCTCTCAAAATTTCAAATACCTCGATCAAATCCCCCCTCAACCTTCTACGCTCCAATGAATAGAGACCTAACCTGTTCAACCTTTCTCTGTAACTTAAGTGCTGAAACACAGGTAACATCCTAGTAAATAGTCCCTGCACTCTCTCTAATTTATTGATATCTTTCCTATAATTCGGTGACCAGAACAGTACACAATATTCCAAATTTGGCCTTAGCAATGCCTTGTACAATTTTAACATTACATCCCAACTTCTGTACTCAATGCTCTGATTTATAAAGGGTAGCATTCCAAAAGCCTTCTTCCCCACCCTATCTACATGAGACTCCATCTTCAGGGAACTATGAACTGTTATTCCTAGATCTCTGTTCCACTGCATTCCTCAATGCCCTACCATTTACCCTGTATGTTCTATTTGGATTATTCCTGCCAAAATGTAGAACCTCACATTTCTCAGCATTATACTCCATCTGCCAACGTTCAGACCATTCTTCTAACCGGCATAAATCTCCCTGCAAGCTTTGAAAACCCACCTCATTATCCACAACACCTCCTACCTTAGTATCATCGGCATACTTACTAATCCAATTTCCCACCCCATCATCCAGATCATTTATGTATATTACAAACAACATTGGGCCCAAAAGAGATCCCTGAGGCACACCGCTAGTCACCGGCCTCCATCCCAATAAACAATTATCCACCACTACTCTCTGGCATCTCCCATCTAGCCACTGTGCAATCCATTTTATTACTCCAGCATTAATACCTAACGACTGAACCTTCTTAACTAACCTTCCATGTGGAACTTTGTCAAAAGGCCTTGCTGAAGTCCATATAGACTACATCCACTGCCTTACCCTCGTCAACGTTCCTCGTAACTTCTTCAAAAAAAAACTTCTATGGTGTGTTAATGTAAAAATTGGTGAGCATCAAAGTATATATGGCAAAGTTCTTATTGGTTGCTCTAACTTTGTCATTTTAGAATCTTTTATGCAGTAGTATATACTATTAATTCAGTATATGTGTGTTACTGGAGGACCATCAGTGATTGTCCTTGATCCCTTCTCCCACCTGGTTCCATCTGCTCATCCCGGCCCATCTCGTTCAACCTCTGCCCAGTCTCCTAACCCCCACCCCCCGCCCGCTTCAGTGATGTACATCAACCATCTCGGACAACTTCTGTCCACCCTGTATCCCACACCTCAATATTATCCATCAGCAATTTTTCCTGCAACAGTTGTCTTCATTGTGAAGTGTTCTTTTGTACCTTTGGCCTCGTTGAGTCAATTCCAGAATCGTTCTTTGTTATCTGGAATGCATTATTGTGGAGGTGCTGGTATTTGAACTGTGACTGGCTGACACACTGCAGCATTTTACTGGCAGCAAAGCGTACTGGGAGAGTTGGTGCTTGGGCTATAATCCTGTGATCGGCATTCCAGGCATATGGACCTGTCGGTGTTTTGGCTCTGACTTTGGTTAGTGCTTCTACAGATGGAGCTGGATGGCCGTCCTACTGCAATAAAGCTGAAATTTCCAGCAGCTGGACATTGGTTGTGGGGAAATCAGGGATTTCACTACCCAGTGTGAGATGTGGGGGGTGGGGGGACGATGTGTGAGACTCTCAGGGTTGTTAAATGAGGTTCAGCTGTTTGACCCTGTGAGGTTGGGAACTGGATATCACAGTTTTTGATCCAGGTAAAAAGGGCCCGGCGATCGAGCTGCTTGGACTTATGAGGTGTTGAGAGAGTATTCCTGGTCTGGGATCTATTGGGTTTTTTTTTCCTGGAGTTCCTTTGGAAGCAAAGACTGCTACTGAGGAGAAGATGGGTTACCAGTCCATCCACACAGGGAGAGGCTATGAGTAAATGTGCTGATCCGTCTTTACAACAGTAGAAATAGACTCGTGAGCTTTGGTGTCCAAACTGTGTTTGGAAACCACACCCCCCCCCCCTCACTGTCACCTGTCTGTCACTCGGTGGAAGTCAGGCAAATGGAAATGACTCGTTCTGTGATAGTAGAACAGTGAGGAAAGCAGAACTTTTCCTTGTAAATTATCCTGGTACCTATTTATCTGTTTTTCCTGGAAATGTGTTCAGTACGGTTATTGCTAAGAAGGATTACAAAAATAATCTCAGGAATGATCGGCTTTATGTATGAGGAGCATTTGATGGTTCTCAATGAATTTCAGAGTGACGGTGGGGGTGGTGGGGGCAATATATTGTTAAGTAAACCTGCCGAATGCTGAAAAGACTGGATACAGTGGACATGGAGAGGACGTTTCCTTCAGACGGAGAGTCTGTAATCTTACAGCACAATCTCAGAATAAAAATGCTTCCGTTTAAAACTGAGATAAGAACAACAATGGCCAAAAGCTGTCTGATCTGTAGAATTTGTTGCCGCAGGGGTAGGTTGAGGCTGCCATTGAGTGTATTTATGACATAGATTAATATATTCATGATTGCTAAGTCACGTCAGGGTTACAGAAGGAAGTCAGGAATATGCTGTTGGAATAATTCTCAGCCATGGTTGAGTGGTGGGGCAGAACAGTTGGATGGAATCACCTAATTGTGTTCCTGTATCTTATGTTTTACCATGACTGAATGATGGCTCCTTCTTATCCCATATCATTTTGTGATGTGTGAGGGTCAATAAAAGGTTGTTCACTGAGATCATTATATCTGCCTTCAAAATTTAAATATCAGTCAGTTTTGTTCTTAGTAACATTTAGTAGACAAGCTTGGTCCTCCTTTTTTATTGATAATGTGCTTCATTATCTTTTATGCTAAAGTTAGACCTGCGGTGAGAGATTTATTTGAAGAAGAACCCCAACCGGAAGCAAACCACTACTGAAGACGAGGGAACAGCAACAAGTGAACCAGCCCGAGGACTGAGAGCATCAACTGGAGAGGACTCTTCCGAATCGAAGATTCCAGGATCCAGTCAGGAGAAAGTTTGGTTAGTCTCATTTACTCAAACACTTTAGACATTACATACCTGTACAAGGGAAGGTAGGAAGTTGGAGTGAGACTGAATGTGCACAGAAGAACCAGTTATGTCTCTGTCAGACCCAGTCAAAATCACTCCAGGTAATAAGCTCCGAGCAGCACAGCCATTGAAAACCAGTCCATCTCACTCACAGAGTTTACTCAGTTCAAGATCTTGCCTCTCCTGAAGTAGCTTCAGGTCAGTTCTGAGTGGGGAGAGGGAAAGAGAGGGGAGTGTTTATACTGACTGTCTTTCAAAAAGAGTGATTGTTTGAACTTGCTGCAAACTCTCCACCCATACCCTGTACTTTCTTAACCAAATTATTGACCTAGATGACAAGTAACAATGGGCGTAACCCCAGGGAACGTCACTAAGCTCGGGACTGGAGTTCAAGAAACAGCCTCTCACCCTCTGCTTCCTGCCAATTATCTGTTTGCTGTCCGGCTCAGTCCCGACCCGTTCCCACTGCAACCAGCCCTCGATTTACACAAACCCGAGATCAACCCCTTCCTCACGTCAAATGAAACGGAAAGACCCCGGCATTAGCTGCGGTTGACATCGTGCTGTGACCTGCAGTAGGTCCCCTTATGCAGTCAAACTCCACACTGTCCGAAAAGGAGACCCGAACAGTATGCGGTCAAACTCCCCGATGTCCGAAATGGAGACCGAAACCGTATGTAGTCAAACTCCCCGCTGTCGGAAATGGAGACCCGAACCGTACATGGTCAAACTCCCCGATGTCCGAAATGGAGACCGAAACCGTATGTAGTCAAACTCCCCGCTGTCGGAAATGGAGACCCGAACCGTATGTGGTCAAACTCCCCGCTGTCGGAAATGGAGACCCAAACTGTACGTGGTCAAACTCCCGGCGTGGAAACGTAATCTCACGGTGGATTTGTTCGGTGACTTGTGAACATACATGATTTACGATCGCGCAAGTGAGGACTGAATAAAAAGATAGTCAAACAATTCTAATCAGGCACACCATCTGTTCGCCTTTCCCCCTCACTCCAGCTACATACACTGGCTCCCTCATCACTCCCTCCTCCCAGTCCCTCTTCATTATCCGGCCCTCTACCCCAGCCCTTACTTCATTCTCCCTCTCGCCGTCACCATCTCGCCTCTCCCTCACCCCTTCCTTATCATCACCGCTCTCAATCATCCTTGCTTCCTCATCGCCTTTCTCCCTCTCCCCCCTTCTCTACCCCTCTGTTACACCCCTATTCGACTAGTCTCCCACTCTCTATCACCCCTTTCCTCGCTTTCTACTCTCACCACTGCCTCTACTCCTCTATTGACAAATCGTACTCCTCTCTCGTCTCTCTTCATCTCTTCACTCTCTCATGCCTCTTTTCATTTCTCACACTCTGTCCATCTGTTTATCTTACTCTTCCATTCTCTCTCCCATCCCACAATCCCTGTCCCTACCCCTATCACCTGCTATCCCACTCCCAATCTCAGTCACCCTCTGTCTTCCCCTCTCCATGTCCTCCTCTCTCATGCACCCTGTCACCTCACTCAAACTCGTCTCTCTCACCTCTGCCTCTCTGTAAGCTCCTCCATTTCTAACCCTCTCCCTCTCAATCTCTCTTCCAATGTCTTACCCTCTCCCCTTGCTCTCCCATGCAATCTCCCTGTTGGCACCCGTATCCCACACTGTCTTCCTCTCTCTCTCACCCTCTAAATGCACCGCTCATCCTAAGCTTTCCCCCCTTCGCTCTCTCTCACTCTCTCTGAACCCAACCCTCTCCCCCTCCCTCCCTCTTTGCCACTCTCTCCCTCCCTCTCGTCACACCCAGCGCTCTCCACCTCATCCCATACTCTACGTACATCAACATACTGAAATGCCAAGTGCCGTTTGTAACTGGGATCTTTCTGGGTTCCAGATCCTCGGTAATGGTCTTTGTATATGAGGATCAGCAGGATCCTGGGGTCCGAGTCCATAAGGCACTCAGAGCAGTTACGCAGGTTGACTCTGGGCCTTCATCAGTCATGGGATTGAGTTTAAGAGCTGAGAGGTAATGTTGCAGCTATATAGGACCCTGGTCAGACCCCACGGAGCCTTGTTTTCAATTCTGGTCGCCTCACTACAAGGATGTGGAAACCATAGAAATGGTGCAGAGGAGATTTACAAGGATGATGCCAGGATTTGAAGAGCACGCGTTATGAGAATTAGTTGAGTGAACTCCGTCTTTTCTCCTTGGAGCGACCTGGGAGGAGAGGTGACCTGATAGAGATATACAAGATAATGAGAGGCATTGATCGTGTGGATAGTCAGAGGCTTTTTTGCAGGGCTGAAATGGATAGCACGAGAGGGCATACTTTTAAGGAGCTTGTAAGTAGGTACAGAGGAGATGTCAGGGGTAGTTTCTTTTACGCAAATGGTGTGCGTGGAATGGGCTGTCGATGGTGCTGATGGAGTTGGAAACGATAAGGTCTTTATAAGATACTCCTGGCGGGCCAGATCCGTAGAACCAAAGGACACTACAGCGCAGAAACAGGCCTTTTGGCCTTTCTTGGCTGTGCCAAATCATTTTTCTGCCTATTCCCACGGACCTGCAACTGGACCGTATCCCTCCATACCCCTGTCATCCATATACCTGTCCAAGTTTTTCTTAACTGTTAAAAGTGTACCTGCATTCACCACTTCATCTGGCAGCTCTTTCCACACTCCCAACAGTCTCTGTGTGAAGAAGCCCCCCGCCATGTTCCCTTTAAACTTTTCCCCGTTCACCCTTTAACCATAACCTCTCTTTTTCTTTCTCCCCTGGCGTCAGTGGAAAAGGCCTGCTTGCATTCACTCTATCTATACCCACCATAATTTTATACACCTCTATCAAATCACACCTCATTCTCCTACGCTCCAGGGAATAAAGTCCTAACCTATTCAACCTTGCTCTGTAACTCAGTTTCTCAAGTCCTGGCAACATCCTTGTAAACGTTCTCTCCGCTCTTTCAAACTTATTTATATCCTTCCTGTAATTAGGTGACCAAAACTGCAGACAATCTGTCTCACCAATTTCTGTCTCACAAATTCTGTCTCACCAATGTCTTAAACAACCTCAACATTACATTCCAACTCTTATGCTCAACACTTTGATTCATAAAGCCCAAAGTACCAGAAGCTCTCTTTACAACACTATCTACTTGTGACGCAACTTTTAGGGAATTATGAATCTGTACTTCCCGATCCCTTTGCTCTACTGCACTCCTCATTGTCCGACCATTTACCTTGTATGTTCTACCTTGGTTTGACCTTCCGAAGTACAATACCTCACACTTGTCCGCATTAAACTCCATCTGCCATTTTTGCAGCCCATTCCTGCAACCCTCTGCAAGCTTTGAAAGCCTTCCTCACTGTCAACTGCACCTCCAATGTTTGTATCATCAGCAAATTTGCTAATGCCACATTAGCATCCAGATCACTGATATAGATGACAAAGAACAATGGACCCAGCACTGATCCCTGTGGCACACCACTAGTCACAGGCCTCCATTCAGCATAGCAATCCTCCACTTCCACTCTCTGGCTTCTTCCATTGAGCCAATGTCAAATCCAATTTACTACCTCTCCATGTATACCTAGCGACTGAATCAACATAACTAACCTCCCATGCGGGACCTTGTCAGAAGCCTTACTGAAGTCCATGTATACAACATCCACTGCCTTCCCTTCATCCACTTTCCTGTTAAGTCCCTGTCTATCCAAATACTTGTACACCCTATCTCCTAGTACCCCTTCCAATAATGTACCTACTACAGATGTCAAACTTACCGGCCTATAATTTCCCGGCTTACTTTTTGACCCACTTTTAAACAACGGAAATACAAGAGCTATCCTCCGGCACCTGACCGGTGGATATCGACATTATAAGTATTTCACTCAGGGCCCCTGCAATTTCAACACCAGTCTCCTTCAAAGTCCGAGTGAATACCCTGTCAGGTCCAGGGGATTTATCTATCCCTTTGCTCTTAACATACCTGTAGAAGCTCTTAGGATTATCCTTCACCCTGACTGCCAAAGCAATCTCATGTCTTCTTTTAACCCTCCTGATTTCTTTCTCAAATATTTTCTTACTCTTTTTATACTCCTCAAGCATCTTATTTCCTCCCTGTTGCCTATACATGTTATACATATATGTCTTTTTCTTTATCAGAGTTCCAATATCCCTCGAGAACCAAGGTTCCTTATAGTTATTCGTATTGCCTTTACCCCTAACAAGAACAAAAAAAAATCTGCACTCTCAAAATTTCTTCGTTGAAGGCCTCCCACTTACCAATCACATTCGTGCCAGAGAACAACTTGTCCCAATCTACGCGTTTTAGATCCTTTCTCATTTCTTCAAATCTGGCTTTTTTCCAGTTTATAACTTCATCCCGAGGACCAGATCTATCTTTGTCCATGA
Organism: Hypanus sabinus; assembly: GCF_030144855.1. Lineage (NCBI taxonomy): Eukaryota > Metazoa > Chordata > Chondrichthyes > Myliobatiformes > Dasyatidae > Hypanus > Hypanus sabinus. Next base: position 1,346,269 of record NW_026781651.1, read on the forward strand.
TCAAGTTGAAACTAATGACGTTATGAACAATGGAAACAAAGTGTTCCCCTGCACACAATTCCGTCCACCTCCCCTAGCTCATTTCCTAATAGGAGATCTAATATTACATCCTCCCTAGTTGGTATATCTATATATTGATTTAGAAAACTTTTCTGAACACATTTCACAAACTCTAACCCATCTAGACCTTTAACAGTATGGAAGCCCCAATCAATGTGTGGGACTCCCACACATTTTAGACATCCTGATTTACTTCTTATGTGTTCCCTTGCTTTTCCTATGCTCCATAAGAAACTGCCTGCCTATCCCTGTTATGCAACTCCATTCACTTTGTGCTTCACCAGGATCTCAATATCTCTTGAAATCCCAGTTTCCCTACAGTTTCTATTTTACCTTTTATTCTGACAAGCGCATACCCGCTTTGTACTTTCAAGATTTCACTTTGAAGGCCTCCCATTTACCAAGCACACTTTTGCCATAAAGCAGCCTGTCCCAGTCCACAGTTGCCAGGTCCTAGTGTTGATTCCAGGTGTTGATCCATGCCCTGAACACATCCGCCTTTCCTACGCTGCTCCTTGTATAGAAATATACAGGGCTCAGCATATTCACTGCACCATGCTCAACGTTTTCATTCCTGACTTTGTCTGAGGACTGAACAACAACTGCCTCCACAACCTGTCCACTCTCTGTTCTGTTAGTCAGACTCCCATTGCCCCTGCACCTTTACTTTACTCCGACCTATCTCCACCTCCCAGCATGCAACTCTATCACCCCTTTGGCTTTCCTCTCCCTGATCAATAAATAGGATGTTCAGACCATTTACAGGCAGAGAGGAATAAATGGGGCACTTATGAATTACATGAAGTTGAAGTGAACTCTTATGAAAGAAATAAAAGAAGACATGAAGTTGCCTAAGCAGACAAGGTGAAGGAGAATCCTCATGGATTCTGCAGATATGTTATGAGCAAAAAGATTGCAAGGGAAAAATTATTCCTCTGGAAGATCTGAATGGTAATCCATATGAGGAGACAAAATAGATGTGGAAGATTTTTTTTCTGCATCCGTATTTACTCAGGAGATGGACACAGAGTCTATAGAATTGAGGCAAAGCTGCATCAACTTCATGGACCCTGTACAGATTACAGAGGGGTTTGAGGCAAATTAGTGTGGATCAATCCCCAGGGCCTGACAAGTTGTTCCATGGGACCCTGCGGAAGACAAGTGCAGAAATTATTGGGGCCTTACCACAGATTGTTAAATCATCCTTAGTGGCAGGTGAGATACTGGAGGATTGGAGGACACCAATGTTGTTCAGCTGTTCAGTCACTCAGCATTCAAGACGAGATAGTAAATTGGATGAGACACCGGCTTTGGGAGAAGCCAGAGTGTGGTCGCAGATGGTTGCCTCTCTGACCAGAGGCCAGGGACTAGTGGTGAGCCATAGGGATCAGTGCTGGATCTGATGTTGTTTGTCAGTAATATCAAAAAATCTGGATAATGGTGTGTTTAACCGGATCAGCAGATTTGTAGATCACACCAAGACTGGTCGTGTAGTGGACAGTGAGGAAGACTATCATGGCTTGCAGTGCGATCTGGACCCGCTGGGAAAATGGGTTAAGAAATGGAAAAATGTATTTAATGCAGACAAGTGTGAGGTGTTGCACTTTGGTATTATCTACCAATGGAGGTCTCTCAAAGTGAATGGTCAGGCACGGAGGAGTTTTGTAGAAGAAAGGGACCTGGGAATATATGTACTTAATTCACTGAAACTGGTATCATAGTTAGATAGTGATGGGGAAAAAATTCAGCCCATTGGTCTTCATGAACCAAAGTAATGAAAACAATAAACGGATGTTTTCTTGACTTGTCGAAGACACTGGTGAGGCCCATTTTGGAGTATTGTGTGTAGTTTTGTTCACGAACCTACATGAAAGATATAAAAGCGGTTGAAAGAGTTCAGAGAAAATTCACAAGGATGTTGCCAGGTCTAGAAGACTTGGGTTATTAGGAAACATTGAATAGGACACGACTTTATTACTTGCAATGTAGAAGAATTGAGAGAAGATTTGATGAAGCTGTACCAAAATTATGAGAGTTATACATGGGGTAAATGGAAGCTTTTTCACTTTTCAAAAATGGGTTTTCCCACTGAGATTGGGGGGAAATACAACCAGAGGCCATGGATTAAGGGTGAAAGGTGAAACATTAAGGTGAACATGAGGGGATACTTCTTGAAACAGACGATCATCCAGGTGTGGAATGAGCAGACAACCTAACTGGTGCATGCGTGCTCAACTTCAACATATAAGAGGATTGTATTGGTTCCTGGATGGTCGGGGTATGGGAACAGACTGCTTAAATAAAACAACACAAACTAGATGGAACAAAGGGCCTGCTTCTGTGTTGTACCTTTCTTGATTCTGTGACAAGAACATGAAATAATACTATTATTCATATAGTTCATTTTATCAGCTGTGCAGACCAACCATTCATCCGGACAGGAAATCTTCAGAAAGCTTTAAAACTGTTGGAACTTTAAATTGACAGCAGGTAAAAGAAAATCCCAGCTGCACGTCAACAAAGTCTAATTCCGGGAGAGTGTTTCAGTTACTGTGGCGCCAGGAACCCATGCAGCTCAGTGGGAAATGGGGATAATACCCATGGAGAGAGTCAAACTGAGCCACGTCACGAATTGGAGATGGCAGAAATGCCCCATTCTTATAGAGAAAGGAAGGACATCAGACAGTCTGATGGTCATTCCAGATACCAGCACTGTGCCCAGTCAGGAGATGATTTCTCTGTCCAACTTGGGTTGAACCTCAATGTAACAGTGTGATGTCAGATCACACCTTGGCAACTGAAGTGATCTCATATGAAATGTTTTCCTACGCCCATTGATTGACTTTGTAAATCTTTTTACAGGTTAAAAACGAAAAGGAATTTGTCTCCAGGAATCTCAAACACGATACGCCAGTTTTGCTGTCTCTATCCAGATATTTATATAGTGGAGTCGACCGTCCTTCCTGCTCAGACTGAGGGGAGGGATCAACTAGGTCATCTGACCAACTGGCACGCCCGTCATTTTCGACAGGAGAAAGACCGTTCACCTGCTCACTCAGTGGGAATGGATTCACTCGGTCACCTCAATTGAAGCTACATCAGCAATTTCACACTGGGAAAGAACATTCAACTGCTCTGTGTGTGAGAAGGGATTCAGTCGGTCATTCCACCTGTGGACACACCAGTCAGTTTCCATTGGGCAGAGGATGGTCATCTGCTGAATTTTTGGGGAAGGATTTACTCGGTCATCTCACCTAATGGCGCTCCAGCGAGTTCACACTGGGGAGCAGCCGTTCACCTGCTCGGACTGTGGGAAGGGATTCACTAAACCAATTCCCCTACCGAGACATCAGTCAACTGACGCTGGCGAGCGGCCATTCACCTGCTTAGACTGTGGGAAGGGATTGACTTTGACATCTCACCTACTGACACACCAGCCAGTTCACACTGGGGAGAAGCCGTTCATCTGCTCAGTCTGTGGGAAGGGATTCACTCAGTCATCCAAACTAGAAAGTCATCAGCGAGTTCACACTGGGGAGAAGCCGTTCACCTGCTCGGACTGTGGGAAGGGATTCACTCACTCATCCACCCTAGTGAGTCATCAGCGAGTTCACACTGGGGAGAGGCCATTCACCTGCTCGACTTGTGGGAAGGGATTCACTCAGTCATCCAACCTACAGAGACATCAGCGAGTTCACTCCGGAGAGAGGCCGTTCATCTGCTCAGACTGTGGGAAGAGATTCATTGTTTCATACAAACTGCAGAGTCATCAACGAGTTCACACTGGGGAGAAGCCGTTCACCTGCTCAGTCTGTGGGAAGAGATTCACTCACACATCCCATTTACAGAGACACCAGCGAGTTCACACTGGGGAGAGGTCATTCACCTGCTCAGAATGTGGAAAGGGATTCACTCACACATCCCATCTACAGAGACACCAGCGAGTTCACACTGGGGAGAAGCCGTTCACCTGCTCCGTCTGTGGGAAGGGATTCAATCGGTCATCCACCCTAAAGATTCATCAGCGTGTTCACACTGGAGAGAGGCCGTTCACCTGCTCAGAATGTGGGAAGAGATTCACTCTGTCATGTAACCTGCAGACACATCAGCGAGTTCACACAGGCGAGAAGCCATTCACCTGCTCCGTCTGTGGGAAGAGATTCAGTAAGTCATCCAACTTACTGGTACATCATCGAGCTCACACTGGTGAGAAGCCGTTCACCTGCTCATTCTGTGGGAAGAGATTCACTGAGTCATCCCGCCTACAGAATCATCAGCGAGTTCACATTGGGGAGAAGCCATTCACCTGCTCAGTCTGTGGGAAGAGATTCACTGAGTCATCCCGCCTACAGAGTCATCAGCGAGTTCACACTGGGGAGAAGCCATTCACCTGCTCAGAATGTGGGAAGAGATTTACTCAGTCATCCCACCTACAGAGACATCAGCGAATTCACACTAGGGATAAGCCCTTCACCTGCTCCGTCTGTGGTAAGAGATTCTCTAAGTCATTCAACTTACTGGTACATCAGCGAGTTCACACTGGGGAGAAGCCGTTCACCTGCTCAGAATGTGGGAAGAGATTCACTGAGTCATCTCACCTACAGAGTCATCAGCGAGTTCACACTGGGGAGAAGCCGTTCACCTGCTCAGAATGTTGGAAGGAATTCACTCAGTCATCCCACCTGCAGAGACATCAGCGAGTTCACACTGGGGAGAAGCCGTTCACCTGCTCAGAATGTGGGAAGAGATTCACTCAGACGTCCCACTTACAGAGACATCAGCGAGTTCACACTGGGGAGAGGCCATTCACCTGCTCGGAATGTGGGAAGGGATTCATTCAGTCATCCAGCCTTCATAGTCATCAGCGAGTTCACACAGGGGAGAGGCCGTTCAGCTGCTAAGAATGTGCGAACGGATACATTCAGTCATCCCAACTACTGGCACATCAGTCAGTTCACAATGGGGAGTGGTTGTTGTTAAGTATCCCTAGGTATCGTTTGCTGTGGACTGTTATTTTATATGAGAGAGAGAGAGAAGAGAGAAGAGAGAGAGAGAGAGAGAGAGAGAGAGAGAGAGAGAGAGAGAGAGAGAGAGAGAGAGAGAGAGAGAGAGAGAGAGAGAGAGAGAGAGAGAGAGAGAGAGACTGAGACTGACTCGCAGCTTGTTTAATATTAACCGAGGACACAGACACTCAGAGCCAGACAGAAACGAAGGAGGAGAAATGGAACAGTCAACACAAAGGAACTAGTGGCCAAGGGTCACTATTTGTGACTTTCCTATGCCCACAAGTGTGGGTTAATTATTGATTCAACATAATGTACATCGAATGTGGGGTTGTCACCTCGTTTGATCCATAGGAGTGGATCTGATTGGGATATCCTGTGAAGACCACTGATGTGTTAACCCTTGCCTGGGTGTGTTGTGGTAATTCACTTGAAGACAGTACCCCTTTTGACAAGTCATTTTCGAAGATAATTTGTATGTGGATTTGGAACGACGGATAAAATCTACAGCAACTGTTCTCTCGCTTTACCACCGTGGAACCTGTGGAACATAATTGCCTTCTCTCGACATTTAGCCTGGATTACAAACATCTCTCTCACATCACCTATTCCGTGAATGAACTGAACTTTCATACTTTACCATCTCAGGACTCCCAGTCTCGATTCCCCTAATCTCAATAGTTTGGGAGTTACATTTACACACATATATACACATTACTCTGTGAACTTTTGTTTATCTTGCTCAAGTTTCTATATAATAAGTACATACTAATAAAGAGAGTGGTTTTTACATAAAAAAAAACAGACTCCAGTGTGAACTCTATTGCTGCTGGTTTGTTTCTAAAGTTTTATGGTTCCTAATAAAATTGGGGCCTGCATCCGAAATATGAACAAATTTGGGGCGTTTTGATTGATTTATTATCGATTTACTTGGGGAAATCCCTTTTGATTTATTTGCTTGTGGAAAATCAGCAGCGGATGCTGATAGGCTTGTGGAAGCGCCAACCTCTGAGGCATTGGTGGACGCCAGAACGATTGAGTTGTTGAGTCTTGCTAGAAGGTTAAAACTTTCTAAGGAGAAATTGACAATGAGGAGGGCACAGATGCAGAGGATAATAGCTGAACATTATGTATCTGAGGGTGTGTTTAAAGTGGAAGAGTTGGAGGTATTTCCTGAAAGTAAACATCGTGAGCTCCAGTACAAGTGAGAAAAATTAAAGATGGAGGCTGCGGAAAGGCAGAGGCAATTTAAGGCTGGAGAGGCAGAAAAACAGAGGGAGGAAGCAGAAAGACAGAGGCTGTTCGAGCTGGAAAAGATAGAGAGATTGCAGCAAAGGGGTCTAGCGTTAGACTCTAGTGATAAGTTTGAGGCCAGTTGGGAAGTTAAATTGGTACCTCCATTTGACAAGGCAAATGTTGATAAATACTTGCAGCATTTTGAGAAGGTTGCTCAGAATTTAAAGTAGTCAAAAGAGGGTTGGCCTATTCTCTTCCAACGTGTAATTAAGGGGAAGGCTCAGCAAACCTATTCTGCTTTGATAGTTGATGAAGCAGCTGATTATGACATAGTGAAACAGGCTGTGCTCAAAGCTTACGAGTTGGTCCCAGAATAATACAGGCAGAAGTTCATAAATTTGAGGAAATCTGGGAACCGGACGTATATGGAATATGCTTATGAGAAGTTTGTGTGTATTACCCGCTGGTGCACATGTAAAAATATAAATGATGATTTTAACAGCTTGAAAGAGTTGGTTTTAATTGATGAATTCTAAGGCTGCGTCCCTGATGACATACAGCGTATTCAGATGAAAACGATGCTGCCACTTTGCAGGAGTCTGCCGGATTAGTAGATGTTTGCTTTAACCCACAAGGTCAAATTCACCCAGAGTACGAGCTTCCAAAAGAGTAGCAGGGAGAACCAGGGCAAACCAGAAATTAAAGCTGGAACTAGTGAAAAGAGTAATGATGAAGGGAAACAGTTGAAGGAGACATATTCTGGTCTTCCTTGTTACTATTGTAAGAAAGCTGGTCATTTGATGGCTAATTGTTCCTTCCTGGGGAAGAAAAAGGAAAAGGAGGCAGTCCCAAATGCCGGTGTTCAGTATGTTGAAGCACCTTTAAACCCACAGGGTTCTGAACATTCTGTTGAGGCTCAGATAGGAAAAGTAAAAGGAGTCAGTCCCGAATGCCTGTGATCAGTATGTTGAAGCACCTTTAAACCCACAGGGTTCTGAACATTCTGTTGAGGCTCAGATAGGAAAAGTAAAAGGAGTCAGTCCCGAATGCCTGTGATCAGTATGTTGAAGCACCTATAAACCCACAGGGTTCTGAACATTCTGTTGAGGCTCAGTTACGGACTGAGAGGTCTGACCGAGTTAAGAAGGTGTTCGATCATTTTATGTCTGATGGGTTTGTATTAGTAAAGGAAGGGTCAACCCTGGTACCAGTGAAAATTCTTCGAGTTACTGGGGCTTCTAAGTCACTTATATTAGACAGCGTTCTAAAGTTTGGTGATGAGTCTGACACTAGTGAGGTAAATCTTATTAAAGGCATTGGGAACGGTGTGGTTTCTGTGCCGTTGCTCAAGGTAACTTTACAGTCAGGGTTGGTTTCGGGACCTGTTGAGATCGGATTGTGCTCCAGTTTACCGATGGAAGATGTTACTTTGCTGTTAGGGAATGACCTGGCAGATGGTAAAGTTGTTCCTGCAGTGCAATTGACAACTAAGCCAACCACTGACGACCCACAGATGGATTTTAACATTTATCCTTCCTGCGCAGGAACTCGAAGTATGGCTAAAAAGTCTGCTGACGCAGATGGTTCTGTGCAGCATGATTCTGATACCCATGATAGCCAAAATCGGGATTCAGGTTATGATGACTTGTCAGGGACTTTTCTGTTTTCATTGTTTCAACAGGATTCAGGTAGTAAGTCGAATGAGGAAGATTTATGCCAGCCTAGGAAGGAGTTTATAGCAGAACAGAACTGAGAACCTTAGGCTGAAGCTTTAAAAGAAACCACTCTGTCAGATGATGAGATTAAGAAAGTGCCAGGAGGGTATTATCTCAAGGACGGAGTGTTAATGAGGATGTGAGGGCCTCCTGCTATTCCAGCGAGTTAGGAGTAGACAATTGTTCACTAAGTTGTTGTTCCTAAAGTTTATAGGACTGAAGTTTTATTGTGGCCCACAGTATGCCCTTAGATCAACATTTTGGAGTGAATAAAACTGCAAACAGGATTATGAAATAATTCTACTAGCCTAATTTGAGGAAAGATGTTGTGACCTTTTGCAGAACCTGTCACATTTGTCAAGCTGTGGGTAAACTGTGGCCCCACTGTGGTTTATACCTGCATTCAGGCGAAATTCAATAGACCGTATGAAATAGTCTCTCAAAATAATGATGTGAATTATGTTATTAAAACACCCGACCGACGTAAACTAACACAGGTAGTACACATAGATATGATAAAGCCTTATTTTGACAAGCAGGCACCATCTGTGAGTGTTGTTGTCAAAACATATGAATCTGGTAACCCTGAGAATGAAACAATCGACTCGTCTGGGAATTTTCACAAGACAAACGTGGTCCCAGTTAGGCTAATGAACTCAGTTGTTCCAGAAAACATTCATAACAAGTTGGCTCAGCTGCAGCAAAGCAACAACAACAGCTGAAGGAATTAATTCTGAAGTTTAAAGATTGATTTCCCGATGTTCCCAAGCAAACCACGGTTGCAGTACAGGATGTAGATATTGGTCAAGCCAAACCGATTAAACACCCATATTGCATGAACGTAGAAAAGTGTAAATTGGCTGAGCAAGGAATTGAATATATGCTGAAAAATAGTATTATTAGTCCTTCAGCATCAGATTGGAGATCACCCTGCGTTATTGTGCCCAAACCTGACGGTAGAGTTAGATTTTGCACTGATTATAGGAAGGTAAATTCAGTAACAAAAACAGATGCCTATCCTATCCCTAGGGTAGATGATTGCATCGATAAGGTTGGAATAGATAATTTCTTACAAAGATTGATCTGTTGAAAGTATATTGGTGTGTTCCATTGATGGACAGAGGTAGAGAAATTTCTGCATTTGCGACACCATCTGGGTTGTATGAATACAATGTTTTGCCTTTTGGAAGGAAAAATGCTCCAGGAACATTCCAGGGAATGATTGATTTTGTAATTCGAGGATTAGAACACACAGATGCCTATATTGATGACTTAGTCACAGGGAGTGACACCTGGGAAGAGCATATCTCTGCAGTAGAAAAACTGTTTGACAGGTTTTCCCAGGCCAGCCTTACAGTTAACTTAGCTATGAGTGAATTTGGCCATGCCACTGTGACCTGTCTTGGCTATGTTGTAGGACAAAGCAAGTTGGCTCCTGTTCGGGCAAAAGTCCAGGCAATTTCTCAAGTTCCTATTCTGACTGCTAAGAAGGCTCTTAGAAGGTTTCTGGGAAAGGATGCATATTATCGTAAGTTCTGTAAGAACTTCGCTGCTATCGCTCTTCCTCTGACTAATCTCCTGAAGAAGGAGATTAGTTTGTTTGGACCGAGCCATGACAGGAGGAATTTGATTGAAAGTTATTATTTGAGATTAGGCCAATCAATGTACTGCTGTCAGCAGATTGGAGCTGAGTGTGGCAACACAAGTCATGGGTGCACAGAAAGTAAAGAGGGGGCCAAAGAGACATTCCTGTGGGTTATGTGTCCTGAGGGTCAGAGAGACAGAGGTGAGGATGCCCACTTACCACCTGCCGGTGATCTGACAGGAAGTCCAGGATCCAGCTACACAAGGCAGGGTGAAAGCCGAGGTCTCTGAGCTCCTTGTCGATACTTCACGCCTTTGTATGGCTACTGCTCTGCCCATGACTGCAAGCAACTGCAGACAACTTTGGAGAGCAGAGAACATCAGAGAAACAAGCCTCCACTCCATGGACTCTCCCTACACTTCCACTCACTCGGAAAAGCAGGCCATGTACACAAATAGTGCCGAGAAAAAAACATATTGTCCACCCACAACGAGAGGACGTGACCGATCCGGATCTCACTGCCTTGTCTGAACGGGTGAAAGATGAAGCTACACGGACACGTAGAGCAGTGACCCGCAGATGCTGCAGATCGGCAGAAAAACTTGATCAGGAATCGGGATCACGTGACCGGTTTTGTCTCCCACTCCCAGACAGATCTCCAGCTACCCACTACTCTGTGAAAAGAAGCAAACTTGCTGCTCACATCTCCTCTCACCTTAAATATGTTAGACATTTCAACTACCAGGAAAAATATATCGTCTGTCCACTCTATCTAATCCTCTCGTAATCTTATAAACGTCCATCCAGTCTCACCCCAGCCTGCGCCGCTCTGGAGAAAACAACACAAGTTTGTCCAGCCTCTCGTTATAGCTCATGCCCTCTAATCCAGGCAGTGTCCTGGTCAACCTCTTCTGCGCCCTCTCCAAAGCCACGACATCCTTCTGCAGATCGCTCTCTCTCTTATGGTTCAGTCCACAGTCAGCGCTGTCAGCCTGTGACTGACGTCATAGTCCCGCCTCCTCACACCGGCGCTCTTAAAGAAACAGTCACAGTACGACCGCAGGCTCATAACAGCTGCAACACAACTTCCCGACTTTTCACCTCAATGCTTCAACTAATAAAGACAACCATGCCATTTGCCTTCTTAACCACCCGATCAATCTGTGCAGTCTTTTTCAGGGAGCGATGAACTTGGAGTCTAAGATCCCTCTGATCATCAACACTGTTCAGGGTTTTGCATTTAACAGTGTACTGTCGCATACATTCGACCTACCGAGCTGCCAAGATGATCATCACTAATCAAATCTCACTGACATTTCTCAGGTCCTTTTGAATTTATTGCCAAGTGCACAAGTACGGGAAGGTACAGGGACAGAGAAACACTGACTTGTGGCAGCATCACAGGCAAGTACATTCAGATAACACACGGAACACAAATTATACGATTCTCAGTCAGTAACAATCTATAAATATGTGTTATGTCATTAACAGTAATACATTGCGTTATGATCAATATTAAAATATGTATTTTCTCTCAATAACAGATTTGGAAATGTTGAGTTTGGTCCCTGTCTCCATTCCTCCTGTAATCCACAACCAGCTCCTTTGTTTTTGTCACAATGAGGGAGAGAGGTTGTTTTCTTGACACCACTGTGTCGGGGTGATGACTTCTTCTCTGTAGGCTGCCTCGTTATTATTTGAGATTAGGCCAATCAGTGTAGTTTCGTCAGCAAATTTAATTAGCAGATTGGAGCTGTGGGTGGCAACAGAAGTCATGGGTGCACAGAGAGTAAAGGAGGGGGAAAGGAGACACCCCTGTGGGGTATGGGTGCTGAGGGTCCGAGAGACAGAGGTGAGGGAGCCCACTCTTACTACCTGCCGGCGATCTGACAGAATCCAGCTACACAAGGCAGGGTGAAGGCCGAGGTCTCTGAGCTTCTTGTCGATACTTCACGCCTTCGTATGGCTACTGCTCTGCTCATGACTGCAAGGAACTGCAGAGAACTTTGGAGAGCAGAGAACATCAGAGAAAAAAGCCTCCACTCCATGGACTCTTCCTACACTTCCCCTGCCTCGGAAAAGCAGGCCATGTACTCAAGGACCCTCACAACCTGGGCATTCTTGCTGCAAACCCGCTCCCCCATCGGGGAAGAGATACAAAAGCCTTAAAGCGCGAACTACCCGGCTCAAGGACGGCTTCCTGTCTGTGGTCATAATCCAAATGAATGATAAAATGGACTCGGCCTCACAATGTAACTCGACGTGACCCTGCACCATATGTCTATATGCACTGCGCTTTCTCTGCAGTCATAATGCTTTGTTACAGTTATTGTTCTGTCATATTCATTTTTTCATTCTTAGAATCTTTCTATTGGTACAATCTTATACAGCTATAAAATGATACCAAACTTCAATAGATTAATATTTATACAATTAAGAAAGCTGGAAAAAACTGATCGTAAAATATAAAAATGGAAATTCTATATATATATATATAGGAGGGGGAAAAAACCATCTAATTCCGAAAACAAAACATTAACTACAAAAAAAGGGAAAAAATCCATTAGGAATCTGTTATGTACCCTGTAACTGGGTGTCTAACCAGCAGAGAAAGAAGAATTCGTTGGAGTCTGGTGGTACCAAACTAAAGGTGTTTATTAATAAAAAAATAAGCAAAACCATATCAATAATGCAAATATATATATAAAACAAGTTAGTAGTAATAAACCTAAAAGTGTAGGAATAATAATAGTCAATAATAAAGAAGCTCTATCGATGTCTAAGGGTAAGTAAATTGTCATAGAAAAGTACCAAGTTCAGTTCAGTTCATAAGTGCTGATGTAGTTATGGTGGTTGTATTGTAATCTTTGGAGAGAGAGAGAGAGAGAGAGAGAGAGAGAGACAGAGAGAGAGAGAGAGAGAGAGAGAGAGAGAGAGAGAGAGAGAGAGAGAGAGAGAGAGAGAGAGAGAGATGTAACAGCTACAGTCATGCAAACCTTCCTTTGCTTTCTTAATTCGTCGTATCTTTGTGGTCATTCAGTTATGACCTCTCCGTCCTTCAGCTAGACCGTTCTTCTGTGGGTGACTCGTCACTCTGGCATGAGTGAACACAGACACAAGTCCCCACCGGCTCTGATTTTACACTGTGAGCTTTTCTGACGAATCTCCTGGTTCGGTCTCAGAAGCCCCCACCTTTCATGTGGGATCCAATACTCAGTCAGTGTCCAACTGGTGTGTCTGAAGGGTGTCTCTTAAGACCTGTCTTTTTATGCCTACTCACGGGGACTCAGCTATCCATCAATTCTGAATGACCGTGTCCATCAAATAAGGCCACTCCTTCAGTCCACTGAGGAACGTTTATGAGCAAACTATTGTCCTTGCAGCGAAACAGTAAATAATTCAAAAAGGAGTCACAACACGGTTAATCAGCAATTTCCCCCTCTCCCTTATATGTCGCCGATGTTCTTACATGTTTTTCCGTCTCTCTTTCTCATGGTCAGCATAGCAACAGTAATAGTTTATGGTTCTCAGGAGGGGGTTGTTAACTCTGTACCCCATTGTCCATCAGGTCTGTTCATCACTCATAGCAAATCAAACCCCTGAGCAAGACGTTTGACCATCATCTAAATATAAATTAAATCATCAACCGCCATTTCACATTTATGAAAAAATAAAATTGGAAGGAAACTATATAAAGAAATTCGAATTAAATGATAATATTTGGCAAAAGATCCCCATCTTCTCTCAAGATCGAATCGAGGATCAGAAGTTCTACTTCGAATTGTTTCCAAGCTAAGATATAGTATTCCTTGAGAAAAACATTCAATTAATGTCGGGGAAGAAATATCTTTCCAATTTAATACAATAGCACTTCTTGTCAGTAGTGTAACAAATGCAATTACATGTTGATCTGAAGATGAAATACCCTGAATATGATGTGGAACTATTCCAAAAGGAACAGTCAATCTATTAGGTTATACATTTATTTCCAGAAGTTTAGAAATTGTAGAAAATAAAGATTTCCAAAACGATTTTAATGTAAAACATGACCAGAACATATGTGACAAAGTAGATACTTCATTTATACATCTATCACAGCATTTCTCTGTACTAGGAAATACATTAGATAGTCTCTCCTTTGCTAAATAATAACGGTGAACGATTTTAAATTGAATTAAACAATGGTTGGCACAAAGAGAAGAAGAATTTACGTTTTTCAAAACTCGAAGCCAATCGTCATTAACAAAGGTCATATTAAATTCTCTCTCCCAATATCGTTTAATCTTTAGTGATAGGTTTTCTTCTTTTTTTCTTTTTTTTTCAGGGGAGAGCGCGAACGCAGTTCCCCACTACCACAAATTGTGCAGTCGAGTATCCCGCATTTGGGGATATCGCAGGCGTCAGCTCACCCGGAGTTCAATGGGATAGCTTCGTCCTGGAACCTCGGCCCTCCTGATCACCGACGGCTCCCTGCCGTAAGTATATAGGTTTTCTTCTTGTAACAAAAATAAATTATAAATTCTGCTAATGGAACCATTCACTAAGGGATTCAATTTCAAAATGGTTTCCAACAAATCAGGTTCTTGTAAATATGGAAACTTAGCTAAACATGGTTGTAAAAAATGTCTAAGCTGAAAATATTGCAAAGAATGTGTATGAGCGAGAGAAAATTTGTTAATTAACTCTTCAAAGGTCATCAATCGACCATCACCAAATAAATCTGTAAAAGAATGGATCCCTTTACTTTTCCATAAGAGAAAAATGGGGTCAGTTGTTGAAGGTTTAAATGAAAAGTTTCGATATAAAAACTATACATCTTAAATTGTTTAACATTTAAAAAAATACGGAACTGAACCCAAATCCGTGGGGATTGTTTAATAACCGGGTAAAGATTTAAATTTGGAATTTTAGAGAGCTGTAAAGGTGATGGAGCTCCTAAAATTGAAGTTAAATAAAATTGTTTAAGAGCTTTAAATTCCGAATTAACCCAGAATGGTTTTTGGTTCTTATCAAGCCAATATAACCAAAAACATAATTGTCTAATATTCACAGCCCAATAATACAGTCTGAAATTAGGAAGTGCAAGTCCACCATCTTTTTTAGATCTTTGTAAATTATACTTATTAATTCTTGGTCTCTCATTGTTCCAAATAAAGGAAGAAATAAGAGAGTCAATTTGGTCGACTTTTTTTTAGTTAAAAAGATAGGTATATTTTGGAAAATATATAAAAATCAAAAGTTGTTTCATGGAGTCCATTAAAGGAACGACATTCGCTTCATAGAGATCTTTATATTTCTTAGTAATTATAATACCTAAATTTCTAAATGTATTAACAATTCTAAAAGGAATATCATCATATGTACTAACAGGGACATTTAATGGAAACAATACGCTTTTATTCAAGTTAAGTTTATATTCTGAAAATTTACTGAAAACTTTTAAGTGTTTCCAAAAGATTAGGAATTGATTCCACAAGATTTGAAATAAAAACCAAAAGAACATCTGCATAAAGAGAAATCTTATGTATGGTTCCATTCATAGAGACACCATTAATACTTTTAGCTTCACATAGTGTTATAGCTAAAGGCTCCAATACAAAATTAAGTAATAAAGGGCTTAATGGACATCCCTGTCTAGTGCCGCGAGAAAGTGAGAAAACAGAAGAGCTGCAGTTCTTAGTAATGACAAGCTCAAGGGCGGCTTCCTGTCTGTGGTTACAAGCCAAATGAATGATAAAATGGACTCGACCTCACAATGTAACTCGACGTGGCCCTGCACCATATGTCTATCTGCACTGCACTTTCTCTGCAGCCAGAATGATTTGCTACAGTTCATTGGTTTGTCGTATATCAGTTTAATGTACTTTTGTAATGTATCGATCTGTGTGGATGATGCGTCAGGCAAGATTTTCACTGGAAGTTCAGTACCTGATGAGAATAAACCAATTCCCCATTTTAATTGTGTGGAGATATTAGACAGACTGAGCTTCTGCTTTGGAACCTCAGAAGGAAACTGAACTGTTGTCACTTCTGTGGAATGCAAATGAATAGAAAAGGCTTCAATCTCTCATTACGATCTGCGGTAACTGGGATCAGGTGACCGGTGTTGCGTCTCCCATATTAATATCAGAATCAGGTTTAATAACACCGGCATGTGTCATGAAATGTGTTGTCCCTGCGGCAGCAGTAGAACCTAATTCATAACGATGGATTTTAACAATTCTGATTTAATATAAGAATATAAATATTACAGTTAAATTATATAAATAGTACAAAATGAAAAAAAGATGTAATAAACTATTTTAATTGTGCCGACTGTTTGACTGACCGGGTTGTTGCTTTGGAAGTAGTGGAGTGAAGCTCAACTGAACTGTACACATTTATGAGAAGCTCAAAGAAATAGAAAAGGCCAAATCCTCACATAAATGGGTCAGACACCCAGAAACATCGGCTGCACTTCAGCAGGTAAAAACAGTGGAATGAAACATGCTGAGAAAATTGCAGGAAAAAACATATTCTCCACCACAATGAGAGGACGTGACAGATCCGGATCTCACTGCCTTGTCTGAACGGGGAAAGATGAAGCTACACGGACACGGAGAGCAGTGACCCGCAGATGCTGCAGATCTGCGGAAAAACGTGAACAGGAAACGGGATCACGTGACCGGTTTGGTCTCCCACCGCTGGCAGTGACTCCTGTTACCCACTACTCTGTGGAAAGAAGCAAATTTGCCGCTCACAACTGCTTCCAACTTAAATGTGTTAGACATTTCAACTCCCAGGAAAAAAATATCGTCTGTCCACTCTATCTATTCCTCTCGTAATCTTATAAACGCCCATCCAGTCTCACCCCAGCCTGCTCCGCTCTGGAGAAAACAACACAAGTTTGTCCAGCCTCTCGTTATAGCTCATGCCCTCTAATTCAGGCAATATCCTGGTGAACCTCTTCTGCGCCCTCTCCAAAGCCCCGACATCCTCCCGAGAATGGGGGCGACCTGAACTGTATGAAACACTCCAGACCTGGTCTAACTAGTTTTATAAAACTGTGTTACGAACTGAAACGTTTTAGAAACGAACCAGCAGCAATAGAGTTCACACTGCAGTCTGGTTTTGATGTTAAAAACACTCCCTTTATTAGTATCTACTTATAATATTGTAATTTCACGAAATAAAGGAAAGTTAACAGTGTTATGTGTATATATGCGTAATTATAACTCCCAGACTATCGAGACCGAGGGAACAAAGCTTAGAGTCTTGAGATGGTAAAGCAGGAAAATTCAGTAATCCACGGAAAAAATGATGGGAGAGAGATATTTGTAATCCAGGGTGAAACGTAGAGAAAATGCCGTTACTTCAAAATAACTCCGTCGAAGTTCTTATCCGCTGAATCTGTCCACATACGAGTTATCAGCGAAAGTGACCTGTCACAGGAATACCGTCTTCCAGGGTTACCACACAACATACCCAGGCAAGGGTTAATACAAGATAGTCCAAACTCCGCTCCTATGGATTACACGAAGTGACAGCCACACACATTCGTTGTGGTTCCGTGTACCGATGATCAACCCACTCTTGTGGGCACAGGAGAGTTCCAAGCCTCAGCTGCGACTAACTGAAGAAATCAGCTTTTCCAGTCTCTCTCTCTCTCTTTAGACTGGCCGACTGCCTGTCTGCAGATCGCTCTCTCTCTCTCTTATGGTTCAGTCCACAGTCAGCGCTGTCAGCCTGTGACTGACGTCATAGTCCCGCCTCCTCACGCCGGCGCTCTTAAAGAAACAGTCACAGTCCGACCGCAGGCTCGTAACAGTCGCAACACAACTTCCCGACTTTTGAACTCAGTGCTTCAACTAATAAAGACAACCACGCCATTTGCCTTCTTAACCACCCGATCAATCTGTGCAGTCTCTTTCAGGGAGCGATGAACTTGGAGTCTCAAATCCCTCTGATCATCAACACTATTCAGGGTTTTGCATTTAACAGGGTACTGTCTCATACATTCGACCTACCGAGCTGCCAAGATGATCACCACTAATTAAATCTCACTGAGATTTCTCAGGTCCTGTTGAATTTATTGCCAAGTGCACAAGTACGGGAAGGTACAGGTACCGCATCACAGTACTTGTGACAGCATCACAGGCAAGTAAGTACATTCAGATAACACACGGAACACAAATTATACGATTCTCTGTCCGTAACAATCTATAAAAATATGTTTTATGTCATTAACAATATTTAAAATACACTGTCATGATCAATATTAAAATGTGCATTTTGTGTCAATAACAGACTTATAAATGTTGAATTTGCTCCCTGTCTCCATTCCTCCTATAATCCACAACCAGCTCCTTTGTTTGTCACAATGAGGTTGTTTTCTTGACACCACTGTGTCTGGGTGAAGACTTCTTCTCTGTAGGCTGTTTCGTTATTGTTTGGGATTCGGCCGATCGAAGTAGTGTAGTCAACATTGATTAATTAGCAGATTGGAACCCGCCACTGCAGCCCCATAGTGCATTATGAACAGATTGCAAAGCTACGAAATTGCATGTGAATAGCCTCCCCTCCGCCAACTCCACTCTTTCTGCGTCACCAGCAGACTGGGACATCTCACATCTCGCTGCCTCAGCCAGGACATTAAACTGTGAACAACTGTGGTCAGGGACTGATCTCTGGGGAACTCCAAACGCTACCTCCTTCCAGTCTGAAAACGACCCACTCATCCAGACACACACTACCGGCAGTTTATCATCTCCAACGAAAAAGCCTAATCACCTACTCCCGATGTTCAGTACCATTGCTGACTCTGAGTTTACCACCGTCAAATGCCAGGAGGGACATAATAATCAGAAAGTCTCTAGTCACAGCCGTGTAAATAAATTGTGATCTCAGTAGGGGTGTGGCGCATGCTCAGAAAGCGAAGGAGACAGACAAACTGAGCCAAATCACAGACTGATGAAGGGGAGATGTGATCCATTTTGATACAGAGAGGGAAGCAGAGAGTTTGATATTGTGCCTGATGCCGGAACTGTGGCCAGTTAGAAGATGAAATCTTGTTCCTCTAAATTGTTTTGAGTTGTGACAGTGTTTTAATCAGAAGGCACCATGGAGACTAAAATAATTTCAGTTGAAATGTTGTCCTTCACCCACTGACGTGCTTTGTAAACCTTTAACAGTGTAGAAAATTAAAAGGATTTGTGTATGGGAATCACAAACACAACAGCACGTTAGATCTGCTGTATCTCTCAGTTCACCAGAGCATGGACACAAAGTAGACTGCAGGTGCTGTGGGGAAAGCAACACGTACAAGACGCTGGAGGAACTCAGCAGGCTGGGCCGCATCCGTGTAAATAGAGGCCACATTTCTGTCCGGAGTGAGCAAAGAGTTTTACTCAATCATCCCAGCTGCGGCAACACCAGCAACTTCACATCAGGGAGGAAGTTCAAATCAGCTCCGTGTTAAATGTTTAACCATCACGGTGACTGAAGGCAGCTGCAGGTTCATGAGGGACTGTTACTGTCAGATTCTGCAGTTCTTGCGGCTGCTCATCGCACCCAGGACTGAACCCTGGTCCCTGAGCATTGGAGGAGTCTGTTCTGCTGATGTTAGCCTTAAACTAGACTGGTGTTTAATATTGTGGATCTGTGAAAGATAAATCAGTTCTGTATCAAATCCCGTGTCGCAGGTACTTATTGTCACTGCCAAACTCACAATGTACACTAGAGAGGCCACTCGGTCCATCTGCTCCCTGCCCAGTTTTCTGTTCCATATCAGTATTTTACAATTTATCTCTCACTCTCCCTGTTGCAACTTGTCACTGCTCCGTGGGAGAAGAGATTTCCCTTGAGTTTCTTAGAATCAGAGAAATCTGCAGCAAATTACAGGCCTTTCGGCCCACAATGCTGTTCCGACCATGAAACCTACTCTAGAAAATGCCTGGAATTACCCTACCACAGAACCCTCTATTTTCCTAAGCTCCATGTACCTCTCTAAGAGTCTCTTAAAAGACTCTATTGTACCCGTCTCTACCGCCGTCGCTGGTAGTGCAGTCCACACACCCACCGTTATCTGTATAAAAAATATATCACTGACATCTCCCTTGAACTACTTCCAAGCACCTTAACTATGCCATCCCCCCTTTTCATGCTTATCCCCTCCCCCTTTATCTTTCCTCTGATTGGTTTTCCACTGGCACCTCTAGCCCTTCCCCCTCCCCATCTCTATTACTGGGCTTCGGCCCTCTCTTCCCCCCCCCCCATTCCTGATGAAGGGTCTCGGCCCGAAACGTTGGCTACACCTTTCTCACGGATACTGCCTGACCTGATGAGTTCTTCCAGCGTTGTGTACGTAACTATGCCCTCCACGTGTTAGCCATCTCAGCCCTGGGGGAAAAAAAGCCTCTGACTTTTCACACAATCAATGCCTCTCATCACCTTATACACCTGCATGAATTTCCTGCATGATTTTCCCCAGGCTAAATATCTCGATGAAATCGCTGAGTATTTGACCTTCCCCAGGGCTCTGGACTAAGGTGGTTAAACTCCCTTTTCCCTGCTCTTTTCAAATTTTGTGTCATTTTCACCAATTTCAGAGGACAGTGCTTCAGACAGCTGGGTTGTTACAATGCACCTCTTAAGCCTGACAGCGGACTGGCGAGTGAATCTTCGATGGAGCAGAGTCAGAAACCAAAGAGTTGCCAGCTCCAATCATGGCTCAGGGGCTCTGGAAAGAGATGGGGTCTGGAGGTTACGAACAGGAGGAGGAAGAGGAGCCATACCAGCAGGATGTGGCTATGAATGAAAGATAAGAAACATTTGGAAACTGGTTAATTGAAAAACAAAATGGTTAATTTCTACAAAACTTTGCAGGTTATCAGCAGATCAGGCAGCAAATGTGGAGAGGAATAAATGGGCAGCATTTAATCCGAGCCCCTTTAGCCCCTACTCCTCTGCTTAGTTGCTGCCTGAACTGCAGAGCTCCTTCAGCATTTTGTGTGCGTCTTTGTATTTCCAGCAAATGCAGAATCTCTTTTGTTTCAGATCTGCATTTGTAAGAGGATTGGACTTTGGTATGAGATACACGAAATGCCTGTTGATATTGAGTGTATCGTTTATGGGAGCGGTTTTCTGCGTTAAGAAAGTCGCAGAGTTTTCTACACACAAAAAATACCTGAGATATGGACATGGAACAGGTGCTGGCAGAAATTTTTAATGGCACCATGATTACCCATGAAGCCGCGCATTTAAAATTTCGCTGTCGTTTGAAGCACCGATCAAATGCGCAGGCGCAGGGTTGCTGCCGTCTCCGATAACTACGCATGCGCGCCGTATACAAAATGTCGGGAGGAGCGGAAAAGTAAGGACTTTTTCGACTTTAATTGAGTGACAATTGCTGTGAGAACTGGAGACTGTGGCCCGCAAACTCGGCACAGGCAGGTCTTTTTCCTCTCTCTCAGCCCCACGATCCGTACACGGACCCCGGGGAGCTTCCGGCTAATCAGGGAATGGGAGCAGATAGATCTCACAGACAGAGCTGAGCTCCAGCTATCTGAATGCAAGGATTAGGTACTCGGAAAAAGAAAACAAAATCTTTCTATCAGCTGCTGAGAAAATCACCTTTGCTCTATCTCCAACCGCAGCAAGAGAAAATCTGCAGCTGCTGTAAGTCCAAGCAACACACACAGAATGCCGGAGGAACTCAGCATTAGTACTCTTTCCCATCGATGCTGCCCGGCCTGCTGAGTTCCTCCAGCATTTTGTGTGTGTTGCTTGTTCTGCCTGCTCTTGTTGTGGAGTTTTCTACCCGTGAGGATATGTTTTTACCCATTCTCTCTGGGTACATAATGATATCAAACAACTGTGCCCTGGGAAACAAGCAGCTTTCACATCACAAATGTGCCAGACTCCAATGAGACAGACTACTGTCCTTCCCTTCATATTCATTGGCATTGTCATCACCGAGTTCATCACCGTCCGTCTCTTGAGGGAGGGTTCAGGAGAAATATTTATGTAAAATACAGAAACTGGTTGTACCTGTGTGTATTGTGGTGATGCAAAAGTTGCTGGATAATTTGTAAGTGGTTGGAAGTGGAGTGATATTTGGAAGTCCGACTTTTTAAAGCATCATTTAGGAAGAAAATTGCACACAGTGACAGGCAAAAGTCTGGGCCCCCCTGGTCAAAATTTCTATTCCTGTAAATAGCTAAGCGAGTAAAACAATGACCTGATTTCCAAAAGGCATAAAGTTAAAGATGACACATTCTTTAATATTTTAAGCAAGATTACTTTCTTAAATCCATCATTTACAGTTTCAAAATAAAACTTTTTTCTCCAAACATACCTTTGCTCATTGTGGCCAAAAAGTTCTTTTTTAACTTCATCGGGACTTGTTTGCAAAATGCAAAAGGCTTGTTTAGATGTTCCTTTGCAAATTACTGACGCTGTATTTTGTGGTGAAGATGCAGGAAAGGTTTTCTTCTGATGACTCTTCCATGAATGTCATATTTGTGCAGGTGTCATTGTGTAGTAGAACAGTGCACCACCACTCCAGAGTCTGCCAAATATTCCTGAAGGTCTTTTGCAGACAAATGGGCGTTTTGATTTCCCTTTCTAGCAGTCCTACGAGCAGTTCTCTCAGAAGGATTTCTTGGTCTTTTGGACCTCCACCGTTACTGTTAACTGCCATTTCTTAAGTACATTACGAATTGAGGAAATGGCTTCCTGAAAAAACTTTGCTATCTTCTTATAGTCTTCTCCTTCTTTGTGGGCATCATGTATTTTAATTTTCAGAGTGCTAGGCAGGGGTTTAGAGGAGCCCATGGCTACGATTGTTGGGACAAGTTTTGTGGAGTCAGGGTACTTCTTAAGCTTTGAAAGTTGCAACACCTGGCTTTTCCTAACGAAGTTTGTGAACAAGCCATAGCCCTGACAAGCTGATTAAGGTCTGAGACATTGCTAAAGGTTATTTGACAAATCTCAAATCTCTTGGGGTTCCCAAACTTTTGCATGGTCTTCCTTTCATATTTTTTCCACTCTGAAATTTTAAAAACAAAAATAATTCACCAATCTTGCATAAAATTTTGAAAATAATGTTTCATCTTTAACTTTATGACTTTTGGAGATCAGTTCATCTTCCACTCAGTTAACTATTCAGAATAACAGAAATTTTGACTGGGGTGCCCAAACTATTGCCTGCCAATGTATATATGGTGTGCAAAAGCACTGGCGAGTAAATCCTTCAGTACTGCTACAGGCCTGTTACATTGGTTGTGTGAGAGTGCGGATGAAGTCAGTGAAACCCAGAGGAGATCAAAGTGCTTGTTGACAGTGACTTGATAGCTGTAGAAATGAATATCTCTCTATATAAAATTCACTGTGCACATATTGTTGTCACTGGGCAAAAATTTGCACAGCACAAGGTTTTTGTGCACACTGGTGATTACAAATTGGAGGGGACATTGGTGGGAAGGTGGGGAGACCTCCAGTGTCCCGGATGCCCTCACCTACAAGATGTGCATCCAGCTACAGCTTGTAACCCTGCACTTTGAGGAGTTGGAACTTGAAATGGATAAATTCTGGTTCAGCCGGGAGTCGGAGAAGGTGAAAAATATGACAGAAAGAGAGGTGTTTTACACCGAGATGCAGGACACAGGAAACTGGGTGAGAGTCAGGAAGTGGAATGAGGTTAAATAGCCATCACAGAGTACTCTTGAGGCCATCCCACACAACAACAGGTGGGCCACTTTAGAAACTGTTGGGGGAGGGATTATCTGGCAGAGGGAAGACAAAGGTGTGTTAGGGGTTCAATAGTTAGGGGAACATAACTAGAAGGGGACTAACGTCCCAGTGGTAAGGCTTGCAAGTGCTGGTGGGGGAGTTAAACTAAAGTTGCAGGCAGGGTGGGAGCCAGAATGACAGAACATATAATGGAGGTGCAGAATTGAATTGAATTGTCTTTATTACTTATATCCTTCATATACATGAGGAGTAGAAATATTTACATTATGTGTCTGTCTAAATGTGCAATATGCAATTTATGGTAATTTATAATAAACATTATGTACAACAGGACAGTCAACATAACATAGAAATACAGTTGTATCAGCATGAATTAATCAGTCTGATGGCTTGGTGGAAGAAGCTGTCCCAGAGCCTGTTGGTCCTGGCTTTTATGCTGCGGTACCATTTCCCAGATGGTAGCAGCTGGAGCAGTTAGTGGTTGGGTTGACTGGGATCCACAATGACCCTTCAGGTCCTCTTTACAGCCCTGAATAGTGAGAAGTTCACATCTACAGACGCGCTGGGTTCTCCGCACCACTCTCTGCAGAGTCCTGCGATATAGGGAAGTACAGTCCCCATACCAGGCAGTGACACAGCCAGTCACAATGCTCTTAATTGTGACCCTGCAGAAAGTTCTTAGGATTTAGGTCCCCATTTCAAACTTCTCAATGCTCTGAGGTGAAAGAGGCACTGTTGTGTTTTTTTCCACCATACAACCAGCATGTATGGACCATGTATTATGATATTGTAGCCATTGCTGGGACATGGTTCCAGCCAACAGTCTGAGGGATACAGAGGAACAAATCTTTCTCCAGTGATCACAGACCATGCTAACAAACAAAGGGTGATATGTTAAGTGATTTTAATTTTCCATATATTGTCTGAGACTCCCATCCGTAAAAAGACTAGTCAAATGTGTCCTTAATTGGGAAGTAGAATTCCCAATGTAGAAGTATGCAATAAGCTGTTAGGAAATGATCCGGGGCTGTTGACAGAAATTAGTTATCATAATGCCAAGAGATTGAAAGTAAATATGGAAAAAGAGAGGTCTGGACCATGGGTTGAGATTCTAAATTGGAGAAAGGTCAACTTTGAAGGTGTCAGAAAAGATCTGACAAGTGTGGATTGGAACAGGCTGTTTCGTGGCAAATTATGATAATTTGCTAATTTATAATTTTACTAATTTGATAATTTATGATAATTAGCATAATTAGTTGGTGAGTGGGAGCACTTCAGAAGTGAAATTTTGATGATGAAGAGTTTGTACGTGCCTGCAAAACTGAAAGTTGAAAGATAACTGGTACAGTGAACCTTGGTTTTCTAGAGATATCGAGGCCAAGGGTATTTTGTTCCTCTCAATCCCTCAGTCTGTTGGGTGCTACAATATCATCATTCCACACCGTGAGCTCATCCGACAATGTTTTCAGTTGTCTTCTCTTGGTTTCTAAAAGCTTCCCAATAGTTTCTGCTCTTTTGTTTTCCCTCTCTTTGGATTTTATGTTGGCTTTGGCTTCTCATTTCAGCCATGGTTGTGTCCTCCTGCCTTTCCAATGCTTCCACTTCTTTGGGATGTGTCTATCACTCAGCTCCCGAGTTGCTCCCAGAAACTCCAGCCATTGCTGCTCCATCGTCACTCCTACCAGATTCCCCTTCCAGTCAAGTGTGGCCAGCTTCTCTGTCACAGAAACATGGAGAAGGTCAGAACAGAAACATCCCCACTCTGGACGATCAGAATGGTAATCTGTACGGGAGACAAAATAGATGGGGGAGGTTTTAAATAGTAGTTTAGCATCCGTATTGACTCAGGAGATGGACACAGAGTCTGTAGAAGTGAGGCAAAGCAGCATCAACTTCATGGACCCTGTACAGATTACAGAGGTGGAGGTTTTTGCTGTCTTAAGGCAAATTAGCGTGGATAAATCCCCAGGGCTTGGCAAGTTGTTCACTAGGACCCTGCGGAAGACAAGTGCCGAAATTGTCGGGGTCCAAGCACAGATATTTAACTCATCCTTAGTGACAGCTGAGGTACTGGAGGATTGGAGGACGCCAATGTTGTTCAGTTGTTCAAGAAAGACTCTAAAATTAAGCTAGGAAATTTTATATTGGTGAGCTTGACAACATTAGTGGAAAAGTCATTGTGACATATGTGTAGGAACCGGATATATAAGTATTTGGATAGATGTGGACTGATTAAGGATAGACAGCATGGCTTTGAGCATAGTAGGTCATGTCTAACCAATCTTATAGAGTCTCTCGAGGAAGTTATCAGGAAAGTGGTTGAAGACAAGGCAGTGGATGTTGTCTACGTGGACTTTAGCAAGGCACTTGACAAAGTCTCATATGAGAAGTTGGTCAAGAAGGTTTAGTCACTCAGCATTCAAGATGAGATAGTAAATTGGATGAGACTCTGTCTTTGGGAGAAGCCAGAGTGTGGTAGCTGATGGTTGCCTTTCTGACTGGGGGCATGTGACTAGTGGTGAGCCACAGGGATCAGTGCTGGATCTGTTGTTGTTTGTCATCTATCTCAGTAATCTGGATGATAGTGTGGTTAACTGGATCAGCAAATTTGTGGATGACACCAAGACTGGTGTTGTAACGGACAGCAAGGAAGACTATCATGGCTTGCAGTGCAATCTGAACCCACTGGGAAAATGGTTTTAGAAATGGAAAATGGAATTTAATGCAGACCAGTGTGAGTTGTTGCACTTTGGTCTGACCTACCAAGGGAGGTCTTTCACAGTGACTGGTCGGGCACGGAGGAGTGTTGTAGAGGAAAGGGACCTAGGAATACAAGTCATTAATTCATGGAAAGTGGTATGACAGTTAGATAGTGACGGAAAAAAATATTTTAGCCCATTGGTCTTCACGAACCAAATAGTGACAATAGATGGATTTTATGTTCACTTGTAGGAGACATTGGTGAGGCCTAATTTGGAGTATTGTGTGCAGTTTTGGTCACCTACCTACAGGAAAGATTTAAAAGAGGTTCAGAGATTTTAGAGAAAATTCACAAGGATGTTGCCATGTCTGGAGGACTTGAGATATAAGGAAAGATTGAATGGGTCAGGACATTATTCGTTGGAATGTAGAAGATTGAGGGAGATTTGATTGTGATAGAGAGGCATTGATAGAGTTAATGCAAGCTGCCTTTCTCCACTGAGATGGGGGTGGGACTACAACCAGTGGCCAGGGGTTAAGGTGAAAGGTGAAATGTTAAGGGGAACACGAGGGAAACTTCTTCACACAGACAGTTGCCTGGGTGTGGAATGAGTGGCCAGCACAAGTGGTGCATGCGAGCTCGATCTCAACATTTAAGAGGTTCGTATAGGTACCTGGATGGTAGAGGTATGGGAGTGGGCAATTTAAATAGTTCAGCACAAACCAGATGGCCCAAAGGACCTGTTTCTGTGTTGTACTTTTCTACAAGAACGTGAAATATTACAAAAATTCACTGTCCTTTTAACAGCTGCGGAACAACAATTCACCTCAGCAGGAATTTTTTATATGGCATTAAAAACTGTGGCACTTTAACATAATAATACATAAAAGAGTGAGAGTGTTTCAGTTACTGTGGGGCCAGGCAGCCATGCAGCTCTGCAGGAACAGGGAATAATACCAATGAAGAGAGTCAAACTGAGCCAAGGTACAGATTGGAGATGGTAGAAATGCCCCATTCTTATAGAGACAGGAAGAGCATCAGAGAATTGATGGTCATTCCAGATACCAGCACTCTGCCCAGTCAGAAGATGATTTCTCTGTCCAACTTTGCTTCAACCTCATTGTAACAGTGTGATACCAGATCAAACCTTGACAACTCAAGTAATCTCATCTGAAATGTTGTCCTACACCCATTGATGGATTTTGTAAATCTTTTCACAGGTTAAAAATGAGAAGGAATTTGTCTCCGGGAATCACAAACAAGTTTTGTTCTTTCTGTCTAGATATTTTAGAAGTGGAGCAAGGGATACCATCAATCATCCTTCCTGCTCAGACTGTGGGGAGGAATTCACTTGGTTATTTGACCAAATTGCAAACCTGTCATTTTACACAGGAGAAAGGACATTCACCTGTTCAGACAGTGGGAATGGATTCACTCAGTCATCTCAACTGAAGGTACATCAGCAAGTTCACACTGGACAAGGCCATTTTCCTGTTTTGTGTGTAATAAAGAATTCAGTTGGTTTTCCCACCTGTGGACACACCAGTCAGTTCACACCACACCGAGCAGATGTTGTTCATCTGCTGAATTTATGGGAAAGTATTCACTCGGTCATCTGACCTAATGGCTCACCAGCGAGTTCACACCAAGGAGCGGCTGTTCACCTGCTCCATCTGTGAGAAGAGATTCAGTAACTCTTCAACCCTATGGAAACACCAGCGAATTCACAATGGGGAGAAGCCGTTCCCCTGCGCAGTCTGTGGGAAGAGATTCATTGACTCATCCAGCCGACAGAAACATCAGCGAGTTCATACCGGGGAGAAGCCGTTCACCTGCTCAGAATGTGGGAAACGATTCACTCAGTCATCCCACCTTCAGAGTCATCAGCGAGTTCACACTGGGAAGAAGCCATTCACCTGCTCAGAATGTGGGAAACGATTCACTCGGTCATTCTACCTACTTGAACACCTGCGAGTTCACACTGGGGAGAGGCCATTCACCTGCTCAGACTGTGGGAAGGGATTCACTCAGTTATCCAACCTACAGAGTCATCAGCGAGTTCACACTGGGGAGAAGCCGTTCACCTGCTCAGTCTGTGGGAAAAGATTCACACAGTCATCTCACCTACAGAGACATCAGCGAGTTCATACTGGGGAGAAGCCGTTCACCTGCTCAGTCTGTGGGAAGAGATTCACTCAGTCATCTCATCTGCAGAGACATGAGCGAGTTCACACTGGGGAGAAGCCATCCACCTGCTCAGTCTGTGGGAAGAGATTCATTTATTTATCCCACCTGCAGATACATCAGCGAGTCCACAGTGGAGAGAAGCCGTTCACCTGCTTGGTCTGTGGGAAGAGACTCACTCATTTATCCAGCTTACAGATTCATCAGCGAGCTCACACTGGGGAGAGGCCATTCACTTGCTCAGTCTGTGGGAAGGGATTCACTCGGTCATCCACCCTACAGAGTCATCAGCGAGTTCACACTGGGGAGAAGCCATTCACCTGCTCAGAATGTGGGAAGAGATTCACTCAGTCATCCACTCTACAGAGACATCAGCGAGTTCACTCTGGGGAGAAGCCATTCAGCTGCTCAGAATGTGGGAAAGGATACACTCAGTCATCCGAACTACTGGCACACCAGTCAGTTCACAATGGGGAGGAGCCGTTGTTATGAATCCCTAAGTTTTGTTTGTTGTGGACTGTCATTTTAAGTGAGAGGGATTGATTATAAGGCGTATCAGTCTGACTTGCAGCTTGTTTAGTTTTCTTTCTTTGTCAATCTTTTTATTAAGTTTTTCAAAAGCAATTCATAATGTTCTTAATAGTACAAAGGGAGTGGGATTACATTGTTGGCAATTAACATATGTTAAAAAATATATAAATATCACCAATATAATTGACTTCCCAAACCCCTAATATAACCAAAATAGAAAAAAAAGGAAAAAAAAAAACAAATTGAAATCAAACAAAAACTAAACTGAACCAAACTGAAACTAAACTAAGCTGGTCTAGTCAATTACGTCAAATAAAATCATTAATGTCGTCAACTCCGCTCCTCTACTCAAATCAATGGATAAAGTAAAGGAATCAGAAGAAATCAAATGACATTCTATGGAAGTGTTGAATAAAAGGCCTCCAAGTTTCTTCAAATTTAACCGAGGGGTCAAATGCACCACTTCTATTTTTTTTCTAAATTTAAACAAGATATTGTTTGAGAAAACCACTGAGCTGTAATTGGAGGATTTGTCTCTTTCCAGTTCAATAAAATAGGTCTTCCAGCCATTAAGATAGCAAATGCAATCATCCGCCAAGCTGCAGAGGACAAATCAATCCAAAAATTGCAGTAATAGGATGAGGTTGTAAATCTACGTGTAAAATTGTAGAGAATATATCAACAATATTTTTTCATAATTGTTCCAATACAGAGCAAGGCCAAAACATACGAGTTAGAGAAGCTACCTCAGAACGACATCTATCCCAGATCTGATTTATATAAGAATAAAGTTGTGCTAATTTATCCTCAGATATATGTGCCCTATGTACCACTTTAAATTGAATCAACATCTGTTTGGCACAAATAGAAGAAAACCTAATTAATTGCAAAATTTTTTTCCCCATTTCTTTGTAGGTACAGAGAGTTGAATGTCCTTCCCCCATTCATTTTTAATTTTATCGGATATATCTGGCTGTATTTTCATAATCATAAATATAATTTGCCCAAATCCAATATTTTTTAGATATCGGCAAATTATATTTATTAGACTACTGCTCAAAAGACATGAAACAGTTATCCAAAATTAAATCACGAAAAAATATTATACCCTTCATTTTCCAAGCCATAAAGGTTTGATCCATGACAGAGGGTTAAAAGAAATAATTAGATATAATAGGATTTGATAATATAAATTAATTCAAGCCAAGGAATTTACGAAACTGAAACTGAAACCATATTCAGAATGTATGTTTAATTATCTGGTTTACCATTTGTTTATTCAATTTAGAGAGAAACAAGGGAAGTGAGCTCCCTAAGATGGAAGCCAATGAAAATCCTTGTGCCGAATTGCGTTCAAGATTAACCCAATGAAGACCAACATTCAAATCCACTTCTTATGTACAGAATATTAAGTATTGAATATTAATTGCCCAGTAATAAAATCTTAAATTTGGCGCTGCCAAGCCACCGTTCTTTTTGGATTTCTGCAAACATTTTTTACTTAGCCTAGGACTTTTGTTCTGCCATTTTTTAGATGAACTTTTAGAGTCAATAGTATCAAAAAAGGATTTAAGTATAATGATTGGTACTGCTGGGAAAAGATATAAAATCTTAGGTAAAATAATCTTTTTTTTTGCATTAATTTGGCCAATCAATGACATAGACAATAAGGACCAGCTAGTAAGCAACTGTTTGACCTGATCTATTAAAGGTAAAAGATTAACATTAAATAAATCCTTGTGTTTTTTTTTAGTAATTTTAACACCTAGATAAGTAAAATAATTCGTAACTAATCTAAATGCTAAATGTCAAACGATTGGAACTGACAAATTTAAAGGGAAAAGTTCACTCTTATTAAGATTCATTTTGTAACCAGTAAAGTTACTAAACTGAGTGAGCAGGATATAACAGGAGGATTGGATTTGTCAGGATTCGAAATATATAATAACAAATCATTTGCATATAATGTTAACTTGAGGAGAGTCACGAATAGCAATAGCTAAAGATTCCAGGGCCATGTCAAATAGCAATGGGCAAAGAGGATAACCTTGCCTAGTGCCGCGAAATAACCGAGAAAAAGGAGATCTTATATTATTGGTAAGTACCGAAGCCGTAGGGGCATAATATATCAATTTAACCCAAGATATAAATTAGGAAATAAAATTAAATTTCTCAAGCGTGGTAATTAAGTATGGCCGTTCAACTCTATCAAATGCATTCTCGGCACCCAATGAGTTGACTCATTCTGGAATTCTAGATGAGGGAGTATAAACAATATTCATCAATCTCCTAATATTAAAGGACAAATAGCGGTTTTTAATAAATCTGGTCTGATCGACAGAGATACTTTCAGGCAATACATTCTCCAATCTAGTAGCCAGCATTTCCTCCTCCTGTCCAGGGATGCTGCATTTACCTGATGTGCAGGTTCGAGATTCCCCCACCTGGGATCTCGGGGAATTACACGGACGCGAAGACCCCGGGAGGTGGGGGGGTGGTAGGGGTGCAGGGCGTACCTCAGTCTGGGACACCAGTGTCCCGGGGTTTGCATTTTTCCGGAGAGAAGGTTTTTGCTCCCTTTGCAGAGGACGGTGCATTCGGCGGTTTGGCCGATATAATGATCTTAAATTGACAGATCCCTCAGCAGTGATGTTGGATCTGCGGCGATCTCGGTCACGGCCCTGAAGTGTGATTTTATAAGCATCGGTTCCCTGATGCAGAGTGACGGTGAGAAACGGGACTGATTATTCAACCGGTCACATGTTGTCGCCGGTCAGTTAATTGTGTGTGACTGTGAGTGAATCGGAGGCAACTTATTTATTCCTGCACGTTGGCAGCTCACACATTCTTTAATTTACATTTGTTATGATGAAATCAGTAAACCGCTGTAACTTCCTGTCCTGGTGTCGGACTCGAGTTTTACTTGAGGCTTCTGTTGCCCCCGCACCCTGTGCACCGCAACAGTGGGTCGAAGCTCCTCACACTGACACAGTAGCGTCTCAGCTCCAGGCTGAGGGAGGTCGGACTGGCAGAGTCTGGGAACCCAGGATCACAGCTCCACCCAACCCACATCGTGGCTGACTGATCCCCTCCTGCCCCCGCAGACAGTTAAACTCGACTGTAATATCAGCCGAAGTACGAGAGGGATGGGGTATGGAGCACTGGCGTTAAACACAGAGTGATTCTCCCTCCACACGCTCCCGGGGTCAGACACAGAGTGAAGCTCCCTCCATACTGTCCCATCACATACTCCCGGGGTCAGACACAGAGTGAAGCTCCCTCCATACTGTCCCATCACATACTCCCGGGGTCAGACACAGACTGAAGCTCCCTCCACACCGCCCCATCACACACTCCCGGGGTCAGACACAGAGTGAAGCTCCCTCCATACTGTCCCATCACACACTTCCGGGGTCAGACACAGAGTGAATTTCCCTCCACACTGTCCCATCACACACTCCTGGGGTCAGACACAGAGTGAATCTCCCTCCACACCGTCCCATCACACACTCCCGGGGTCAGACACAGAGTGAATCTCCCTCCACACCGTCCAATCACACACTCCCGGGGTCAGACACAGAGTGGAACTGTTCTGGTTGCACTGG
Organism: Hypanus sabinus; assembly: GCF_030144855.1. Classification (NCBI taxonomy): domain Eukaryota; kingdom Metazoa; phylum Chordata; class Chondrichthyes; order Myliobatiformes; family Dasyatidae; genus Hypanus; species Hypanus sabinus. Next base: position 1,378,620 of record NW_026781651.1, read on the forward strand.
GAGAAATCGAAGAAAAACTGTTTTATGAAGGTCGTGAGTTACTTGGAATTGGTTTGAAACGTCTCTTGAACATCCAAGTGAGCGGCTGGTTTAGTGTGAAAGTTTCGTTTGGAGTTTTTCTGCCAGTTTGGACGGGGTTGTTGACGGCTGCGAACTGCGTAGCTCCCTGCTGTGGCCGCTGGCAACTAGCCAGGAAGCCGGGTCTCTCCAAAAACAGGAGACAAACGCTTTTGTTCCCCCAGTGACATCGGAACAACCTCCTTCCATCTTTATCGTCCTAACTCACGTTCGGTGTAGGAGCCGAAACATCGTTTGAGACGTCTCGACCTCTCACGGCCTGGACGTTCTGCGGGACTAACGGAGCCTTTCCTGGCGTTGGAATTTCTGGCACTGAGCGGGCAGGGTACCGTCGAGTAGAAACTTTTCCAGCCAGTTACTCAACTCACTCCAGGACTTTATAACCGTTTTACTCTCGATTCGGACAGAGAAGCAACATGCTGGACCGGTCTACAGGGAGTCGCAGGCCTTCGGGGACTTATGCAAAGGCGGCTGCCTCTCCAGCCTCGGACAACGCCCTGTTTCGGACGGTGAAAGTGGAACGCGAGGCGCAATGTATTTTACGAACTGGAACTAATCTGGAAGATTGCGCGGAGGCTATGGAGGACTTGTTGGGGAGAGATGGTGTTTTGACCACTGAGAAAGAAAGCGAATAAGAAGTCCAAACACTCTAAGAAGTCTGCCGCCGAGAAAGCAGAGCTCACGCCCTTTTGCCCTGAAGTGGAGCGGGAGGCTCGGGGAAGTGCACAGTTGGACGGGGTGATGGAAGCGGAGAGTAACGCTCCATCGGTGAATCCCGCACCTGTGTGATCCTCCGGCTTGAAGAGGAGAAAGGAATGTTCCCCCCAGAGGGCAGAGAATGTAGATGAGGGGGAGTCCCAGAAAGGGGTGGGAATCCGGGTGGAAGTTGTGTCTAACCCTGAATCCCCAGAGGTAGCCACCAGTCCTGTGGTAGGTGGTGTGATTGTGCAGGAAGCTAGTGCTAGGCCTGTTTGCACAACTTAAACAGACCTGGAGCCCTCCACCCAGGACTAAGCAGTAAGCGCCACCCTGGAGGCAAATGTATTAAACAGTATGAGCGGAGAGGAGAACAAACTCTCTCACTGTCAGCTTTAGGCTGCCGGTGAATCCCTTGGATCAGAGCTGCTGGGGTCCCCTTCATGCCTGTCTCCTGGGGAGGGTGATGTAATCTGCATGCCGACCCCATCAACTAATGGCCTGCAGGGAGTCTCTGGGGATTATCCTTCCATCGTCGGAACTGTGGATAAGACTGATGCGACGGTGGAGCGGTAAGGTTTGAGTGAGGTACCCGCTGCGCAGTGTGGTTCATATGTGCAGCCACCTATTAGAACACATTAGGAGTAAGATGGGGGATCTGACTGCAGTGACGGGTTGGAGGGAGATTCTTTTCTTAGCGAGAGAATGGACATCCTCACCCGTCCTGAGAAATCCCCATTGATACCTGTGGAGGAGATCTGAGAGTTCATTCACTCCTCTGTGGGTGCCAAGCATCGGCCTAAACTCGGCTCGCTTCGCTGGCCTAACATGCCGAGGCTGGTGAAGTCCCTGCGAGTCACCCTCGGACGGAAGGGGAAGAGGAAGAGGAATGTTGTGTCAGGGAAAGACAGACGGCAGCTGAAATCCTTCCTGGATGACCTGGTAGGGGACATCAGAGTGGGAAGCAGCCTCGCTCCTTCGGGAGACGGTGGGTCACAGGGTGGCGTTGGCACCACTCGGGCCGGAAAGCAAACAGCATTTTTGTTTTTTTTTTCTGGATAGTGTGGTTGAGGGCCCCTCCGCTCTCACCGGGAAGGGTACTGTTGCTGAGGCCTAGTGTACTCCCGACATGAAGCTCACTGTAGCTAGTCTAAAGTTTAATGGTAGCAGGGGTTCCCTCCGCAGATAAAACAATCTCGCAGTCCTCAGGCATGGGAGATATGCGGTGAATGACCTGTAGGGAATCCATACCACCCCAGGGGATGAGTCTGTTTGGCTTCGAGAGTGGCGGGGCGGGGTCTACATGAGCCACCTTAGCTCCAACTCTAGCGGGGTGGTGATCCTGTTGGCCTTGACCTTCCGGACGGAAATGGTAAAAGCTCACGATGTCGTGCCCGGCCGCCTGCTCCATCTGGCTGTGCGCCTGGATGGTGAACCTCTGCATTTCATCAACGTGTATGCCCTGAGGGGCGGGGTGATCTGGGTGAGCCCCCGGCACACAGCAGCTACCGGGACAAGAGGGCCATCAAGGATGCGGAGAGGTTCTGGATGACAGCCTCTCCCAGATAGGACACGGCCCGATTGTCCCGTGACGTGATCCGGATGACCAGTGTGCTGGAGACGCCGGCTGACGGAACGGCAGTGGCACTGCAACACGCCGAAGATGCCCTCAACCGAACGGCGGCAGAGCTGGCGGCTGTCAGGATGGTCGCCCTGCAGAATCGACTGGCCCCGGATTACCTACTGGCGGCTGATGGTGGGACCTGTGCAGTCATTGGTAAGGGGCGCTGCACGTTTATCCCTGACGAGTCGACTAACATCACCCACTTGGCTGCTCACATTCGGGACTCGGTGGCTAAAATTCAAAAATCGACGGTCCAGCTCCTCCAACACGACACCTCATGGGGAAACTGGTGGCCGTTTGGGTCCTTAGTGGGGTGGTGGGCAACTGTCATTCACTGATCGATTGCACTCAATCTCGTTATCATTCTGTGTGTATATTATGCTGTGCTGGTCAAAATATTCAGAGCACGTCTGCCTTTCTTCAGAAATAGTTAAGTGTAAGACTTCCATTAAGATATATTACTTTCCTTCTCACTCTGTTACATGTAATGAACTGGGAGATTCAGGAGTGAAACTGGTGTCTGCGGCTCTGAGGAACCCGGAGTGCAAAATACAGAAACTGGAGTAAGTACCAGACTGTGGGAGATTGTGTTTACAGTCACTGGGTGTCTGACACTGAACATTAATGTAATCAGTAATTGTGTTACTGATAAACACTGGGAATTTGCATTGTCTCCTGTCTCTCTGTGTCCTTCACCCTCCCTCTCTCTCATCTCCAGGCTGTGGGATGTCGGTCTCACAGATTTTGGCGTGGATCCGAAGGGTGGACTGTATTGGAGGGGTCGTGACTGTCACGTGACGGAACTGCCCACTACCTGGTCGGAAGGTACGCCACCTGCCAGTCAAGGTTTGACCCCTCCTCGCCCATCAATGCACACCTCACTATTGGTCCCTTTAATTAGCCTTCCTTGTACTTGGCCTCGAGCAATTGGCCTTTGTAATAGGCTTAACCCTGCTGGAACCCAGCCATTGCCCCACTGTGAATTACCAGGGCGGGACCCTCCAGCCCTGCTGCACTATAAAGGGTGTCACGTGTGCTGGACCCTTTCCCTTTGCCAACTCCGAGGGACCACCCTGCTTCACCCCAGGCTGAGAACCGTGGAACGGAGCTGGAGGAATTGTTGGTGAGCTGTGTATTGAAGACTATGGAGAGAGTTGATTACTGTCCCTGATAACATAGAGCCGAGCCTGCACAGAGACAAGTGGTGGAGAGTATCGTATTGATTTTTCCCTTGGTTGTGGGTGTGTGTGCGTGTACTTTGTTCCCAGGCGATTTTCCCACGTTCATTAGTAATTGACCATGTGTGTTTTATTGCCGATCCGCCTTTCCCCACGATTGTTGTGAATTGTGTGCATGTTGCTTCAGTTGCCATTTTCCCATGCTTGCCTTCTGTAAATAAAATACTTTACTACCAAGACTGTGTCCAAACTCCTTGCCTTTGAGACCTACCGAATCTGTTTCCCCACTTACCACATTTGCTCACCCAATTTACATTGTCTACGTTCATGCGATATGGGTGTTGTGTAATCGGTTTGGCTTGACCAATATCTACATCATGTCCTGCGACCGTGGTTTGCTTGGGAACATCAGGAAATAAATCTTTAAACTTCAGAATTAATTCCTTCAGCTGTTGTTGTTGCTTTGGCTGCAGATGAGCCAACTTGTTATCAATGTTTTCTAGAACAAGCGAGTTCTTTAGCCTAACTGGGACCACGTTTGGCTTGTGAAAATCTCAGACGAGTGAATTGTTTCATTCTCAGGGTTGCCAGATTCATAAGTTTTGACAACAATACTCACGGACGGTGCCTGTTTGTCAAAATAAGGCTTTATCATATTTATGTGTACAACCTGTGTTAGTTTACATCAGTCGGTTGTTTTGATAACATAATTCACATTATTAATTTGAGAGACTATTTCATACAGTCTGTTGAATTTCGCCTGAGGTGGATTCGTCAACATTGGAAATAGGCAAGCACCTTATTCCCCACCTGGTATTTTCTTTCGCAAGCCCGCTTATCAAACCAACACATAATTTTGTTTTGAGAAATCTTTAAGTTTAGTCTTGCTAGAGTACAGGTGTGGTGTAGTTTATTTTTGAACTTCAAAACATAGTCTAACAAGTTAACATGTACATCCCCATCAATCCACTGTCCCTTTACCAAGGTCAAAAGTCCCCTCACTCTATGACCAAATACAAGTTCAAATGGACTAAAGCCCAGTGATTCCTGTACCGACTCTCTTACTGCGATCAAAAGCAAATATATTCCTTCATCCTAGTCTTTTCCATTTTCAACACAGTATGTCTTTTGTTGGCGTGTGCGTGCGTGCATCAATGATGTCTTTATCAAGCCTTTACAAGGCACGGAGCGAGTGAGAAAGATTGTGTGGTACACAGTATGTCTGAATCATTGTTTTGAGGGTAGAATATGAAATCTTTCTAGAGCCCATTGTAATTCAGGATGGTACGCGGATAATTTAATTTGTTTAGCTCCCAGTTCATAAACTACCTGCTGGAATAATACAGATGTAAAATTACTTCCTTGATCAGACTGGATTTCTTTAGGCAAACCAAATAAAGTAAAAAAACTTGGTAACAGCCTTCGCCACAGTTTTAACATTAATATTTCTGAGAGGTATTGCCTCTGGGAATCTGGATGCAGTACACATAATAGTTAGCAAATACTGATGGCCAGCTTTAGTCTTTGGCAATGGGCAAACTCAATCCACGATAACTTTAGAAAAGGGTTCACCGAATGCAGGTATAGACCACGGTGGGACCACTGGGATGACCTGATTAGGTTTACCAACAACTTGACAAGTGTGACAGGTTCTGCAAAAGGTCACAACATCTTTCCTGAACTTAGGCCAGTAAAATTTTTACATAATCCTGTTTAGTTTTATTCACTCCAAAATGTCGACCTAAGGGCATACTGTGGGCCAAAATTAAAAATTCAGCCCTATAAACTTTAGGAACTACAACTTGGTGAACAATTGCCCATTCCTCACTCGCTGGTATAGCAGGTGGCCTCCACTTCCTCATTAACACTCCATCCTTGAGATAATACCCTACTGGCACTTTCTTAGTCTCATCATCTGAGACTGCTGTTTCTTTTAAAGCTTCAAACTCAGGGTCTCGGTTCTGTTCTGCTATAAACTCCTTCCTAGACAGGGATAAATCTTTCTCATCAGACTTACTACCTGAATCCTGTTGAAACAATGAAGGCAGAAAAGTCCCTGACAAATCATCATAACCTGAATCCCGATTTTGGCTATCATGGGTATATTATCATGCACATAACCGTCTGCGTCGGCAGACTTTTTAGCCATACTTCGAGTTACTGTGCAGGAAGGATAAATGTTAAAATCCATCTGTGGGTCGTCAGTGGTTGGGTTAGTTGTCAACAGCACTGCAGGAACAACTTTATTATCTGCCAGGTCATTCCCTAACAATCCCAATCCCAATTCCCAATCTTTCACCGGTAAACTGGAGCATAATCCGATTTTAACAGGTCCCGAAACCAACCTTGACTGTAAAGTTACCTTGTGCAATGGCACAGAATCCATGCCACCCCCAAAGCCTTTAATAAGATTTAGCTCACAATTGTCAGTCTCACCACCAAACTTTAGAACGCTGTCTAATAAAAGTGACTGAGAAGCCCCAGTATCTCGAAGGATTTTCACTGGTAACGGGGTTGAAACTTCCTTTACTAATTCAAACACATCTGACATAAAATGATTGAGCCCCTTCTTAACTCGGTCAGACCTCTCAGTCCTTAACTGAGCCTCAACAGAATGTTCAGAACCCTGTGCGTTTATAAGTGTTTCAACATTGTGAACACAGGCATTTGGGACTGCCTCCTTTTCCTTTCTCTTCTTCAGGATGGAACAAATAGCCAGCATATGACCAGCTTTCTTACAATAGAAACAAGTAAGACTAGAATATTTCTCCTTCAACTGCTTCCCTTCATCCTTACTCTTGTCACTAGTCCCAGCTTTAATTTCTGGTTTACCCTGCTGATCCCTGCTACTCTTTTGGAAGCTCTTATTTGGAGTAAACTTAACCTTATGAGTTAAAGCAAACTAATCTGCTGATCTAGCAGACTTCCGTAAAATGGCAGCATTCTTTTCATCTAAATATGTCTTTATGTCATCATAGACGCATCTTTAGAATTTTTCAATTAAAACCAACTCTTTCAAGCTGTTAAAATCATCATTTATATTTGTATATGTGCACCAGCGGTCAAAACACACAAACGTATCATAAGCAAATTCCATATAAGTCTGATTCACAGATTTCCTTAAATTTCTAAACTTTTGCCTGTATGATTCTGGGACCAACTCATAAGCTTTGAGCACAGCCTGTTTCACTACGTCATAATTAGCTGCATTTTCAATTGATAGGGTAGAATGAGCTTGTTGAGCCTTACCCTTAATTATATTTTGTAACTAAAGAGTCCAGCTTCCTTTCGGCCACTTTATCAAAATGTTGGAAGTATTTACCAACCTCAGTCTCATCAAATGGAGGGGCCAATTTAACCGCCTGGCTGGCAATAAACGGTACAACCAACTCCTTTGAGACAGCAACTTTTTTCTCGAGCCTTAACCTCTCTATCACAAACTGCCTCTGTCTTTCTCCTCATCCCTCTGTATTTCTGCTTCCTCAGCTTCGACCTTTTTTATGCTTCTTCTGTCTGTTTGTATGCCTCTCGAGCATCAAACTCCCTCTTTCTCTCGTTCTCTTCAGCCTCTAATTTAAGTACATCAATCTTCAATTGTTGCAGTCATAACTGGATCTCCTCTTTACTCACAGAAAACCTCTGTAACACCTCCTTATCATACACCTTCATAGATATACAGTGCTCTACTAGTTTCATCTGAATTTCTGGGGTTGTCATAACACCCCCCCCCCCCGTGGCGTCTGCAATTCCCAGCCGCACCATCAACCGGTCATATTAAAGTGTCCTGTAGCCGCCCATCCTCCTGATAATCTGGTAAATGACTGAGCTGTTGCGTTACACCAACCTAAGTAGATGGGGCTGGATAATTGGATTGTGCCATTCTACTACAGACAGAGGGGTGTTCTCTGGAGCTATTTCATCTATGCCATATCTTTTTAAGGAGAGGAATATTTTCTCTCCCATGCAACTTACTATTGAATGGCCGGCATCCAATATACGCCCACAGCCAGGAGCTGAGTGGTGTCTCTTGGTCTGAGGAGTATTTCGCTATGTTGTTGTAACCCAGTTTTGTTCTGTTTAGCTGATTCAATTTTGGACTGTAGAACAGTTCTGTTGAGTTTATAAACATTTTGGGTAATAAAACCCCTATTTTTTTTCACCTGTACCTGCTCTCCCAGTTTTATGCTTCCCCTGGTCCTTCACACATTCTTACCTCGTTAGGGTTCAGCCCATTAGCAATAGTCAGCAATTCATTCTTTTTAGCTTTTCCTAATGCCTCAGGGGTTGGCGCTTCCAGACATATATAAATATCCATTGCTGCTGATTTCCACACACAAATAAATCAAAAGGGATTTTCCCCAATCAGATTGATAATTATTTGATCAATAAGCCCTGCAAATTTGTTCATATCCCAGACGCAGGCCCCAATTTTGTTATGAACCATAATGCTTTAGACACAAACCAGCAGCAATAGACTACACCTGGAGTCCAGTTTTGATGTTAAAACCACTGTCTTTATTCGTAACTACTTATAAAATTGTAACAAACAATTTGAAAAAAAAGTTTAGTGTTATGTGTATAAATGTGTGTAAATATAACTCCCAAACTACTGAGCTTGGGGGGAAACAATGCTTGGTGTCTTGCAATGGTATAGTTCAGGTCATCCACAGGATAGGTGATGAGAGCGATAGTTGTAATCCAGGGTAAATGTCGAGAGAAGGCAATTCTGTCGAATTCCACAGGTTCCACGGTGGTAAAATGAGAGATCAGTCGCTGTAGAATTTATCCGTCGTTCCAAATCCACATACGAATTATCACCGAAAGCGAATTGTCACAGTGATATCGTCGTCACGCCCAGGAAAGGGTACCACATAGGTGGTCGCCACAGGATACGCCAAATCCGATCCAAACCTATGGATCAAACGAGGTGACAACCACACATTCGATGTATGGTGAATTGATAATTAACCCACCCTTGCGGGCATAGGAAATTTCTGAAAAATGACCCTTGGCCACCAGCTCCCTGGTTTCAATCCTTCCATTTTTCCTCTGTCTCAATCTGACTCTGAGCGTCCGTGTCCTCGATTAAAACTAAACAAGCTGCAAGTCAGACTGATTTGACTTCTTAACCTCACACTTTCTCTTTTAAAATGACAGTCCACAGCAAACGAAACCTAGGGATTCATAACAACGGCCACTCCCTGTTGTGATCTGACTGGTGTGCCAGTAGTTGGGATGACTGAGTGAAACCTTTCCCACAGACTGAGCAGGTGAACGACTTCCCCCCAGTGTGAACTTGCTGATGACTCTGTAGGTGGGATGACTGAGTGAATCCCTTCCCACAGACTGAGCAGGTAAACGGCTTCTCCCCAGTGTGAATTCGCTGATGTCTCTGTAGGTTAAATGACTCAGTGAATCTCTTCCCACAGACTGAGCAGATGAACAGCTTCTCCCCAGTGTGAACTCGCTGGTGTCTCTGTAGGTTGGATGACTCAGTGAATCCCTTCCCACAGACTGAGCAGTTGAATGGCTTCTCCCCAGTGTGAACTCGCTGATGTCTCTGTAGGTAGGATGACTCATTAAACCCCTTCCCACAGAATGAGCAGGTGAATGGCTTCTCCCCAGTGTGAACTCGCTGATGTCTCTGTAGGTTGGATAAATCAGTGAATCTCTTCCCGCAGTCTGAGCAGGTGAATGGCTTCTCCCCAGTGTGAACTCGCTGGTGACTCTGTAGGCTGGATGACTCAGTGAATCTCTTCCCACAGACTGAGCAGGTGAACGGCTTTTCCCCAGTGTGAAATCGCTGATGTCTCTGTAGGCTGGATGACTCAGTGAATCTCTTCCCACAGACTAAGCAGGTGAACGGCTTCTCCCCAGTGTGAACTCTCTGATGACTCTGTAGTCTGAATGACTGAGTGAATCCCCTCCCACAGACTGAGCAGATGAATGGCCTCTCCCCAGTGTGATCTCGCTGATGTACCAGTAGGTTGGATGATGCAGTGAATCTCTTCCCACAGACAGAGCAGGTGAATGGCTTCTCCCCAGTGTGAACTCGCTGATGGACCAGTAAGCGGGATGACAGTGTGAATCCCTTCCCACATTCTGAGCAGGTGAACGGCTTCTCTCCAGTGTGAACAAACTGGTGTGCCAGTAGTTGGGATGACCAAGTGAATCTCTTCTCACAGACTGAGCAGGTGAACGGCTTCTCCCCGGTGTGAACTCGCTGATGTACCAATAGGTGGGATGACACAGTGAATCTCCTATCACAGACTGAGCAGGTGAATGGCCTCTCCCCAGTGTGAACTCGCTGATGACTCAGTAGGTTGGATGACTCAGTGAATCCCTTCCCACAGACTGAGCAAGTGAACGGCTTCTCCCCAGTGTGAACTCGCTGATGGCTCAGTAGGTGGGATGACTGAGTGAATCCCTTTCCACATTCTGAACAGGTGAACGGCCGCCCCCTGGTGTGAAGTCGCTGGTGAGCCATTAGATCAGATAACCGAGAGAATCCCCTCCCCGAAATTCAGCAGATGACCAGCCTCTGCCCAGTGTGATCTGACTGGTTTGTCCACAGGTGGGATGCCCGGCAGAATCCTTTCTCACACACAGAACAGATGAATGGCCTTGCCCAGTGTGAACTTGCTGATGTACCTTCAGTTGAAATGACTGAGTGAATCCATTCCCACTGTCTGAGCTGGTGAACGGCCTTTCTCCTGTGTAAAATGACAGGCTTGCAATTTGGTCAAATGACCAAGTGAATCCCTCCCCACAGTTTGAGCAGGAAGGATTGTCGATCGACTCCCTTGCTCCACTTCTTAAATATCTAGACAGAGACAACAAAACTGGTGTGCCATGTTTGAGTTTCCTGGAGACAAATTCCTTCCCATTTTCAACCTGTAAAAAGATTTACAAAATCCATCAATGGATTTAGGACAACATTTCAGATGAGATTACATGAGTTGCCAAGGATTGATCTGGTATCACACTCTCCTGACTGGGCGGCGAGCTGATATCCGGAATGACCATCAATTCCTGTCTCTATAAGAATGCTCTATAAGATGTTCTTCCTGTCTCTATAAGAATGGGGCATTTCTGCCGTCTCCAATCTGTGGCCTGGCTCAGTTTGACTCTCCATTGGTATTATTCCCTGCTCCTGCTGAGCAGTATGGGTGCCTGGCCCCACAGTAACTGAAACAATATCACACAAATAGTCTTTCTTGATGTGCAACTGGAATTTTCTCTTATGTTTTATTAACTTAAAGTGCCACAATTTTAACGCCATATAAAAAAAATTCCTGCTGAGATAAATGGTTGGTCCGCACAGCTGTTAAAAGGGGTTAGATTGAATTTTTGTAATATTTCAGTTTTGTCTAGAAAATTACAACACAGAAACGGGCCCTTTGGGCCATGTAGTTTGTGCTGAATTATTTAAACTGCCACTCCCACACCCCTACAATCCAGGTACCTACACGAACCTCTTAAATGTTTAAATGGAGCCCACATGCACCACTCATGATGGCTGCTCATTCCAAACCCAGATGACCATCTGTGTGAAGAAGTTAACCCTCATGTTCCCCTTAGCATTTCACCTTTCACCCTTAATCCACGGCCACTGGTTGTAGTCCAACACCAATCAGTGGTAAAAGCCAGCTTGAATTTACACCTTCCCTTCAGTTGAATATACTCAAAAGGCGCTTTCTAAATGGTCACCTATGTTGATGTCATTGATCGGTCGAATAAATGCTATAAAAATGGCTCCTCTTCCGTTTCCATTCTCCAGAATAGGTAGACAAGCTCTTAACACTATTGTTAAACATACTTTTAAAATTTGGTTTCAATTTTGTAGATTTTTTGAATTAATTATTTTTTATTTTCTAGTAATATTTATCCTAATTTCTTTTTTAAACCATCAACTTTGGATAAGGCTTTTTTAACATGGAAAATTAAGGGAATAAATACTTTCTTAGATTTGTTTTTACAAGATTGTTTAATGTCTTTCTCACAGTTAATGGATAAATATGATATCTCTAATACACATTTTTTTCAGGTATTTACAGGTTAGGAATTTCTTACATGATTTTTTACTGAATTACCCCTTGGCCTGCTCTTCAAATTTGGCTTATGTTATTTTTCAGTTTAAACCTTTTCAAAAACGATTAATAGCTATCATTTATAAACAGTTAATTAATGCTCGCATGTCGACTAATGATAGGGTTCAACATATCTGGGAAATAGAACTTCAACATTCACTTTCAGATGATCAATGGAATAAAATTTATTATTTAGTCAATAATTCATCTGTCTGTGCTCACCATATCTTAATTCAGTTTAAGATAGTACACAGGCCCCATATAATCCAAAGATAAATTGTCGCATATTTTTCCGAATATAAGCCCTATCTGTGACAGATGTAACACAGAAATGGCTACTTTAACTCATATGTTTTGGTCATGTGCAAGTTTAAATAATTTTTGGAGGGATGTGTTTGGAATATTATCTAAAGTTATAGATATGGATGTTCAACCTAACCCACTTACAGCAATTTTTGGGATTATTCCAGAGGAAGCAAGCAAAGTGTCTGCTTCCGCCCAACATGTGATAGCTTTTTCACCTCTACTGGCTAGGAGAGCTATTTTGCTGCATTGGAAATAATCTAACCACCTACTGTTTCCTATTGTTTCTCCACGATTATGTCATGTCTAAGTTTGGAGAAAATTAGAAGCCAGACATTTGATACGTCCTTTAATTTTGAACAAGTCTGGCGAACTTTTATTCAATATTTTCACATGATATAATTTAATTTTTTAAAAATTCTCTTTAGGGAAAAACCTTATCCAAGAAGTTTCGGTGATGACTGGAAGGATGTGTTTTTTTTTCTCTCTCTGTATTTTCTAATTTTATCCATAATTGGACAGCCCAAACTTTCTTTTTCTTTCCCTTTTCTCTTTCTTTTTTTTTGTTTTTTTTTTGCTTTTAGTTTAGTTAGTGGGTTTTTTTTCCTTATCAATAAAATTTCCAATTTTTTTAATAATTATTATGAGGAGTTGTAATTTTTTTTTAGCCATTGTATATATAACAGCGTAATATTTTACTTATTTGATTTTGATATTATATACTTTTTGTTTTTACTATTGCTGTTTGTATGTCTTTTATATATCTACTTGTTAAACTCCTCTTCCGATTTGTATATTCCTTATTTGGAAATCAATAAAAAAGTATGAAAAATGAAGTTACACCATCTATGCCCCTCTTTCACAATCAAACCTCCCCTCAATCTTCGACATTCCAAGGAATAAAGTCCTGAGAAGATGAACTGATCTCCAAAAGTCATGAAGTTAAAGATGAAACATTATTTTCAACATTTTAAGCAAGATTAGTGTATTATTTTTGTTTTTACAATTTCAGAGTGGGAAAAAAAAGGGAAGGAGCACCATGCAAAAGTTTGGGAACCCCAAGAGATTTCAGCTCTCAGGTACCTTTTATCAAGGTGTCAGACCTTAATTAACCGGTTAGGGCTATGGCTTGTTCACAATCTTCATTACGAAAAGACAGGTGTTGCAAATTTTAAAGCTTTATAAATACCCTGACTCCACAAACCTCGCCCCAACAATCTGCAGCCATGGGCTCCTCTAAGCCCCTGCCTAGCACTCTGAAAATTAAAATACATGATACCCACAAAGCAGGAGATGGCTATGAGAAGACAGCAAAGCATTTTCAGGTAGCCCTTCCCTTCGCTCGTAATGTAATTAAGAAATGGCAGTTAACAGCAACGGTGAGGTCAAGTTGAGGTCAGGAAGACCAAGAAATCCTTCTGAGAGAACTGCTCGTAGGATTGCTAGAAAGGGAAATCAAAACCCCTGTTTGACTGCAAAAGACCTTCAGGAATATTTAGCAGACTCTGGAGTGGTGGTGCACTGTTCTATTGTGCAGGGACACCTACACAAATATGATTTTCATGGAAGAAACATCAGAAGAAAACCTTTCCTGTGCCCTTACCATGAAATTCAGCATCAGATGATTGCAAAGGAACATCTAAACAAGCCTTATGCATTTTGGAAACAAGTCCTCTGGACTGATGAAGTTAAAGAAGAACTTTTTGGCCGCAATGAGCAAAGGTATGTTAGGAGAAAAAAAGGGTGCAGAATTTCATGAAAGGAACACCTCTCCAACTGTTAAGCATGGGGGTGAATTGATCATGATTTGGGCTTGCGTTGCAGCCAGTGGCACAGGGAACATTCTACTGGTAGAGGGAAAAATGAATTCCATTCAATACCAGCAAATTCTGGAAGCAAACATCACATCATCTGTAAAAATGCTGAAGATGAAAAGAGGATGGCTTCTACAACAGGATAATGATCATAAATGCACCTCAAAATCCACAATGGACTCCCTCAGGAAGCGCAAGATGAACGTTTTGCCATGGACCTCACAGTCCCCCGAGCTAAACATCATCGAAAATCTGTGGACAGACCTCAAAAGTGCAGTGAGTGCAAGAGGGCCCAGGAATCTCACAGAACTAGAAGCCTTTTGCAAGGAAGAATAGGCAAAAATCCCCAAACAAGAATTGAAAGACCGTTAGCTGGCTACAGAAAGCATTTAGAAGCTGTGATACTTGCCAAAGGGTTTGCTACTAAGTACTGACCATGCAGGGTGCCCAATCTTTTGCTTCAAGACATTTTCCTTTTTAATGATGGATACAGAAGATTAATCTTGCTTAAAATCTTAAAGAATGTGTCATCTTTAACTTTATGCCTTTTGGAAATCAGGTCATTGTTTTACTCGCTTAGCTGTTCACAGGGACAGAAATTTTGACCGGGGTGCCCAGACTTTTGCATGACACTGTATGTGATTTTCTTCCTAAATGGTGCTTTAGAAAGTCGGACTTCCAAATATCACTCCCCTTCTTCCCACTTGCAAATTCTCCAGCAAATTTTGAATCACCACAATGCACACAGGTAACACCAGTTTCTGTATTGTACATAAATATTTCCCCTGAACCCTCCCTCAGGTGATTGACGGTGATGAACTCGGTGATGGCAATGCCAATCAATATGCCGGGAAGGGCAGTAGTTTGACTCATTGGAATCTGGCACATTTGTCATGTGAAAGCTACTTGTTGCCCAGGAAAAAGTTGTTTGATATCATTATGTACCCAGAGAGAATAGGTCAAAACATATCCTCACGTCTAGAAAAGTCCAGAACAAGGGCAGGTAGAACAAGCAACACACACAAAATGCTGGAGGAACTCAGCAGGCCGGGCAGCATCTATGGAAAAGAGTACTAATGCTGAGTTCCTCCGGCATTTTGTGTGAAATTCCTCCGGATTTCCAGCAGCTGCAGGTTTTCTCTTGCTGCGGTTGGAGGCAGAACAAAGATGATTTTCTCAACAGCTGATAGAAAGATTTTGTTCTCTTTTTCCGAATTCCTAATCCTTGCATTCAGACACCTAGAGCTCAGCTCTGACTGTGTGATCTATCTGCTCTCGTTCCCTGATTAGCCGGAAGCTCCCCGGGATCCGTGTACGGATCGTGGGGCTGAGAGAGAGGAAAAAGACCTGGCCTGTGCCGAGTTTGAGGGCCACAGTCTCCGGTTATCACAGCAATTGTCACTCAATTAGAGTCGAAAAACCCCTTACCTTTCCGATCCTCCCGACATTTTGTATACTGCGCGCATGCGTAGTTATCGGAGACGGCAGCAACCCTGCGCCTGCGCATTTGATCGGTGCTGCAAACGACAGCGAAATTTTATGGGTAATCATGGTGCCATTCAAAATATATACAAGCACCGGTTCCATGTCCATATTTCAGTTTGTTTTGTGTGTAGAAAACTCAGCAGATTTCTTAACGCAGAAAGCGGCTCCCTTAAACGATACACTCAAAATCAACAGGCATTTTGTGTGTCTAATGCCAACATACAATCCTCTTACAAATGCAGATCTGAAACAAAAGAGATTCTGCAGTCGCTGGAAACCAGAGACGCACACACACACAATGCTGAAGGAGCTCTGCAGTTCAGGCAGCAACTAAGCAGAGGAGTAGGGGCTGAAGGGGCTCGGATTAAATGCTGCCCATTTATTCCTCTCCACATTTGCTGCCTGATCTGCTGATAACCTGCAATGTTTTGTAGAAATTAACCATTTTGTTTTTCAATTAACCAGTTTCCAAATGTTGCTCATCTTTCATTCACAGCCACATCCTGCTGGTCTTGTTCCTCTTCCTCCTCCTGCTTGTAACCTCCAGATCCCATCTCTTTCCGGAGCCCCAAAGCCCTAATTGGTGCTGGTAACTCTTTGTTTTCTGACTCTGCTCCATCGAAGATTGACTCGCTAGTCTGCTGTCAAGCTTTAGAGGTGCTTTGCAAAAATCCAGCTGTCTGAGGAACAGTCCTTTGAAATTGGTGGAAATGACACAAAATTTGAAAAGAGCAGGGAAAAAGGAGATTAACCGATTCTGGTATTCGTACCGATGAGCGGCCCTCGGCTTATTGGAGAGAGTCTTACGACTCTGTTTCTATTGTGGAACTCGTACTAATGTGCGGCCCTCGGTTGATCCTAGAAAGTATCACCTCTGACTTCAAATTCATCCTTCCAAAGTGAATCACTTCGTAACGTTCCGGGTTGAACTCCATCTGTAACTTCTCAGCGCTGCTCTGCATCCTGTCACTGTCCTGTTGTAATCTAGCGCAACCTTCTATGCTATCCATAATTCCGCCTAACTCCACATCATTGCAAATACAATAAATCACCCTTCCACCTCTTCATGAAAATCGTTCATAAAAACACAAAATTCCGGCGGCCTCAGAACAGATCTCTGCAGGACTCCACTGATCACCGACATCCGGGGAGAAAACGCTCCATCCACAACTATCCTCTGCTTCTGATGGCGTCATTTCTGAATACAACAGCCAACTTTCCCTGGATATCAAACCTTCTGACGTTATGAATGGTCCTACCATGGCTAAACAAAGCCTTATTAAAATGCATTTACACCAGATCCATGAACTCCCACTTCAGTTGCAGAAGACCACGTAATAATCTCATTGTCCCATCTGATTCTGTCTTCCATTTTCTCTGCTTTGATTCGGGCGAGTGCAAAATGTGACCTCTCCTTCTACTCAGTGTATAAACCGGAAGTGGTTGCCCAACTCACTGAGTGGACAACTGCACTTCATCCACATTACCGCCGATTGCCTGAAACGTGAATCTAAGAGTATGATCTCATCTCGGTCCAGAGCATCCCTTTGCCAATATGGTTTCTGGAACTGAGCTACTAGAGGACATTGACTATCTCAAAGTGATTTGAATTGGTTAATATGATACCAACCCAATTTGTTTGGAACTGTCCGAATTCGATATACTGATGGACCGGCTCTGTCAACGATATCACATATCACTACAAATCGCGAAGCCGTAAAGGGGCTCGGCTGATGGAAAGACATTATAACCTTCTGTCCGATTTCCAACTCCCGCGGTTTTGTTTGCACCTTGAAATAAGATTGTTTCTGCTGTTTCCTCCATCACATTTTATGGGCGGCGACATAAGGAGCCGACTTGATAGATTCAATTAACTGTTGCTTGCATTTGTCCTTTCCAATGCCACCAAACTCGGTTGATGATAAATCCAGCCCAAACAAGGATTCTAACACTTTCATTTTCCTAACATTGTCTTTGAGGTCCAGCTCATCCATTCAGCAATTGCTCTGTATTGTGGTCGATAAGGGATACCAACCTGTGTTTTTCCCCAGTTTCATTACATTTTATATCACCTATGCGGTGTATCGGGGACCATGATCTGATTCTAGAATCCTCGGCAATGCCCAACGGGTAAAAACTCTCTCCAAACACAATCCTGGCTGTAACGTCGGCGGTTTTCATTATCTAGTTGGGAAAGCCTCTCTCCACCTGGTGATCGCATCCACCATCTGGAGGATATAGTTCAGTCCTCCAGTGCATGGAGGTGAAGATCCAACAAAATAATCCTGCAAGTTAACACATGGTCCTTCTACGGAGTGGATCTTAAAACTGCTTCTATTGCCGATTTATCTGGGTCATCACTGTTCATCATCCAGCTTAACTCTAGTTTGCCTAACTCACCAACCCTCCTACTCCCCTCCGGGGATGTCTTTAAGTGAGCCTCCACCTTTTTAATCCATCAGTGTTTTCTCTTGCCTTCTCAAATATTTACTTCAACAAGGGAGCTGATGACAAAGGTTTCCCTTCTATTGGGATATAAACTCTCGATTCCCATAACGGTAAATATTCAGTCAAAGCACATGAGCATCCAGTGAATGAAGCGACATCAGAGTTTAGTCTCATTCGGTGCCTTGTTCAGCGCAGAAGTAGTGAGTCAAAGAGCTTGTTCCTGTGTTCTGCGGTTTCATGATCCCAACATGTCAAGGTGATGTGTTCACATTTTAATGTCAATCTATTCACCATCTGCTGTCCATTCACCTACTTTCATCTAGGTCTTCTGCATTGACAGGTGTAATATAGGAAACGGTGTCTTGCAACACCGGAACAAGCTCTCCCGCCAGCCATGCCCCTGATGAACGGGACGTTCCCGGCTGTGCAGTGAGGTCGCAGTGACAGCAGTTTCTCGGAGTTCATCAGCCTGCTGCAATGTGGAACCTTTGCGTGATTCCGAATATCAAACTGGACTTTCCCTCGCAATCCGACTCACAAACTCTCTCGGTCCTGCACAGAACAACGTAGTTACAATTTTCCCAATCAAAGATGCATGGCATATTGCAGACGAGACCGAAACTGTAATAAGAAAATCGAAATGATTCTTATATTATTTATGAGTGGGATATAACTCGAATAGATTCACGCTCTGGTTCACATTGAGGAACATGTGACGTAAGAGAGTCCAGCGATAGACGGTGAAGGCAGCAATTTAGAATTGCTGAGGGAAATGTATTCATATAAATAATGCAGGAACATGAAACAGGCTGTCTTGGTGGGTTTTATTTCGATCAATTTATGAAATTAATTACGCACATTTATTTAAATTAATTAATATATTATTTTGTATATTTTCATTCAACCTTTCAGAAGTTCTGTTGCCAAAACATAGAGGTTTACGGATCAAATGCTGCTCAGTTGGCGCTGTGCTGTTTAGCAACGTATAGCATGCAGAATGGTCTGTTTGACATATGACCCTATGGCGCTGAATGTGTTGCCCAGTACAACCGTCATTATTGCTCAGTGCACTGTCTCTCTCACAACTTTAACATCATCCAATTGTAGAAGACTCTTGTTCTAAGATTAGCTCAGTGAATACAGATTCTGTTTTAAGAGTATTCACTGGATTGGTGGAACAGCTGGAAAGAAGGAGAAAAAAAAATCCCACCGGCTCACACTGAGTCAGATATTCACAGGTACGGGACTGAGACAACACCTGCAATGCTGGAGCAGACAGATACAGAATGAAACCCACACTCTCACACTGTAACAGGGACTGACAGATACAGAATGAAACCCACACTCTCACACTGTGACAAAGACTGACTAATACAGAATGAAACCCACACTCTCACACTGTAACAGAGACTGACAGATACAGAATGAAACCCACACTCTCACACTGTAACAGAGACTGACAGATACAGAATGAAACCCACACTCACACACTACAGCAGAGACTGACAGATACAGAATGAAACCCACACTCTCACACTGTAACAGACTGACAGATACAGAATGAAACCCACAATCTCACACTGTAACAGAGACTGACAGATACCAGAATGAAACCCACAATCTCACACTGTAACAGAGACTGACAGATACCAGAATGAAACCCACAATCTCACACTGTAACAGAGACTGACAGATACAGAATGAAGCCCACACTCACACACTGTAACAGAGACTGACAGATACAAAATGAAATCCACACTCTCACACTGTAACAGAGACTGACAGATACAGAATGAAGCCCACCCTCTCACACTGTAACAGAGACTGACAAATACAGAATGAAGAGCCTACGAAATGTTCAGAAAAAACAGGTAATGATAATGAACCAGAAGATTTTAATGCTACCCGGATGGAGATTAGGATCGAAATCACGAGAGCCTGAGGTGCGATGACAAGTCCTTTCCGAGCAGTATTAGTGAAAACCTCAAGGCTGTCTAAAAGTATGTGAAGAACAAGATGATAAGATGTGAGAGAATAGTACCAATCAATTGTGAGCGTGGAAAAGTGTGTAGGGAGCCGGAGGAGATAGCAGCGGTACTTAATGAATACTTTGCTTCAGTATTCACTATGGGAAAAAAAGGATCTTGGCGATTGTAGATATGACTTGCAGTGGACTGAAAAGATTAAGTGTGTAGATGTTAAGGAAGAGGATGTGCTTGTTACAACGAATGAGGCGAACCCAAGTGCAGGAGACAGGCATGGAGAAATGATCAGGATGCAGACGTGAACAGAAAACGGGAGGGAGAGCAGGTAGGCAGGAGACGTCGGACAGAGTTTATCTTGACACGGAGCGTCGAAAAAGAAAGTGCGGATAAAACTTCTTAGTACGGAGAGACAGAGTTACACTGAAGTAAAACATTAGAAGACTTATTTTGATGCGAAGAGGCTGTAAACCTCTGAACTGGAATTCAACTGGGAAAACTGAACTTGACCAGAAGAAATGGAGTTTCACAAGTAATTCTCGATACTGGGGAAAGAACCTAGAAGGTACCGTCCTAAGCGGTCGGGAAAAGTTAATTACCACACAGGCAAAACCAACGATCAGGCAACTAGTGGCTGCAAATCCGCGGTTATTATGCTGCAGGTCCTGAAGAAAAATAGGTATGCCGTTATGAAAGGGATTTAGCAGCAAATGGGAAATTAGCAGTCGGAATCCTGGCGCAATCAAAGGAAAATAAAAGAAAATACGGCATTGATGATGAGGACCATGATAATACACCCCCCCCCCCCCAACGGGAGCTTCCAGGCGAACGATCAGGCTTATCCGGATTGTCTCGATGGAATCACGGATAAGGGAAGGATCCAGGATGAAGGAACGGGGAATCCAGAAGCGTTCCCCTGTGCCGTATCCCTCATAATTGACCAGGTACTGCCTCGGTGGCGCCCATCCGGTAATCACAAGGCGGTGTACGCTGGGTGGTCGTCAATGATCCGAGCGGGTGGAAGGGGTTTGGCAGATGGACACAATTCGCTAAGAGATACCGGTTTCAATTGAGAGACGTGGAATGTGGGATGAATGTGCATGGATCTGGGCATTTTGATTCTGACTGCCGAGGGGTTGATTATACTCTCAATTTCGAATGGTCCCATGTAGCGAGGGGCGAGTTTCTTGGGTACATTCTTAAGGGGTATGTCTTTTGACGAGAGCCAAACATTCTGCCCAGGCCGCTAATTAGGTGTAGAAATTCGATGGCGATCGGCAATCCTCCGGGTTGCAGTCGGCTGAGTGGAGCAGGGCCACGGGTGCATCCTTCCAGACCTTGCCGCACTGGCGGAGATGGGCCTGAACTGGGTCAGGTTGAGTCCGCTGGGCCTCGCTGACTATGGATTCGATCTCCCAGGTGAGGGCAGCCACCACACCGAGTGGTGGAATGATGGTCTCGGGGTTGGGAAGCCCGACTCGGAGACATATTGACGAGAGAGAGCTTCGGGCTTCCCGTTCTTGGAACCAGGACGATAGGCGAGTGTGAATCTGAAACTGTCAAAAAATAATGCCCAAAGGGCTTGGCGGGATTTCAGGCGTTTGGCGTTTTGGAGTTATGCGAGGTTCTTGTAGTTCGTCCAGACGGTGAATGGATATCCCGTTCCCTCCAGCCAGTGTCTCCACTCCTCCAAAGCGAGTTTGACGGCCAGTGATTCCCGGGTCCCTACGTCGTAGTTCCGTTCGGCGGGGTTTAGGCGGCGAGAGGAGGAGGCGCAGGGATGGAGCTCTTGGTCTGGGCCGGAGAGTTGGAAGAGGACCGCTCCCACCGCAGAGTCGGAGGCGTCGACTTCCACAATGAATTGACCAGACGGGTCAGGTTGGGCCAGGATGGGAGCGGAAGTGAAAGCATCTTCAGCTCCGAGAAGGCCGAGTCCGCTTCGGGGGTCCAGTGAAAAGGGTCTCAGGAGAGGTGAGTCGAGTAAGGGGCGCTGCCACCCGGCAGTAATCCCTGATGAAGCGACGGTAGACATTTGCGAACCCCAGAAATCGCTGGTTGCTTAAGCGTCGTGGGGTTTGGCCACTCCGCCACCGCCCGGATCTTTTCGGGATCCGCTCTCAACTGCCCGCTCTCAATGATGTACTCCAGCAAACTGACGGAACGGGCATGGAACCTGCACTTCTCTGCCTTAACGAATAGCTTGTGTTCCAAAAGCCTCTGAAGAACCTGACGGACATGCTGCGTGTGTTCCTGGAGATTACGGGAGAAGATTGAGATGACGTTCAAATAAAAGAAAACGAAACGGTTAATAAATTTCGAAAGGACATAGTTTATCGGGGCTCGGAAGACAGCGGGGGCATTGATGAGGCCGAATGGCATGACCAGATATTCGAAATGACCAAGAGGGGTGTTACAAGCTGTTTGTTTTCCCAGTTATCTCCCTCCCTTATCCTGACCAGGTGATACACACTCCACAGGTCCAACTTAGAGAAATTGTGGCTCCGTGAAGGGGCTCGAAGGCAGAGTTGATGAGGGGCAGTGGAGTCTTATTCTTTATGGTGATGTTGTTCAGGCCACGGTAGACAATGCAGGGGCGCAGTGAGCTGTCCTTCTTCCCCACAAAGAAGAATCCTGCGCCTACAGGGGAAGATGAGGGTCGGATAATGCCCGCCGCGAAAGAGTCATTTAGTTAGGCCTCCATTGCTTCCCTTTCTGGTCGGGCAGGTTATACAGCCGACACATGGGTAGAGGGACCCGGGGAGAAGGTCCCACGCTGTATATTGCCCAGAATGTCCCTTTACTAACATGACACAGTATGTTTCAGCATACTACTTTGCGGCGTTCGTAACAGGAGCCAACGGAAGTGATCACAGAAACGGAGAGAGGGTGAAGACCGCAAAGACCGGTTCAGGAAAGCGAGATCGAGGATACGGTGTGGGAAGTAGAGTGGTTAAGCAGGCAGGGTGAGAGAGGTCAGCGAGATGACACGGGTTGCTTGTTTCTGAAGGACTTTAGAATGGAAGCGCTGTAATCCCAGAATTCCCTGCAGGAAGTAAACTCCTCTAATCGCTCAGTGCATTTATGGACTGTATTCTCTGACTCACACTTTCCGACCTCATCCGTCTCTCTCTCAACCCGTAGTGTCTATTTCCCTCCCAAGTATTTTAATTTCGCGTCTCTCTGTATCCACCAGCCTCCCCAATTCCCCCCCCCCCCGGCCAATTTCTCTCCTACCTGGTTTCACTCATATTTTACGCCCCGCCACCGCTGTCTCGGGCTCTCCCCTTCCGAGTTCTCTCCCAATCTTCCTCCTCACACTGATCTTTCCACATCACAAATATCTGTTCTCACTCCAGATCTCTTGACATCCCCGGTCTCCCTCCCCTTGGTCTTTCACTAAGCCCTCGGTCTTTCCCTCTACCCCGCCCCACCCGGTCTCGCTCAGTTTCTCTCTCCCACTGCCGTTTCTCCTATCCTAAAATCTCGGCTGCGTCTCTCTCCCTCCCGTCCTTCTCAGACTCTCGCTGCCGTCTCTTTACATTCCCCAGTCTCTTTCTCCTCAGTGAGGAAGACTAACGGAGCATTAAGCGGGATCTGGACCAACTTGAACAACGGGCTGAAAAACGGCGGGTTGTATTTAACACAGACACAAGTGTCAGATGTTGCACGTTGTGAGGACCAGCCAGGGTTGATCTGAAACAATGAGAAACAGGGCACTGAGGAGTACGATAGAACAAACGAATCTGGGAATGCAGGTCCATATTCAATGAAAGTTGTGGCGCAGTTAGAAAGCGTCGCAAAAATAAGACCTTTTCTTACATTGGCGCTCATAGACGAAAGTACTGAGTACAGGAGTTGGGGTGTTATGTCGATGCTGTTTAAAAAAATATTGAGGCCTAATTTGGAACATTGTTAGGTTTTGCTCAACTACCAACAGGGCAGGTATAAATACGTTTGAACGAATACAGAACAAAGTTACCCGGCTATTGCCGGGACTGGATGTTTTGAATTAGAAGGAACGATTACGTATGTTGGCACTTTATTCCCGAGCGGGTAGAAGACTGAGGGGAGATTTGATAGAGGTAGACAACATTAAGACGCGTATAGAGAGTGTAAATGCAAGCGGTCTTTCTCCACTGATGTTGGACGAGCATACAACTGAAGATCATTGGTGAAGGGTGAAATGTGAAATGTTTAAGGAAAATAGCAGGGGAAACTTCTTCACCCAGATGGACTCCACAGTTTAGACAGTGATGCCTACGCAAATGTATTGAGATTCCGGTGTGTGCATTTAAGAGATGATTGGATAAGTACTGGGATATGGATGGCCACTGTCCGGGTGAAGTCTATGGCAGCAGGCAGTTTAAATAATTCCTCACTGACTGGACGTGCTGAAGACCCTGTTTCTATGCAGTGGATCCCTCGGGCTATCTCGCTGGATATCTGGGTTAGAGCTTTAATTTCTCACGGCACAGACCAATCCAGAAAGTCGTTCGATACTGTTCGATTCCTCTGTCTTCGCACACACTGAAGTATGGAGACTGAGTTAATGGATGGTTACAGAATGAGAACATGGAAGCTTTGGAAGTTGTTTATTCTGTATTCTCCAATTGCCCTGCGGTGTCTTTGAAGGAAGCAAAGCGTGAGCTCGGATATTGGTTTGCCTTCGCTGCGTTTTCAGTTTGTGTCGTTTCGTATGTTTCATTTATTATTAATTTCATAGGGTGACACGGATTCCACACCGGCCATGTGGATTCAGGGTTAAATGGATCGAAATATGATCGTATCTACACCCGATACAATAAAACCACGATTCAGAGGTAAATTGGCATTAGGATAACTTGGTGTGTACTTGAACTGGGAATTTGGAATTGGCATTTTGGAAGGCTAGTTATTTTAATAAGCAGAAAATCCTGCTGCTGAACACTTTGAAATGCTGTTTTAAAGTTGTCGAGCTCCAGTGGAAATGATTACTTTGAAGTCATTGTAGCATCTGCCCTGTAATATGAAAATGACAGGTCAGATTAGATAACGTAGCGGTTCAGTCAACAGCTGAGCGATCTGCTTACGTCTTCAGCCCTATTTCCATAAATTAGCATCGTTACTGTAATATGTAAATGAAGGGATAGTGAAGATAACGTGCCGGTGCAGTCAATAGTTCAGCGATTTGCTAACATCGTCACCCCTAATTCCATTAACTTTCCAGCTGTTGCTGTGTGGTCAGATTAAATCGGTTATTTCCCCCAGCCCTGTTTCTCGGAACACTGTAACTGCAGAGTCCAAAATAGAGTTGAAACTTGTACCACAATTTCGACCCTCCTTGCGGAACACGGTTGTCTGCTGTCTTCCAGCAAGAATTCACCCTATCTACTACATGATCTACCTTCTGATAGGAAGCCAAATCTGAATGAACGCGACCACGTTTCCTTCGATCCCATGCCTCCTGACTTTCTGAATGAGTCTACTTTGGGGAAATGATCAAACGCCTGACCACAATTAATGCACCCTTATCGACTGACTGGTTCATCTGCTGGTTTTATTTTCCAAATAATTCAATCTGTCTCAGAAAGGACAACATGCCATGCTGTCTCTCCGTAGCCAGACAACATTTCTCCAAATACTCATGTTACGTACTCGTGACACATGACAGTGGTGCCCTTGTCATGTGACTGGGGTTGAAGCTGTACTGGACTTGAGGTGATGGTCTTGTGATGGTGGAATGACGTCATTTTCCCGCCAGTAGAGATCATGTGATGGGTTTTTTACAGGTTATAAAAGGTAGACCCCACCCTGTGAGGAGGGGCAGTTCGTGGCTGGATTTGCCAAGTTGACTTCATGCCACTGCGTGTTTGAAGTGATGACGCAGTTTAGTTGAAGGATGAAGTTTTTATTTAATGCCTAAAGTTTAAAAGGTTAATGCCAACAGGTTCTTTATGATTCTGTTAGTTTGAGAATTAAAGGAGAGTGAAGATTCAAGGTTGGAAGTTAAAGATCGAGGAGAATCGCTTTCTACGGTGAAACGGGGGCGACCTTTGTTTGATCCTTATTTGGAAGGATTTCGTTGACTATCTTCGTGCTAATCCCTAGGTTTACCTAGAAAGGATTGAAGGTAGTGGAGAAGGAAAGGTCAGTGCCTTTAAGCCGTTCTGTTTCGTAAATTCTTCGTGGGAATTTCGACGTCGGGAATCGAAGCAAACGACGTGAAAGATAACTTAAATCGTCCTGTAAAGTCTCTCCTTTTAAATGGACTGTGAGCATATCGAACTTTTGGCAATATCACTTTAAAGAACTGTTTTGGAATATCACTTTACGAACTGTTTGAACAGCCGCTCAGCAGCTGTTTCCGGTTACGGTAGTGTTTGTTTACTTTTGGGGGGGGTTTGTTTTCTGTGTTTAATAAACGTGTTGTTTTATTATAAGAAACCCTTGCCGAACTCATATATTTATTGTTGCCTGAATACGTAACATTAAATATGGGGGCTCGTCCGGGATTGATTTTAATGAGTTTAAATGCTTGCTAACTTTTAAATCGGTGTTTTGGAAACGGGGATTACTCGGTTCTTTTGTTTGGCTTGTTGTGGTATTCGGCAGCAATGAATATTGATGAGTTTCTGGCTTCGCCAGCTGCAGAGGTGTTGGCGAAGGCGAGAAAAACTGAGGTGTTTGAGATAGCTAGTAGATTGCGACTTAAAGGTATTTTGCAGACTACTACTAAGGCTGTAATACAGAGGAAAATCGCGTCACACTATGTGGATTCGGGTGTTTTTGATGAATCGATTTTAGAGTCGTTTCAAATAAGTAAACTGGAGATGCAGTTGCAAATCGAACAAATGAAATTGGAACAAAGTAAAGCTGATTTGGAGAGGTGTAAATTGGAGGCAGAACAAAAGAAGAGAGAATTTGCATATGCAATGGAGGAATTAAGGACTGGAAATCAGTCTTCTGGTTCTAAAAAAAACGTTTGTTGCTAGTCAAGAAATTAAATTGGTCCCTCCATTTAGTGAAACAGAAGTGGAAAGGTATTTTCAACATTTTGAAACTATTGCTCTGATGTCAGAGTGGCCGAAAGATAAATGGTCAGTGTTGTTACAAAGTGTAATTAAAGGCAAAGCACAACAAGTTTACACAGCTTTAACAGCTGCACAAGCTCTTGATTATGATATTGTAAAGAGTCATATTTTAAACGCATATGAGTTAGTCCCAGAAGCATGTAGGGAAAGATTCAGAAGTTTGAAAAAGTCTGTGGAAAAAACTTATGTGGAATTTGCCTATGATAAAGCTATGTGTTTTGAGAGATGGGTTTCTTCTAAAAATGTAAATGGGGACTATGATACATTGAGAGAGCTGATTTTAATGGAGGAATTTAAAAGAAGCATTCCTGTTGAAGTAAGGATCTACTTAAATGAGAAGGATACTGATAAATTGCAGGACTGTGCTAGATTAGCTGATGAGTATGTTTTGATCCATAAGAACAAATTTCCTCAGGGCAGAATTTTTAAGAGGAAAAATAACATGGAGACTCCAGGTAAATCTGAAATTAAATCGGAGGTTAATGAGAAAGTTAATGAGAAAGGAAAGCCTGTGAAGGAAAGACAGTTTGGTCTTACTTGTAACTATTGTAAGAAGCCTGGCCATGTAATAGCTAACTGTTTCAAATTGAGAAAGAAAGAGAAGGAAGCAGTTCCAGATGCTTGTGTGCAACATACTGAAGAACCTGTAAAGTTACAGGGTTTGATAAACATAAATGAGGCTTTGTTAGAGTCTGACCAAGTTAGAAAGGGATATGATCATTTTATAACTGAAGGGTTTGTATCCTTGAAGGAAGGATCTACTCTGGTGCCAATAAAAATCCTTAGGGATACTGGTGCTTCTCAGTCACTGATGTTAGACAGTGTGTTGAAGTTTAATGAAGAGTCTGATACTGGTGAGGTAAATTACATAAGAGGTGTTGGAAGTGATTTTATGCCTGTACATTTACATAAAGTAAATTTAAAGTCGGGGTTAGTTACTGGATTTGTTAAAGTAGGATTACAGCATAGCTTACCTGTGAAGGGTATTTCTTTATTGTTAGGTAATGACTTGGCGGGTGGACAAGTTTTTCCTGAAGTGCATTTGACAATGGAGTCAGAGGAACCAGAGTTGAATTCTAACACAGATTCTTCCTGTGTTGTGACTAGAGCTATGGCTAAAAAGATTGATGCGCAGAATGAGGTTGTTATTCAGGACTGTTCAACTCAGGATTCGAGTTTTGAGGATGTGTCAGAGACTTTCTTATCTTCGTTGTTTGAACAAGATTCTGGGAGTAAGTCTGACTATAAAGATTTATCTTTGTCTAGGAAGGAGATGATAGCAGAGCAGAATAGAGACTCTGAGATTATAAAATTAAAAGAGCAGGTTTTACTAGATAGTGAAATTGATAAAGACGCTAGGATGAGGATGTTTAAGCCTGGAGATAAGGTGTTGGTTCTTTTCCCAGTGCAGACAAATCCTTTACAAGCTAGATTTCATGGTCCTTATGAAATTGTGTCTAAAATTAATGATGTGGATTACGTGGTAAAAACTCCAGATCGTAGAAGGTCAACACAACTTTGCCATATAAATATGTTGAAACCATATTTTGAGAAACAATCTGATACAGTGACTGTTGTGGTTAGTGAGAATGAGTTTGATTTAACTAGGAACGTGATAGATGATTCATCTGACTTTCATTCTAAATCCAACATTGTTTCTGTTAGGTTACCAAATTCAACCATTCTGGAAAATATTGATGAAAAATTAGCACATTTACAGTTAGATCAGAGACAACAGATGAAGGAGTTTGATGTTACAAGAGTACAATATTGTGATAACTCATATTAAAGGTAAAGATAATGTGGTTGCTGATTGTCTATCTCGATGTTGAATGTACACTGTAATTTTTTTTATGGAGTGGTTTTTTTTTCAATTGTAACACTCCTACTGTATTGTGGGTTATAAGCTGTTATATGATGGTGTTGTGGATTGTATATGTTATAAAATTTATACCTTTGTTTTTCTTGTAAGCAATTGTTAAAAATTTTTGTTCTTGTCAGAGCAAAAATGTTTTTTTTGGAGGGAGGTGTTACGTACTCGTGACACATGACAGTGGTGCCCTTGTCATGTGACTGGGGTTGAAGCTGTACTGGACTTGAGGTGATGGTCTTGTGATGGTGGAATGACGTCATTTTCCCGCCAGTAGAGATCATGTGATGGGTTTTTTACAGGTTATAAAAGGTAGACCCCACCCTGTGAGGAGGGGCAGTTCGTGGCTGGATTTGCCAAGTTGACTTCATGCCACTGCGTGTTTGAAGTGATGACGCAGTTTAGTTGAAGGATGAAGTTTTTATTTAATGCCTAAAGTTTAAAAGGTTAATGCCAACAGGTTCTTTATGATTCTGTTAGTTTGAGAATTAAAGGAGAGTGAAGATTCAAGGTTGGAAGTTAAAGATCGAGGAGAATCGCTTTCTACGGTGAAACGGGGGCGACCTTTGTTTGATCCTTATTTGGAAGGATTTCGTTGACTATCTTCGTGCTAATCCCTAGGTTTACCTAGAAAGGATTGAAGGTAGTGGAGAAGGAAAGGTCAGTGCCTTTAAGCCGTTCTGTTTCGTAAATTCTTCGTGGGAATTTCGACGTCGGGAATCGAAGCAAACGACGTGAAAGATAACTTAAATCGTCCTGTAAAGTCTCTCCTTTTAAATGGACTGTGAGCATATCGAACTTTTGGCAATATCACTTTAAAGAACTGTTTTGGAATATCACTTTACGAACTGTTTGAACAGCCGCTCAGCAGCTGTTTCCGGTTACGGTAGTGTTTGTTTACTTTTGGGGGGGGTTTGTTTTCTGTGTTTAATAAACGTGTTGTTTTATTATAAGAAACCCTTGCCGAACTCATATATTTATTGTTGCCTGAATACGTAACACTCATAAATTCCTTCTTCAATAATCTTCTCCACTAGTTTACCAACTACTGATGTGAGGCTCCCTTGTCTGTAATTCTAAGAAGTATCCCTATTATCTTTCGCCAACAAATGAGTAATATTTTACACCCACTCCCCCAAGTAATCTAGTTCTACTTCCGTAGCCAGCGAAGACACAAAGATCCTGTCCAAAAGCTCACTAATATCTTCTCTCGCTTTCCTAAATTACCTGGACTATATCCCTTCTGGCACTGGGGAATCATCTATCATAATGTTTTCGAAGATTCCCCCGAATCCTCTTTCTGAGCGTCTGCCGTTTAACGCTGTGTTCACATTCATTAATGTATTCAGTGAGGAGCTTCACTGCCTCCTTGGACTCCAGACACATGTTTT
Source organism: Hypanus sabinus (assembly GCF_030144855.1). NCBI lineage: Eukaryota > Metazoa > Chordata > Chondrichthyes > Myliobatiformes > Dasyatidae > Hypanus > Hypanus sabinus. The sequence goes on from NW_026781651.1 coordinate 1,408,649, forward strand.
CCTCTGACCTGCCCAGACTGTCTCCAGTCTCCGCCTGTTCTTCACAGTGCAATTCGCCAAGAACTTCTCAAGTCCCCTTCTACCTCTTCTAACTCCATTGTTATTTTTTTTTCCTTTCTACATTCTGACCCGCTATAGCCTTACCTGATTCTTTCTACTATTTAAGTATCGTTCTTTCTTCCTCTTGAGGAGTTGTTCCAACTTTCTTGTCACCCAGAGTTACTTTACCCTATCATCCTTTCCCTGCTTCACGGAGACAAGCCTATACTGAACCCTATGTCAGTGCTCCCTATACAATCCCCTCATATTTGTTGCTCATTTCCTTGAGTAGATCATTTCCCAATTTACCTTCCCAACTTGCTGCCAGGTAGCACCATAATTCGCTGATCCCCAATTAAATAGATCCCATGCTCCATGTTCAAGGTAAGTGGAGGGGAGTTGTGCCCTGTTGTTCTGTGTTGCTGATCGGCGGAAAAATGTGTCATCTGATCCGTTCCCTTTTCTAATATTAGATCCGGTACGGACTGTTCGCTAGTCCACCTGTCTGCTGAAAGTGACATCAATCCTTCCTGGACACAACTGAGAAATTATGCTATACCGAAACTTTTTACCTCGATGAGTTGACAAATAATATTATGAATTTTTAAGTTACCCATGTCAATAACATGGCAAATGTCCATGTCCCCATTCCCGATCGGTTCCTCACTGTTCCCGTTGCAGGTTTTTTTTTATTAGGCGGGCGGCTCGATAGAATAATCCAAATGAGGTGATCACATATCTCTGTTTGTCGCACTGTTGCCCTCCGTATCTGCAGCTGCGATACTATCCCTGTTTTGCCATCGCACTCACTTTCCACTTTGCTACCCGAACCTGCCCATTTTGAAACATCTAAACCCCGGAAATTCCTGCACCCATCCCTGCCCTTGTGACAGTCGAGTGTCTGTGATAGTTTGGAACATACTTCAACCAATGTAACAATCACCCCAGCTGCATTGAGCGTTTGTATTGCTACCAACCTGAACTGCATGACCTCAGCAATACTCCGCCAACTCTGCATTTCCCGGATTACCAGGCATACGATTGTTTGAATTAATGACATATCTCCCAAACCGGAACATTGCAAAACAGCTTTATTTGAAAACTCCGCTGAATTGTCTATAGAAGCGGGCGTTATCTACACAGATGGCCATTTAATGTACACACATACTGCATTCCATTCCTCAGCTCTTCTCTGAATTTCCTCTGTGTCAGTGTATAGATACAAGTATTGGTACACATGCTGAGCATTTGCAACATGAACCCAAATTGCTGTAGGATGTATACCGGGGAACTCAAATATCTGTCCTCGTAAAAATGGTTCTGCACTTGCCATTTTAGAGAACGGGCTACAGAGGGTATCCAAAATAATATGAAATTAGCTGATATAGAAAACAACAAAATCATCGATTTTCTGCGTTTTTCCACCTCGGCATCTTTCTGATTGTCGCTGCTGTGCCGCAGCTTTCTGCGGACTCCATTTGCCACAACGATATGCCTTACGGTTAACCCGTTAAACACCAGGATTAAGCCGATTGGTAACAATGGTGTTAAAATACTGTCCAGTAATTCGTATCCTCTCCACACGGGTGAAGTAGCGTATTCATATGTGACGGTGCACCGCCACGGCGTGTTGTCAATGATGACGTGCGGGTCAAGGACAAAGTAAAACGGGGCACATTTTCCGCAGCTCACTATAACCACGGTCACGATAACCACCGTTGCCGTTCTCTCGGTGCAGTATCGCTCCCGCAGCTTTCGGCAACATATTGCGATGAAACGATCGAAGGTAAAACTGACCGTGAACCATACAGAACAGTCCCTCGTTACAATCCGAAATACAAGTGTGAGAGCGCACACGGGAGTGATGAGTAGGGATCTGGAATAAATGTAGATATTGTTGGTCTGTTCCACTAAAGCAACAACGATAACCACCATAAGATCCGCTGTTGCCATTCCAACCAGGTAACGGGTGATGCATTTGGAGAGTCCGCATTTTCCCCGAGATAGGATTACAATCGCCGTTAAGTTAACTGAAGGAAATTTGGAAACAAAATAGAAATATTGTCAGCTCCCTGAATGCCCCCATTCTACCAATGCTATGCAGGGTATGGTCTGTTTGGAAGTGGAAAGCGGGAATCCAGTGTGTGTGGTCTCGGTCGCTGAACTCCGGCTGGAGGACATTGACGGATGTGAGTGTCAGTGGATTAGCGACCTTCCCACAGTTTAGAGCGAGGCATCCGAGTTCCACGACTCACGGACCGGTGATCAGTCGATCACTCCTGTAAGCAACACCGTTTCCATTATTAGAGGTGAAATAGCTGAGGGGATTGTTTGTAGCGGTGACAATGTGGAGTCAAGGAGATATAAAGCACGAGTTCTCATTTACTGAGTTACAGAAGAACGGACCAACGTGTCGGAAATAGACTGGACCGTCATTTAAATAAGCTGCCACATTGTTCTATGGTCGAAGTGTCTGTACTGATAGAGAGTCGGGTCTGGAAAAGTAGAGACCAGCATCACTTCCGAAACTCTAGCCTGGTGAAATTGGGAAACTACGACAATATCGACACCAACGTAATTGACAAAAGAATAAAACACTGCGTTCGAAATATAAAAAAGAAAATAAAACCATTGGATTCCTGAAACCTCCATTACGGAAACACGTTTCAGCATCTGTGCTCAGTAACAGTGCGGATGCCGCAGCAGAGTAACGAAGGCACCATACATAAAGAGACCAGCTCCGGCATCTTACCGGGGACACCAACCGCTACAAGTGTCGGATAGAAAACGGCCGCGATGTAATAAATCGCCTGGTATCCCATATTCCGTCAGAAGCAGCGTTCAGTTGTACGGAGCGTTCCGATGGACAGGGGATCGGTTTAGCGGACTTTTATTGAGATGAGAGCAATTCCATTGAGGCAATTAGACTGGCTATCACGTCAGGAACATTAGTGACAACCAACTGCACAAACACTTACGTTAAACTATATTTAACTACTGCTTCCGTATCCCGAGTTTGACTCCTCAAGGGATATTGCAATCTATTTACATTAAAAGAACACATGATGTGGATTTTGCATGTTATTTTCCATGATACCCGGCTTCAGCTATTCAGGTAGCATAATTTTATATCATTGTTGATTTAAAACAGGCATTCATCTTGAAGTCAATTTATCTTGCAATATTTGATCGTGCACATTCGCTTCTGAAATTGTGGGAAGGAGCTGGCGGGTGAAATGAATAACACTTCTCTATTAACGGGGAATATTCATTCATCTTTTCGTTCTTTAAAACAAACTATGATGTGAATTTTCCATTTTATTTTCCATGATACATGGCTTCAGTTATTTAATTAGGATATTTTTTATATCAGCGTAGCTTTCAAAGTAGGCATTCAGGTTGAAGTCGATTTATTTTTTAACATTTGACGGAGCACATTCGCTTCTGAATCTGAGGGAAGGAGTTTATTCTGGCGGGTGAAATGGAGATCACCTCTTTATTAAAGGGGACTATTCGTTCATTCTTTTGTTACTTTCGTTCTAGTCATTCCGGGGGTTTGAGCGATGGAAAACACAGTGACAGCTGGCATGTGTTACAATAAAATACACTGCCCATATTACTCCAAATACTTTCAGAGATCCACCGCGATATTCCAGAGGCCTGTGATCAAAAACAGACCGTGTCCTTGGAAGATTATCGAGGGCTGTGGACAGTTTGAAGTACAATGTTTTCCAGCGCACACATGGGCCGTTTGGCAGGAGCCTGCCCTCTCTCATTGAATGACTTGACCACCACATACCTGTGATGTGCAGTGTAATCTGTTTAACTATAAAGATATTCTCAAACCTGCCACAATATTGTCACGATTTTTCCATCCATTCTCTCTTTGAACAAAAGTAGCAAGTGAAATCTGTAAACAATCTGCAGGTTTCCACGCTGAGCTATTATTTGCCATTACATAGTAAATAGAATAGTACAGCACATTACAGTCCCTTCGGCCCACAAAGTTATGCTGACCCTCAAACCCTGCCTCCCATATAAGCCCCAACTTAAATTCCTCCATATACCTGTAAAGTAATCTCTTCAACTTCACTAGTGTATCTGCCTCCACCACTGACTCAGGCTGTGCATTCCACACACCAACCACTGAGTGAAAAACCTTCCTCTAATATCCCCCTTGAACTTCCTTCCCCTTACCTTAAAGCCATGTCCTCTTGTACTGAGCAGTGGTGCCCTGGGGAAGAGGCGCTGGCTGTCCACTTTATCTATTCCTCTTAATATCTTGTACACCTGTATCATGTCTCCTCTCATCCTCCTTCTCTCCAAAGCGTAAAGCCCTAGCTCCCTTAATCTCTGATCATAATCCATACTCTCTAAACCAGGCAGCATCCTGGTAAATTTCCTCTGTACCCTTTCCAATGCTTCCACATCCTTTCAATACTGAAGCGACCAGAACTGGACACAATACTCCGTGTGACCTAACTAGAGTTTTATAGAGCTGCATCATTACATCGCATCCATTAAACTCTATCCCTCGAGTTATGAAAGCTAACACCCCATAAGCTTTCTTAACTACCCTATCTACCTGTGAGGCAACCTTCAGGGATCTGTGGACAAATACCCACAGTTCCCTGTGCTCCTCCACACTACCAAGTATCTTACCACTTACTTTGTATTCTGCCTTGGTGTTCATCCTTCCAAAGTGTACCACCTCACACCTTTCCGGTTTGAACGTCATCTGCAGCTTCTCAGCCCACTTCAGCATCCTATCAATGTCTCTCTGCTATCTTCGACTATCCTCTATACTATCTACAACACCACCAACCTTTGTGTCGTCTGCAAACTTACCATCCCAACCTTCTACCCCACATCCAGGTCGTTAATAAAAATCACAAAAAGTAGAGGTCCAGGGTCGGATCCTTGTGGCACACCACTGGTCACAACCCTCCAATCGAAATGTACTCTTTAAGTTGTCATTTTTTCCCTCCTGATTTACTGTCAGGTATATTGCCTTTCGAGCGTCACGATATGAATGTGCAGAAAACTGGATGCGTTTATTTTCAGCTGTCAATCACACTTCCGTCTGCTCCTGCAGTGCACCGCTTCGACCCGATTGTGGTTCTCGTAGCGATGAGCGGCCGTCGGCTTATTGCAGAAAGTCTCACCACTCTGTTTCCATTGTGGAACTCATACTAATGTGCGGCCCTCGGTTGACCCTAGAAAGTATCACCTGTGCCTTCAAATTCATCCTTCCAAAGTGAATTACTTCGTACCTTTCCGGGTTGAACTCCATCTGTAACTTCTCAGCGCTGCTCTGCGTCCCGTCACAGTCCTGTTGTAATCTGTGACAACCTTCTATACTATCCATAATTCCACCAACCTCCACATCACTGAAAACACAATACAACACCCTACCACCTCCTCATCTAAATCGTTCATAAAAACATAGAAAGCTGGCTGCCTCAGAACAGATCTCTGCAGGACACCTGTCACCAAAATCGAGGGAGAAATCCATCCATAATTACCCTCTGTCTTCTGTGGGTGTCAGGTCAGGCTCCATCAGCGAACTTTCCCTGGATACCAAAACTTCTGACGTTATGAATGGTCCTATCTTGGATAAATTTAATGTCTTGCTAAAATTCATTCATATCAGATCAATTATCTCCCACTTTATTTCCAAAAGGCCACACACAAACATGTTCCCATCTGTTTCTCTCTTCTAGTGTCTCCGCTTTGGCTCGGGCGAGTGCAGAGATGTGAACTGTCCTTATCCTCCGGGTACAAAATGGAAGTAGCCGCCCAACTCACTGAGGGGGCAACTGCTCCATCATCCACATCACCGTCGATTGCCTGAAACGTAAATCCAAGAGGTATATCTCATCTTGGAGCAGAGCATCTCATTGACAATAGGTTTTCTGGATCTCAGCTACAAGAGGACATTGACTATCTCCAAGTGGTTTGAGTTGGTTAATATGATACTAACCCAACTTGTTTGTAGCGGTTTGGATTCCATATACGGATGGACCGGCACTGTCCCGACAAATCTGGAAGTTGTAAAGGGGCTCGGCTGATGTTGTGACATCATAACCTTCTGTCCTCTGTCGATCTCGCCCGGTTTTGTTCACACCTCGAAACAATCTTCGCTCTGCTGTTTCTTGCGTCGCATATTATGGGCGGCATCATAATGGACCGCCTTAATGCAGTCAATTGCTCTTTGCATGTGTCCTTTCCAATGTATCATACTCGGTCTGTGATAAATGTAGCCAAGCAGGAAGACTAGCCAAACAGAACTCACCAGACTTCCAGCTCCCTTCCGGGGAAGTCTGTAAATGTGCTTTACCTTTTCGTTTAATCCACAAGTGCTTCCACTTCCCTTCTCAAATATTTACTTCAACTTGGGAGCTGATGGTACAGGTTTGCCATTTTTGAGATATAACCTCTAGCTTCCCATAACGGTAAATATTCAGCCAAAGCACATGGCTATGAAGTGAATGAAGGGGCATGCGTCATGTGCAGTCATCAGAGTTTAATCTCATTCGGTATCTTGTTCAGCGCAGTAGTAGAGAGTCAAAGGATTGTTCCTGTACTCTACTGTTCCCGGAATCCCAACATCTTCAGCTGACGTGTTCACATTGTAATATCAATCTATTAATCGTCCACTGTCCATTCTCCTCCATTCATCTCGTTCTTTTGCACTGGTGAGTGTAATATATGAGACGGTGTATTGCAACACAGCGATAAAGTACGAAAAGGATTAACACGATCAGTTAAACATAGCAGCTTAAATCTAACAGGAGCAAACTGTTCCATCCACCATGTCTCTGACATGCCGAACATACCCAGCAGAGCTGTGACGTAAACAGTGACGCCAGATTCAAGGAGTTCATCAAAGAACTGAATGCTGCAAATTGGAAATTTGGATTATTCCAAATGTGACACTGGAGCTTCCATCGCAGTCCTATTCACAAACTGTATCAGTGCTGCACAGAACAACGTAGACACAATTTTATCAATGGAAAATGCAAGGCGTATTGCAGACAAGTCTGAAGCTATCGTAAGTTTTTTTCAAGCAGAGAATGGTGAGTGCGTGGAATAGACTGCTGGCAACGATGGTGGTTATGATAGGGTTTTTAAGCGACTATTGGATAGGTACGTGGAGCTCAGAATAACAGAGCTATGGGTAACCTTACTAATATTTAATTTCGGGACGTTCGATACAAACTTGTGGGCCGAAGGCTCTCCATTGTGTTGTAGGTTTTTTGTGTTTATCTTTTCTATAAGAAATTCGAAATGAATATTTAATGATTTATGAGTGGGACATTACTCGAGTAGATCGATGGTCTAGTGCACATTGAGGAATATGTGACAGAATTTGCAAACATAACAGAGCAGTTACATGGTGAAGAGGGTATGCTTAGAATTGCTGAGAGGGTATGTATTCATATAAATGATGCTGGCACATGAAACGCTCTGCTTCGGTTGGTCTTATTTCGAACAAACTATTAATATAATGACGCACTTATTTATATAAACTAATGAATTTATTTAATCAGATTTTTTTTCATTCAACATTTAAGAAGTTGTTATGACAAACCGCAGAAAATTACAGATCACGTGCTAATCAATTGTCCTGCTCGATGCAACTGTCATAATTCATCAGAGAACTGCCAATCCCATAATTTTAACATAAACCAACTGTGGGAGACTCTTGTTCTAGAATAGCTCAGATAATACAGAATCCATGTTAAGAGTATTTACTGGGCTTGAGGAACAGCGGAGAAGAAGAAGAAAATACACTCGCCAACATTGAATGAGAGTCTCACAGGTACTGGACTGAGATGACAAACTTAACGTTGGAACGTCAGATGACAAGTACAGCATGAAAACCACACCTTCACACTGTAACAGAGACTGACAGATACAGAAGGAAACCCACAGTCTCACACTGTAACAAAGACTGACAGATACAAAATGAAACCCACACTCTCACACTATAGCAGAGACTGACAGATGAAAAATGAAACCCGCACTCTCACACTGCAACAGAGACTGACAGATACAGAATGAAACCCACACTCTCACACTGTAGCAGAGACTGACAGATATGGAATGAAACCCACACTCTCACACTGTAACAGAGACTGACAGATACTGAATGAAACCCACACTCTCACACTGTAGCAGAGACTGACAGATACTGAATGAAACCCACACTTTCCCACTGTAGCAGAGACTCATAGATACAGAATGAAATGCATTTTCTCATACTGAACCAGATGCTGACACGCACAGAGGGCCACACTCTTAATCTGTACCAGGGACTGATATCTACAACATGAACCCCGCACTCTCGCATTGCACCGGAGACAAGTGGGTATAAAATGAACGATCCTTCAACACTATACCGGCGGCAATCCAGTAGAGATTTAAACCAACACTCTCATATTATCCGACCAAATGTCTCCCATGGTTGATTGTCTCTACATTGCTGTCGTTCTCTCTCACTAGTTCTTCAATTCATGTGAAAAGCATATAGCCCCTCTCTTCATTTTCAGCTTGAAGCCTACTGCATAATAAGTACTTTATTTTCCACAGACTGAGAAATTACGCTAGATCCTCCCAACTCACTATTCATTTTCTTTCTCTATGTTTCGTTACACGGTACTGCGGCTGTTTAAATATCTCTTCTTTTTCTTCTGTCCCTTCATCGATGATACGATCGGTCATAAAATACCCTAGTTAACGGGTTCAGTGGGGGAAGAGAAAGGAATAGACAGGGAAATAGGCAAATAATTTAATACAGGACCGAGCGCTAATTTGTGTGTGTGTGTGTGTGTGTGTGTGTGTGTGTGTGTGTGTGTGTGTGTGTGTGTGTGTGTCTGTGTGTGTGTGTGTGTGTGTGTGTGTGTGTGTGTGTGTGTGTGTGTGTGTGTGTGTGTGTGTGTGACTACAACGGTTTCTAATATGATCTTATGTGATGATTTGACCTTACCTGTCGATCCAGCATCTGATGGCACATATTGGTACGGTGTGGGGTTGGTTTGGTGATGAATGGGAACTGGACAGAGTGTCTGTGTAAACAACGGGTATGTTTTATACCCGATGGCACATAGTGGGACGGGGAGGGGTGTATTTGGTGTCTGATGGGGAACTGGACAGGGTGTCTCTGTACACAGCGGGTATGATTTATATCTGATGACACATAGTGGGACGCGGTGGGGAGGGTTTGTTGTCTGATGGGGAACTGGACAGGGTGTCTCTGTACACACCGGGTATGTTTTATATCTGATGACACATAGTGGGACGGGTTGGGGAGGGTTTGGTGTCTGATAGGGAACTGGACAGGGTGTCTCTGTACACAGCGGGTATGTTTTATACCTGATGGCACATAGTGGGACGGGGTGGGGTGGGTTTGGTGTCTGATGGGGAACTGGACAGGGTGTCTCTGTACACAGCGAGTATGTTTTATATCTGATGGCACATAGTGGGACGGGGTGGAGTGTGTTTGGTGTCTGATGGGGAACTGGACAGTTTGTCTCTGTACACAGCGGGTATGTTTTATACCTGATGGCACATAGTGGGACGGGTTAGGGTGGGTTTGGGGACTGAGCGGCCAAAGTGGAGCTGCTGTGTGAAAATAAAATGGAAGTCTGCAGGAGGAGACTTGGAGGGTTTTCATGTGTCCCTGGATCCAGACAACACTGAAGGGAAACCGGATCTACTTGTAGATGAAACAGCAGGCGTCACAGTGAAAATTGCCGAAAATGCTGGAAATGTCGATTCCGAAATGATCGTGGAAAGAGAACCAAAGTGAAAGTTTCAAATTGGAAAGTGGGAACCATCGTGACAGTTGTCAATACAACTGTGGAAAGTTGTAACCAGAGTCCTTAATTGCTCACTTATTGGTCTGATTACACTTTTTGGCCGAATTACACAGAGGGATCTGACTTAGGTAATGCAGATGATACTGACGTGTTACTGTTACATGCCCACAGTATTTACGCCTGAGACACTGCCGGTGATGTAATTTGTTTTTTCAATAACAACGGGCAGAGGTGGGACCTTGTCACTGGAGATCTATCCCTTGTATAAATCAGAGCCTGTTGCAGTACGTCAGCCCAGAGTGTCTTGCCGAGCTGTGGAATTCAGAGCAATATCGTTCATTGCGTCACTCAAATGGAATATCTATTAATCTGGCGGATAGAAGGCATTTACCACCCAGTTATTTCAGCCGTTGGAATTCCCGGTAAGCCGCTGTCACTCCTGCAAACGGCAGAAACTGAGAGTTAATTCAGATGTTCCGAAGTGTTTTTCTCGCTACTTGTTTCCACAGACACCTGTCCAGACCCGGCATTTCAGTCATGGGAGGAAGGCGCTGACAATATCAATCCCATTGCTTTCGCAGCAGGAAGCGCTCCACATTGGAGCCGAGATGCTGCCTTTGACTGAAATCCTCTCCGCTGGCTCGCTATCACCGAATAATTGTGAATCGAAATGTCTGCACAGGAGGACACCGGGCTGTGCTGCGTCTGTGGGAACCAGCCGTCCTTCTGTTCTGCCCATAAGAGTTGAATGACTGGGTAACGGAACAAGGCGAAGGGCTCATTTATTTCAGGAATGTGAGCAGAGGGAACCGCCGATCTGGATTTCATTTCATTCCCGTGCTGCTCGGAGCCAGTGGTGCTGATATTTAATGCCCATCCCTCACTGCGGCCGTGGAAGCATTTAAACAGCTGTCCTCTGGTCGGTTTGAGAATTCACCCAGATTTAACTCATTTACAACATTTTCGGCAAGTTCTCTGACACTCCAATAATGCGCACTGCCAGTCTCTTCATGTGTTCTGAGTCCGGTATTCACCCTTTGAGGCAAAAAAGAACCAGATCTGATCTGATTCTATCAAACTGCGGCTCTATTTCAGTGACGAGTCAGTAACTTCTCTGTTTCCCTCCCTCTCTCTTGCACTTAACTTGGTGGCGATTGTTATCCTGTCCCGAGGAAAGTGCGGTCTCTCCAAATGTATCACTCGCTACCTGTTGGGAATGGCAGCGGCCGATCTCCTGGTCGTTATCTCTGACCCTCTGCTGAGGTGGACTGTTTCAACCTACTTGATGTCTTCCTTCCTCAATCGTACTCCCTTTTGCAGGGTCGCCCGTTGCCTGTTTTTCGCAAGCACCGTGGTCTTTGTCTGGCTGACAGTCGCGTTCACCTGTGACAGATTTGTGACCATTTGTTGTGAAAAGCTGAAAAGAAAATATTGTACCGAAAGAACGGCGGCTGTGGTTATCGGGACAGTGAGTGTTCTAGGCTGTTTAGAAATTATCCCTTTCTACTTCACAATGGAGCCTGGGATGCTAATTAATGGAGTTTCCTATGGCTGTGTGTCCACAAAGAGCTTCTATACGTCTCCCTCCTGGGTCGCATATGAAATAATACATCGCATTTTCATGCCTTTTCTCCCGTTTGTTCTGATTTTATTGTTAAATGTTCTGACAGTCAGACGGATTTTGTCCGCTAATAAAGTCCGGATGGGGCTCCGGGGCCGCAGCAACGGAAAGAATGACAAGGACCCGGAGATGGAGAACCGAAGGAAATCGGTCGTTTTACTATTCACTATAACCAGTAGTATTATACTTCTGTGGTTAACACGGGTGGTTTTTGTTATCTGCCGACGCGCTGCAAACATCCCTTTCTACTCGGCCGCGGATCCGATGTATATCGCAGACTCCACGGCGGCGATGCTGCAGATCCTCAGCTCCTGTAACAAAACATGTATTTACGCCGTGACTCAGAGCAAGTTCAGAAAAGAGCTGAAGAACGCGGTGAAATACCCACTGAGACTGTTAACAAAATTCCTTAAAGCATAGAACGACCAGCTAGTTTCAGCACAAGAATTAAATCAATCGCCATTTCCCTCCTCAAGCTATCAGCTTTCCGATATGTAGAACCACGGCTAATCGCTCAGCGCTCTGACATACGCATGTAGTTACTGGTGATATATTTCACTCGTTGTCTACTCTGTGAAGGTGAAATTTTCTCTTCATCAGATTCCTCTGAAATATGTACGACGCGCTCCGCCTTTAATTCACTCAGGTGAAAGCTCGGTCGAACTCGGGAACTGTCGGGGACAATCCACAGATGTCCCACCCGTTTTTTTTTTCATTCCCTCCGTTACGTCTCGTGTTTCAATTTCGTGTTGGGAGGATCGTTTTACTCTGGTTTGTCCAGTCAGGATGGATCCGCTCCCGTTTCTCCATCCTGCACCCCCTCCGCTGTTAATCATTATTCCACATAGTGATGATCACGGTGTTTCACTCCCATGTCTCTCACAATGCCCTCGATTCCACTATAAATGCCCTGCTTATTTCTTCTCCCACGCCGGTACAACATATTCGATTTCTGAGTTTCACTCTGAGGGGAACATGATCGGAATGGAACATGGCGGAGTCGTGTGTGTTTTATGTTTCTTTTTTAACTCAGTCTCCAACACCGGACTGCTCCCTCTTTGTCCCTGCATATCCCTGTTCACCTCCCGAGGCCCCGTCATCATCTGCTTCCTTCCCCGTCCACCATCTGGTCCGCTACTCAGCAAAATAAATCTCAGTGCAGTATGTAGGGACATATACTGACACTGATGATAAATGTACGCTGACCTTTAAAGGAATTTCAAAGCAATAGATTAACTTTCTCTATCTGGAACTGAGTTCTATCCGAAAGTGTAGTCGATTTTTTGAAAAATAAATTAGAATAATACTGGAAACCGAAATAAAAACAAAAATGACTGAAAGCGCTCAGCTGGTAAGGTAGGGTCGGTTAAAATATTAATTAATATTTCCGGTATCTCTGCTTACAGCTGATCACAGAGTGAGTATAATCAAACACCTCTGTGGATGCGAGGACAGTATCTTTCACATCGCTGCAGCAAGCCATACATAGAAATATCGCAGATTGTTTTAAATGTTGTTGAACGACGTGGCATTTGCAATTTTCCAATCTTTTGCAAAGACATGCCAGTATCTATTGCTTCTTGACGGATCAGGACTAATTGATCCTCAATCTCTTCCGCCGCCACTTGGAGAACCCTGTGATGTATTCTCATCATTTTTAGTTTCTGGACACCTTTTCCTTAATCAAAGCAACAACACTCACCTCTGCCCCCTGGCAGTTTGCAACTCCCTGGCGGACCAATCGAATCGTAGAGACAGAGAGAAGAGTTTTAAAAAGCGAGTTTAATGCGGCTCGGCGCTTTAGGACAGTGGGTATGACTGCGAGGCAAGTTCCCTGCTCTGGCCGTCAGATGTGGGATGTCCGGTAGACTTTCAGCCTCCCTGACGGCCGCATCTGCGCCACGTACATCAACCTGCAGCTCCTTCCAGACCGACTTAGGGAACTGGAGCGGCAGCTCGATGACCTTCGGCTCGTTAGGGAGAGTGAGGAGGTGATAGCCAGGAACTACAGACAGGTAGTCACCCCGGGACCAGAGGAGACAGATAAGTGGTTGACCGTTAGGAGAGGTAGTGGAGGGCGTCAGTTCGTGGAAAGCACACTTGTGGCTGACCCCTTAAAAATAAGTACTCCATTTTGAGTGCTGTTGGTGGGGGGCGGGGGGCGGGGTGGTGCTACCTACCTGGTGGAAGCAACAGTGGCCGTGTCTCTGGCACTGATCCTGACCCTGTGGCTCCGAAGGGTAGGGAACTGAAGAAGAAGAAAGCAGCGGAAATAAGGGAGTCTATATTTCGGGGGACGGATAGGCCATTCTGTGAACGTGGAAAAGAAACAAGGATGGTAGTTTGCATCCCAGTTGCCGGGGTTCGTGATGTTTCTGATCACATCCGCAATATCCTGAAATGGGAGACTGAGCAGCTATGGGACATAGTACATACTGGCAACGACGGAGGCAGAAAAAAAAATGGAGGACCTGAAAGCAGAATTAGGAACGAAGCTGAGAAGCAGGACATCAAGGACAGTAATTTCTGGATTACTGTCTGTGCCACCAGACAGTGAGTATAGGAACAGTGTCAGGTGGAGGATAAATGCGTGGCTCAAGGATAAGAGCAGGGGTCAGAGATTCCGATTTTAGGTCATTAGGTCTCCTCCTAGGGTAGGTCTTAACTGTACAAAAAGTACTGGTTGCACTTGAATACGGGGGGGGGGGGGAGGGTAATATCCTGGAAGGGAGGTTTGCTAATGCTATTGCAGAGGGTCTAAAATAGATTTACAGGGGGGTGGACACGAACTGAAGAGACAGAGGATGGGCAGTTTGCAGCACAAGTAGTTACGGCTTGTAGGGCGTTTGTGAACAAGGATAGGCAGATGGTACAGCAAGAATGTACTCGGCCTGACGGTTTGAGGTGAGTCTATTTTAATACAAGCCGTATCATATGCAAGGCGGATAAATTCAGAGCGTCAATCGATACGTGGAACTGTGACATTCTGACCATTACAGCGACCTGGATGTCTCAGGAACAGGAATGGCTGCTGAGTGTGCCGGGGTTTAGATGTTTCAAATAGAACAGAGAGGGAGGCAAATGAGGTGGATGCGTGGCATGGTTCATTAGTGATATTGTCTCGGCTGCAGAAAAGGAGAAAGTCATGGAGCATTGGTCTACTGAGTCAGTGTGGGCGGATGTCAGAAACAGGAAAGGAGCAACAACTCTACTGGGTGTTTTTATAAACCCCCCAATAGCCCCCAATAGTAACAGTGATATCAAGAGGCAGACAGAGAGGCAGGATCTGGAACGGTGCAATAATAACAGGGCTGTCGTGATTGGAGATTTTAAGTTTCCTAATATTGATGGGAATCTCCGTAGCGCAAGGGGTTTAGCTGGGAGGAGTTCGTTGGGTGTGTTCAGGAAGGAATCCTGACGCAAAATGTGGATAGGCCAATTAGAGGAGAGGTTATACTTCATCTGGCATTGGGAGATGAATCTGGTTTGGTGTCAGATCTCTTGGTGGAAGCGGATTTTGGAGGTAGTGACTACAACACTAGCTCCGTCGCCGTAGAGCTGGAGAGAGATAGGACAAGACAATTTGGGAAAACGTTTAATTGCGGTAGCGGAAATTGAGATGCTAGTAGGCAGGAACTTGGGAGCATAAATTGGGAGCAGATGTTGTCAGCGAAATGCATGGTGGAAAAGTGACAAATAGCCAGGGAATATTTGCATGGAGTTCTGAATAGGAGTCTTCCATTGAGACAGGGAACGGCTGGTAGAGTTAAAGAAACATTGTACATAAAATAGGTAAGTAGAAAATGTAAGTGAGAAGAAAAGAGAAGCTTACGAAATGTTCAGGAAACTGGCTACTGTTAGAGCTCTAGAAAATTACAGGGTTGCTCTGAAGGAGATTAACAGTGGAATGAAGAGAGTGAGAAGGGTCCATGAGAAGGAAAAATCCTAGACATTCTACAAGTACGTGACGAGAAATAGGATGAGCCATGAGAGAATAGGACCAATCAGGTGCGATAGAGAAAACGTGTGCATGGAGTCGGAGGATTTAGCGGAGGTACTTAATGAACGCTTTGCTTCACTATTAATCAAGGAACAAGGCCTTGGCAATTGTGGGGATGACTTCCAGCGGACTGAAACGGTTGAGCATACAGACGTTAAGAAAGAGCAGGTACTGCAGCTTTTCGGAAAGCATCAGGGACGGATGAGCTATAAATCAGGGTACTATGGGAAGCGAGGAAGGAGATTGATGAGCCTCTTGCAATTATGTTTGTGTTATCAATAGGGAGGGGAAAAGTACCGAAGCATTGAAGGGTTGCCTGTGTTGATCCCTTGTTCAACAAAGAGAATGGAAATAACCCAGGAAATTATAGACCAGTTATTCTGACTTCTGTAGTGGGCAAGTTGCTGGAAAAGATCCTGAGTGGCAAGATTTTTGCGCATTTGGAGAGACATAATACCCTTAGGGACAGACAGCATGGCTTTGTGAAGTGCAGGTCCTGCCTTACTCGCCTGATTGAATTCTTAGAGGATGTACCAAAAGACGTGCTGAAGGTGGACACAGCATGTTATATATGTGGATCTCAGTAAAGCTGAGATAAAGTTCCCCATGAAAGCCTCCTTCAGAAAGTAAGAAGGCATGAGATTCCATCGGACGTTGCGTAGTGAGTTCCGAATTGTCTTGCCCACGGAAGTCAGAGAGTGTTTGTAGACGGGTCATTTTCTACATGGAGGCCTGTGACCAGCCTGTGCCTTAGGGATCTTTTATAGGACCCTTACTCTTCGTTATTTTTTAATAAATGAACTGGATGAGGAAGTGTGGGATGGGTTAGTAAATTTGCTGGTGACACAAAGGTTGGGGTGTTGTGGATAGTGTGGAGGGCTGTCAGAGGTTACAGCGGGACATTGATAGGATGCAACACTGGGCTAAGAAGTGGCAGACGGAGTCCACCCTGAAAAGTGTGAGGTGGTTCATGATGGAAGTTCAAAGCTGATGACAGAATATAGTTGTAATGGTAAGACATTTGGCAATGTGGAGAATCAGAGAGATTTTTGTGTCCGAGTCCATAGGACACTCAAAGCTGCTACGCACGTTGACTTTGTGGTTAGGAAGGCCTTCATCAACCGTGGGATAGAGATTAGGAGCCGAGAGGTAATGTTGCAGCTGTATAGGTCCCTGGTCAGTGTCCACGTAGAGTACTGTGCTCAATTCTGGTCGCCTCACTACAGGAAAGATGTGGAAGCCATAGAAAGGGTGCAGAGGTGCTTTACAAGGATGTTGCCTTGATTGGGGAGCATGTCTTATGAGAATAGGCTGAGTGAACACGGCCTTTTCTCCATCGATCGACGGAGGTTGAATGGTGACCTGATGGGGGTGTATGAGATGATGAGAGGCAATTATCTTGTGGATAGTCTGATCTTTTTCCAGGGCTGAAATGGCTAACTCAAAAAGGTGCTGTTGAAAGGTGCCTGGAGGTAGGTACAAAGGAGAGGTCAGCGATATTGTTTTTTATGCAGAGTGGTGAATGCGCGAATGGGCTGCCGGCGACGGTGGTGGAGGTGGATAGGAATGGGTCTTTTAAGAGACTCCTAGATAGGTACATGGAGCTGAGAAAAATAGAGGTAACCCCCGGTAATTTCTAAAGTAAGGATATATTCGGCACAGATTTGTGGCCCGAAGGGTCTGTATTGCTCTGCAGGCTTTCCATGTTACGATGTTTCTAAGCTGGTTTGGCAAGTGGCTCTTCGACGCGCTTCATCAGTGTTAGATATTCACTCAGAATTTGCACTGAACGACAAGGGAAAGTAAATATTGCTTGTTTCCATGTATTCCCGATGCGCCTAATTCTCCCGTCCAATTCAGCATTGCTTAATTCCCACACTGACCGAGGCCGTTGTTATGACATATTACTGTGTATCCATTCGATTATCTGTGCCTGTTGCTGTGCACACTCAGTCCTCACTCTCATAACTTTAGAGGTTTCTGACTGCTTGCCAGCGGCAAAACAGTGGTATGTTTAAGATGCAGTTAAGGTTATTCTGTCCATCGTCTCCTAACCCATATTGCTCTCACTTAGTCCCATAAAATTCCAGACGCGACTCCTTTGGGCTGATGAGGTTTTGGCTCGCAGTGCACAGGCTCGCCGTGTTCTCCAGAGCCTGATCGCCCTCCGCTTGATGAAGAGTTTCGGACGTTAATTATCACAATGTCTATCCTTTCCCCTGCGGAGATACTCTCGGACCCGCTGAGCTCCTGCAACAGGAAACTATAATTTCACTTTACATTTACTTCCGGAAAGCCCGTATCTGAATTTCGAGAGATACAATTAACACCAACACTAGAATCTGCAGCATCAAACAATGGAGGAAATGAGCGACTTGGACAGCATGTGGAGTGGATTGTCCACGCTTCGGTTCAAGATGCCTTATCTGGCCTCATCTGAAAAGTTAGTGAGCATTCGGACGGTACATTCACAGATTAGTTAAACAAGGGAGATCAGTGCATTCCATATGGACAGGCCATGACAATTAGATTAGCTAAATTGTGCGTAAAATAATACATTTAGAGGAGAATCTGAAGGAATAGTGTTGTGTTGCTTTCTGCGCTAGGTATACGCATCATCTCTCTTCAATCAATGATTCGCTTCCGCTGATATTATTGACTGAAGTTCTTGACAAATAGGAGGACTGAATTAATCAGCAATATTCTTTCATCAACATCAACACTAAACTCATTGTTTTATGTTTATTATACGGGAAGCGATACAGATGATTTCAAGTGCTAAACGGTAATATACCAGCTCAGAACACGCCCTTGAGGAGGATGAGAAATTCAAGAGAAAGAAATCGGGATGACAAAACCCTACATGTTAACTCAGAAGGCATGAGTTTGCTGGAGCTAAAGGAGAATCCTAAGTGCTTCTGCCGATATGTTAGGAGCATAAGGACTGCAGGGGACAACCTTGGTCCGCCGAAATATCAGAATGATGTTCTGTGCGTGGAGCCAGAAGAGGTGGGGGTGACAATCACAGCGTCTAAGGAGTGAGACAAAGCAGCGGCGAGACCGTGGACCCGATGCAGATTACAGTGGATGAGCTATTTTGCAGTCTTCAGGCAAATGACGGTGGACGAATCCCGCGGGGCTAGACAACGTGTTCCCTCGGACCCTGTGTAGAGCAAAAGGGAAAGTCTGCCGGTCCATTACTTTCTGCATAGCTACTGCTCCTTTCTGCAGAAAGTCAGGAGCGCCGAGTTTCCTGGATTGCACATCACAAGTGATCTCACATAGTTCATCAATCCCACGTGTTTAGTCACGAGGGCAGAGAACTGCATCGAGTTCCTGGGGTGACTGAGACAAGAGAGGCTTCCCGCCTCTATTCCAACCAGGTTTAAGCGGAATACTGCCGGCAGTGTCCTTACGAGCTGCGTAACCGTCTCACACGGGAATTGCAAAACATCTGCACACGAACATGGTAATGGAGTGTCAGAACCGCTGAGAGAATCATCAGGGCTCCTTCGTCCACTTCACAGAAGCGCTGCGTTCACAGAGACCTCAACATTATCAAAGGCAACTCCCATTAGTTCTGCTGAACCACAATATCATCGACCTCATACCGTCAGGCGGAACGTACCACGGGATAAGATCAAGGACTGTTTGGTTGAATAACATCTTTCTCGCCCTTTGAGACTGCTGAAGGTCCAACTGGCATTCATTAAACATTATTTATTGCAACGTCTGTAGTATTATGCAAATATGTTTAACTATATGTTCTACTGTATATGCATTTTTGCCATCTTGGACTCTCCAGAATATATGTTAATCTGTGATAATATTATTGTCTGAACAATATTTTATGTGTTCAATGTGATATAGATTTTGTGTTTTGAAGCTTGGTTCCAGATAATTAGTTAATATATTTAGATGTATACATCTTTATAGTTGAATAACAGTAGGTTTAATGCTGAACGAATGATATTTGAAGAGGTTTAAGTGAAAGTTCAAGAGATGGTCCCACAAAACAAACGGCTAACGACAAGAATGGTATTCGGATGCACGTTTCCAAAGCAGAATGGATTACCAGTCCATCGCTTTAACCTCACCACCACCTCGTCGGTTATTCAATGCCTGTAATTCTTTGGAACACACAAATCTTCGTTTATGGTCTGCATGTTTGCTTTATGTTCTACTTCTATTGATGGTGCTTGTCCATGCTTACCGGAATTCATGAAGATGGATAAGGAAGGGTTGGAATAATCTGGGCCAACTACAAAAAAATGGAAATAGCTATCATAGGCCCCTTGGGTGCTGTGGTCGTGTTCAACATCCGGGTTCTATTCCCTGCACAGTAACTCAAAATATTCTGTATAGTGGAATAAGATAAAAATATTTTGAACTAACAATGTCCAATTGTTTTCTTATCACGCTGTTTCACCTCAAGTATATTATAGGAATTCACCACCTGATTCTTAAATAGTAACTTCTCATGGTTTGGACAATCACGAAAACCCGACAGCAAAATACTCTTGGCCATTTCTAAATAATCTGACTTAAATAATGTGGCCTAATGGATAAGGTGTCTGACTTCGGCTCTTGATGTGAGATTATCAGAAGGCTGCCCTGTCGAGTCCTGTAACAGTGGCTAACCTGAAGTTCATGGCTACATGCATCCATTTCAAAGTGTGCCGCGCCGCGAATAAGATGACCGGGTTATGCCGCCTTCCTGGGAAATGTAACCTCATATCGCGTCTTCGTTTCACGCAACATTTAAATTTATGCATGTTGTCTGTGATGTATTTAGGAAAACACGCCCATAAACAACACGTCAGAGATCCCCCAACTGCCCATTGGAAGGCGAAGTGTGCCTCACATGTGCAGGTCGGCTGCAGTAGAGGAAACACTGCAGTTGAACTTTTTAACGATTGGGAAAGGAGTTTCAATGCAGGTTTTCCTTTCAGCAGCAGCGTGCGCGGGGTCGGGATTGAGACGCGAAGAATCGGCACTGCAATCCGGAAGCATGGCTAATTTTGAAGGAAGAGTGATGGGCGATGACAGCCTAATTGGTTGGGGATGTCAGAGTTCAGTCTGAGGTATGAGGGCGCCGTGTTGTCCTGTATCTTTCCTGTCCCTTGGTGAAACTGAGATTTCAGTTGGTTGAGCGTATTTAAATCAACGATAATGTATCAGATGATTACACCACATGCCGGGACTAGTTGTGTAAAATTAGTTAATACCGTCGGAAGTATTCATGTTGAATAACACAGTAGTCAACACGGTCGGCAGAACCTTTCTAAACATCTCGTCTTCTCTGACCACAATCCTAAACTAGACTAATCTTATGTGCACGCACCGTCCATTTCATTCTATTCTCAGCTTCTCTGTCAAAACAAACAACACTTCCCTTTCAACAGCAGCAGCAAGCTGAAAAACAAGTTTCCTTTCTACTACCCCATCCCCGGAAACTTGAAAGCACATTAATCCTTTGAGTGGCTACAGTAATTAAGTTCGCCTTAAGTTCACGACCATGGCCGGGATAGATTAGTGGCCGAAGTCTTTGTTAAGGTTACAGTTTCCACTGGAGAGCTAGTTTCCAATCCCGTCCATGAGAGTTCGGCATTCTTACTCTCTTTCGTTCTTTGTGTTCTTTATTTTACAGTCAGTATGGCTGAAGGAAAGTTTCTGTCATTCAGCAAATATCCCCATCCTGTTATCTTTCATGATCTTCTCGTTTTCCCCTCCACTGTCAGGAGGATATGAATCACACTCCACACACTCTCTCTCATTCCATCTCCATACCAGCTTTTACCTAAACAGCAATGTGGTGATGTCATCGGCGATGGCAATCATACTCGACGTGGAGTGGGAGAATGTGGATGATAGATTGCACAGTTTGAATGGGAATCCTCTTCTGAGTTTCGACTTAGATGCACCGAAAAGAGGTAAATATAGATAGTAAATTTGGAAGGTGACGTGATATGAATTGCAAGGTCACGTGACTCTAAAATGCTTCTCAGTGAAAGGATAATCAGACTAACTGAGCAGGATGTGAGACGAACTTGCGAAACATACACACATGCTGGAGGAACTCAGTAGGCCAGGCAGTATCTCTGGAAAAGAGTACAGTCCACGTGTGAAAATTCATCCTGGTGTCATTTGTTATTGTCTTCCATTTATCAAACGTCTCCGCTGTTCATGGTACACCTGCCCTTAATCATTCTAATTATCCAGCTTCTACCAGGCAGTATCTCTGGAAAAGAGTACAGTCCGCGTGTGAAAATTCATCCTGGTGTCAGTTGTTATTGTCTTCCATTTATCAAACGTCTCCGCTGTTCACGGTACACCTGCCCTTAATCATTCTAATTATCCAGCTTCTACCAGCCGCCGAGGCAGGGAATTGCCGAGGAACATCACCCTATGCGAGAGAAATACGCTCGCAATTCAGTTTTAAACAAGGGTCCCTAGTCTGGGTCCTTTCCATTGGCAAACGCATTCTGACGTGCACTACATCAGGGTCTGTTATATTTTTATTCTGTCTGTATCAGGTAACGAATACTCTTGTAATCTCAAAGCAATACGGGCCCAGCATATTTTGACATCACGCTCTCCTCTCAACAAGGGAAAGGACAACGGGTCTTCCACCAATTAACTTCAAATGGCTTCGCAGTTCAGCTGTGACGCAATCTGCGAATGCGGGCTCGTTGCTCTAGTGGTATGATTCTCGCTTCGGGTGGAAAAGCATATGCGAGAGGTCCCGGGTTCAAATCCCGGACGAGCCCCGTTATTGGATATTATCAGCGATTTGCTTCACGATTTTTGCATTGCCGCACGAGATAATTGGCAATATCAAAGAGAAGCACTGAAGAAGGAATTGGAGATAGTTTTTAATGCAGGTAAGTTTGAAGTGTCACATTTTGGAAGTCAAACCAGCTGAATATTTATTCGAGGAATGATAGAGCTCCGGGAGATGCAAGTCAGCAGGGAGAGAGAGTCGGAGAATGGCATAGTTTGCTGAAACCCGTCTCATATGCAGAATGACTGGAAAGGTGTTCGGCGCGCTGGCCTCAGGAGGTCAGTGTAGGAGTTGGGAGACTGTGTTGCTGTTACACTCTGTGTGGAAATACGTGTGAAATGGAAACAGCGCAGCAATCTTTGGAAAGCGATGGGTCTGCATGTTGATGAGCGCTATGGACATTAAAGTGGAAGAACTTGAAACTGGCGAGTGTACTAATATAGTTTAACCTCTTCCCTTTTCCCGACCAGGACCCAAGTGCCTCTAACGTGCATACAATATCGGCTTATACACTTCATAGGGTTTCGAATCGGTGCGGGCAGAAATTAGGTGACAGACGAAACTGCTCACTCCGGTCACATTGTTGTGCCAAACGCTTGGGATTTCGAGAGGCAGGATTTCACCACTGAACTCATTTTCCGCTGATCCGGATTGAGAGTCTCAGTTCCGATCTTCACCAACATCTGTCTTACGGATGTGACTGACTTCAGAATCACAATCAGATTCGGGTTTAATTTCTCGGACCGATGTCGAGAAATCTGTTAAATTAGCGGCAGCAGTACAATCAATGCATGATACATATAGAAATAAAAGTCAAATATTCAATTAGAGTAAATATATGTATATTTAATTGTTCAATTTAAAATAGCGAAAAACAGATAAAAGAGTGATGCAGTGTTCATTGGTTCAATATCCATTTAGACGTTGGATGGCAGAGGGGAAGAATTTGTTCCTGAGTCACTGAGTGTGTGGCTGTCGGTTTCTGCACCTCCTTCCTGATGGTAACAGTGAGAAGAGGTATGTCCTGGGTGATGAATTCCTTAATGACGGTCGCCGCCTTTCTGTGTCACCGCTACATGAAGATGTCCTGGATACAACGGAGGCCTGTCCCCAGGGCGGAGTTGACTAATTTCATAACTTATTGCCAGTCTCGCCGCTGGGTTTTCGGGGCAGCAATGCAGATCATCCATTCCTGTCAGTCGGCGACGTTCAGGGATTCATTCACCGTGTCAGTTGGTTCCTCTCGGTTTTCACAATTGTCTGCCAAGTCCCGGGTAGCGTTTCAGAAATACCGGCGGATTCATATGTAGACGGTCTCTTCATTTTCGTTTCACTGAAGTTTTCTTTGACCAGTTCGGCTTGTTATCTCTGAGCTGAACTCTTGAATTTGTGGAAGCGGGGGAACACTCTCAGGCTGCCCTCTACCATATGACTTGTTTAGCATGAGTGACCCTACCAAGATGCAAAGCATTAACTCCTAACTCCAGCCAGCTTCACTCTCTAGGTTACGGACCCAGGCAAGCCTTCACATCACGACTAGGTTGTGTTCTGTTTGGAGTCTATGGATGTGATCACTAATTATAAGCCAACCCTGAGACGAATGTCTGACAACATACCGAGCTGAAACCAATCACGTGAAAGTGAGAATCTCAGCCCATCCTGCGTTGGCAGTGAAATGTGCAAACCCTTTATGAAGAGTGTCGTTCCCGTGACGCCGCTCGTTTCTCCATTCTGTAGACACTGAACCATTTCAGCAACGACCAAGGACTGATGACTCGCAGTTACTCACACCGGGTGGTCCGGAGGAAGAGCCATTGCGTTGACTGTACTGCTGATCAATGACTGGGACGGGTGAAGCACCGAGGAGGCAGCGACCCTCCCTGCTAACCACACTGACTCAACATGCAGGTAGTTTGGGAATGCCTACTGGATGGTTATTTAGAGTACATTGTGGTTGAGCCCATTAGGAAAAGGCAGTTGTGGATTATGTGTTGTGTTGTGCTTTGACCTGGTAGATCAGTATACAGGAATGCTTCAATCACTTCAGAGGCAGTGATTGTAATGTGATCGATTTTATCCTGCAGTCTGAGAGCGAGAATCTAAAATTAGACGTATGAGTATTCCTTGCAGTAAGTGGAACTACAGTGTCGCGAGTGAGGAGAATAGAAAGGTGCAAACGGTTAATATTATTCTCAAAGCCTGCATGTACAATACAACTCTGATATTTGTCTGCTCCGGACAACAACTGAATACAGACATGCCATGAGTGTTGATTTAAGGACAGACATCAACCTCGGCAGGAAAACGGAAATGAAAAAAAAATCTCACAAACCCCAAACTGTCTCCTCCCCCGCAGCAGTTAAAAAAATAATTATAGTGACAATAGCAGTCCCCCAAAAAATCACTGGCAGAAAAAAAGTCAGGGATGATAACAGTTCTCGACACTGTCACTCGCAGTAAACAACAGCGACCTAAGTCTAGGGAATCGACCCAAGTCGATTGGAAAGGAGAACGAGCAGGGTTAACGGAAGCTGGAGGTTTGGGATGCTTTCAAAATACAAAGGAAAGCAAATAAAATTTGATGACAGGAAAAAAATAAATGGCTAATAATAGAGAAAATAACATTTTTTCAGTCATATGAAGAATAAAAGGGATGCGAGAGTGGGTATCAGAAAGCTGGAAAATGAAGCGGAAGAAGCAGTAATGGGGAGAAAAGAAAAGGGTCGATCTGAATGAATATTTTACTCTGTGGAAGACTCCAGCATAATGGCACCGAGAAACACGTGTCAGAGGGCATCAGTGAGAGTGGATAGTATGGCTCTGGAGAAGGTACCCGTGAAGCTGAAGTCTCTGAAGCTGTATGTCAACGGGACCAGTTGGACTACAAACCTGGGTTCCAAAAGTGGGAACTGAAGATTCTCGAGGCAGTAATAGTCCTCCTTCACGTACCATTACATTCTAGAATATATTCTGATGGTTGGAAAATTGGGATTGTTACTCCACTCTGAAAGAAAGAAGGGAGGCTAAAGAAAAGAAAATATAAGAAAGGTAGCCTGACTTCAACGAGTTCAAAAACTCAAAAGATTAAAACACATTTAAGATCAAAGACAGTTGAGGAGAATGGGAGGATTTGTCAAATAGATCATCGTGTGGTTCGGTGATGCACATTGGAAGGAAGGATACGGTGGGATACAGAGATTTGGGCACCGATTCTCAAAATTTCTGTTACTGTCAACAGCTAAGCGAGTAAAAGATGACCCGATTTCCAAAAGGCATAAAGTTAAAGATAACACATTTCTTTAATATTTTAAGCAAGATTACTTTTTTTATTTCCATCTTTTACAGTTTCAAGATAAGAAAAAAAAGTAAAAGGGGCCGAAGCAAAAGTTTGTGCCACCTGCATGTTGAGTACTTAGTAACACCCCTTTGGCAAGTATCACACCTTGTAAAGGCTTTCTGCAGCCTGCTAAGAGTCTTTCAATTTTTGTTTGGAGGATATACGTCCATTCTTCCTTGCAAAAAGCTTCTCGCTCTGTGAGATGCTTGGGCCATCTTGCATGCACTGCTCTTTTGAGGTCTGTCCACAGATTTCTGATGATGTTTATGTCGGGGGATTGTGAGGGCCATGGCAATATCTTCAGCTTGTACCTCTTGAGGTAGTCCTTTGTGGATTTTAAGGTGTGTTTAGGATCATTATCCTGTTGTAGAAGCCATCCTCTTTTCATCTTCAGCTTTTTTACAGACGGTGTGAACTTTGCTTCCAGAATTTGTTGGTATTTAATTAATTTTATTCTTTCCTCTACCAGCGAAATGTTCCCTGTGCCACTGGCTGCAAGACAAGCCCAAAGCATGATCGATTCACCATTTCCGTTACCGACAATAAATCAAGTACAACGCTCACTTCAGGTGCAGTGCTACGGTAGGTGCTGAACATTGATGGAGCTGCGATGGCCGAGTGGTTAAGGCGTTGGACTTGAAATCCAATGGGGATTCCCCGCGCAGGTTCGAACCCTGCTCGCAGCGCTCACAACTACAAGCAGTAGCGTGTAGTGTGCCTATAAAATTTGATACCCTGGATGCTGTCTGAGAGCTGCCCCCAAATGTGTTCAGCAGACAATCTGAAGTTGCCTTGCAAAATACCTGATCCACCCATCGGCTCGCCATTCCTGTTTATTCAAAATAAATACTTTTGTCCAGTTTGTGCCCTCACTGAACGAACCAATTGCAGGCTAAATATTCTCATTGCAACCCGCTGACCGGCAATTCATGTCATCAGTCTCACACAGAAAGGACAGCTCATTAATGAGGGGCGATAATGGACCGTCATGACAATATCCATAAAAATTCTTCCAATCTGCAAAGGAGCAACGTCGACACAGATGGCACCGGATATTAGGGTTGACTTTGGGTATCTCAGGTTATGAGATAGAAACACATATTCAGCGGTTCAGGAACACCTTCTTCCCCTCTGCAATCAGAATCAGGAATGGACTTTGAAGCGTACACTACCTCACTTTATTAATTTGCAGTATTTCTGTTTTTACATATTTTTCATAATCTATTCAATATGGATAATTGATTTACTTATGTATTTATTATTATGTTTTATTTAATTTGTTGTTGTTATTATTATTTTCTCTCTCTGCTAGATTATGTATTGCATTGAATTGCTGCAGCGAAGTTAACACATTTCCCGTCACGTGCCGGTGATAATAAACCTGATTCTGATTCTCTGTTCAACGCGTTACTTTCCCGATTCGATTTTCATTTACGACATGGATTTCGAGGTACTGATTTCTGGTACCGTATCCAGCACAGATCTGGAGCCGGTAACACGTTCTTCAATAAATCCTGTTCCTTTGGCTGGGGAGATTCGAGAATTTGTGGAGTTGACATCCCATATTTCTGTCAGTTCAAGTCTCGCAGCATTTTTAGCTGAGAATATGTACCAGATTAGGAGGTCCTGATTCAGTACTTCAACGCAAAACATTGAAAATTCCTTCCACCACACACCCCTCACACCCGCATATGCTGGTCGACGTCTTGAGATTCTACTGCACGAAAATAACCGACAGTGGCTTAATTCACCTGTATCTGGTGAGGGATCTAACCGAGGGGATCATGCATTATACGCAATTGGTGATTACGTCCAAGTGAACTCAAATTTATATTTATAAGCACATCTATGTGTACACACAAGCGCAATGAAACATGCACTTGCTGATGGGTGGGGACAGCCAAATCGACATGCCAATACAGCCTTTTTTGGTACGATATTTTCACTTTGCAACCGAGTGTCTAACAATAGATTCTGAGTAGAAACAGGGCGATTGATGCCGGTCTGTTCTACAACTGTACGGATGTAGAGCGCCTCGCTTCGTTCACCAACGTACTTCCTTAAGTTAGACAGCGGACGATTTATCGCGTCCAATTATTATGTCCATTGCGTCCAAATCAGACAAAAACACATACAGAATTTGTGTCTGTTGTTGTTTTGAATTTCCAGCATTTGCAGATTTCCTCGTGTTTGCTATCCAAATCAGAATTAACTTTGGAATTTTAAGAATTAATGGAACTAATTTAATGTTAATTGCCTTTATAATTGAAGAAATTGGGAGAATGGCATCAATAAGTATAACGTGCTCTTGCGCCCTCTGTCGAAGGGCAATGTGTAAACGCATGAACCATCTCTCCTCCTCAGTATAAACCGTGATAATACTGACGAGTCCTGCAGCGTTCGAGTTTAAATGAAGGGACGGAAAGATCCACTTCGTTTTGTCGGTGAGGTGAGTTACTCTGATGGTCAAGAAAACACTGGCAGGAAAACAATGGCCTAAAGTGAGCATGAAGTTGATAAATTGCTGTGTAACTCTCTCTCTCTAACTGCCTTTCAAATCTCCCTTGATCTGTCTACGATGTGACTCTACCCTGGCTCACTTCCATGTTCCTCTCTCTCTAACACACCCATAAACACATTCTCTCTCTCTCTCTCTCTCTCTCTCTCTCTCTCTCTCTCTCTCTCTCTCTCTCTCTCTCTCTCTCTCTCTCTCTCTCTCATTCTCTCTCCACATCTCACTCCCTCACTCCCACACTTTCCTCACAAGTTGAAGCGAACGCTTAGCTATCAATATTTGTGTTCAGTGAAAGGACTGCGTGAATGCAGTTGGACGTTTATAGATTTTCCTTTACAAGACAGCTCGGGTGGAGCGCAGGGGAGTGGGTGTAAACTGGTGCTGAAATGTCGGGGCGAACAGGCATAATTACAGAGATGCTAAAACCACATAATTATAGCATATAGTTACAGCAGTGCAAACCAATACCGTAATTAGATAATAGGGGACCCGAAGGGAAACTTTTTCACCCAGAGGGTGGTCCGTCTGTGGAAGGAGCTGCCGGAGGAAGTGGTCGAGGCAGGTACATTAACGACACTCGGACAGGGACACGGATAGGAAAGATTTAGTGGGATACGGGTGGTCCGTCTACGGAACGAGTTGCCAGGGGAAGTTGTCGAAGGAAGGAGGGGGAGGAGAGGAGAGAGGGAACGCTACAACAGAGGGGAGCAAGATAGTGCCGCGGGAGCGGGGGACTCCAAGTGGAGATCTCCGCGGGTGGGGGTGGGGGTGGGGTGGGATGAGGGCTGGCTCGCTAGCGTGTGTGGGAAGGGTGGGCGAAACACTCACCATCCGGCATCTGATGTAACAGTACCCGATGCAGGGGATGATGCGGACGTTCAGCGAGTACAGGATCTCGGCGGAAGTACAAAATAGTGCGCAGATCACATTCACAAACAGGCAGGCGATAGTGCGTCGTAGAGAAAGGGAGAAAGTGAGGAAGGACAGAGAAAGATAAATTGAGAAGAGACAGAGAGAAGGGAGGGGGGCAGAGAGATAAAGTAGAAAGGGAGGAAAGAGAGAGAGGGGAAATACAAAGAGCGAGAGAGATGCGTTTGAAAGGGACTGTGGAAGTGAGAGCGAGGGGAGACCAATTGGATAGGGAAAGCAGCGAGAGAGGCGGGGAGAGAGGGAGTGTGTATAAAGGGTGTGGGAGGAGGAACGGAGAGAGAGTGGAGAGGAATTGAAAAGGGAGGAGAGACAGAGAGGAAGGATAGAGAGTTGGGGAGAGACAGAGAAGGATGCAGAAAGAGGGGGAGAGAGATAAGAGACAGAGGGGGGATGGAAATAGAGGGGGAGGGAGAGAGAGAAAGAGACTGGAAAGGGAGCGCGGCGAGTGAGAGAGAGGCAGAAAGTCGAAAGGAAAAGGAGATAGGAACAGGGAGGGGGAGAGAAATTGGATGTGAGGTGGGGGGAGAAAGGTGAAAATGGAGAGGGGTGACAGAGTGTGAAGGGAGGGAGGAAGGATAGAGAGGGATAAAGCCAGAGATGGAAGAGAGGGAGAAAGAGGAGGGGGAGAGAGAGTGGGTGGCATGAGAGGGGAGGTAGAGATGGAGGAGGGGGAGAGGGGTGAGTGAGGAGAGTCAAACAGTGGGGGTGGGAGGGAGAGGGGGACGAACAAAAAGGGAGGAGGAAGGACGAACGGGAGAGGTTGTAAGGGCAGAGAACGTGAGAGAGTAGTCAAAAGTGGAAGTAGATTAGACAGAGAGAGGGATGATAGAGACGGGGAGAACTAGTGGGTGGGAGAGAAAGGAGAGATATAATTGTCTGTGTGTGAGAGAGAGAGAAACAGTAAACGTAGAGGGAGGAGAAACTGAAAGGTGAGAGACAGAGGCGAGAGAGTGATGGAGAGCAGGAGAAAGTCAAAAGGGAGAGAGTGACAGAAGTGGAATTTGAAGCAGAGAAGGAAGATGGAAACGAAGAGGGAAGTGAATGAAAGTGTAAAGTGAGTGGGAGGAGCGATATAGAGAGGGGAGCGTGAGATAAGATAAGAGGAAAATAAGAGAGGAAAGGGAGAGGAGGGAAGTCTGAGAAAACGGGAGAGAGAGAAAGAACGTGGAAAGGGATACAGGGGAGGGGTGAGCGAGAGAGAGAGGGGGAAATGGAAAGGGGAGAGAGGGGAATGTAACAGAGAGAGGGAAGGAAAAGGGAGAAGAGAAAGGGAGGAAGAGAGAGAGGCTGAGAGAGAAAATGGGAGGGGAAGGGGAGAGAAAGAGAGAGGGAAGAGACAGAGAGGAGATTATTGAGAGTACGATTGTGTGAGACAGAAAGAGATGACAGTCAGAGAGAGGTGCACGACAGAGAGAGAGAGAGAGAGAGAGAGAGAGAGAGAGAGAGAGAGAGAGAGAGAGAGAGAGAGAGAGAGAGAGAGAAGAGAGAGGTGAGAGACAGAGAGAGAACTTGCACTCGGACACGGAGGGAGATCGCTTCCGAACGCCTTTATTGCAGCATGATATCTTGGAGAAGTCAGCCTGCTAAAAACGGAGTTCCGAGATCTGTCTGACAGTGGGTCGCTGTCTTATTTATATGCCAAACGTACGAGAGAGAAACAGATAAATCAGAAGGAGGAACTTCAATGGCAGTTCTGCTGAGTAGCAAAGTTGCAGGATATGTCCCTGAGCGGTTACACATTTACTTCAGTGTTAATTTCTCGAAAACAAATAAATCAGACAGGCTAAAAGAGTATATCAGACATGTGATGATTCTTAGAACAACAAATACAAACATAGTTATTTAATCAGCCTGACTGAAAGGCAGATTGTCAGCACCACGCAGTACACAAGACACAGTAGACTTTGATTTTACATTTGAAGATCATTAACACTTCCTTGCTCAATACAGTGTCAGCTTTGGGTATTGTCTTCCACAGTTCCCTCCTTGTTAATCTTCTAGATTAACATTTCTTACTGGGGTATCTCCTCCTCCTCCTCTTACGGGGGATCGTAAGCCTCGGGAAGGGCCTTTCTCTCGCAGGGTACATCTTTCCTCCCCACCAGTACCCTTGGCTAGAGGTGGCCCTTATTATTCGGGGCATCGATACATTCAGACCCTCCCAGGGCCCTCTTTATTAATTGACTGCTGCACACCCTCAGTACTCCACACACACAACACCCTAGGACCGCCACGATGATTACCCCATGCAGGATCCAGCCTCTCCAGCCGGAAAACCATCCCCATATTCCATCCCAAGAACTTGTTCGTTTAGTAAAGTTTCTCATCCGGCTTCCTATTTCCTTTACCTTCTTTACCTTTTCCCATACATGCTGCTTCAAGTTAGTAACGTTCCCGGAGAGATCAGGGAAGTACGTCCAGAAAGTACAACACTCTTTCTCTATGTGCCCCCTTTCTCGGCTAGCAGGAAATCTAGTCCCATCTGATTCTGCAATACAGTCTGCCTGATGGCAATCACTTCAGTGGTAATTCCACATATCTGGGAATGAGTGTCTTCCAGAGCGTCGGCGGTATTGCTAGCCAACCGATCTAGCGTGCCGCTAATTTAGTTATTTCGGTAGCCGTCCGTCCCACCCCATAATTAGGAAACAGTATCGTTCCGAATCGTTTGTGCCTGGGTTATGCCTCGCTTTGCTTTATCCCAATGGGGGTTTTCCTTGGGTTGATCTATAACCGTCAGATGGGGTACCAGGTAGGTTAGATAACAACATCCGCTCCATCCCTTCTGGGACGTGAGAGTACTCGTTTAGCCTCTGTCCTTCTATCCCTCTTGGGGGTAATGCTCTTCTCCGGGCAGCCAGGGGTAGGCTCGATTCCCACATACCCACTGGTTCCCATTCACGGGACGCAGCCCACCATGCCTTTCAGAGGTTAAAGTGACAACGCGGGTACAAGTACTATTCCCCAGTTGATATGGGGCACTGACGATATGATTACAATAACAGGCAACATCAACAAGTGGAGGAGGAAGCGAGCCCGTTAGTTCAGGTCCTAGCAACGTGTAATTCTTCGGGAGAGGCCTAAGATGCCATCCCTCAGAACAGCAGGGATAACAGGCCCGAATCCTTCAGGCTGTCCGATGGAGTGGGGAACGCGGCATCACTGGGGCCCGTCAAAGGCAGGAGAAGGTGCGCGCTTGCTGGACCAGTTGTGGCGAGGTCTGGCGGTGCGGGCTGGTTATCGTGGATCACCACCATTCTCCGCGGGTGGGTGGGGGGCAGAGTGTGGTGACAGGGGAGGGATCAGATTAAGGAGAGGGGAGAAAGTAAAAGTGCGGAGAGACATGACTAAAACCATCATCGCCTATCCATCTTCCATTACTCTCTCCCTCATTCCCCTCTCTCCCTCCGCTGTTCCCTTTTCTCTCTCTCCATCTCTTCCTCCACCTCTCTCCCCCACCCTATCCTCCTCTTTCCACCAGCTCATAGCCATTTTTCCTTCCCTACCTGTTCCCATCACTCTCCCTGCACCACCTGCTCTTCTGTACACACTCGTCTCTTCCTACCCTCTTTTACTTTCCAGGCCCCTCAGTCTCTGTCACCCCACGCCTCCTCGCCGCGTCTCTATATCCCCGGCCTCATCCCGGCTGCTCTCTCGTCTACGATTTCTCTCCCTCTCCTCCTCGTCTATATCCTGTCTTGGACTCTCCCACTCCCTCACTGGCCTTTCTCCCCGTTTCACTCTCCTCCCTCTCCAGTCGTTCGCTCTCCGCCCTCCCAGATTCTCACTCTCCGACAGTCTCTTTCAAA
This sequence comes from Hypanus sabinus, assembly GCF_030144855.1. NCBI lineage: Eukaryota > Metazoa > Chordata > Chondrichthyes > Myliobatiformes > Dasyatidae > Hypanus > Hypanus sabinus. The sequence continues at coordinate 1,441,508 of NW_026781651.1, forward strand.
GATAAAAGTAAATGTATTATGAAAGTACATCTATGTCACCGTATCCAGCTCTGAGATTCAGTTTAGAAGCATAGAACATAGAAATTTACAGCACAATACAGGCCCACGAGGCTGTGCCAAACATGTCATTTTCGTGCAGGTATACACGAAAAAACAACATAACAGAATAACCATAATATAATCAATGAGATATAAAAGCTAATGGTAATTAGGCAGGATTTTCTTCTTCCACTATCTCCTCACCCCCGGCTGTCTGCCTGAGACTGAGAGTCCCTACCCCAGAGCTCTCTCTCTCTCCTCTCTCTCTCTCTCTCTCTCTCTCTCTCTCTCTCCCGTATCCCTCTC